>NC_134827.1:20649977-21327407 GCF_004210375.1 Tachypleus tridentatus
AGGTGTTAACCAATTGATGTATCATTCCCATAACACCTGTTAGAATTCCATAACCGCTTTCAAGTGATTGATGTTCCAATGATAGCGCCTTGTATTCTAAACAAATATATCAAGACTTACATTTTAAATGATGCAAATATATAATATATTTATTGAATTTAAAGTATGTAGGATATGTGATGTTATACATATATTTTGTAGCGATGTTTGACTCATTTTAATACACGAGACACATCATTAAATATGTATTGGGAAAGTAATGTTTGTTCTCTATATTTGCAGAAGATTCTATAGCGTAAGAATCAATAATAAGAATAAGAATCAAAAGATGAATTACGCTCATTAAGTATAAAGGTAATCATCACAACACGATATGTTGGGTAGTTACAGTCAGTATACTTTAAACCTCGGAAGCTATATTTGTGATAAACGCTTAATAAACGGAAAAGTATCCCAAATGTTGGCGGTGGATGGTGTACTCTAGCTGCTTTCCTTCAATACACTGCTAAATTAGGGACAGCTAGCGCAGATAGCCCTCTTGTAGCTTTGCAAAATTCAAAAGAAACGAAGAGGAAAACTACAGACATTTGACCAAGAACGTTAATAGATTACAAACATGGCAAACATTCAACTCTCCTGGAATATTATATTACAGTCAATCCCAGTATTCGTTCGTTGAAGAGTATCATAGGAGTTGGCAGTGAGGATATGACAATTAGCTGTTTTCCTGTGTACTTACACTGCAAAATGGTATGCTACAGATAACCCTCGGTTACTTTGGGCGAGATCCAAAACAAACCAGAACAGATGGAAGATTCAGTACTCCTTGAAAAACGCTTATATGTAAACCATTATTTGTAATAGCCTTTATACTAAACTGTGTTATTGTTTATATATTAAAATATATTTGTGTTAAGTATAGTAACTTGGAGACTTGTCGGAGATGAATCGTAACAGGTAACATGCGATTTTTATTTTAATAATAAAATTTATAAAATTAACGCGTTGAGTAAAAACCTGCGTCTTTAATGAAATTGATAAAGTCGTTGAATCTAAAATAGTTCTTATTACTAGAGAAATAATTTGTTTTCATTTATCCAAATCTCCATCGTTAACTTAACATTCTTATTAATTTCCAGGTGTTCTCATTTAGTAGTGAATCAGATTTAAATAATTTAAAATTTTATGACAATAATTGCTTTATTTTGTTCAATAATTAACAAAATCCTTGCTTCTGATATCGGATACATAATATTCCAACAAACTGTTTTGATATAATTTCTCACCTCTCGCATTCTGATTTGCCAGATTTCTTGTAGCTCTTCTTTGTTGCCGACAACATTTCTTCTTCACTAGACACTTCCACTGAGGTAAACTCAAAGTAGCAAATATTGGAATCAGAAAGGCTGAAGAAGGGCCTTGAATAATGGGTAGTCTACATAAAAAACACTAAATAAGTTTTTAGTCTAGTATTAAATCAGCTCTTTGTATAATTACTCAGAGTCCAAGCGACAACAAACAATATCAAAACTCTCCTGAATGTATAAACATTTTTATTAAGAATTTGAAACAGTTTCAGAGTTCGACATGAAGCTGTACTATTGTCTAGTAATCTCTCACAGCAACAACTTCAGTATTCACCAAACAGGTTCTTTCATACACACAGTTTGAAGTCATTCCGTCAAAATGATTTTCAAATTTCAGCTGTTTCGTTTATGCTTCCACTACTAATTTTGCTTTATCTAATGACAATGCCCGTTTTCAATAATGCTATTCTGTAGTTTACATTGCTAAAGGCTGATTTATAAACATTCCATTTCCAAGTTCACCATTCTTACCGTATTTTATTTAGAGAATGAAGATAGTTGTATCTCAACGCTTCTCTCAAAAATCAAAATACACAGACATTACAAAAAGTTACATCAGTTGTCTATATACATATGTCTTCATGAGGAATATCTTTAATTGACGTTTCATTTTCCAGCTGCATGAGATAGTTGAACGGGTGTGGCCTAGTGACCAGTATACGTCAGCTATAACTTCACTTTGTCGTTGGTTTTTGTTTTATGAGTGAGACGGTCATATCCCACTATTCTATAATAATGGAAATAGCAGTGAATACCGTGTCTAGCTGTTGTTTTCACAGTTTACAATTTAAAATAGACTTTACAACATTCTTCGTTTACATTCTGTACAAACAAAATATTAAGCTGTTGATTTATAACAAAGAAAAAAGGTTTGTTACATATTGTTGCGATAATGTACGTCAATGTAAATACGTAACATGGTTATCATTTCAGAATATATATACATACATGTGGAAACGGCTGATATGGATAAAGAAAGCACTATATTGAGGGACCAACCTTCGACCTTCTTCGGTCATCGTCAGGTTCATAAAGAAAGAAAAAGGTAGCTCACCGATAGCTGACCACATGTTTGAAAGATGTTGTGTAATTGAGTGTAGGAATGTAGAGGGCGTGTTTAGATGTTGGATTATATTTATTAATATAGGTATAAAGGTGTTCCTTTGTATTGGTTTATTTTAGCTTGAGTTGTTGTATAAGTAAGGCTTCTTTAATTTTACGTTTGTTTATGTTTGTTTCTTTAAGTGTGTGGGTGTTCTCTACAGCTATGTTTTGTTTATTTGAGTTGCAGTGTTAGAAAACGTGTGAACAACACTAAATAAATAAAAAAAAAGGCACCTTCACACAATTGAACAGCCGCCTTCAAACATGGGATCAGCATTCTGTGAGTTACCTCTTCTCTCTTTGTGAACCTGACGATGACCGAAGAAGGTCGTAACGTTGTTCCTAATATAGTGCTTTCTCTACTCATACCAGCCGCTTTTACAAATATAGTTTTCTACAAGTATGTTTTCTCGTCATCACGGATTACAGTAACATGATATTGAAAATATTCCCCACTTTTAAGCCTTTAAGCTTAGATGGATGAAATTCGCTCTTACCTTGTACCGAAAGTTGACTGGATTAGGGTTCCTAAACCTGACACAAAAATATTGTTGATGTTATGTAGCCCCTCGCCGGGTCGGTTTCTTGGATGCAGAGCTTTGCGTGACTAAGTAAGAATATGCCAAAGTCGACCCGAACATCATCAGGAATTGCTATTAATGTAAAACCAATAAATACAGTTTAGTTTTCATGTTTTAATCAAATACCACTTGAAATACGTTCTAAATAAGTGTAAGGTGTTTTTATTAAACACTAAAGAAGGAAACTAAACTGTTTCTATATTAGTGTTTCAGCAATATGTAACATTAACCATAATAATTTATTCTTCCATTCTATTTAGTGGACAATATAACTGAATAAAAAGAATTTTATAAGGTGCAACTGAATAATTTCTGTGAATTTCACCGTCTGTGATTTGAAATATTAGTGATGTGTTTATAGTTGAGCCAAATAAAGCACAGAAGAAATGTATTAACTTAGGACAAGACAAAAAAGTTTTACGCGTGTCACGTTTCAGATTCGAATGGTGCTTTGCCCATTTACGTGATTTAAACTATGACATTAAGAATACACAGAGGAATCTCATATCAAAACTTCTCAAGATCTTCTGTAAATGTAATTCTGCAAAAATGCATATTCTAACTGAGCTAAAAGTTAGGACACCCTAACTCCTAATGGGTAGTGTTAACCTCTTCGGCTGAAATAACTGCAGTCAGACGCTTGTAGCCATCTGCCAGTCTCTGACACCGGTCTGAAGAAAGTTTGTCCCACTCCTCAATGCAGAATTCTTTCAGCTGTGGGATGTTTGAGGGGTTTGCATGTGCAGCTCTTTTCGAGTCACCCCAGAGCATCTCAATGAGATTAAGATCTGTGCCTTGACTCGGGCATTCCAGAACTCTCCATTTCTTAGTTTTCAGCCAGTCCTTGGTGGATTTACTAGTATGTTTTGGGTCATTGTCGTGTTGCAGGGTGTAGTTCCGCTTCAGCTTTAATTTTCGTACAGATGGTCTCATTTCATCCTCAACCGCCGTCTGACACAGTAGAATTCATGATGGATTCTATGATTGTGAGCTGTTCCGGTCCTACTGCAGCAAAGCAGCCCCAAATCATGACACTTCCATCTCCATGCTTGACAGTTAGTATAAGGTTCTTTTCTTGGAATACTTTATTTGGTTTACGCCAAATATGTCCTCTGTTCTGGTGTCCAAATAATTCAATTTGGACTGTCTAAAGAACATTATTCCAAAAGTCCTGGTTTTGTCTACATTCTCTCTGGAAAACTTTAGTCTGGTCTTGATGTTTCTCTTATAGAGCAAAGGTTTCCTCCTTGCACACCTCCATGCAAGTTAAAATTGTGCAGTCTCTTTCTGATTGTAGAAGCATGCACTTTCACATCAACAGTAGCCAGAGCCTGCTGTGGTCCCGTGATGACATGTTAGGGTGTTTGGAGACTCTTTCAGCATCTTGGTCTGCTCTCGGGATGAACTTGGACCTGGGCATAGTCGACAGTTGTTTTGAAAGCCCTCCACTTGTTTACTATTTTCCGGACAGTGGAATGGCTGACTTCAAAATCTTTTGAAATCTTTTTAATCCCTCACCAGACTCATTAGCTGCTACAATTTTCTTTCTGAAGGTCTCAGACAGCTCTTTGCTCTCACCATGGTGCTCGCTCTCACTTCAACTGTCAGGAACACACCAAACTAAATGTCTAAGGTTTAAAGAGGACAAACCTCATTCGAAATGCTGAGTAACGATGTTCTAATCGTGTGCACCTGGTGTAATACACCTGTGTGCAGAGCTGAGCCATTTTAACAGGGAATAAATGTGGGGATATCCTAACTTTTCCTCAGTTAGAATATGCATTTTTTTAGAAATACATTTACAGAAGATCTTGAAAAGTCTTTTTCAGTTTTAATTGTTTAGTTAGATTCCTATAATCTCTCAGTATTGTTAAATTTAAGATTAAATATCTATATAGCCAAAAAATGTTAGAAAAATACACATGCTTTCTTAGGGTGTTCTAACTTTTCACATGACTGTATCTTTAATGTATTACTGACATACCCGTATTTGTGTAATTCTGACCTTCAAGACCTGTTAAATGAGGTTAGGTTGATTATTATGATATTCCGTGTACTTTTACATACAAACATTTAATTGTATATATCAACGAGCAAAGTATCATCATTCAATATGTTATGCTCCATAAACATAAATATTTTTGTCTCAAAAACGTATTTTTCTACAGTTGAGAGTTACTGTTTCAGATCGTATCTAATGTTAAAACTCAAAAGAAAACATTTCGTTCTGAACGAACATTTGTGCGACACGTTGTAATCTTGAACAAAATCAAATAAAAGATCAAAATTAGCCCTCATGTAAAGGAAAATAGGAGAAAATATGAAGTTTAACTTCATTTAGACATCAAACTAATCATTAATGAGGACTAGTAGTAAGAATACTGGGTGAAAATAAGTTTTGAAAATAAAGTTCTCGACAGTTTAATGCAAAATAATAATATTAAAATAATGTAAGATATTATATAAATATATAAGGTGTAACATATTACTGACTTAGAAAATACGAATAGTAAAATTCGAGAATAAACTCCATGTTCTCACCTGAATCCCAAGTAGAATACACAGGTACCAACGAGGAACTTCATCCACAGAGTATAAGATGTCACCCTTGACTCTGTCTTCGTCTTTGATGTCCACAATAGAAACCTTCATGTTGAAAAATAACAGATGGTTTATAAGGCAGATAATTGTTTGTTTAATTACTTCCTACTTAATTTTTTGTAGACATAGTGCTGCTCAGCGTAAGGAGCCGGAAATTTCCTTCATATTTACACTGAATGTCCTTCAGAGGTATATTACACTAAATTAGGTGGAATTAGGGTAGTATCTAGACGTGTTTTTGTGTTATAACTAAACCTTTGTTGATATCATAATATATTCTTTAGGACAAAACATAATAAATTAATGTAGGCAACTCTTACGTTTTATATTGCTACATAAATTTGGTTTAAGATTCGTATTAAGAAGTGTGTGTAATTTTGACATTTGTCCACTTCTCAGTAGTTCAGCGGTAAGTCTAAAAGTTGATAATGCTTATAGCCGGGGTTTCGATACCTGTGGTGAGTACACTATGCTACTGTGTAGACTTTTTCTTATTCCTTTGTTGGGTGGGTACGTTGACAGAGGGGGGTGGCATGTGGTTAAGGCGTTTGACTCGTTATGCAAGTGTCGCAGGTTCGATTATCAGTCGCACCAAACATACTCGATGTTTTAACCGTGGGCGCGGTATCATATTTTGCAGTATAACATTAGATTAACCGCGAGTTTATAACGCCCAACAATTGAAAAATTGATCACGTTTGTTGTGACCGGAATTGAACCTGCGACCCTAATTTGAGAGTAAAGTGCCTTCACCAATGACAATGCACAACCCAGTTTTGTGTTTAATAACAAACAAAGCAACAATAGATATTACGCGATTTTTCAATAAAATTATTTTATTCATTTATTTTTTACATGGAAAGAGCAATTATAACTAACCCGATAGCCATTACAACATACGTTAGACTATGTAATAGAATATAAGTTTTAATCCACTTTGTCATGAAGAGAACCATACGGTTAGCACGAAAGTTAATTTATTTGTTTTGTTCAATTCATTTATAGTCACGTTACACTTCACTCAAACAGATTCATTTTCACGGGAATACAGATAAACTGTCAAAGTAACTTAACCAAATATTACTGTAGATTTAGTGTGATGTTGAGCTAATTTTTTAGATAACATGTAAAACCAACGTATTAAGAAACATTTTGAGAAACTACAAAATATATATATTCTGAAAAAAAGTTTTAAAACATTTATTTATTCTTATATTATTGGATATTCTATAATACTCTAGTTCTATTCTTACATGTTTCTTTATTTCTGTTGTTGTTTGAATTAAGCCCAAAGCTACTGAATGGGCTATCTGTGTTCTGCCCACGACGGGTATTGAAACTTGGTTTTAAGCGTTGTAAGTCCGCAGACATACCGCTGAGCCATTGGAGGGCTTTTTTTCTTTATAAAGTACTTATTAACCAAAATAACCTAATTCATTTGTTACGAAATCCTTACACAAAGTCTCTTACCTTCGGCTCATCGATTTCGTTCAGCATTTCGTTTTCTTCGACGTTTTGTTCTATCTACGTGTAAAGATATAGATATATACACACACACACACAAGCATTTTAATATTTAAAGAAAGTGAAAAAAATCGAAACCTATTTGGTTTCTTTCAGCTCATTCGTATTATATATATATATATATAAACAAGTTACTTTTGTATTGACAGTATTCAAATTTCAGTTGTTTATTAAGAGGTCCATGCTTAAAAGCTTAGTAGCCAATCTTATTTTCATATGATCAATCTTTGGCTGTTTTTACATAAGATAAAAAATTGGGTTCATATCATCTTTATTATAAATTAACACATGTTTTACTAACTTTATAGGATCAGTAGCAGAAACATTGTCGCCTTTGTCACCGACATAGTAGTGGCAGCGTTGAAAGATCTACAATATGGCGGAAGTCCTACATCTACTTTTGCCAAGATACAGCTTATTTGAGCTGATCGGAAACTCCACAGCCTTGAAGGACTGCGTAGGAAGCAGGTATAACAGTAAAATCGACAAGTTCAGGCGAGTAGTGGTTTCGATTTTACACGTTAATATACAAGGAGGCTTACACAACAAGAAGTTTGTACTCTGGAGGGTTTGCAAGAAACATGGTATTGATATCATTTTTATAAACAAAACATATCTGAATAGAAACAACGAGTTCAGATTAACTGGATGTACTGTTATCTCAAGCCCTAAATCAAAAAAGGAGAGGAACCGCGGTATTATACAAAAGTGGCATGACCATAACACATGATGAAACTATTAGAGAAAGTAATAACGAAATTCTAGTTTGCCACGTTAAGCCTACTAATACAATAGCGTTCACGTTAGCTGTGTTTTCTGCATCCCCTCGGACGGCGTCAGATACGAGTATATTTCAACAATTTCTATGTAGAAATACTACATTTATCTTAAGTGATTTAAACTCAAAGTATACCAACTTTCCATGTAGGAAAACAAACAGGAAGGAGATCATTATAAATAAATTTATAGAAGAAACCGACCTTGTGGTTATAGATGATAACATGCCCACACATACCCATATAGATGACTCTCAAGACAGACATTCTTGATTTGGTAATACTTACCCCAAACATTTTGCTATATATTTCTAATTTCTGCGAATTAGCTAACATAGGAGGGAATCACGAACAACCAATTCACGTGAATCCCCTCCCCTTTTCTGTAACTTTTCACGGAGAAATTTGGAAATGTTCAGCACATATCTCAACTTGTCTCCCGTTGAAATAGATTTTATCACACCCAATGAGCACACGATTGATAATTTAGCTTTTCCCATAACTTCTAATAAAATCCGCAACCTCGACTGTATCCCTATGTGAGATAATATAACTTAAATTTAAGTCGCAGAAACTAACTCCCGAGATCCATTCGCACGTAACAGAAAGATTCCAATTTATTATTATGCAAAACTGCCACACTAAAACAATAATTAATGGGGAAAATAAGACAATAAAACCATTAATAACACGGCAGCATGATATTAACCGGGAAGATTTCTGCCTATCTAACGATGAAAGCAAAAAATACCAAACTATAAAGCCATTAGTGTCTCAACTGATTTTACTAAAGCAGAACTATTTACCCAGTATCTTGCGTCAGCCTTCCAAATCCCAAGCCTCCCATCATTGTTCGATTCCAATTGGTGGATTCGGCAAATAGCCAAATGTCGTTTTGCTCTAAGAAAACACACACACACAATAAAACACACCTGTAACAATACAACACGCCCGATTTAATTTGCCAAGTAAAATTAGATATCAACAAGCAAGCCTTGCAAGGCCACGTGGTTAAGGCACTCGACTCATAATCTTAGTGTTATTGGTTTGAATCCCCGTCACACCAAACATGCTCGCCTTTTCAGCAGTGGGAGCATTATAATGTGACGGTAAATCATGCTATTCGTTGGGAAAAAGAGTAGCTCAAGAGTTGGTGGTGGCTGATGATGATTAGTTGCCTTCCCTCTAGTCTTACACTGCTAAATTAGGGACGACTAGCGCAGATATGTTTTGTGCAAGTTTACGCGAAGTTCAAAATAAACAAAACACAAATATCGAAAAACCAAAATAACTGCCCATCACTTAAAACAGGTTACCCCCCCTACTGGAAAAGAAGAATTATAATAGTCATTCCGATAACAACTACAGACTTACAAACTCTGATAAATTAGAAGAAAATAAGTCTCCTCAACTTGACTGGAAAACGTATTGAAAAGATAATCGCGAACAGGCTCTTATTTTATATAAAAACCAATAAGAACTTGTTCCACTATCACAAAAGCTGTTGAATGTTTTTTTAACATCAAGAAATACTGCAACTGTCATATGTTTGTGGTTAAATAATTGAAATACAGTTTCTGTTAATCTAACTAGGTGATCATTGGGCTACATTTAGCATAATGAATTGATTTTCAAACTATATGAACTCAAAATCCACACACAGTTATTCAGTGTATCTCAAGCTTTGCTCAATCACATAATCTAATGGTGCAATAGGTAGTGTGTAGCTCTATATCCTATCTAAACACAGGCAATTATATTTCACCGAGTTGTTAAAACAGAAAAAAAGAAACTAATCCAAATACAACTAACCCTACCACACACCGATATAAAATACACTAAATTTATAAAACTTCTCGATGTTACCTTCAATCGGTCTTTGCGCTGTAGGAATCACGTTAGCAAAATTTAAAAATCTGTCAACCAAAGTATTACTTTCCCGAAACTTATAGGAGGCATTCACAAAGGATGCTCGGCCTACCAATACAACCACTTATAAAGATTGTATCAGACCACTCATTGAATATTAATGCATTATCACGTGAAACATATCAAATGACCTCATGCAAAAAGTAGAAACATGACAATACCGAGTAATCCGAATGGCATATCGTTTCTCAAGGTATACCCCCTCAAACTACTTAGATTCAATACGGACATTACTAAAACCTAGTGAAATAATCCAGAATTTATCCAAAATATATTATCAAACAGCCAACACAAGAAACACACAAACAAAACAATTTTCAACGTCAGCCAAAATACCCACCATATGGCGCACCCATCAGTCTCCTTACAAAATTCGTAGCATATAGTGTACTAACCAAATTTTAGCCGAAAGTATACTAAACATCAACATTCTTAATTTTAATTTCAGGTACATAGCTCGGGTTCTCTCCGGATAGATCGAGTCTGGGGAGTAACAATGGGTTTTAACGGGGTTCCTCCAAACAAATTCTTGACATAGGATATGCAGATCCGATGTCGCCCTAAAGGACCATAAGACCTGTATTGGTCGAAGACTTTGTGATAGTCACGTGCTGGAGCCTGTTGTTGGTCTTTTCTCCGCCGCTTGCCGATGATAGATGATAACAACAATTTGTTTGTGAATGGATGTGTAAATAATGTTCGTATTTATACACACATACGTTTTTTTCTTAACATGGTTTAACCTAATATCCAATCACGAATAGGGTGAAGCAAAAGTAAATTTCTTGGCGTTCCATTCCAGTTGAATCTGTCCAGAGCTCCTGCTAGAGGCCAGTTAAAACCCAAACTGAAATATTTGCCAGGTTTCTGCTTCTGCTAGCCGCAATATTATAGTAAAACATAAAATCAAGAGATTCTCAATATTAATAAACGTACGTTGTTTTAACAACTTCAGAAAACTTGGTACATACAGTTGGTTTTAATTTTTCATAATAATTTACATTTATTACCTTTTAATTGAATAAAAATCACTACTACGAAATGAGATGGAAGTAATTGAAATGTCTGCTCTCATGTTCTGTAAACCAACTATGTCATATGCTACAAATTCTATAAATTAAAATTTCCTTCATAGTTACTTAATAAATATTAGAATTCGTTATTAGTCACAAAGGTATTTTGTAAAATAGCCAGAAAACAATATTAGAAGAAAAATTTTAATTGATTTACATCATATCACGTTATATGGAAATAGGAGAAAACAACAACAGTAACCACAAAAAATTAAATAGATTACCCAAATCTCCTCACAACACGAAGTAAGTGCCGAAGCTGGAAGGTTAATACCTTTATTGATATGCTCATGATGATGGGTTATTTCATTTTGAAAATTAACTATTTCTATGTCTTATTATTTTAGTTTTGATTATTAAAAACGAGATAAAAATCTTTAATGAAAAGTTACACTTAAAGTTTTACAAGTAGGTTCTGGGATGTAAACTAAACATACCGTGTGAAAACGATAATTTACTAAAACATAAAACAAATAAGGTAGAGGTAGAATGAAACAACTATTATATTGTAATATCAGGCAACATATCAATTGTTGCCTTCGTAACCAATCAATAATTGTTAAGTCTGTGTATAATGCATATCGGAATGCATTCTTATTATATTGTTTTAAACCTAGAAAATCTAGTTCTCAGGTTATTTAGAAAACGTACTTTATATTTACTAGAATACTTTTTAAATTTCACTTTTAATGTAATCAGTGACGAGTGTGGTCACCCGAAATGATTAAATTTTGAATAAGTTGAGTTGCTTAAATGGTAAAGGTTGTCTTCTATATGTGTGTAAATATTTCTGAAGATCATTCAAATACATTTTAAACAGATGTATCAATTGTTGTAATTGGAAGAAATATTTGTTTGCCACGTACAATTACTAAAATATTATTATTACAACAATTTCCTTTATAAGGAGTTTCTTTTCTATATAAAAATTTCTTTTTTTATCCTTTAAACTTTGGCACCTTTACGATCGAAACATACATGATTTTATTAACCAGATGATATTTCTTAAACTTAGTTATAAAGTTTGTGTTATGCTGTTCCCGTGTTCATTGATCCAAATAGCGCTGTATTTTATCTTACTGATACTTTTGTTGATCTATGAAAAAATGTATATCAGATTCCGTGTGTGATTGTTACTAACAGATTATATAATGTAGTGTGGGCCGGTTTCTGTTATTCGAAAACATTTATAATAATTAAGAGAACAAAGTTATCTTACCTTGATACCTCCTACAAGAGCTAAACAAGTCAGTTTTTACAACAATATGGATTCTAATATTGAATGATGGTTTTGAATTAGAGATATGTGAGGTTGTGAATATATAAATATATAATATATAAATAATTAAATTATTTCTCCTTCGAGGTTTTGAAGAAAAAAATCCAAAAACATTGTGTCATATGTAGCATATTCCTGACAGAGGCCTGAAAATAGCAGAAATTTTGACTTTTTGTGTAATCTTGGTCATCGAGAAAATTAAGTGTTTTATACAGAAGTCTTGCTTCTAATGAGGTTTTGAGGTTGTTTTATAATACGAGTTTCGATGTAATATCCGATATACATACACGAAATATTTGTAACACAAAAATATAATGAATTTGTAAAACCCAATTTTGATTTTAACGACATATAGGCATTTTATTAATATAAGTCTCGAAACTGTGTTCTGAATAAAACTGTGAATAAAAACTTCGTTGATATTAAAAACTCAATATTTTTTTCAAATAACCATTGAAGTTTTTAAGAGTCTTTAAACTTAATTAATGCTTAAATGTCTCTAAACATCCAAAATTGATTGACAAAAATCAAACGATATTTCAATAATATTATGACTATTTGCAAAAAAAACAAGTTAGAAAAGGTTGAAATAACTTGTAAAGATATAATTTATATGTACATTGGATAGTTTATTACTGTAGTGTTATAAAACAAAAAGGGCGGGTCAAGTTATAATGTTAGTTATACCACATCAAGTAAAGGTTTAATACAAGTGACTGTTCATATAGATGAATAAAACTTTCTAAAATTACCTTAAGTTCGTAAACTGGTTTGTCCCGCACCATGGTAAAAAAGAACTTTTAATGTTCACTCCAAGATATAACAGGTTCAGAAGAAGATGGGTTATGTCGAACACAGCCCTAGATAACTGTGCATAAATGATCCTTCCAACGTAAATGTACCTGTTGAATGTACTAATAATGAGGTGCACATGTTTAGGTAGCTGCGTTCTTGATCCGTAAAGATAACA
This sequence comes from Tachypleus tridentatus, assembly GCF_004210375.1. Taxonomy (NCBI): domain Eukaryota; kingdom Metazoa; phylum Arthropoda; class Merostomata; order Xiphosura; family Limulidae; genus Tachypleus; species Tachypleus tridentatus. The sequence goes on from NC_134827.1 coordinate 20,663,182, forward strand.
GGTGGAACAACGTAATCATCCGAAATGACGAAACTATTTCTCTATCAGTCGTTTGTTTCTTCGTTTTGGATTTTGCGCAAAGCTTCACGGGGGCTATCTGCGCTAGCCGTCCCAAATTTAGCACTGTAATAAAAGAAGGAAGGAAGCTTGTCATAACCACCCACCGCCAACTATTGAGTTACTCTTTTTCCAACGAATAGGGCGGTTGAAAAGGTAAGCATGTTTGGTGTGATGGGATTCGAGGCCACGATCTTCAGTTGATGAGCCCAGTGCCCGAATCAATGGGCCATGCCAAGTCAAAATGAAATCAACAGGCTGAATAATGTGCACTCCCTTAATTCTAGCTGAAACAACTTCATCAAAAGAATTCACACTTACTCTTAAAAACAATCGTCGTTAGAATGATTAAGAGTCCCATACTCGAATTATTACGCGACTATTTTTACGAATGTTAACATATTCAGTGTTATTTGACTTAGTTTTATCAGCTAATATATTAACATAATTTTGGTGAGTTTATCAAATAAATATATAGAAATGTTCTGCAACGTTTAAACAGCCGCCATCCAATTTACTGTTTTTTTCTTTACTTATTTATGATTAGATACTAGATACTTTTTAGCTAGTTATTAAGTTTGTTACACTGGAAAGGAAATATATAGTTTATTAGCGATACTAAACCATTCTTTTAGGTAAACTCAATTCTGCTAAAATAAGCCTTTCGACAAAAATATATCACCGTGTAGTTTTCCAACTGATAATAACAGTTCATTCATTACTTTAGAAGTCTTAGTATATTTATCGGAGAATTCGATTGATCAGTATTTTTCTTTTACTTTTTTTAATGTAAACACTTTGGCAAATAGCAATAGTCTGCATACCAGACAAAATTATTGTTCGAGGTGGAAAAGTCCAAAATATAACCTCCCAACTACGATATATCGTCGCTAATCAGTGCAAGGTTAAATAATTTTGGGCACTATTGTAAAGTTACGTTTACTGCTTTAAGCTGGACGGAGCATAAGATGTATACTAAAATATAAATAGTATATATATAAAAACAGCTTCGCATATTAGTAGCAAGAGATAATTCTCACGAGCCGAGTCACTTGATATTCCTTCAGACGTGTTTAGGGCAAAATAATCTATGACATCTTCTCTTATTTTCTCTTTTTTATTTCCTACACTTTTCTGCGCCAGCGATACCGAACGTTTCATCGTGATCTCTACCAGCTTACCCCAATTTGAAATTCTTTTAGACGGAATTAAAGTGATCTATGAGACCTAGGGCGTGGTTAATATATCAGTTTAAATGGCTCGACTTCTTTAAAACTGTAATTTTATTTCAAATCTGTCAAGAGATGACGGAGCTATCAGTTTTTTTTTACTTGAAAAACATAACATAAAGTCATATATGTTATGTTGTAACGAAAAAAAAATCTTTCACAATAGTAACCAAGTAAGCGAACTTCAATTTTACATTTTAGTTCAATACATTTATGTCAACTAAAGTAAAATACCCTTGCACATTGCCCTTTCAACAAAAAAATAGCGTGAGAAAGTTGTGATGTTTGTAAAATGTTATTAAACGTCTATTGTATTGTAGTTTTATTTCAGGATATACACCTACTTCTGAGTTCTGTGGATGCGCATCAGGTGCACATCAGTTAACCAGGGGACAAAAACAACGATAAAAACTGAACGTATCATGTTGTATAAAGTATAAAAGCACAAGATGAGGGTTGTGGGTTCTGCCAAACAGGGGGTGTTTAGAAAATCGTTTGGTTTGGAATTGAGCACAAAGTTACACAATATGCTATTTGTGCTCGAAACACGGTTTATGGCGGTGTGACTCTATAGATAAATCTCTGTGCTTCTAGAAGACTGAACAGACGTTCTCCTTCAACCCCGCCTGTGAATTTCCTTATCTGCGAGGGATTGTTTGTTTCTGAATTTCGCGCAAAGCTTCACGATGGCTATCTGCGTCATCCGTCCCTAATTTAGCAGTGTAAGACTAGAGGGAAGGCAGCTAGTCATCAACACCCACCGCCAACTCTTGGGCTACTCTTTTACAAACGACTAGTGGGATAGACCATCATATAATAACGCTCCCACGGCTGAAAGGGCGAGCAGACTTTGTGTGACGGGGATTGAATTCTGCGACTCTCGGATTACAATTCGAGAACTTGGCCACGTTCATTAAATTTAAAGTAATAATGATTATATTAAAACTTCCATATGTGTCTCGAAATAAACAAGTTGATGATTGTTCAGTAGTAAGGGTTGAACTGTTTGTGACTAAACAGAAGGACAGGAAGTACTAGCTTAAAGACAAAGTTTTGGTTCCACGTCAACAAGACGATTTCGAGTTCAGGTTCAAAACCTTTAAAGTTGGTATCCCCATTAATTAATTGCCCATGCTGGGTAATAACTGTAATTGACCTAAAGCCACTATACAGCACGTGAACATGTGATTAAAAAGTTTCAGTAAAATATTTATGTGAACGAAATTGCTTACATAACCATTATGAGTATAGGTATAGAATTACGTGTGTTTTTTTTTTGTGATAAAAACATAACAAATGGCCCGGCATTGCCAGGTAGCTGAGGCAATTTGGGGTACGATTACCCACAGAAGACACAGCAGGTAATTTAGTGTGACTTTCTTTTAAAATAAACAAAGCTGTTAGAAGCTACACATGTAGTAATATATTTAAAGATAACTCGTTAAACACACAAATACCAAACCAGATAAAGTTCACAATGTTTCAAGTGTTGGAGGTTCAGCATGCAGTTGTGTTGAGAACCTTAATGTAAAGGTTGAAACGTTTAAAATTAAAATTCTGCCTGTACAAACACACCTACACACGTCATTCCATTTGGTTATAGCAGGTTTTAAAAGAAGGAATGAAGTTTCACCATCTTCTCTTTACAGCTTAATACGTTAGCACCCCACACACAGCAGCATGACTGCGGACTTACTACGCAAAAATACGGGTTTCGATACCCGTTATGGGCAGAGCACATATAGATAGCATTTTGTGCTAATAACAAACAACTTCTATCGTTGCAAAAGTAATTTCTCTGAACGTAAGTTTTTGTCTTATCCCGATAATATATTTAAAAATTATGCGTCTATCTGACAAACTCGGCTGTTTAAAATAAACAGTGGAAGTGACCTCTGCTTGATCTGTCAATCCACCCAAAATTCAAGTGGTTGTATTTAGAAAACCATAATGCACTCAACAGATGAACTCCTTTATGATAAAGAATTCTAGCATTGGGTTTCAGCCAGATTTTGAGGGAAAAAATTACTTTCTTGAAAAGCACATGTAATCAGATTCTATAATGACATTAGAATTAAACCTCACTCTGCCTTAAACTTGTAATACTCTGGAGCCAAGCAGTTCAAGAGAAACTTCACTTTAATTATTCTAAATTTATTCATCGTCTAAGTTCAGACGTATCTTCTTTTGTCTTTTTTTTTTTTATTTATGATCAGTAAATTGAGTATTCCTGAATTTCAACAACAAAGCGCTTGTATGAATTAGGATATATTGAATTTATAATTTATTTATATTTTGTTGTTTTAAAAGAGCTAACATTAAATTAATTGTTAAATCAGAGACGAAAGTTAAATGGTTCAGCAGTAGCTTTGAGGACAAATAATATTAAAACATGAGTTTCGATACCAGTTGTCAGTAGAGCATAGATATCTCATTGATAATTTGTACAGTTAACTGGAGACAAAAAAAGAAAAAAAAAAGATTTACCGTATTTTCCGGTTAATAAGCCGAATCGCCGAATAAGCCGAGGCTAATTTTCAGCTCTGAAAATGAGGGTTTTTGCTTATTACCGCCCAATAAGCCGAAGCCATTTTTAAGAAGTGACAAGTTTCTTCAATATGATTTCTTAGTCTCGTTTCAGCGTCAGCATGCATGTTGTGTGTGATCATTGGCGTTCTGTAGTAAAGCAGAACGTGTCGTATTGAGACAGAGATGGAATCAATATTGGCTCCAATATCATTCGTTATTGGCTCCACTCACTGTAATTAGGTAACCAATGAAATTCCAGAAACAACGTTTCACTGTAGTCTTAACGTGCTTTGCTGATGGGACAAAATTACCGCCTGTGGTAATTTTCAAAATAAAACATTTTTAAGAAGAAGAAATTTCCGAAAGGAGTGATCGGCCAATAATATACACAAGGGTCACCTGCGCTATCCGTCCCTAATTTACAGCCTGGCATGGCCAGGTGGTTAAAACACTCCGCGCGTAATCTGAGGGTTGCGAATTTTAATCTCCGCCATACCAAACATTCTCGTTCTTTCAGCCGTGAAGGCGTTAGAATATGACTATCAATCCCATTATTTGTTTGTAAAATTGTAGCCCAGAAGATGATGATTAGCTGCCTTCCCTCTAGTTTTACATTGCTTAGCTATGGACAACTAGAGCAAATAGTCCTTGTGTAGCTTTGCACGAAATTCAAAACAAACCAAAATTAAAACCTAATTTACACCTGCAGCAGTTAATATGAAGCAAACAACCCACGAAGTAACTTTGGTAAGTAAGACCTGAAAGTAGGCTTACAGTACTTTGTTATGAAATAATAAAATGAATTTTATGATAACTACACTTTTATTATAAATGTCTCAAATAAACCACAAAGCATTTGTATATTAGCTGTGACTGTGTGATGTAAGTTGCATTTGGCTTAGACCTAAACGCAGTAATAATGCTTACTGAATATGTTACACATCAAAAGTTCACAGTCAATGTAAAATAGGCATTAACTCTTTAGTTAAAAGAATTAAAATAATTTAAACATTACAGTCGTAATGATACAAATACGTGATACATAAAAATAAAACAAATTTAAAGTTATTTATTTTGAAATGTACTGTAATATTTATTTCATATATTAAATCGAAACATGTATATCATTACTTTGTTTTACTTATTTCATAATACTTTCGTTGAGGTTTCGACTTTCTTTTATCTTATTATTTACAGCAATAACAGTTGGCTTTATTTAATTGTTTAAGGGTTTTCTTTTTCTAAACTTACAGCAAAATATTTCTTACTAACATTCAATTATTTGTATAATATTTTTTTAACATTAAACTTTGGTGAGTGTTTGTTTAAAAGTGAAATGTGTTTGAACTGTATTTTAAGTATATACCCACTGGAAAAAGCTTGAAAAACGGAAGTTGTTTTATCTTCCATCCTATTTCTCTACTGTATCTACAAACAGGAATATTAATATTTCAAAGATTTTGGGAGAAGAGCACAAAAATAAATTGTTCTGAAAAACAAACAGCAAGATACAGCTATATTAATACTGAGTTCTTAGAACAATGAATACTAAACTAAAAAAAGCACTAATTAGAAATATTGTATATGAGTGTTAAGAGAAATTTGATTTTAAGATTTAATATTCTCATGGTTAACCCTTTTACAGTGTTATGTGAAGAGCTACTGTATGATTATTCATAATATTGAGCAGTAAATTTCTTTCTCTGAGTTCCTTCAAAATGGTATTTTTCTTGATTGTACATAAGTCGCTTTCAGAGAAAATTTTGAAGTTTTCTAGGGGTAATAAAACAACGATATTTCTTAGGTAATATAAGAAAGTGGTGTAACAACTGCATATCTTCAGATGTTTTCACTGACGTAGGATAAGTCTTGGCACTTCTGTGACGTACTCTTCATCATCAGTTGTGTATTAATGTCAGTTCTATTAAACATCAAAACTAAAACAGGATGAACCATATTAAAACTTTTCTCAAAGGTTTCTGATTATACAAACGTATGAAATCATTGAATGTTGAAGAAACCTAAAATTTATTCCAAATAAGATTCCAGAATTGATAAGATAAATAAATTACGTCACTGATAGCAACAATCTCAAAATATCGCCTAAACCATTTTGTAAGTAATCTCAAGGAAAGAATGAATATGATCGAATGGATCAAATAATTGTTTAGAACATATTTTAAAACCTACACAGAAATATATTAGACACTTCATTCAGCAACGTAAGCAGATTAAATTCAACAAAAAGACGTTTTTCACTTATCTCCCAGAATTAAGTCATGGATTATTTATTTAAAATAAGTGACCGAAAATTAACTTCCAAAAAACTATGACTTTTTATGGTTTTCATTTTCTAAAAGAAAGATATAATTATTTTTTATAACAAATGAATGTAAGCGTGCAGGTGTTTCTTGTAATAAAGCTGCATTGGGCCATCTGCTGAATTCAGTGAGCATAATCGAACCCCTTGATTTTAGCATTGTAAAACCGTTGACTTACTGTTGTACCAGTTGAATTGTTAATTTAAAAATAATAACTTTCACAACGAATTTTTAATATTAATTTTCCGGATTAAAGTAATTACACAGGCCTCAGAATTTAAACTACATAAACTTTGTCTTGCTTTTGATAAAGGATTAAGCTGAGCAGACAAAATTAATCTATGATACCTTTTTTCCTTCTTTCTATTAGGTGTATTTTTCTGAGCCAACAATATCAAGTCTGGAGCGCACATTCGATTTTACTACTCATTAGGATCTCTAAAGGCTCTCCTCAAATTAAAATTATTTTTTTGGTACGATTAGAGTAAATGAATCTATGAGAACTTTGGAGTGGTCAAATACATCAGTCTAAAAGGTTGGAGGTCGTGAATCGATAACTATAATTTGTTCACAAATCGGTCAAAATGTTATGAGCTAAAAAAAATTGTATCTTGAAAAGCAAAAAGACTTTGTGCTCTTCTCTGAGCCGTTCATCTGCGGCTAAAATATTAGTCTTTAGTTTCATATAAATTTCTGAGTACAGCATAGAATTTAAGACTAGTTGTTTCCTTAAGAAAAAGTTTATACAGAGAAGAGCATAACTGAAAGACGTTTTCCTGGAGTGCATCTTTTTTAAGACGTTTTTCGACGACACTTTTATCTACTAGCGTTGTTTCACTATTTAAAAATAGCCTGAAAAAGCACATATAATCATTGTTTCTTAAATTTGTATAAAGATTAACTACACCTTAATTAAAGTTATAATAATGAAATAACAAAGAGTTTGAGGTGTGTTTTAGTTCAGTTACTCTGATGTAGTTCTTCATTGTAACATCGGGAAGTATTGGAATTTACAACATTAAGATCTAGAGCTCGATCCCTATAGGCGGACAGCGCAGATAGCACGATGTTTCTTTGCTATACGAGAAACATACACACACACATACGTACGCTATGAAGTAATCCTCCTCTTTGATTAGGTATATATAAATTTATTCTTACTTTACTATTCGTAATATTGTACTTTCGTTTATGATTATTTCTTAGCCATAAATGTTAATTATATATTAAATACAAATTTTCCGTGTAGTGACAGTATTTGAATTTGATTAAAACTTTACAGAGAACTGGATTTATGAATTTATAATTTTATTAATAAGAAAATGTGGCTAACGTAACTGTTTGGTACAAATACAACTCTTTGTTTGATTTCACTAGCAATATTAGTTTACGAATTAAGAGGAACGTGAAAGACGAATCTGCAGTATAGTGAAATTCCATCATTACTTTTAAGCCTGTTGCCTTTGTTGATTCGATGTCTTTTGATGTTTAAAACTATAATATAAAATGTTTACAATTATATATAAAGCAGCAACCTGAACAGGCGTTTTATACTTGTAATTAGTTGAGGTGATGATAACTGCTTTATGCAGACTTATCAGGCTAGAAAGGTTTACATGTCTATTTACAGCGATTTCTAAAATAAGGACCAGTATGCAGTGTAGCATGTTGACCTTTGTTATTGTTAACCTCACAGGGGTTCTTTTTACCAGAATATTCTGATCCAGGCTTGAGTTAATAACTTTGGGCATTTTCGTGTGACCGTGTGGATAACAAATACGTTTACACCGAAAACACGACTGGTTCATACTTTATAATATTGCCAAAAGTTAAACAAATCTGGTACTACACATGTATTTGTGTAACTGTAATAATTTTGTAATTCAGAGGGTAAAAAATATATTATAATACATCACATTTGAGATGTGATCCTACTTCTCTGCTGCAGACTTAGGTAAATTCGTTATCATTAAGAGAGGTATAATTTGTATAATGAGGTAATATCAAGAGAACTGTTATTTATGTAGCACGTGGTTATATATTTGTTTAGGCTGTAAAAATTACAAATATATCTATGATTATAAATCCATTCAATCTGTTTCTAGTAAATATGGGTGAATGTTAGTATGTCATAAGCTTCGCAATAAAATCCTTTACCAATAATACACAAACCATTAGGTGTTTAATAATGAATCAGTATCAGATGGTACTTGTGTTGGTCCATTATTCTATCTATTTTGCAAATATCTGTTTTCGTCTCCGCAGAAAAACAATCCCACATCATCCCACTGTCCCCTCCCACCGCATGCTTCATGATAAGTGCTATGCCTCCAGGTAAGTATCTTCCATATTTTTTTTCCGCCAGACGTAAACCTATCCTTTAAACCAAATATTTCAAACTTGGAGACCGAAGTAAAGTCTTTTGTTTTTTCTAAACTGTTACACAGCCAAATATTCCATCTTCATTAATAATTCTTAACGCTATAGATGTGGTCAATTTTATATTATTTGGTACATGGTTGCCCATCTTATGGTTGAGATCAGTGGCAGAACTGTATTTTTAACTATATGTTTTATTACAGTTTGGCATTTTAATTACATATTATTATTTAATTATATCATATATTTATTGTTTGTTTTTTAATTCCGCGTAAAGGTACTCGAGGTCAATCTGTGCTAGCCGTCTCTAATTTAGCAGTGTAAGACTAGAGGGAAGGCAGCTAGTCATCATCACCCACCGCCAACTCTTTCACTAACAAATAGTGGGATTGATCGTAAATTATAACGCCCCCACTGGTGAATAAACGAGCATGTTTGAAGCGACGGGAATACGAATCCGCGACCCTCAGATTACGACTCGAACGCCTTACCCCATCTGGCCATGTTGGGACCGTTATTAGTTTATATGAGAAAAACACTCATTTGTTAGAACTCTGATTTTATGTAAAACTGCCCAAGATAATTCAAGTATTTTGACCCGAAATTACAATGTCATTGCAATAAAGGAAATGTCAACTTATGCAAGATAAAAATTGAAGCTATAATTGAGTCAACAATGTATCAAAAAAAACTATAGAGATAGGATTTAAGTAATTTTAAATTGTTGGTGAGTTGTTAGAAAAGTAGATGCAACTCGGGATAACACAAGGAACGACCACAATGAATCATAATAGGTATAAAGTTTGTCTTTAAGTTTGCAATCATTCCTTAGATTTTGTTACAAGTGGTGTGATACTGGTGACAGGTAGTTAAACCTTTTACAGGTTTTGTGGACTACAGTACTAGGTATATCAAATAATACGAAATACTCTGTATTATGTCTTTCCTTTTCGCTTTTGGTATAGCTTTATTACAAAATATAACTGCGTAAATATTATAAAAAATAATTTGAATCACACTAATGATGATATAAGTTTTTCTTATAGCAAAGCCACATGGGGTGGGGTAATCTGCGTAGCTCACCACGGGAATCGAATCGCTGATTTTAGCGTTGTAAATCCGCAAACATACCGCTGTACTAGCGGGAGTCTAATGAAGATAAGTCTTGTTTGTGAACAACGTTTCAAATCATGGAAGATGTCGAAACTAATAAACGCTTGTAGTGACATTTCTTCAAATGTTACAAGTGAAAAGACGATCACAGTTCTTGTTACAAAAGTTAAAAAAGGATGATAACAGTTTATTTTGGAAAACTTTCGAGAGTGAGCCGATGTTACGATTATTATTATTTTTAGGTTTAACTCTTTTAAATAATGGTCTCACTTTACCAAGAACAATATTCTGGTCGTACATTGCACTGATAGGATTATTGTTAAAAATTTTATATCTTTTAATTACGTTCATGTCGAAGGGGAGGTCGTAGGTTGAAGGTGACGTAAATGTAATCTGATCACCGACAGAAATATTATGATCAAGGCCTTGCTTTAGGACTATTATTAAATATGTGGTACATGAAATTTAGCGCCAAACATAATTTTTGAACAATCAGTAAAATATATGAAAAACATAATGTAGCGCAGGGATTGTTTGTTTTGAACGTAGCAGAAAGGTATGCTAGGATTATCTTCGTAATTTATAACACATCCCACGACCAGAGTCACACCAAGACGGTAGCCCTTGCAGCTGTGGAGATGTTATAATGTGACGGTCAGTCCCACTATTCGTTGGTAAAATAGTAGTCTAAGAGTTAGCGGCGGGTGTTGATGACCAGCTGCTTTTCTTCTTGTCTTACACTGCTAAATTAGGGACAGCTGTCGCAGATTGCTCTCGAGTAGCTTAGCGCGGAATTCTAAAGAAACCAAACCAAACCTCCCACGACTGGATGGGTGAGCATATTCTGTGAAAAGAATTTGAATCCGCGACACTTATTTTCCAATTCGATCTAGGCTTTTACCACTGCGAGATCTGGGAGATTCATTGTTTTGGAGTTGTTACCCACTTCATTACAGAATGTTTAACAGACAGCTTTTATATTGATCAGAAGATATAGGGTGTTACACAGTCTTATATCTCCTAAATACTAGAGTTAATCAAAGTTTGCATCTGTTTGTATTTGTTTTATATTCATCCATTTTCTTTCCTTTTCATAGTAAGTACACAAGGTACATTATATGCTTCTAATGTGATGATTTGTGGCTACTTATGTAATTTTTTAACTTTTTACTTATTTCTATAACAGAAAGACCTGGTCTATTCAGTTTTACCACATGCCGAAAACTTTTTGAGAGCAATAAAAGGAAACAGGAAGCCCTAGTGTTTCATAAAACCTCATGCTGACTGGAAAATTTTGTTAGCAACAGCTTAGTTTATTGTTGATGGTTTTTTCTTTCTCTTTACGAAAAAGAACATTGAGCTTAAATTAGATATTTTAACGAAACAATAGCGAAGCCATTACCATAGATAATTAACTGACTAGTTTTATTTAATAGAACGACAATCTAATTTTTAAACACGATATCATGAGAAAATTAGGAAAATGAGAATTGTGTTATACAGTTATTTTTTTTAAAGCTCATCTCTCCATGGAACAATTGTGAATAATGTAAATATTTGTATAATATTATACATGTGGTGTGAATTTCTACAGACTCTTTCTCTAATCTATCTAGATATACATATAAAAGCGCAAGTGACTTTTTCTGTGGGTCTGTTCCTTATCCATCCACGGCTACATTGGAAAAGTTACAAACACAGACTCAAGTCACAGATAGAACTTTGTACGGGAAGTAACGTGTGTCATATGGATATTGCCTCAGAACCAGCAACTTGAGCCGAAAGTGACCAATATAGTAATATGTAATCTTTCTCAGAGAGCTTGTATTTACGTTTTTTCTCTCTGTGAGGATTTATTATGGGTGATAACAATTTAAAAACTTTGTGTAGCTTTTATTTGTACTCCTTCTATCCCCCTCAATTATCCTCCTATCACTGATGAGTCAACGATTTATTATGTTACGTAAGTTACTATCACGATTTCAAATAGCTGGAAATTTTAATTTTAATTCAGAAGTTAGTTGAATGTCATTATGTATCAAATTTATAATATTTACGGACAAAATTGATACACACAATTTTATTTCTTTACACAAATATATTTTAATATACAAACAACAGCACAATTTATAAGAACTGTTATTCTAAATAATGATTTATGTTCAAAAAGTTTACAAAGTTGTAAACAGTACGGAGTCTTATATCTGGGCTGGAACTCAATCTTTTATTTACGGATCACTGAGATAGAATTAATTCTGTATCCATACACAGGTAAAATATAATCAACTGGAAAACTAGGTAGCTGCTTCAATAAGCATAAGTACTTTTGTCAGTGATAATAATATCTAGTAAACTCGTTGACAAACTAAAGTTCGAAGTTAATTCCATGAAGTTAAATGGTTTGTTACGTTCGAAACCAATAAACGTTCTTGGTCAAATAAGTGTAGTTTTGGGCTTGGCATGGCCAAGCGCGTAAGGCGTGCGACTCCTAATTCGAGGGTCGCGGGTTCGCGGCCGCGTAGCGCTAAACTTGCTCGCTTTCACAACCGTGGGCGCGTATATGTGATGGTCAATCCCACTATTCGTTGGTAAAAGAGTAACCTAAGAGTTGGCGATAGGTGGTGATGACTAGCTGCCTTCCCTTTAGTCTTACATCGCTAAATTAGGGACGGCTAGCACAGATAGCCCTCGAGTAGCTTTGTGCGAAATTCCTAAACAAAAACTGTAGTTTTTTGATTAATAAGCGTTTATCACAATGATATTTTCCAAGGTAATAGTATACCAAATAAAGCAACCAAACAATATGAAACTATCTACATGCATTTCATTAGTTACCTTTTATAAGCTTGAGAGGGTTTTTTCTTTAAATTTTACCATTATTTTATATGCACACATCGTATATTGTTGATTCTTATGAAGAGAATAGGCAAGGCTTTCGTATTACACATTTAACAATATAAGTTACATACTTATAAATAAGTATATTAAACTGAAACAAACTCAGAAATTAAAATAAATATATAATGTTAAATCCGTTACACATACTTGACGTGACAGCAGAATGAGGTAGGAAATTTTATTTTAGAAATTTGAAAACTCATTGGAAACACATTGCGATATGTCTTAAAATTGTTTCAGCAGCCTTAACTTTTTGTCACACGCAATTATTTAGTTAGGTAAAGAAATGACTTTTGCAAAATATCTTGAGTAATAATGTTAATTTAATCAAAACCACTAAGGATATTTAAAGCCAATTTCACCTAGTCGTGATAAATTGGTCAAAAATTTTCAAGATACTGTCGAGAACATCGTTTAAAGACTCTTTCTGTATTCAGATAGATAAGGGTCGAACTTAACCACTGTGTGAAAATTCTACTAAATTAATTTGAAGTCAACAGTTTTACATTAAATAAGCCTTTACTGTTGTCAAAAGCTTGTCCATATTTGACTGTTTTATTATAGTGCTGCCATCTATGTTACAATCTTGTCATTATGCTCATTATTCAACATAATAAAGTCTTGTTCTTGTTACCTGACTTTATTTTTCGTATTTTGTCTTTGTTTATTAATAGGAATAGAAATAAAACAAAATATTAATGTACAGTTTATGGTAAATTTTATTTAGTCCAATTTAACGTTTCTTCTTTTCAGTTTCTATACCTATAACTGGATCTAACACTTTCACAGTTCATTTAATTCTTTGTGACTTTAATAAGAAATGTATCAAGTAATAATTGAATGATAATATAGCCTGTCATGTGGGTAACATAACTATTTTCTTCAGTAACGTGATACTTTTGCTGCACCATTCAGATCTTTATGAATCATGAAATACATTTATACAAATAGCAAAATATCAAATGTTGTTTATTATAAACTTTATTTATGTATTTTGCTGTAATTTGTGTACATACTCTTGACACAGTAAATATGTTTTGTTGTATCATGTTCCCTACGTTTTTACTTAATATTATTATGCGTGAAGTAACAACAGTTATCCATGTTATGTGTTTTCATTATTAGTCACCAGTTAATTACAAGATAGAGTGTCTTCTTTATTTCACGTAATTAAATTCTTCCCCAATAATCATTAGAATTACAATTAAGCCCAAAATAAAGCGTACGCTCGAAATATTTAAATGAAAACGTTTTTGTTGTTTAAGGTGTATGTTTATATCTCGTTTGGTAGGCAGAATATTTGTGATGCGTATACTTGAATTGGAAGGAACTGCCTGTTGAACAAAATATATGTAGAAGATGTGGTATTCTAAAATTATGTTTTTTCTACTTTAGGCAGTTGTCGTCCATTCCAGTGTACTCATCAACGTGATTTTACTCAAAATTCAACATATAGAAAATAAACTCTTCAAAAGAAGAAACGCAAAAGGGATATTTTTTTATTTTAAAAGCTCAGAGTATGTGATGTTACACGTGTTAAGGCACTGATTGTCAGACCAAAATGACAATAAAAGTTGTGCACTTTGAAAACGGAGGAAAACATCGGATTTTTTGCCAAAAAGCATGCGTGTCCAAAAAATTTGTATGAGAGATCTGCATGTTGTGCATGTGCAACATGTGCAAAATCCCTATAAAAGTGACGGGTTCTCGGTTTTTCTATAGCTCAGTGTTAAGCCACAGACACGCAATACAGTTACGCCAAGACTGACTGAAGCACAACGCAACAACGCCACTGGTCGCTTGGAAGCAGGCGAATCTCTATCAGATGTTGCCAGAGCTGTGAATGTCCACCCAAGCACAATCACAAGGCTATGGAATCGTCACCAACAACATGGATCAACTCGTGACTGCCCACAATATGGCAGACCTCGTGTGACCACGCCCTAACAAGATCGCTACATCCGGTTACGTCACCTTCGGGATAGGACCACCACTGCGACGTCTACTGCTTTAACCATACCAGGGCTGCGTAGGATTTCCGATCAGACCGTACGCAACCGTCTACGAGATGCAGGAATCCGACCTCGACGTCCAGTCAAAGGCGTCATCCTCACTCAGCAACATCGTCAAGCACGGCTGCAGTGGACTCGGGCATATCGGGTATGGCCTCATTGACGATGGAGGCATGTTTGGTTCAGCGATGAATAACGTTTTATGCTTCGTAGGCAGGATGGAAGGACCCGTGTTTACCGTCGCCGAGGTGAACGTTTTGCAGCAAACTGTGTGCAGGATGTTGACAGATATGGTGGTGGCAGCGTCATGATGTGGGCTGCCATCGCCTACAATGCCAGAACAGACTTTTTGCATATTCGAGGGAATCTTACGGCTCAACGATGCGTCGACGAGATTCTTAGGCCCCTTGTGCAACCCATCATGGTGAACGTCAACGACGTTTTTTAACATGACAATGCCCGTCCTCACAAAGCCCGACTCACCACTGTCTTTTTGAGACACCATAGCATCAACGTTCTTCCCTAGCCCTCCAGATCACCAGATTTAAACCCCATCAAACATCTTTGGGACGAGGTGGATCGACGTCTGCGACGGCGACAACCTCAACCGCAGACTCTACCTCAGCTTGCAGCAGCTTTGCAGGCTGAGTGGACAGCCATTCCATAGGATGTGATTCGTCATCTCATCGCTTCCATGGGCAGGGGATGCCAATTAGTTATTAATGCTCACGGGTGGCATACTCGTTATTGACGTTGAATGACGTTAAACTTCACCTCGTGAGCGTGGACTTCGCCTTTGCAGACTTTGGATGTTCAGCAGTGAATGTGCAAAGTTTCACACATGTCATACAGAACTACCCGGAATAAACTTATTAACAATATGTCTCATATTTTGCCTTTTGCGTTTCTTTTTTTTTTAAGAGCATATATTGAAGTTTCACCAATAATTAGTCTTGTCTAGTCTCTCTGGTGTTTGGGTATATTCATGTGTATACCCAGTAGGGTCAGGTACACTCGACCTCTTCCTCCTTCCATAACTTTGTTGGAGTGGCCAGATTAATATATATTTCGATTTAAATACAGAATGGCTTGAGTGATATCATAAATTTAGTCTGGTCCTTTTCACGGCAATGTCCATTTATATTGTTCTTGATTTTTTAGTATTATTACTATTATTATTATTTAATAAGTCTAGAACGTATGAGGCCTGTTTTATTTTATCTATATTTTAATACTACTATTATTATTTTAAATGATTTTGTCTTAAAGATCTATTGTATAGATTTAACGGGGAAAGGTGTTTAGGTCTCTCTTCATCATATATGCAACACCTGTCTAGTTCGCATAATAACTCCTTTTTTCGCCATTTTTTATCAAAATATTTTATTGTACTCTGAAGAAGCCTATCTGGTATTATTTGATGATCTTTGATGAAGTGGTTTTAGGTACTCTGTATGCTGATGTAAATATTGTATTCTGTAATGTTTGGAGTTTGGTTTGAATTTGATTTACACTTACATTGATCCATGCAGGAGCTGCATAGTCTATTACAGGCCTAATGTATGACTTGTATATTTTAATGATGTTTTCTGGTGTTGTTCTGTAGGTTTTACCAGTTAGACTCCTAGCATAGTTTATTCTTCGTCAAATATTACTTTTTATGTTATTTACATGTTTTATCCATGTAAGTTTCGAATCATATGTTAATCCTAAAAATTTTGCAAATGGAGCAGTCTGAAGGCGTTCCCATTTATATAGATTTGGGGTTGAACTTTTTTGATATTTCGTTGATTTTGAAAATATTACTAGTTGCGACTTCGCTGTATTTATTTTGATTCTGTATTTTTCACAATATTCACATAATGTATTTAATTGTGGTTGTAAGTTGGCGGCTGCTATTTCTGGTGTAGGGGCACTTTCCCAAATTGCTACATCATCAGCGAACCGAGACGTGTATCCATGGTTTGGATCTTTTAGTGGCATATTACTTACATACTTGATGAAGAGAATAGGGCTAACCACCCCTCCTTGAGGGACTCCAGCTTTTGGAGTGAAGAACTCCGAGAAAGTTCCCTCTGCGTTTACTCTACATTTTCTACTTTTCCAAAAAGGTTTGATACCCAGCGAATAATTCCTCGGGGTAGTCCCATTTCATGCATACGGAACCGAAGACCATTGTGCCATACAGTGTCGAATGCTTTCTCGATATCGCGGAAGCAGGCACAGTGCATTCTTTATTATTAAAGCTGTTTATTATTGTTTCAGTTAACCTAATTAAGTGATCTGTTGTTTGCCTAAATTTTCTAAATCCGTTTTGTTCTTCTGGTAATTTTGCATTATTCTCCAAACATGTGGACAGTCTATTGCTTATTATTCTTTCGAGAATTTTGCCTACACAGCTGGTCAGGCTGATCGGTCGATAACTGTTTGGTTTATTGGCTGGTTTTCCTTCTTTGTGGAACATTAAAATATTTGCTTGCTTCGAAGAAACTGGGATGTATCCAGATTGTAGAGATAAATTAGATATTGCTAATAGGTGGTCAAATAATTTTGGAGTGCCTTTTTTGAGAAGTATTGCTTGTATTCCATCATTTCCTGGTGCTTTGTTTTTTGTATTTTTGATTGCTTGTTCAAGTTCATTTAGTTTGATTATTTTGGTGAGTAGTTGGGTATTGTAGTCATATGTTTTGTTTGTGTTGCTGTTTTTGATGTTGACTGTAAAGTGTTGTTTATATAATTCTATGTTATTTGTTACGTGGTTGTTTATTTTATTGTAGTAGTAGTTGTTCATGTTGGTATCATTGTGTGTTTAAATGTGTTTTGCAGATGATGTTTGAAGGTTTCTACTTTTTCTTTGTTGGTATGTGCTAAGGTGTTGTTATATTCCAGTGTTGGATATTTTCTTGTGGTGGGTTCATTTGTGAATCTTTTCAAGTGTAGCCAGAACTTTCTGGGGTCAGTTTGTTTATTTAGTTGAAAGCAGAAGTTGTCCCATTTTTCTTGTTTGAGTTTCAGAGATTTATTTGTTTGTTTTGAATTTCGCGCAAAGCTACACAAGGGTCATCCGCGCTATCCGTCCCTAATTTTATTTCCCGGCGTGGTCACATGGTTAATGCGCTCGACTTGTAATCTCAGGTGTGCGGGTTCTAATACCCGTCATACCAAACATGCTCTCCCGTTGAACCGTGGGGGCGTTATAATATGACGGTCAATCCCATTATTTGTTTCTAAGATAGTAGCCCAATAGTTGGCGGTGGGTGATGATGATTAGTTGTCTTCCGTCTAGTCTTACATTGCATAATTATGGACGGTTAGCGCAAACAGCCCTTGCGAAATTCAAAACAAACCAACAATCAAATCTAAGTTATTAGTGTAAGAGTAGAGGGACGGCAGCTAGTCATCACTACCCACTTATTGTCATCTCTTATGATACTCTTTTACCAAAAAATGATGGGAATGACCGTCAATTTAAAGTGATCTTTATTCAGTAGAAGATAGTTACAAAGTAATTATTGAGTCTTGTTTCACTGTTTTGTCTATTAAAAACATATCAAATCATGGAAGGTGTCCAAACTAACACACACGTATAGAGACATTTCTTCAAATGTTGTACGTGAAGAGACGGTCACAGTACGATTTTTCTTTCAAGAGTCCATGTGGAAGGAAGTATAAATTATAAAAGAATAAAAATTGTTTTTTGTTTTGTTTTGATTTTTTACTTTAGAGATATTGGAATAATAATAATTATTATTACTTTTAGGTTTAACTCTTTTAAATAACGGTCTCACTTTATCAAGAAAAATATTCTGGTTGTAAGTTGGACTGATAGGAAAGGATTTGAAAAATTTATATGTTTTAATTACATTGATGCCGAATGAGAGGCCATTGGTTGAAGGTGACGACAGTTTCAGCTGATCATCTTGAAAAAAATTATGTTCAAAGCCTTGTTCTCTCCATTTCATAAGTCCTCTTTCTTCGTCTGTTCCTAAAATTAATACATTCATATTATTATTTAGCAGTTTTGAGAGTAATTTAAACGTGTTATTATTTTCATTGATATCTTTGATAACGTGTTTATTCATTTATATCTAATGTTATAGTTATTGTTAAAATACTTAATATTTTCTCATGTTTCTTATGTGTAGGTTGAGAGTATTATAGATTGGTCGTTGTATAGGTTTCACACTTGGTAGCAATAAATAAACGAAGCAGACTTTCTTTGATTCTACACCTGTGCATAATACGTAAATGATGCAACATATGAAAAATAGAAATATGAAGGAAAATAAGTTTCTTATATGAAAGACGTTAAGTTTAATTTTGTTTGTTCTTATGTACAAAGTTGTACGCTATGTCTAGTACACATGTTAAAACCTGAGTTTTAGCTCTGTAAACTATCTGACTTAGGATTGAGTCTTTGGAACTTTTAGGTTTTACTTGAGGCAGCAGAAGATGAATATTGTGTGAACCGAAGATGAACAGACGTTGTTGTTTTTGTTTTGAATTAAGCACAAAGCTACTCGAGGGCTATCTGAGCTAGCCGTCCCTAATTTATCATTGTAATACTAGAGGGAAGGCAGCTAGTCATCACCACCCGCCGCCAACCCGTAGACCAAGAGGATACTCTTTCACCAACGAATAGTGGGATTGTCCGTCACATTATAATACCCCCACGGCTGAAAGATCGAACATTTTTGGTGCGACCGTGATTCGATTCCGCGACCCTCAGATTACGAATCGAACGCCTTAACTCAACTAGCCATGCCGGGCAGTCAACTTAAAGAAATAATCAGTTTTAACTTATCGTTTTATTTCAGTGATCTTCTTGTGATGTTCACATTTGTATTATACCAGTGAGGACATCATCTTTATTCTGGACCTTTAATACAGGTAAGGTAAAACTGTATACATTCATTCAGTTCTGACATGTATTTTACTTTAAAGTATTCCTGTCATTTGGTCTGGCTAAAAATTAATATTTTTGTTGATGTCTTCTCAAGGTCTTCAAGACTGTAGGAAGTTGTTTCATGTTTTTCGTCGTCAAAACATATATTTACATAAAGTCTCTCAGTGGCTTATACATAAATCTGAGACGCATAAAATTCTTGATTTGATACCAATAACATTCACAGCATCAGTGGCTTATTGCGTACCTTAGTGATTAACAATAGCTAGAGAAACAAACGTTCAGACAAGCGTAATATATTTATGTGAATATATAGCTGTTTGTTCTTTATAAATTGTATAAATCTGGAAATGTTTCCGAGACGTTTTGTGTTTGTAGCCATTCTGGTCTTTATTACTGTAATATTAAAAGGCATTTAATATACCCCCTAGTTTATCTAATTTGTTTATTTTGTTTGTTTGGAATTAAGCACAAAACTATATCACGGGTATCGAAACCCGGTTTATAACAGTGTGAGTCCGCAGACATACCACTTTGTCACTAGGGGTCTGTTGAAAGAGTAATGATAATTTGAATTAATTAATTTATCTTTTCAAAGAACATTTTGAAAATTAATTGAGGTATAAATAATTATGACGTTGTAAATTATTACAATAAATATAACACCATAAAATCATTCCTTGAGTTAAACAGCTCAAATACAGTATTATAAAATTACTAGATTAAAATGGAAATACGTGAATGAATTATCCGAAATGTTGTGTTAGAAATGCAAGCTCATTTGTTTATTTCGAAAGCTATGTAGAAAAAATTGCAATGTTTTGTACAGCTACAACATAGTATAAAGGTAACTCAATATTTTGAGACTAAAAAGCTAAAAAAACTTAATAACATGCTTTAACGGAGTTGCCTATCACATTGCAATGTATTCGGTTCATTCACGATGTCTCGAAAGAATGCTTCATTACCTGATATGGAATTGTGCAACACAAACACAGTGAGTCCACCAACAAATACACTGGTGTTCAAAAGAACAGTAAGGAGTTGCTTTGCTACGTCATTCCCTAAATGAAACAAAATAAATACTTTAATAATAAGATACATTAAGGTTTACCAGACCATTGTAACATAAAGAACATTTTACAAACTGAGGATCGGGTTCTCTGGTAAAGAAATGAGTCTCAACCATCTTATAATGTTATAAGAATCTTCCATTTTGTGTGAGGTTAACATCTATCATATATTTTCCCACATTAAGTACTCTGTATGTTTTGAAAAATGTGGAATATTGAACCATCTTTATTATCTAACAGGTACTTTCAGGAACCGTTTCGAAACCTTCAACAAATTTCCTTGAAATACGTACCCTAATAAGTGTACGTATCTATATCAATATTACCTTGGTGGCCATTAAACCACTTTGGAATGGTAATCCCCAAAAATAAAGATAATCGAAGGATAAAAATATTTCTCGATGAGTGAAGGTCGCTGACATTGGACAGTACAACTCCTGTTACAATTGCAAACATTACTCATATTATTCCTCCAACAATTTTGGTTCAGAAACAATGTTTGTAAAGGCTCCAAACTTCCCCAGAACTGGAAAAATCATCATGGTAACAACACCATACTGAATAACCCATCGACTAGCCACCTATTGGTATGGAAATCAAGCAAATGAAAAAGTGAATTGAGTTTTACGTCTCTGCAATATCAGCTGTCAGCATATTTACACAAGTTTAACATTCTAAAATATCAGCAGTTACGTAAATAACATAATAAATTTAAGCAATTCAGAATAACATTCAAAATTGAAATACAAACGATCCTTATCTATTTTAGAATAGCAGCACATGAGTTTACTTTGTTATTCCCATTGCTCCAATGTTTTGACTGTAAGAAGTCATTTCACATCTAGAGACGATACAGGAAATTCCTTCTGCAAATATTCCACAATTTATAAAGCTAGGTGAATGAGTAGGTGCACATGCTAGTCGTGCGCATGCGTGGTAATCTCCTAGTAAGTCCGATACAGATCCTGCAAACATTCCCAAAGCAGCAACGCTACTGATTGTTGGTAAATCTCACTATCCTGAAAGACCAAAATCAAGATGTAATTGTCTAACCTTTTTTCAAACGTGACATTTTAAAAATACACATCAACAGATTTAACAAAACACATGTAAAATAGAACATAAAACTCTTCTATAGCTTTTACACTCTTACTTTGTATTAGTATATTTTTGATTTTAACGCAATATATGTTTAAAAGTGATTTAAACTAATTTGTTTCATTTTAACTGAACGGATAACAAGGTTGTATATTAAAAGAACTAATTAACAGATAATTTCATAAATTCCACTCATAAATAAAAAAATCTGAAGTTTAATGAATATATTTATAACTACTATTCTAGATAAGGAAACCTAAGCCAGGTACAGGAAGATCAGTTCTGGCCGAGTTGGTTGATCTCAAAGCACCCGCAGCAGTTAGTATGAAGCAAGTAACCCACATAGTAACTATGGTAAGTAACAACTGTAAGAAGCCTTGGAGTTCTTTGTTATGCAACATTAAAATCAATTTTCTAACTATTATACATTTGTTATTTTTCATTTTTATTATTAATGTAATAATGCTAACTGAATATGTTACAAACCATAAAAGTTAACAGTTAGTTTGAGGTAGACATTAATTCTTTAGTTAATTAGTAAAAGTAATTTAAAAATTACATTTGTAATAAAACAAATTTAAATTTAATTATTTTGACATATAGTGTAATATTTACTTCGTATATTAAATAGAAGTATGTGTATCATTACTTGGTAGTACTTGTTTCATAATACTTTTGTTGAAGTTTCCACTTTGTTTTATCTCATTAGTTAACACATTTTGTTGAAGTTTCCATTTTGTTTTATCTCATTATTTAACACAGTAACAGTTACCCGAATTTAAATTCATTTCTGAGGGTTTTTATTTCTAATCCTACAGCAAAACATTTCTTACTAATACTTAATTATTTGAATAACGTTTTATTAACATTAAACTTTGGTGTGTATTTATTTACACGTGAAATGTGTTTGAACTATGTTTTAAATCTGTACTCACTGGAAAAAGCTTGAAAAACGGAATTTGTTTGATCTTCCATCCTCTTTCTCTACTGTAGCTACAACCAGGAATTTTAACATTTGCAAGGTATTGGGAAAATAGCACAAGAAGGAAAATTGTTGTGAAAAACAAACAACAAGAAACAGCTATGTTAATACTATGTTGTTAGAACACTGAACACAAGCTGAAAAAAACTACTTGTTACAAGAATTTTGTATGAGTGTTAAAGGGTGATAATTAACAGAAATTTTATTTCAGCATGTAATATTCTCATGGTTAACCTGTTTACAGTGTTACGTGAAGGGCTACCGTATGATTATTTACAATATTAGGCAGTACATTTCTTCCTCCGTATTACCTCAAAATCGTATTTTACTTGATTGTACATAGATTGCTTTCAGAGAAAATTTTGAAGTTTTCTAGTGATGATAGAACAACGATATTTCTTAGATAATATAAGAAAGTCGTGTAACTACTGCATATCTTGGTACTTCTCTGACGTACTCTACATCATCAGTTGTGTATTAATGTCAGTTCTATTAAACATCAAAATTAAAAGAGGATGAACCATATTAAAACATTTCTGAAAGATTTCTCTTTATTCAAACAGATCAAAGCATTGAATGTTGAAGAAGCCTGAAATTTATCCAAATAAATTTCCAGAATTAATAAGATAAATAAATTATGTAACTGATAGCAACAAGCTCAAAAATATCGCGTAAATCATTTTGTAAGTGATTTGAAGGGAACAATGAATATAATTGCATGGGTCAAATAATTGTTGTAGATTTCAAAACCTTAATAGAAATATATTAGACACGTCATTCAGCAACGTAAGCAGATTAAATTGAACAATAAGACGTTTTTCACTTATCTCCCAGAATAAAGTCACGGATTATTTATTTAAAATAAGTGACCGAAAATTAACTTCCAAAAACTATGACTTTTTATGGTTTTCATTTTCTAAAAGAAAGATATAAATATTTTTATAACAAATGAATGTAAGCGTGCGGGTGTTTCTTGTAACAAAGCTACATTGGGCCATCTGCTGAATGTTAATTTGAAAACAATAACTTCCACAACGACTTTTTAATATCAATTATCCGGAATAAAGTAATTCACAGGCCTCGGAATTTAAACTTCATAAAATTTGTCTTGCTTTTGAAAAAGGATTAAGCTACGCAGGTTTCGAATATAATATTCAATCTTATTTTATAACACATGGACTTCTTACACATCGGGAAGAAAACATCTTAAAATTATACGTTGTTGTTTATCGAATATGCATCATAATTTATAGTGATTCGTGTGAGTGTGGAAATCTACACGTTGGGGTTTGGAAACAATTTTTTTTTTTCCTTTTTATGTTTGGCGTTTGAATATTTCCTTTCAATGATCAGCGATTATTCTGATATTACGCCTTTACTGATGTTTTTCGATCTTGGTTTCAGGTTCACTCTGTTTGAATATTGCTTCTTTATGTAGGGCTGATATCGTGCTCAGCTGTCCCATTTACACAAAACAAACAAGTAAATCTAATTTAAACGGTTTGTTAGCTTAACAACATGCAAATGACTATATAATATTCCCAATGTTACCAACCATGTTTATTGTATTTGACCTGATTAAGAAATTTGACATTTTCGAACGTTTCCTTGAGATGTACCGATTTAGCAATAAAAACAGAAGCATATATGTTAACAATTTTGAAGGAGAATATCTTTTGGACTTATTTTGACGGAATTAAAAAACAGTCGTCACTCACGTAGCTCACAGACTGCAGCTCCTAGCATTGACATTAATTCAGCAATATCGTTACAGTGACAAGTGAAATTTCTTGCAAAAAGTATGGTATAAACACTTTCTCAAACTTCTGTACCTATAAAGGTATGTACCAGTAAAAAGGAAGTTCTTTTCAAGGAGTTTGGAATCCAGAATTTTGTAAGACTGAAATTTCTAACCAGATCATTAACCTCACCAGATAATTCATGTTGAAAAAATTCCTATCATAATTTCTATTAACACTGGATTCTGAATCAGATGCAACTATGTGAAAAGTCTTTGATATAGTAGGTAGAAGTACATCAGGTCCATGTTGGTTAGTAGCAGATTATAGTTTGTATAAAAAATTTCCTTTTTATTTAGAGTATTGTGGCCTTGCACGATACATGTTCAAAATGGCGTCATTACCAAGGTTTCTAGGCTCATACTTGACCATTAGAATTTTAAAAGGCAAATAATTCCTCTTACCTTTAGTCCATTCTCTTAACTCTTCAACACCAATTGTGAAATTATTTTTGCCGATCCCATTATTTGTCTTGTAACCAAGTATTATTATAAAATATGCGTAAAATCCAGCTTTGACGAATTATGCAATTTTTTTCTTTGTTTCTTTGCTACATAATTACCACAAATATCTTTGGACATTTACACAACCTCTTGTTTCCGGTGAGAGAGAAAAGTAATATTCAAATTTGTAAAAAACAATGTATAAGTGCACGAACAATTAAATAATATACAAAAATGGTTTCTCATGCTGCCTGTTATGTAATATATACTATACTATACTAGCGGTGTGTTTATAACGGGTTGTAGAATAATCCATAACACTCTCACGTCGAAATTGGTATAAAGAAGTTTATAGCCAGTATATTTTACTCTTTTAAGCACAACAAAATGTATCCCGAATTAAACGGAAATGATTCACATGATGCACATACGACGTTTCGTAAAAAGACTGTACGTGTTACAGAAAAATGGAAATTTTCGTATTCAGAATACGTGAATTTCTGTAATCGTTTCAAAACGGCAAACCATCTGAGGCCTAGCTATTTATTACAAATTAAGGAACAAATTAGCTTCCAAAAATAACGACCCTTTTGTACTTATTTCCAAAATAAGCTCATTATTTATTTATTTAACTTTAATGTTAAAACACTTCATGTTTCATTTATTAATTAATTCGTAGATAAATAACAACACATCAAATAAAATAAAAACACGTAAACTATCAAAAAGCAAAAAGTCTATTATAGAACAAGACTTACATAACTGCTATTCCCCAGTATTATTCCTAAAACGCCTGAAAGTCCAACAACCATTTGAAAGATATGTGCCACAATGATAGCGCCTAATATCTAGTGAAATATATCAGGAGCTACATTATAAACAACTTACAGGGAAATTATACAAAAGTCTGTTTTGTGTACACAAAACTAGGGACAGCTACCGTAGATAGCTCTCTTGTCGCTTTGCGCGAAATTGGAAACAAACCAAACAAAACTGGCTGTAATAAATCAGGAACGTTGTCAGCAGATGCGCCACAGGGTTAAAACAAATTTAATAAAACCAGATTTAAGCCTAACACTTTTAGTTACCTAAAATAATTGTATTTCTATATAAACCATTGTCCGTGTTGCTCTTATTTAGGTATTTCAACGTAAGTTAAGGAATATATCTATCTGTTTTTTTTTTTTAATTGATGTCTAATGATAAAAATCAAAGCAAACCAAATATTTAAAATCAATTTACTTGATGTATAATAAAAACATAGCACGTTATACTATAACAATGTTAAATATAAAAATAACGAAGTAACAAGACAACTACAGTTCATACAAAAAAGCGGTAAAAAACTACTTTTTATGAACTACATATTTATGTTGTTTGTCATGTCTTAGGTAGTGTGATGGAACTTAAAATTCATTTGTTTAGGAAATGGCCATAATGCAGAATATGCATACACAGAGATCAGAAAGATATGATCAAATGTGACGTTGGATTTCTAAAAGATTATGTTTACTGACTTATTGGCATTGTTCAAAAAAGAAAAACAGAACATTATGACTTGGTTTGTTTGGGAATTTCGCACAAAGCTACTCGAGGGCTATCTGTGCTAGCCGTCCCTAATTTAGCAGTGTAAGACTAGAGGGAAGGCAGCTAGTCATCACCACCCACCGCCAACTCTTGGGCTACTCTTTTACCAACGAAATAGTGGGATTGAGCGTCACATTATACACCCCCACGGCTGCGAGGGCGAGCATGTTTAGCGCGACGCGGGCACGAACCCGCGACCCTCGGATTACGAGTCGCACGCCTTACGCGCTTGGCCATGCCAGGCCCAATATGAGTTGGAAACCATTCATAAAGAACATTTAAAAATTCGTATCCCATGTGTGAAGTACAGCGTTATTTAATAAATGATAACCCACGAATTAAAATATAGGTGCAAAGTCATTCCACGTGCAACCAGCAACAACGTTCAGCATAATCAAATTGAATTCCTTTTTGATACACTATATAAGCCATATTTAAAACAGTTTCCATGACATATTTTTGTTCAACTATTTCTATAAGAGATGAAGAAGTAATTACATATTCATGTTTGTTTTTCTAAGAGGCTTTACATGTTAGACAGACAAATCTTGATCTATCTGAAACAATTACGCGACAAAGTCGTATAGACAAAACTTCGTTTAATAAAAACACATCTAAAACAAATAATAAAGTATGATAATTGTACTTATAATAGTACACAGTGTATTTTTATAGTTGAGAGACGCTTTTACGAGTTGAAACAAAGAAACTCACATCAACGAAGAAGAAGACCCATACTGAGATAATGTTTTGTGACCAGCATAGTTAATTATAATCACATCTATGCGAGTCCTTATTTCTATAAAAAAAGAAATAATGATATCCTTTTATCTGACAAAGGTCTGACGATTATTCAACGAAATACCTTCCGAAACACGAACAAATCAAAATATTTGTATGTCGCCAGTTAAGAATAGATGTTTCAGTCCATGACTCATATTAAAACACAAAGTAAAACGTTTCGTATTGAACAATTATTGGTGTGAAATCTAGTAATCGTGAAAAGGAATAAACCAAAGATCAAAGTGAGTTCTCTAGTAGTGGGAAACAGTAGAAGGTATGATGTTTGACTTCTTTATCATAAAAAATAATCACCGAATTTCTCACTAAAGTCTCTTATTTGATGGTAAAGCTAAGAAACAGAAAACTAAAATATAGAGAATAGTAGAAAGAATACACGAAGAAAGTGGCTTTTGAAAATAAAGTTGGTTTCAAACTCTGTGTGTAAATTAAATAAAAGGTTAATGTTCGTAAATCATTATTTGTAATAACAATTGCTTTAAATATATTGTTATCAATCGTCTTTTAATTTGCTTTTAGCTATTTAAAATTGCAATGTTCAGGGTCCTTCGTTTAGATCCTTGAAAGAATAATGCCGGAATTAGTTCGACAATCTAATGGAATCTCCTTAAAGTCACGTTGTAAATTCCAGAAAGTGTACTTTGTGTTGAATAATTTATGACAAATTGGCAGAATTTATTTCGTACATTTTTAAAATAAAATAATGTTTATGAGCATACGTAACTCTTTTATTAATTTTGAAAGTTTGTTTAAAATTTTTAGCTCACAAATTAAATATATGTAAGTATTCTATAATATAATAAATGAAAGTGTCTATCTACAAATATGTTTTCTAATATAACTTTTTCGTACTTTGTTTTTCACATGTAAAGCGTACATTAACTAATAACTACGGTTAAAATGACGAAAATATGAACATGCGTGTCATTTCGTTTCGGAACTAATAAAACATAATTAGCTGGAAGCTAATTTAGTTATTTTTTGATATTAATTTCTAAAAGAATAGTTAAACTGTCAGAAAAATCTAAACAAACATTACCCTGGAGTTATTATAGTTGATGATATCCGTTATAGCAAAGATATATAAACATATTGTATGAAAAACTATACTATTTCTGAAAATATTTTTATAATATTATTTTTTCTTATGTTATATTTTTAACACTTCATACACTTCTGGTTTTTGTAATTTTTATGAGTTTTTGCTTCCTTCGCATAAAATTTTCATTAACTAAACTAACAATATCTAACTGATGTGTCGCAATATCTCAACGTTAGATTATTCCTTACCTTTGATTCATCGACTATTGTTTGGAGTTCCTTTTCTGCAATGTTTGTTTCGTCCTAAATATAAATATTTATATACATTTCAACACGTAAAAAATTTAGAAAAATTTCATTCTATTTTGCAAAACCTCTTATCCACTTGTGTTGTTCTGTTTTTAAATATATATGCACGTAAACATCCCAGCATTCAAAGCAAATGTTCTTCAAATGTTATGATTTTTAAAATGCATAATAACATCCAACAAAATCTTTACTGTCTCGATATAAATGTTCTCACTGCTACTCAGAAGCTACCAAATGTTTAGTATTTATAACATTTCTTTAATTAAAATGTTTCATGAAATTAAAATTAAAGGTTTACAGCATAGGTACTTTGCAGACTTATATTTGTTACGAAGCGTTTTTTTTAACATTTATTTTAGAGGCATATTATTCAGTACAATTGCTTTGGTTCTCACCCTTTTAAGCCCATATCAATACAAAGTTTAAATTTATGAGTTAATATTTAAGTATTAAAATACGGTTAATATGATGCTTGCATTTTTTCTCAATTTGTTTATTGTTTTAACTTTTAATACTCTGTGAAAACTTTTTGATTGTGTTTTACTTATAAATATATATAAACAATGCAAATCGTATTGTATGTTATAAAACCCCACGCCCAGAACCTGAAAACACCAAATTAAACATTTAATACCTTCAGATAAATCAAAATGGTGAGTCTGCTATGAAATAATTTGTCACATCTTGAATACAGATCTGATCACAAATATGATAAAACTTTCAAGTGAAACGAGTTTTCGTATGTTCTGATGGCTCGTAGATGTCTTAAAACACTTAATGAAAAGTAGTTTTGAAATGTTCTCTGAAATATATTTCTGACACGAATAAATCTATTAATTTTACACTTGAAAACAACTTAATCACCAGTAACAACAAACAAACAATTTTTTTGCAGTCTTCCTCCTAATATTTAGATGTACTACGATGTATTCATTGATTTTAGCCTTTTTCTCAGGTTCTTTAATTAACGTTCTTTCCAGAAATACCTGCCCGGCATGGCCAGGTTATTAAGGCACTCGGCTTGTAATCTACGAGTTCGAATCCTTGTCACACCAAACATGCTTGCCCTTTCAGGCGTGTGTACGTTATAATGTGACGGTCAATCCTATTATTCGTTGGTAAAAGACTAAGCCAAGAGTTGGCGGTAGGTGGTGTGACTAACTGCCTTCCTTTTAGTCTTACACTGCTAAATTAAGGACAGCTAACTCAGATAGCCATTGTGAAGCTTTGTGCGAAATTCAAAACCAAACTAAATTTACAGAACTACCTAGTATTTTTTGCTCGTTTTGATGTCATTGAAATATATGCGTAGTTTTCAGTTTTATTGCTGATATAATATTAGCGAGATTTGAAAGTATAACAATTATATCAAGGGTAAAATATGTATAAATAATCCTTGAATGTTTTGTTCTCTATTTCAATGTTTATTTAATGCTTAACAATCCTTTTTTTTTTCAAAATTCACGTGACGTTGAAAGTTCAGAGACGTATAGTTAAGTTGGCAACAATACTGGGAGTCACTGGTATTTACATACAAACACAGTACGTTGTTTATTCTTACACTCGAGAATCTTTTAAAGAGTTAGAGAAGAGGCTGAAATTAGAAATACACATTTAACAATACAAGTTACAAACATGGGAGTTTGTTGGCGAGAGTGAAATAAGACAGACGAATTTTTGATTTTAGCAAATTTATAACGAAAAATTGAGTGAAGAGTAAGTTTGTCGAGAAGCTATCACTTCATATAATTCTATCTGGGTTACTCACCATTTGAAGTTACGAACCATACCGGCCGAAATGCCGAAGAAGACCGGCAAGACGAACGTTGCAGTGGCGTCGAAGGCCCAGGACAGTGTTCAACAAAAGTAAGTCTGATGTAGGTGGCCAAAATGTAAATGAAAATATAAATTTAAATGCTTTAATAAAACTTGCTAAAGAAGAACTAAAAACTATAGCTTTCTCAGTGAATGTAACTCAAATTAAAGATAGGGAAAAAAAGAAAAATATATGTAAAATAACTGAAGAAAATATAATCTCTACTGTTGTCGACAATGAAGCTGAGGCTACATTGTTAGACAATGAAAAACTAACTAGTAGTATAAATGTTTAAAATCCCACTCTGGATATTGAAACTTTGTTTGTTTGTTTGTTTTGGAATTTCGCACAAAGCTACTCGAGGGCTATCTGTGATAGCCGTCCCTAATTTAGCAGTGTAAGACTAGAGGGAAGGCAGCTAGTCATCACCACCCACCGCCAACTCTTGGGCTACTCTTTTACCAACGAATAGTGGGATTGACCGTCACATTATACGCCCCCACGGCTGTGAGGGCGAGCATGTTTAGCGCCACGCGGGCGCGAACCCGCGACCCTCGGATTACGAGTCGCACGCCTTACGCGCTTGGCCATGCCAGGCCAATATTGAAACTAACACAAATTCAGAACCAGACGAAGCAAGTTCAGACGACGAAGGCTTCACACTTGTGAAGACTAGAAGTAAGAAAAAAACAAGAAAAACAAACACTAACAAACACAGAAACACACACAAAAAATATATCTAAATTACCAAAAAAGCACCATAATCATACAAGGCATACCAGGAAATTACAACCAACCACAAGTTGCAAGAAAAATATTTAGGTGTAAACGTAAAATTAACATTACTAACATTAAGCGTGTGTCTCGAGGTGGGGTCCTCGTTCAAGGACAGGATCCCCCTGATTTAAATAGGTTACTGAAAGAATGGCCTTCAGACGCTTTTAAAACAGGATACATAACTATACACTAACCTGGAGCTAGGCCAACATACGAATATTTAGTGATCAGGGGATTGCACCACTCTATTGACATAAACGATATTAAGAATGAATTAAGTGAACTAAACATAAAACACGTTTCAGTGAAAAGAATATTTTCTAATATAACTACAAAAACAACTAATCTAATTAAAGTAATTACGGAAAATACCCAAGACATATCCCAGCTAATAAATAATGATATCACAATGTGCTATCACAAATACACAGTAGAACAAACCAAAGACCGTCAGTGATTGTAACACAGTGTCACCAATGCCAAAGGTTTGTACATGTAGCAGCAACATGCCAAGCAACTACGCGCTGTGTAGCTTGTGGAGAAAATCACCACATATCACAATGTACCACACTAAACCTAAATGCTGTAATTGTGGAGAAGAACACACGGCAAATTATAAAGGATGCCACAAATACAAATCTATTAAGGCACATTTATACGAACTTAAAAATTCAAACATGAACAAACAAAATCTAAGAACAATCAAAATCAACTACTACTCACAAAACACACAAACAAACTAATATGCTGTAGTAGTTAAGAAAACATCATTCATGCAGAAAAGTCCATCAACAAGTAATGAAGATTTACCTAAAACAACTGAAGACG
The DNA here is from genome assembly GCF_004210375.1 of Tachypleus tridentatus. Taxonomy (NCBI): domain Eukaryota; kingdom Metazoa; phylum Arthropoda; class Merostomata; order Xiphosura; family Limulidae; genus Tachypleus; species Tachypleus tridentatus. The sequence goes on from NC_134827.1 coordinate 20,695,180, forward strand.
CACACAAAACCACACCTATGAATATTGAAAACACACTAATCAATGCCATTACTTCTACATTTTCTGAAATCGTGACAGAATACACAAATCCAAATAATGAAAACAGTCTGACAGACATAATAATTAAAATAGTTATGAAAAACATCGAGAAATACCTACCACAAATGTTAACATACATCATGAACTCTGTTAAACATGGATAAATTCACAGTATTACACATCAATATCCAAGGTGCTATTGCTTTCAACACCTCTCCCCGTTAAATCTGTACATCTGATCTTTAGATAAAATCAAATTTAAATAATAATAATTAATAAAATAGTGCTAAATTAAAACAGCCACCTGCGTACTAGACTTTAAAAAAAGAAAAACATAAATGGACATTGCGCTGAAAAGGACCAGCCTGAGTTGATATTAATCCATATTAATCAGTCAATTCCAACAATGTAATGGTAGGAGAAATAGATCTGGTGTACCTGACTCTCATGGGTATAAAATTATATATACCCAAACACCAGAGAGAAAGTTACATAATGCTTAAATATATGTTTAACTAAAGCAACCATCAATATTAAAATAAATTTATAAGATTAAATCAGTAAAAAAAATACAATCTTTAATCATCACCAAAACATAAATATGTTTCTAAGGGAAACAAAGTTTAAACTTCATGAGATATAGTTTTGTAACATCTGTTGATATCAATTTTTTTTTGCTTTCTGTCATCTCCTTACTGCTCAAGAAAGCACACAGTATGTGAAAAACACGCAGTACAATCAGTTCTGTCAACAACTGCGCTAAGTTTCGTACGAACATTTGTGCACTGTTCCATAGTTGTTGTTGACATATCCCATCAGTAGCTGTATCTTTTACTTTTGAAATTATTGATAAAATATTTCGTCACCTTGAAGAAGAACAATACAGCTTTCGAACTTAAGGTAAGTTTAATTTATTTACACGAAAGCACATTTCTATTACACCATTACAATATGAATGTTATACAATGTTTTATGTGTGTTAACGAACGAGTCTGTCCTATATAATTTTAATCGATCTGTATACCTGGAATGAACAAATAAGATCGTTACAAATAATTTGAATGTTTATATACAAATTTTTGTAATTTGAAAAAGATTAGCACTATCGTTATGGGTCTCAAAACAAGATTTTTGGCGTTTCATATTTATGTGTAAGCTACTAGTTGGGTATATAAATAGAAATTTACTCGGCGAAAACATCGAACATACTCCAACACTCGTGAGTAAATTGGGAAGACACGAAAAAAATATCGAAAAAAATATTGTTAGTCAGATGAAATGACACAAACACTAGGAAGCAAAATTTTGAATGACGATTCTACTGCATCCTATATTAATGGCCCAGAATAAGAATGAAATATTTATTGGTAGAACAGAAATGTGGACATCACAAGAACAATATAAAATAAAACGATAAGCTATAACTGATTCCTTCTTTAATTTGACATAATATAATTTAGAAACATTTTTTTTATAAAAGTTTGTACAATGGAATTCTGGATATTTTAGTCGCTGTTTCGAATTGTTTAATATATTGTTGTGTATTAGTAGTTCTTCACTAACAATAATTTTGCTTCTTATATTTTGTAATTGAACATATATACTTTGAAAATATCAACTAAAGTCTGTTATAAAATCTTTACGAATCCTCTTCACATTTATTTCACACAATATTCATTTTATGTTACAATAAAGTAGAACTTAAAAGTCCTAGAGATTCAACGATAAGTCTCATAATTTACAGAGCTAAAAATCAGGTTTGAAGATGTGTAGCTGACAAAGTGTTGATAGTTCATTGCATAGCTTTGTACTTAATAATAAAGAAAATTAAGAGTTAAAATAAACTCTTTCATATAATAAATTAACTTCCCTTCGTATTTCTATTTTTCATGTATTATATCATGTTTTTATTGGCCACAGATGTAGAATCGAAGAAAGTCTGTTTCTGTTTTGTCACTAAATGCTAAATCTATAGAACGGCCTGTCTATCCTGTATATAATATTCACAACCTACACATGAAAAACAGAAGAAAATATTACGTCTTTAAGAATAAATGTCATATTAGATATAAATCTATAAACATGTTTTTGAATAGATCAATGAAAATAAGAACAATACTGAGTTTTCTGTCAGACGTGATATTCAGGCTTTTAAACCTATATCTATGTAAACATGAGATTTATAGGTTAATCTTTAACTATTAAAATAATCTTAATCTTATACTTGTGTTTTTTTTCAGTTTATTCATTGTAACAACATCCAAAGTTTTATGAAAACTTGTCAGTCCGACTTTAAACAAAATGGGACAAAATACCACTTTAGGACCACACACTATATGAAGGACTCACCTGTTTTAAACAATTGAACAATTGTACAGTTATCTGTTGTCTGCTCAACCTCGTTCCCACTTATCTCTTTGTCTTTTAAAGATGTGTTCAAATATAAACATCTCTCTGTTCAAAGTAAGACACATCCAAAAAATCTGATTAGACTAAGATCATCCGATTTCGTTAGTGAGTGAATTACTGGGTAAAAGTGATGGGGTGATTATTATATCTACAGTTTCATTCTGACCCATTAAAGTGCATTCTCTCTAGCAGTTTAAAGACTCGTACTATGCATTAAAGTCGTACAACACATTACCAAAGGAAAGTAGCTGGGTACGGTTTCGCCTATAAAGAAACGGTATTCAACGTACTTGTTTATTAATAGATGTATATTTAAATAGTTTGTTTGTTTTTATTTGAATTTCGTGCGAAGATACACAAGGGCTATCTGTACTAGCCGTCCCTAATTTAGCAATGTAAGACTAGAGAGAGGGAGCTAGTCACCACCACTCACCGCCAATTCTTGGGCTTCTCATTTACCAAGGAATAGTGGGATAAACTGTCACATTATAACGTCTCTACGGCTGAAATGGCGAACATGATTGGTGTGATGGGGATTCCAACCCGAGACCCTCGGATTACGAGTTGAGTGTCTTATCACCTGAACATTCCGAGCCTGCATATTTAAATAGGGAAGCACCAATTTTCGGTAAAATTTGAGATGCAGTTAAAATGAAATAGTACAACATAAAACTATTATACGCTTGTATTTCTAAGGCAGTTAACTCTTAAGTTACAATACAGCATTTCATATGAACTTCCAGAGCAAGAAATAAAAATAATTTTCTCTTTACGCAGATCAATTCCGAGGATGCTACGAAATTACACCTAATTTTTAAAATACACCTTGAACTTTTCTTGAATGTTTTCTGATATTAAAACAAAGAGAAAGAAAATTACAAACTTCCAAACAAATGCCCTGGAGTAACATATGATCACATGATGTTCAAGAACTTTAGATAACAGAAGAATAGAAACCCTTTAACCCAAGAGATTTTGAAAAGTGGACATTTCTTCTTCAATTCGCCAATGAAGAAAGAAGGTCCACCATTATTAACACTCGGATTATAGGATTTCCGTTTCATCAATATTAATAGGTTGCTGAATATAATAATTCCAACACTATTCTAAACAAAAGTATGTAAATTCTCAAAGTTAACTGTTCTATGTTATTTTTAATATATGTATAAACTATTGGTATACACAATACCTTTCAGTATCCTAATAATTTACTATCGCTGTTGTTGTTCTTTAAATATATCCATAAAGGTATTTAGTTTCTTGGAAAATATAAATCACCCGAACGAAATGCGACAGAACAGATGAGGTAGTTGACATGTTTATTTTATAAACTAATCATGTTTACTCCTAGACAACCTTTAATTTGAACTCTATATCTAATAACTGAATATCACGATTGTTTTGCAGAATCTCTTTAGAAGGCTACGTGAGTTGGCAACGTAATACCTTAGTTAAGAAATTAACAATATTAGAGGAAATAAACATTCATATATAAACTGTATCTTTGAGATACCTAATTAATGCGAAAACATCATACCATATGTAAGACAAAGAAAGAAACAACATTAACGCATGATCTAAGCAATAAATTTATCACTAAGCGGAAGTTGTACTTAGAATTTGTTTCTTTTTCAAAACGGCACGACATGGCCAGCTGGTTAAAGCACTCTACACGTACGTAATCCGAGGGTCGCGGACTAATCTCCATGTTACGCCAAACAGGCTCGCCATTTTAGAATGTTTTAGCCGTAGGGGCGTTATAATGTTACGGTTAATCTCGCTATGCGTTGGTAAAAAAGCAGCTTAAGAAATATGCGAAGATAAACAATTTTAAATGTAATTCATTGAATAACCTGAGCATTTGGAAATATAAAATATTTTCGACTATTTACTTTCATTAGAGGATTATATCATTGATACAAGATTTCGTGTTTGAGACATTTTCAGGCTTCAAATGTTAGTGACACTGCACAGTTGAAATTTTGGGTTCGATATGTGACATCAGATCTTCAAGTGGATTACGACATCCAACATGTGGAAAAACATCTTTGAAAAAACATCTGTTAAAAAATTCAATCTGGATTTTAAAAAATTGGTTTCTGTCACAACAGACGGTGCTCCCACCAAAACTGGGGCGAAATTATAATTTTTTTTCTCTTTTGAAGCAAAATTTAATTAAAAATAATATGAAGTCAACGAAGAGGTAAAATAATACGCGAGCAATCACAGTCTATTCATTAATTTCAATTAAAACTAAACCTTATTGTGGAACAATTACAAAAGCATGATTTCACATATTTGGCAAAGTTGAGTAATTTTCTAGAAATAATAAGGACTGTGATTTCTCTGATGCTAAAGATGATCTCTATGTAAACTGGATCAAAAATCTTTCTCAAAAATTTGAACTACAATGGTATTATTTTGTTTGTTTGTTTGTTGCTCAGCAGAAAACAGTAAAATGATATATTCTTGCTTTGCTCAACGCAGGATGAAATTGCTCTTTGTGTAGCTTTTACTCTACAATAAAGAAACTAAATAATTAAACATGTATTTAATAGTATGCACAATAAAGTTACAAACATATTATTAACCAAATTATAGTAGCTCGTTTTACATTATACGTGAAGTAAGGTAGAATTAAGTCAAGATTTTATCTAAATCCATTCTGGTGACTATGTGGATTATATTCTTGCCTGTGTGTTGCACATGTTCCGCCTGTTCTCCAAAGTTGTAGAAGGTTCGTAAACGTAGGAATCAACAATGTTTTCTATACTAAAGCGTGCTATAACATTTTTGAAATTTCTACACACTCAAATGATTCTTATAAAAAGCAACTAACCGAGAGACGGAAGAGGAGTATTATTATTGGTTGGTCAGCTACAGCCAGTGTGCTATAGGCCTTGGAAGCTATAGTTGTGATGAATGCCAAATAATCGGAAAACTACAGAATTTGACCAGGAATATTTATATATTTCAACTTCAATGAATTACGTCGGACGTTATTATATCTTCAAGAACAATGAATATCTTCTTTGCTGAGAAGTGAGCTTCTCTTCGGTGATGGGTTGGCCAAGAAAGACATCGTTAGCTTAAGTGCGGTTCATGACAATATCTACTCATAATTAATTTGCTTATCATGGACCTGGATCATCGATAAAATATTCAGTTCTAGACTAAACAGTATTGTTTGTAAGTTTGTAAAACTCTTGTATATAAACCATAATTTGTAATAACTATTAGTAATAAATATTATTATAAATGGTATTGTTTTATGTTGGTATATTAAGATACAGTTGTGTTTAAAAGCGAATTTGTGTGTATCAGTATTGTTGGCAAGTAACAAAAATTTGATACATATTAACATTTTATTAACTTGTATATTTAAATTAAAATTTCTCGTCTGAAATAAATTATAATACGTAACAACACTTTGCACGCAGAATTGTCACATACAGGCCAGTCAATAGATTTGGCATAAATCCTCAGTTGTAACGAGTTTTCGCACAGTTTAATAATGTGCCAGAATACTTAATAGCAACTAGTATAAAAATGTTCTCTAAAATCTACATCTGACACAAATAAATCTATTGATCCTAAACCACAAAACAAGGTAATCAACAGTAAAAAAATTACAATTTCTTTGCTCAAAATACTCAGATGCACTGCTTTAGTTAACGATTTTGATAACAAAAAGAAATCCCTGATATATCATTTATAAAATCATCCGAATTCATCATTTTCTAAGTGAACTAAGGTTAAATAGTGGGTTTTAGGCGATACAGTTAGTTATGCTAAAGATTTATTATTTGGAAGGCTGCGATAGTGTCTGGATTTTACATTTTCTATATAAGTTTGATTTTAAACTAAATCAAATATTTTATACGAAAATCTTGATAAATTCCTAAGGTAGTGTTATAGTATACGATTCTGTATACGATCCAATATAAATATACTTAAAATAGGAAAATATAATGACATTTCAAAATCCTCACTTTGGTTTGGAGAAAATATTGGTATAGTTTTTAGTTCAAGTGCTTATATAATCTGAAGCGAGAGTTAAAAGTGTCATAATTGTATCAAGGATAATATTTATGTAAATAACTCTTGAAGTTTTTTCATGTGTTTAAAGGATTAATTAACACTAAACATCCAATATTACTTACCAAAATTCACGTGACGTTTGAAGAGTGTAACAGCCCTCTTTTGAAATTACGAAAAAGAAAAGTTGGAATATGCATTAAAATTATTTGAAACGATTTCATTTGCTCGTGCGAATAATATATACCAAATAAAATAATAAAAGGTAAGACATGTTCGTTGACAGACTTACAACTTTGTATAACAAACATAGTGGAATGGTTCAATACATATGTCTTTTCGTATAAATAAATAATACTTTTTAAAATTATTTTAAGTTCGAACGTTGGATTGTGCTGCTTCATGATGACGAAATATTTTATGAATAATCTCAAAAGCAACAGATATAGCTCTGGTTGGGAAGTGTTTCTACCAATCTTAGTGAAGCTGTTGCCAGATATCATCGGAAGTGACGAAAATATCTGTAAGTTCTGAATTTCATGCAAGGCTACACGAGGATGATCTACGCTAGCCGTCCTTAATTTAGCAGTGGAAGACAAGAGGGAATTTACTAATTAAATCCATTTTCTCTGTTTAAAGTAAGAATAAAAAACTCTATTATATCTACAGATTTGCATTTAATGGGTTGCTGGGGTTGAATTCACGATAACTTCTTTGGTATGTTATAAACGAATTCTTTTTCGTTGTTTCGAGATATGTATTCCTCGACTTCTTAGGAATTAGGCTCAATTAATTATCTAGGAAACGTGAATCAAACTCTCTTCGTGCATCACATTAAGAAATTTGAGACTGATATTTGTGATTAGATAAATATGTGTATTTAATGATACATCTAGAGACCAAACTACAAAAAAAGGTAAACGTTTTTGTTTTTAATTTCGCACAAAGCCACTCGAGGGCTATCTGCGATAGCCGTCCCTAATTTAGTAGTGTAAGACTAGACGGAAGGCAGCTAGTCATCACCACTCACTACGAATTCTTGGGCTACTCTTTTACCAATGAATAGTGGGATTGACCGTCACGTTATAACGCCCCCACGGCTGAAAGGGCGAGCATGTTTGGTGCAACTGGGATTCGAACCCGCGTCCTTCAGATTACGAGTCGAACGCCTTAACACACTTGGCTATGCCGAACCCCAAAGAACTGATATGTTGCGATATCTTTACATCCGATTGCGCTTTACCTTTTGCTCACTGTTGTTGGCATTTCTTTTTCTGTGATGTATTTTTCGTTCTACATATAAATATTTACACATTTCAATACGTCAAACAAATTCAGAAAATTTTCGTTATCTTTTGCTAATCCTCGTATTCACTTGTCGTGTTCTACTTATAAGATTATAACACCAACAGTATTCAAATCAAATGTTGTTTTTTTAGTTTTATGAGTTAAAAAAATCTATAATAAGACTGAAAAAAAGCTCCATTGTCTCAACACGTGAGAAAATCTGAATTGGGGACCATTATTAACAGATGCTTTTCAGTATTATTGTTGTTCACTACGGGTGCCTCTTTGTTAGAATTAAAAATTTAAACACAAATATATTAAAAGCTTATATTTCTAAAACAGCCCTAACATGGCCAGGTGGTTAAAGCAATCAACTCGTAATCAGAGGGTCGTGTAGCTTTGCGTCAAATTAAAAAAAAAAATTCTGAAGTAGGTGTTTTTACATTTCTTTTGGATCAAATAATTTGATTTTTTGCCTTTTAAATATATACCGATACAAACTTAATTCAAAGTTGATCTTTAAGTATTAAAAAATCCTTAATCTCATACTTGTATTTATTTCAATTTGTTCATTGTTTCACTTTTTAATACTTTATGAAAACTTATACCCGAGTCGCGCCAAACATGCTCGCCCTCCCAGCCATGGGGGCGTTATAATGTGACGGTCAATCCCACTATTCGTTGGTAAAAGAGTAGCCCAAGTGTTGGCGGTGGTTGGTGATGACTAGCTGCCTTCCCTCTAGCCTTACACTGCTAAATTAGGGACGGCTAGCAGAGATAGCCCTCGAGTAGCTTTGTGCGAAATTCCAAAAAAACAGAAACAATGAAAACTTATAAGTTTTAATTTACCCGAACCATTCGCATTACGATATAGTTGTGTGTTGTCTGTCAGTCAGTCAGTAAACACTTAAATGACACCAAGTAAGGGAAGCTAATTGTTACAGGTTGATAATGTCGCTACGTCAGTTAAAAGTACACGTGCCACGAATCACGTTAATAATTATGAATTATATAAGTTACAATATAGTGTTACATATGAGCTTTAAAAACAAGAAGTAAAAATATTTGCTCCTTTATTTTGGTCAAATTTTCTCTTAAAACAGAAATAATCCGATGACGCTGAGAAAGTACATATAATTTTTAAAACATACCTTAAACTTTCGTTGTTGATTTTTAAAATATTTAGAAAATGTCGATATATGTAATAACATTCTGTTTCCTAATAAATAACTTACCTTTGCTGTTATTAAATGAAGAATCCACAAATGTATTTGATTTCTTGGAAAATATAAACCACTCAAACAAAATGCCATAAAACATTTGAGGTGGTCAATATCTTTGCTTTACAAATCAGACATGCCGATCCTTAAGAGTTGTAAATGAAACAATAAACACTGTAATTCGTATTACATAGTATAAAACGCCACGCCCAGCATCTGAAAACACCAAACTAAACATTTAATAGATTGAGATAAATCAGAATGAAGAGTCTGCTATACAATCATTTTTCACATCTTGAATATCAATCTGAATACAAATGTGACAGACATTTTAAGCCGTAACGAGTTTTCGTGTGTTCTGACGATTCATAAAAAAAATCAAATTACTTAATGAGTAGTAATTTAAAAATGTTCTATGAAATCTAATCTGACGTGAATGATTCCATTGATTTTACACCTGAAAACAAGTTAATCATGAGGAAAAAAACAAACAAAAATTATTTGCAGTCTTGTATCTCAGAACGACTGGTATGGATATTAACACTTTTACCGATAAGCAGAGAATAATGTTTCAGCCTTCCTCAGTCATCTTCAGGTAAAGAAAGAGAATGTTTGTAACTGACCGTTGCTGGGCACATATCCTAGAGACAGGAGAATAAACGGGCAAGGGATTGTAGGGGGCGTTGCAGTGAGATGTTAAGTTATTAGTTAATTAGTATAGGTATAAAAATGTTGCTTTTTATTGGTTTAATTTTGGTTTTCGTTGTGGTATAAGTAGGGCTTTGATTTTGCGTTTGTTTATATTGGTTTCTCTACTAAACATCTGGGAGTTTTCTATGGTTATGTGGTTATGTTGTGTTTATTTGATTTCTAGTGTTCAGAAACGTGTGAAGGTGTTTTTCTTTTCTTTTTTGTTCTTTGAATCTGGTTTTCATTTTTCTACTTGTTTCTCCAATATATAAGTCATGGCAGTTATCACATTGTATTTTATAAATAATGTTTGTGTTCTGTTTCTCAGTGTAGTTTTTACATAGTATGGACTTCAGTTTTGTACATGGCTTTTGATTAATTTTGGTATTTACCGAATGTTGTGTTTTGTTACATTTTTTTTCCGAAATGTTGGTTATTTTTTCGCTGATGTCAGCAACATACGGTATGCAGCAGTATAAGGTTTTGTAGTTTGTTGTATCTTGGAATTTATTACTTTTTGTTGGTTGTTGGTCTAGGTGTGTGCGTATAAATTTTCACAGTTTTTGAGGAAATTTGTTGATGTTGATGAAGTGTTGTTTTACTTGGTGGATTTAATTAGTAATTTTATCGGGTGAGTATAGTTTTGTGGCTCTATTTATTCGGTTTCTTGATATGTTGAGTTTTTGTTTTGTTTCATGTGCTGAGTCCCAGAGAGTGTATAATCCAGTATGTGTGATTTTTCTGTGGATTTCTGTTTTGAATTTTGTATCAGTTCTAGTGATCTTGAGGTTAAGAAATGCTGTTTGGTTAGACTTTTCCTGTTCACAGGTGAACTTAATGTTGGAGTGTATGTAGTTTATGTGATTGAAGAAATTAAGTATGTGTTCTGTAGATGTGAATCCAGCAATTGTATCATCAACATACCTGTACCGTTATAGTGGTGCGTATAAGGCTTAATTGATCTTTTCAGTTTTGGTCATAATATTATTTACTCATAATTGTATAAATGAGGCTCGTTCGTGAACATGCTTACAACATTGTATAATACATATAATGTAATGGTTTAATACAAATATCTTTTCGTATGAATAATTGAATCTTTTTAAAATTACCTGTAATTCGAAAGCTAAATTGTTCTTTTCCGTGATGGCGAAATATTTTATGAAGAGTTTCAGAAGTAACAGATACAAATACTGAGGGGACATATTGACCACAACTATGGAACTGTGGACATATTTTCCAACTAATTTTAGCGTAACTGTTGACTGAACTAGATGTATCGCCTGTGTTTCATATATATATATATATATCAAATTTATGATATTGTCCAAAAAGAATGATAAACGCAGTTTTCTTTCTTAACACAAATATATGTTAATATATAAACAACAAAGCAATTGATTGTAACAGTTATTACAAATAGTCATTACAAATAATGATTTATATACAAAAGTTTTATAAAGCTACAAACAGTACTTGGTGTTTTATCTAGTCTGAAACTGAATATTTTATCTACAGTTTACAATGAGCGAATTTCTTTCGAAGGCATATGAGTACTGTTCATTTACAGGTAGCAGCTAGTTCTGTTCTTTGCTGCTTTCACGTAAGTTTTTAACAGCCGAAGTTACATAATAAAATGTATTTCTTAAGCTTTATAGTTTATAAAGTTTTTCTGCCAAGAAGCACTAAAACAAAACACTCTAGACGTTTAATACTATTGATAAATCTTCATATATTAACGGTACTATAAAATATATTACATACTGAAAGTTGATAGTGTGTTTGATTGTTTTGACTCAGAGCACAAAGTAACAAAACGGCTGTCAATGTTCAGTCCATCATATTTCGGAAACTAGATTCTGACATTGTAAGTCCGCATTGATACCGCTAAGCCATACTAAAGGATAAATAAACAGCTTATAAAATTGTCATGCGATTCATATTATAACAATATTTTGCTATATCCAGAAACTAGTCTAAGATAAAATCTTATACTGATAATCCTACTTATACAGCGGCATTTAGTGGCAAAGGTTACAAAATATTTATGTGAGTTTTGAACTGTTTGTTGCTTTGAACATAAATCAGTTCCAAACGTACTCAGTTGTTCAAAGTACAGTGGTTTTGAAAATAATACTATAAAGGAAAAAAATATGCTAAAATATTATTTGAGGTTTACATTTTTGATTTTCAAGTATTAAATTAAAAACTGCTTAATCAAAGTTTCCTATAGGTTTGTTGCCAAATAATCACGTGTGAGCGATTTACTAAAGTTTGAAAGCTAGCCAAATTTTAGGATTATGCTAGCCACGGCCACAACACAACGATTCATTATTGGTATAAAGTTTGTCTTTCACCAAATCATTCATAGATTTTTGTTGCTCGTCCGGTGAAACTACTAACACCTGGATAAATTTTCTAAAAGTATTATATGTTCTTTGGAAATATAATAAAATGTAAGATACTCTGATTCCTAACCTTGTTTTTGCTGTTGGTATAGTTTTTATTACATTATTTAACTTTGTAAATATACAAGACGAGATTTAGCTATTTGACACACAAGCGATATTTTCTACTTGCTCTTTTGCAATTAAGTATTCATGTAAAAAATAATAATGTTATGTATATATATATATTTATAAAGTGGATAATAATAATTACTGTGATAGAAATGACACAGTGATAACAGGATTTTAAAAGGGATACGAGTGTCATCTTTATTGGGTGCAAAACCATTTACTAGTGTTTTCTTCCGCAGTTCTACCTATGACTAACAAACTTACGTAGAAGTTTGATGTTCAGAGATTATTAAATACTATTAAATGAGTCATTAACTAAAATATTTGATAATTATAATCTTTAATAGATATATTAAGTCGTAAAACAAGAACGATCTTACTATGTCTCATTATATCAAACCGATTATACATTTATACTGACTGATATGTTAATTGTTGTAACTGAACAAAAGACGACCGTATCGTTACATTACAGAGTCAATGTTATGATTATTTTTCTTTTGAGATTTAAATATTTTAAATAATGCTCTCATTATTTAAGAGTTGGCGGTGGTTGGTGATGACTAGCTGCCTTCCCTCTAGTCATCACCACCCACCGCCAACTTTTGAGCTACTCTTTTACCAACGAACAGTGGGGTTGACCGTCACATTATAACTCCCCCACGGCTGAAAGGGCGAGCATGTTTGGTGCGACGGGGATTCGAACTCGCGACCCTCAGATTACGATTTGAATGACTTAACTATTGTGAAGTAGAAGCTGTACAATGAGTAATTTCATCAAAACAAGAATCTTTCATTTTACTGTGAAGAGCAACAAACAAAGAAATAAAACAAGAACATTGTTACAGATAAGATTTACTTCAACATCCGTACTGGCCTGCATACAAAACATTACAATCGATTCATTATCTCTAACTAAAAATCACATCAATGTAAACTAAACATTGTAATCACGTCGTACGAATAAAATTTTTCCGAGTCATCATTGACATGCTGAAAGTATGAAAATTAACAACGAAAATCTAGTTAAGGTTACCATTAAATAATACTTTAGTAAAGTAATTAATCATACTATCAACTGGTGGGTATACCGTAACTGTTTTGTTGAAATTTCTAGGAGAGAGTGATCGCCTTTAGGAACAACTTTCTTAGAACTTAACCCGAAATGTTTGTCTTACAACTGTTTGAAAAAAGCAGATTTTAACTCTATTAACATAACGACGAAATCACACATCATACAGAGAGTAAAGTAAATTTTAATAAATTAATTACGTCTGTATATTTCAGGCATATAACATCAAACAAGAGTTTCATTGTCTTTTGACAAAGAAATGAATTTCTAAGTACAACTTCTGCGAAGTGATAAATTTATTTGCTGAGATCGTGCGTTTATTTTGTTTCGTTCTTTGTCTTAAATACAGAATAATGTTTCGCTTTAATTAGGTATCTCAAACACGCTGTTTATATATGAATGTTTATTCTGTTTAATATTGTTCATTTCTTAACTTGAGGATTACGTTGCCAATTCATAGCTTTTTAAAGAGTAAACATATAAATATATAAAATAAATTTGTTAACTACCTCATCTGTTTTGTCGCATTTCGTTCGAGTGACTTAGAAACTAAATACCTTTATGAATATATATTTTTAAAAACCAGCGAATGTAAATTATTGAGAAACTGAAAGGTCTTGTGTATACCAGTAGTTTATACATATATTAAAAATAACACAGAATAGTTGACTTCGCGAGTTAACATTTTTTTAGTACAGTGTTTGCATTATTAATTCAGCAGCCTATTAATACAGATGAAACGGAATACCTATAACCTAAGTGTTTACGAAGGGTGAACCTTTTTTCTTTAGTGGCAAATTCAAGTAGGAAGGTTAACCTTTTAAAATATCTTAGGCTAAAGGGTTTCTATTCCATTGTTATAAAAAATTCATAAAAATCATGTGATAATATGTTACTCCAGGGCATTTGTTTTGTGGTTTGTTATTTCCTTTTTCTTTGTTTTGATATCACAAAATCTTCAACAAATGTTTAAGGTGTATTTTAAAAATTAGATACACTTTCGCAATATCCTCGGAATTGATCTGTTTCAAAAGAAAATTATTTATTTCTTGCGTTTGAGGTTCTTATGACACGCTGTACTGTAACTTACAAAGTTCACTGCCTAAGAAATACAAGATTATAATAGTTCTATGTTGTACCATTTTATTTTAATTCATTACAACTTTTACCGAAAATTGATGCTTCCTTATTTAAATATGTAGACCCCGCACAGCCAGGTGGTTAAGGCACACGACTCGTAATCCGAGGATCGCTGGCTCAAATTCCCGTCACATCAAACATACTTGCCATTTCAGCCGTGGGAGCGTTATAATGTGACGATTAATCCCACAATTCGTTGGTGAAAAAGTAGCCCAAGAGTTGGCGGTGAGTGGTGGTGACTAGTTCCCTTCCCTCTCGTCTTACACTGCTAAATTAGGTACAGCTAGTGCACATGGCTTTCGTGTATCTTTGCGAGAAATTCAAATAAAAACAAACAAACTATTAAAATATACATTTCTTAATAAACAAGTAAGTTGGAGACCGTTTCTTAATAGGCGAAACCAAATCCAGCTACTATTCTTTGTTAATTTGTTGTGCAATTTTAACGCAAGTTAGTCTTTCTAACTGCCAGAGAGAATGCACTTTAATGGACCAGAGTGAAATTTGGGGATACAATATTCACCCCATCACTTTTACCCAGAAATTCACTCACTAACGAAATCTGATGAGCTAAGTCTAATCAGATATTTTGAATGTGTTTTACTTTGAACAGAGATATGTTTATATTTTAACACGTCTTTAAAAGGGAAAAAGGCAAGTGGGAACGAGGTTGAGCAGACAACAGACTACTATACAATGGTGCAATTGTTTAAAACAGATGAGTCCTTCAAATAGTGTATGGTCTTGAAGCGGTCTTTTGTACCCTTTCGGTTAAATTCAGACTAAAAATTTGTCATAAAACTTTGAATGTGGTTACAATGAATAAACTGGAGAAAATACAACTTTAGGATTAAGGTTACTTTATTTTAATACTTAAAGATTAACCTATAAATCTAATGTTTACATAAATATAGATTTAAAAGACTGAAGATCGGACCAAATAGAAAACTCAGCACTGTTATTATGTTCATTGATCTATTTCAAAAGGTATTTATTGATTTATATCTGATATGACATTTATTTTTAAAAGGCATAATATTTTCTCCTATTTCTCATGTGTAGGTAATGAATATTATACACATGACAGACAGGTCGTTCTATAGATTAGACACTTGGTAACAAAAAGGAACTAAACAGACTTTCTTCGATTCTATATCTGTGGTCAGTAAAAACATGATATAATACACGAAAAATAGAAATATGAAGGAAAATTAATTTCTTGTATGAAAGAGGTTATCTTAACTTTTAATTTTCTTTATTATTATGTACGACTTTATACAATGAACTATCTATTCTGTGCCAACTACATATATTAAAACCTGATTTTTAGCTCCATCAACTATCAGACTTAGTGTTGAGTCTCTGGAACTTTTATTTTCTACTTTATTTTAACATGAAATAAATATTATGTTAAAGGACGGTGAAGAGGATTCGTGAATATTTTATAAACAGACTTTTTTGATGTTTTCAAATAATACATGTAAGAATGAAAAATATAAAAGGAAAGTTATTTTTAGCGAAGAACTGACATGTATTTTACTTCCAAGTGTTTGTGTCAATATTTCTTTTTATTTTTGTTCATCTCTTCTCAATCACTCACGGGTGTTCGAGTATGTTCGATGTTTTCGCCGAATAAACATCTATTTATATAGCCACCTTGTGGCTTATACATAAACATGAGACGCTAAAAATCGTGATTTGAGACCCATAACGATGGTGTTAATCTTTCTCATATTGTGGATTTAAACATTCAAATTATTTATAACGATTTTATTTTTTCATGCCAGGAATATACACCAAATGAAATTATACAGTACATACTCGTTCGTTAACACGCTTACATTGTTGTATAACATACATAGTGTAATGGTTTAATACAAATACTGCTTCGTATAAATCAATTAAACTTCGAAAGCTGGATAGTCCCTCTTCAAGATGACGAAATATTATATCAACCATTTTAAAATTAATAGATACGTATACTGATATGTTGTCAACAACAATGGAAGTGTGTGCAAATGTTCCCACCAAACTGAGCGCACTTGTTGACAGAACTGATTGTACTGAGTGTTTTTCACATACTGTTGCGTTCTTGAGCAGTTAGAAGATAGCAGAAAGCAAACAAACGTAATATCAACACATGTGACAAAACTATATCTCATAAAATTTAAATTTTGTTTAACTTAGAAACAGATTTATGTTTTGGTGATGATTGAATATTGTGATTTATCTAATATATCTATTTTAATATCGATGGTTCTTTAAGTTAAACATATATTTAAAAAATGTATTTAACTTATATTGTTAAAAGTGTATTCAAAATTTCCGCCTCTTCTCCAAGTCTTTAAATGTTTCTCGATTGTAAGAATAAACAATGTAATGTGAGTGTATGTAAATACTAGTGACCGGCAGTATTGTTCCAACCCAAGTAAACTTCTCTGAACTTTCAACGTCACGTGAATCTTGTTAAGTAATTTGAGTTGTTTAGCATTAATTAAACATCGAAATAGAGGGTAAAAATTTCAAACATTATTTACACAAATATTACCCTTGGTATAATTATTATACTTTCAACTCTCACTCAAAATTATATTAGAAACTGATCTGAAAACTACGCCTATATTTCGATGAAATCAAAACTGACTAGTTACTTGGTAAATTTGAATTAAAACGTTTTTTACAAAGTATTAAAAGTTGAAACAATAAAAAAATTGAGAAAAGATGCAAGCATGAGATTAAAGTTATTTTAATACTTAAATATTAACTTATAAATCTAAAGTTTGTATCGATACAGGTTTAAAAAGCTGAAAATCAAAGTACTCCTACTGAATAATATGCCCCTAAAATAAATGTAAAAAAAAAACGCTTCGTTAGAAATATAATCCTGCAATGTATCTGGGTTGCAAACTTTTAATTTTAATTTAATCAAACATTTTAGCTAAAGAAATGTCATACATTCTAAACGCTGATTAGCAAGCGATAATATTTATATTGGAACAGTGGAGACTGTGTTGAATGTTATGCATTTAAAAATTCATAAAATTTGAAGAACACTTGCTTTGAATGCTGAGATGTTTACGTGAATATATATTTTAAAACAGAACAACATATGTGGGTACGAGGTTTAGTAAAATAAAATGATTTTTTAATTTTTTTTTACATATTAAAATATATATGTATATGCATTTATACTTAGGACGAAACAAACAGTGCAGAGAAGAAATTTCAAAAAACTATAAGGAGATTCCATTAGAGTGGGTCTGGCATGTAATCCGAGGGTCGCGGGTTCGAATCCCAGTCGCACCAACCATGCTCGTTCTTTCAGCCGTGGGGGCGTTATAAAGTTTTGGTCAATCCCACTATTCGTTGGTAAAAGAGTACCTTAAGAGTTGGTGGTGGGTGGTGATGATGACTACCTGCCTTCCCTCTTGTCTAACATTGCTAAATTATGGACGGCTAGCGCAGATAGCTAGCTTTGCGCGAAATTCAAAACAAACAAACAAACCATAAGATTGTCGAATTCATTCCGGCAAAATTCTTTCAAGGATCTAAATGAAGGACGTTGCACATAAGAATTTCAACTAGCCTAAAACTAAGTTAGGCTAAGATTTAAGATTTAAACTAAGATTATTTAAATGTACAAGTTAGACAAATGTCGATGTAATCTAATTTGTACTATTTGATAACAAGATTCATACACACAGTTTTTAACAAAAATATATGTTAATATACAGAAAAGTGAATTTACAATAATTGATATTACAAATAATGATTTACATAAAAAGGTTTTCACAACTTCCAAATAATAGATAGTCTTCCAGGCCTTGATGAACGAATTAATTTCAAGTTGATGTTGATACAATTCACTTAACAGAAATCAAACTAGATTATCGTTCTTTGGTTTTCACACGCCGCGTTTTAAACTGTTTAGTCCAGGGGTGTGCAACAGGCGGCCCGCGGGCCACAACCCGGCCCGCCAAGCCATTTAGTGTGGCCCTAGTTGTTGTAATCTAACCATGTGGCCTGATCTGTAATCCAACGCAAATGGAATATTTTTAAAAGCATCGATCCTACGGGATTCCCAGGCTTCGACTCGACAAACTTCTAAAATTATCTTTGCTAGAGAGGAGCAGGCCGAATTCGATTGGTCGGCCTCCTTAGGGCATGAATAGGTGACGTGCACTAGCACTATTGTCTACGACTCAACGTCATGTCCTGAACCTCGCCTTCGCCCGCTGGCGACAATTTTCCCTAACCTCTGCTGTCCGTCATTCATTATTGGTGAAAATTTTATTACCTTTTACAGTTACTACAAGAGATTGAAGGTAAATTGATTATTATTTAGCATATTGTTGTGACTTTACTGAATTTATTAAAATTTTTGCTTTCAGATGCATCTGATTCTATGTACAGTGTGACCTCGTTATTCGCGGGGTTACGTTCTTTACCCTCCCGCGAATAGCGAAAACCGCGAATATTGGACGCAGTTTTAAAACGTATATGTATGCGATTATATACTATATGAAATGCTTCCCAAACACTAATGATACTTATACTCATTGATGCAGTAATAATGTAGCAATATTGCATACTGTTATGTATTTCACTAAATTGTACCGTGCGTTACCGGGCTGTGCTTTGCCGTTTGCGTTGTTGGGAAGCTGAGGCAGTCAGCCAATAGCAGTCAATCTTTTTGGTGAAGACGACAATTGATAAAACGGCTTGATTGAGTAAATACAACAGAAATCTCCTCGAAAAGCCCTTTCAGTCTCTGTGACCTACAAAACGCAGTTCGCGCATAACCCGCGAATATGCGGGGCCGCGAATGGCGAACCGCGAATAGGCGAGGTCACACTGTATTTTGCTATTCTCAATTAATTTAAGTACCGGAAGGCTATGATCAGGATGCCAATTTAGAAACATGTGTTTCTGTCCATAAGAGGTTCCATGTGTAAATAAATTCTATGTTTTTTCTACTTTGCTATTTTGTGAGAATAATTTTTGTTTTGATTTCAGGGCTAGTAAAATGTCAGCAGTTAAGAAACGAAAAATTGATGATGAGGGAAGGTTATTCAACAGTGAATGGTGCACAAAATATCTTGTTGTCCCACATAATCAAGGTGTTGTCTGCCTCGTCTGTCAAACTACAATTGCAGTCATGAAAGAGTACAATATTAAGCGACATTACGCAACTAAGCACTCCTCCCAGTTTGATGAAATTGTTGGTCAGGCACGAAAGGACAAAATTGAACATTTAAAACATCCATTGAAAAGCAAAAGGTGTTTTACCACTTTCAAGAAAAATTCAGAACTGGTGACAAAACTGAGTTTTAAGCTTTGTGAATGTATGGCAGAAAAGGGAAAGCCTTTCAGTGATGGAGAATTTATTAAAATTGTTTAACAATATTCACAGAATATGCATGTCCAGAGAAAAAATATTTGGTGGAGCAAACTAGCCTTTCCGCTTTACTGTCTCACGCAGGACAAAAGATCTTTCAGAGGACATCAAAGAAACTTTGAAAGAGAGATTGAATTCGTGTGAAGCTTTCAGTCTGGCTTTGGATGAAAGCACTGATATCAATGACACATCCCAACTTGTCATTTTCATCAGAGCTGTTACTGCAGGCTTTGATGTTTTCGAAGAGTTTTAGATATGGCAAGCCTTTCCTCCACAACCACAGGACAGAATATTTGTGAACAAGTGCTTAAGGTTGTAGAAAAGTTTGAACTGAATCCTTATAAATTATGTGGTGTTACAACAGATGGTGCTCCTTCCATGACAGGTAGGACAAATGGATTCACCAAGAAATTTCTAACTGCAATTGGAGCACAAGACGTAGTTGTAAGCCATTGCATTATTCACCAAGAGAGCTTGTGCACCAAAGTTCTGGATTTTGCAGAAGTCATGAAAAATGTCGTCCAATGCGTAAATTATATTCGAACACGAGGATTAAATCATCGACAATTTAAAACTTTTTTAGATGAGCTGGACAGTGAGTATTCAGATGTTTTGTACTTCTCTGCTGTACGTTGGCTTAGTAGAGCTGCTACTTTGAAGAGATTCTGGAATCTGCGAGAGGAGATTAAGTTCTTCATGGAGAGCAAACGTCAGAATGTGGACTTCTTGAGCAATGAGAACTGGCTGAATGACTTAGCATTCCTCACAGACATTACACAGCATCTGTCTGATTTAAACTTAAAACTACAAGGGAAAAGTCAACTTGTGAATAAGTTGTTTGAGAATATTTGTGCTTTTGAGAAGAAATTGGAACTTTTCAGGTTCAGTTGAGAAGAGCCATATTGACCCATTTTACATGTCTTGCAACCAGGAAACTGGAATTTCCTAATCTGGATTGCACCAAATATGGAACCAGTGTACAAAAGCTGCGTGATGAGTTTGCAAACAGATTTCCAGATTTCAGACAAACTGAAATTAGATTGAAATTGTTCGCTCAACCTTTTGATTTGGCAGTGGAAGACAGTCCTGATGATTGCCAAATGGAACTCATTGAACTGCAGGCTGACATGGACACTAAAAGGAAATTCTCTGAAAACAGTTTGCTAGACTTTTACAAACTCTGTGTACGTGAAAAGTTTCCCAATTTGTCCCGTCATGCACAAAGAATTGCCTCCCTTTTGGTAGCACCTACTGCTGTGAGCAATTTTTCTCCAAAATGAAGCTCATCAAAACCAAATGTAGAAGTCAGCTGACTGATGAACATTTGACCAGTCAGTTAAGAGTGGCAACCACTTCTGTCAAAGCTGATATTGACAAGCTCTGCAAGGACTCTAAATTTCAAGTGTCGCACTAAAATGATCACTCATGCAAAAATATAAAATATTATTGCTTGCATTTTGAGAATTTTTTTAAATTTATTGTGCATGTACACGAATAAGCTTGTTTTTAAGTGGCCCCCTTGATTGATGAAGTTGGTTATATGGCCCACCGACGAAAAATGTTGCACACCCTGGTTTAGTCCCTCGCTGGTATAGCGATAAGTCTGCACAGTTACAACCCTAAACTCAGGGTTTCGATTGCCCTTAATGGACTTAGCAGATAGCTCGAGGTGGCTTTACTATTGAAAAGACACACACGCTTCTTCGTTGAAGTAGTATAAAGTTTTCGTAAAAATACTTATGTCTGATGTGAATCCGCTGAAATTAAATGGTTTGTAATGCTCGAATTTGACAAACGTTCCTCGTAAAATAACTAAAGTTTCCGATCAATAAGTGTTAATAACGGTTTTAGTTTCCGAAGCTCATACTATTCCAACCATAGTAAAACATTAACATATACTGTCATTTGCCGTGAGGCGTTTGTTACATTAATAGCAGCAGCGTGACTATATAAACGATACATTAACGTTCAAGAACACACATATATTGTTGACTCTTACAGTCTAGAATCATCTACACATTTAGTGAATAGGCGGGAATTTCGAAATACAGGTTTAACAATATACGTTACGTTAAATTCTAAATATAACTTTAGACAGTAATATTTTAGTAAATCTGTTACGAAAGGTGTGTGTGTTTTCTTATAGCAAAGTCACATCGGGCTATCTGCTGAGGAAAATCGAATCCCTGATTTTAGCGTTTTAAATCCGTAGACATGCCGCTGTACTAGCTGTTACAAGAAGTGATACAAACACAGAACTAGCTTAAAGAAATATGGGGTTTTTCACTCTAAAAATACACGTACTTCTAAAGTTACTTTAAAATCACTTCATTATCTATGTTTTAAGTCATCTAAATCATTATTTTACCAAAAAAACAAATAGGAGTCTATAGTGCAGCCCAAAGACGAAGGAAGAGTCAGGGTTGACATATTATACACAGTGAATGAAGCTCCTCGTTGGTACCTATGTGTCGTACTTGGTAACCAGGTGAGAACAAAGAGTTTAATGTCGTTATTTTATTATATAATGTTACTTCAATCAGTAATATTTAACGTTATTACATACATATAAAATCTTATTTTATTTTATAATTATTATTTTTTTCATTAAACCCTTCCATATTTATTCATCCTCATAAGACTCGCATGTTGATAATGCACTTCACGTTTAACAATGATGATGAGGTTTATTAACACAAATTATGTAAATATTTCATTTTATTTTTGCAGTACCCTGTGTTGTTATCTATAGTGAGCTACATTCAGTGAATCGCTCCTACACATAAAAAATGTTTACTCCTCTACATAAAAAAATTTTCTCGACCCAAACCAGTCGTTTTTACAAATATATTTTTCTCTACAAGTGGGTTTTCTCGTCATCACTGAGTAAATCGTTTATTTATTTTTTCCAATACTGTTTTAAAAGAATATCACAGCTGTAGATATGATGTTTCTATTGCAACATTTCACTTCAACATTAGTAATTCCTTTATTCTTGAAAGTTGCATTCCAACATTAACATTGTTTTTATTTCTAAATAGAGTTTGCAACCAACTTTATTTCCAAAAGTCACTTTCACAGTGTATTCTTACTACTAGTCTCCATATTTAAGTTTTTTGTTTCTTAACTTTACCATCAAATTAAAGACTTTAGTGAGACGTCCAGTGATTAGATTTCATGGTAAGGAGGTCAATCTTCATACCTTCTTCTGTTTCCCACTATAAGAGAGCTTATTTTGATCTTTGGTTTGTTCCTCTTCAAGATTACCAGATTCCACAAAAATTATTGGACAATACAAAACGTTTTTCTTTGTGTTTTAGTTTTAATTATGGACACAATCATTTATTCCTAACTGGAAGACATACTAATATTTTGATTTGTTCGTGTTTCTAAAGGTATCGCATTGAATAATTGTCCTTTTTCAGATAGATAGATATAATAAGTTCTTTGATTTATCGAAATAAATACACACGTAGATATAATTATAATGAACTGTACTTGTCACTGAATATTATCTTGGTATTGTCTTATTCTGCGTTGTTGAGAATTTATTTGTTTCAACTCGTAAAAGCATGTCATACATTGAGCTCTCTCAATTGCTAGCACTGTGCATTATTATAAGTACAGTTACTATAGTTTATTATTTATTTTACATACAGTTTTATTAATTTGTTTGTTTGATCACGTAAACATGTTTCAAATAGAACAGGATTTATATATCTAATATGTAAAGCTTGTAAGTTTGTTTGTTTCTTTTTGACTATCGTACAAAGTTCCACAGGGCTGTCTGCGCTAGCCGTCCATAATTTTGCAGTGTAAGGCTAGAGGGAAAGCAGCTAGTCATCACCACCCACCGCCAACTCTTGAGCTACTGTTTTACCAACGAATAGTGGGAGGGATTGTCACATTATAACCTTCTCACGGCTGAAAGGGCAAGCATATTTGGTGCCTCAGGGATTCGAACCCGCGACTCGTAATCTTGACCCGGCATGGCCTTAACCCACCTGGCCATGCCGGGTCAAACCTGTAAGAAAGCTTAGTTTAGACGCCAAGCATTAAAATGAGAAAATAAGGAAAATTCAAGCAAAGGTTACAGAATATACCGTAAACGTTTTACAGGTCGCGGATACTAGTATTATAATTGAACTTCAACTGCAATATTCTCGTCGTACATTTTGAGTGTGTGTGTGTGTTTTTGGTATAGCAAAGTCACAAAGAGCTATCTACTCAGCCCACCGAGGGGAATCGAACCCCTGATTTTAGCGTTGTAAATCCGGAGACATACCGCTGTACTAGCGGAGGGCCGTACATTTTGAATTCGACGAGTTTCGCTGAATCAAAATATCATTGACCACAGATATGGCGGATTTATTGGGACTGAAATATTATCATTATACACTCATCTAATCTGTCAAATTGTTTTATGTAAATTTATAGCAGCTTGTCTACTGACTTACAACGCTGGAATTCTAGTTTCGATACAGACAGATCATTGTCTTTCTATGTGCTTTATTTCAAACTGTTCGAACAAAATTAAATCACATGTATGGAAAAATCAACGTTTTTATCTGAAACGTGATAGAAACTCTTAATAAAATCACTTTTATCACTCAATCTGAAACATACACAATATATGAAAGGGAAACATTAACTGTCAAGTTAGAAATAACATTGTCTCACACATAAACACTTCAGTTAATACATTTCCTTTTGTGTAAGCGTTTTATTTGTCCTAACTATAAACACAACTCAGTAACATTTAAGTCACAAATAGAGGTGAAATTCACAGGAATTAGTCAGTTGCTCCTCATTAAATACGTTTTTTCTTCAATTAAACCATCCACTAATAGAATGGAAGAATAAGTTAGAATGATTAGTGTTACATGTTGTTAAAACACCGATACAAAGAGGTAAAAATCCTATCTTTGAAGTTTAATTATAACACTTTACACTAATCTCTGTGAGTTAGAATGTATTTCAAATGGTGTTTGATTGAAACATGAATAGGAAGCTATGTTTTTGTTGATTTTACGATAACAGCAATAACTCATGATATTCGGACTGGCTGTGGCATATTGTTACTTAGTCACATCAAAGCTCTGCATCCAAGAATCTGACCATGCTAGAGGCTACATAACATCAACAATGTTTTTTGTGCTAGGTTTAATGACCCTAATTCAGTCAAAATTCGGTACAAGGTAGCATCGTATATCATCCATTTAACTTTAAAGGCTTAAAGGGGCGGAATATTAGAAATATCATAATAGTGTAATATTTTTGAACGAAGTGCACCTTACGTACTTACGCTAACGTATAGAATCGCAAAAATATTTAACCAAACCAGTTTTTACACATCAAATATTTAATGTCTTCTCGGTAAGGAACGTGAAAACAAGGAATTTTTTAAAATCTACTTTTGAACTGGAAGCCAGTAAAAACTGCAGCTGGTTTCACAGCTCCCTACTGTAACCTCCAACTGACACAGAGATTTATCGCCTTTGCGTCCGAAGACTTAACCGTTAAGTTTTTATATAGAAAAACATGAATACCCTATTACTTCATCTGTTTGTGGTAATAGTTGAACAAAACAAATATGTCATGGAAACAGTTTTAAATATGGCTTATATAGTGTATCAAGAAGGAATTCCACTTGTTTATGTTGATCGCTGTTGCTGGTTGCATGTGGAATGATTTTGTCCCTGATATTTGTGTTGGTGGCTTCTCTTCTGTTAAATGACGATGTACTTTACACATGGGATACGACTTTTTAAAAGTCTCTTTATGGATGTTTTTCCTAACCTCTGTTGATATGTTTTCCGTGTTTGAACAATCCCAATAAGTGTAGGAAATATAATCTTTTTGACGTCCCAAATCCTATCAGAACACATATTTTCATGTATGTGTGTGCATATCCTGTGCGAGACCATATACAAAAGAAATACATTTTCATTACCTGGGACATTAATAGCAATAAAAAAAATATAGTTAAAACACTATTTTTACCCCGATTTTGTATGGACTGTGGCTGTCTCATTACTGGGGGAATTTTATATTTAAGATTGTTTTAGTGTACTATATTTTATTCTTGCTATACATCAAATAAATTTATTTTATGTTATTGCTTTGCTTATCCTTTTTTTCAGTATTAGTCATCAATTAAAAATATGCCCATATTTGTTAACTTAAGTCCAAATGCATAAATCAGAGTAATCCTCACATAAATTTCGACAGAAATGCAGTTATTTCATGCAATTAAAAGTGTTATGCAACAATCAGGTTTTATTAAATTTGTTTTAACTTTGTGCTCAGACCTCTTACAGCATCCCTAGTTTATTACAGCCATTTCCAAATTAAATATTTGTACGGTTAGATTATTCAGTTGTATTCGGATCAGCGATTTATAGTTCATCAGATAGATATTTTTCTCTCAATTAATGACCATGATAAAGTTTGTTTGTTCATTTTTTTGGAATATCGCGCAAAGTTGTACGAGGACTATTGGCGCTAACCGTCCATAAATTATCAGCGTAAGATTAGCGGGAAGACAGCTTGTCATCACCAACCTCCACCAACAGTTGAGCTACTTTTTATCAACGAATAGTGGGATTGACCATCACGTTATAACGCCCCAACAACTCATTGGGCGAGCATATTTAATGTGACAGAGAGTTGAACCTGCGACCATGAATTTGCGAGTCGAGTGCACTAAACAAACATCGAACAATGTTGATTCTTACGCTCGAGAATCTTCTACAAATTTAGTTCGCAATACACGTCTAACAATATACGTTACATGCAATTGACTGAGAGAAACAAATATAAAAAGAAATGTATAGCAGTAAATCCGTTACACGCTTTAAGTGGAATAAGTAATGCCACGGCATGGCCTCGCGGTTACGGCGCTTGACTCGCACTCTGAGGGTCCCATGTTTACAATGCTAAAATCAAGGACTCAGTTATCTTCAATGGACTGATATGGCTTTGCTGTAGGAAAACATATACACGCTTACATTAAATTGTTTTTAATAAATAATATAGCTTTATTCGAGAAAAAGATATACTATAAAAGTCGTTTATTTCGGAAGTTAACTTGCTTTCACTAATTCTTAATAAATAGTCCATGACTTTATTCTGGAATATAAGTAAAAAAAAACAAAAAACGCGTCTTTTTTTTCGATCTTAATCAGCTTGCGTTGCTAAATGAAAAGTCAAATATATTTCTATTAAGGTTTTAAAAATTATTCTGAACAATTACTTGTTACATGGGATCATATTCATTCCTCTTTTCGTATTACTTACAAAATGATTTATCCGAGCTTTTTAAACCTGTAATTATAAGTTACGTAGTTTACTTATATTGATAAATAAATAATCAGCACATACATTACAAGCATCCAGCACTGGAAAATTATTTGGGCTTCTTGAATATTCAGTGCTTTGATTTATTTGTGATATAATAAACAGTAAACCCTGAAAAGAGTGTAAGTATAGTTAATTCTGTTTTACTTTCCAAATTCATAAGACTAACATTAATACACAACTGTTATCTTTAATGATTTATCCTTAATGTTTTGTGAAAAAAATACTTTTTAAATTTCTAACATGACTTTTCTGATAATTCATCCACATTTTTGCGTTTCAAACTACCAACATCAGAATAGTCTTCGAGCTGTTTAAATCAAGCTATGATGTAATGGTGTTATATTTACATATTGCTCAGTTTGTTCTCAAAATGTGCTTTAGAGACAAAAATAAATTATCAAAACATATGAAATTTTACTTTTTAAAAGGCCCCTGGTGAAAAAGTGGTATTCTAAGGACTAACTATGTTATCAATGTTAATTGCTGTAAACCGGGTTTTGATACCCATGGTATAGTTTGGTGCTTAATTCCAAACAAACAAAATAAACAAACTATTTCAGTAAACTAGGGTGTATATCAATTGTCTTTTAATATTACAATAGCAACGACCATAATGACAAGAGACACGAAACGTCTCGAAAACATTTTCAAATTTCTGCAACTTAGAAAGAATAAACAACGTACACAACAGCCAGGAAACCTCTACGACAAAAGATGTATAAATATATTACACTTGTCTAGAAATTTGTTTCCGTTGCTGATGTTAATCACTATGGTACACAATGGGCCTTCTATGCAGTAGTTGTTATGGGTATCAAATCATGAGTTAAGCGTCTCAGATTTGAGAAAGCCACTGGGGAGCTTTATACAAATAGATGTTCACACGACGAAAACAATCAAACATACACCAACTTGAGAAGACATCAACAAAAGGATAAAGCTCAATTCTTAGGCAGATCAAATGACATGAATGCATATCAGTACTGAATAAATGTTCTATTGTACCCTGTATTAATGGTCCAGAAAAAAGAATGAATTCCTTTCTGATAGAATACAAATATGAACATCACAAGACGATCACTGAAATAAATCGATAAGTTATAACTGATTCCTTCTTTAAGTCGACATAAAACAATTTAGAAACATAACTTATAAAAGTTTGTATAATGTGATACTGTGTGTTTTACTCGTTGATTCATATTGTTTAAGAGACAGATATCTCACTCAGGCAGCTTTCTAAATATTTACTGCAAACTAATTGTGATATTAGGTACAGAGTACAAATTAAAGGTTTTGTGGCAGTAAATATGATTAGTTTATAAAATAGATACGCTAACAATCTCATCTGTTTTGTGGCATTTCATTCGAGTGATTTATATTTTCCAAGAAACCAAATTCGCTTATGGATCATGCGTGCCATTTTTCCGCTGAAACGCGGATTTCCGCGGTTTTCAAACGACCAACGATCACTCACGAGATTCGTGTAAATTCGAGGAGAAAATATGAGCGATTTGGGGGCCGGGTAGGTGGTTTTTGAGGAGAAATCGTATTTTTTCAATGTTTATTGCAGAAAAAAAAAAAATCTGACCGCCATCTTGGAGGCAGTCTCGTTTCGTCTCGTTGTAGGTCTCGTTGTCTGGTATCGTGTGCATACCAGACGATAAAATATTCTCTACGCTCCAAAGAAACAACAGCGATTGAAATGTTTAAAAGGAAAGATGTTCATTTTGATCCTGTAGACAAGAGAATGTGTAAGGACATTAGATCAGCAGCTTCAAAGTATACCTCAAAGCTGAGGGAGAATCAGAAGAAAAGGGCAGAAAGGCTTGAGGCCTATGGTTCTGTGAAATCTGGCCCAGCCACCTTGGCTAAAGAAAAAGTCCAGAAAGCCACAGAGGCACAGAGAGCTGCCCATTCAGAGAAGGGGAGAAAAAAAGCTCGGAAGAGAGCACTGGAAACCCTTGTCTCGATAAAGAGGAAAGTAGCCAAAATTGATTAAAGGAAATTAAGTGATTTGAAATTTGACTGTAATTTATGCAGCAGAGCAGAAGTTGATATCAGTGACTGAAAAACATTTTATTATCTGCAGCATAGAGTGCCAGTGATTTATTTTAAAGCATATCATTAATATTATTTTGAAGCAATGTCAAAGCTTTCCTTGATTTGCTGTTTCAGTTTATATTGTGAAAGAATGAAAAATATACTGATATTGAGGTACCAGTAATTTACTGACAAGATTGTATAGATGAACGAGTTTTACTGTAGGTAGTCATGTAGAGTAATTTTAAGTAATTTGAAATTTTAATGGAATACATGCAGCAGAGCAGTAGTTGTTGATGTCAGTGACTGTACAAAATTTAATTTCTGAGGCATATCACTGATATCAGTAGTTTAATATTGAACCATATCAGTAGTTGAATTTTTAAGCAATGTCATAGCTTTCCTTCATATGCTGTTTTAGTTTGTATTGTCAATTTGTGAAAGAATGGAAAATTCACTGACATTAAGGTACCAGTAGTATAATCACAAGATTGCATAGATGAACAATTTGAACTGTAGGTGGTCATGATTAATCAAAAGAGTAATTTTATGTGATTTGAAAATTGTATGGAATATATGCAGCAGAGAAGTAGTTAGTGGCAATGACTGTAAAACATTTAATTGGCAGCATACCAGTAGTTGATGATGATGATGTTATTGACGACAAAAAGGATAATAATGAAATGATTTGTATTTGAAATATTATATGAGTTATTTTGGCTTTATTAACTCATATTACTAATATATTTTGATTTAGAAAAAAATTAAACTGAATAAATAGCAAATAAACAATCTTAAATTTCAGTTATTTGCTTTTTATTTTATTTGTTAATTTTAGATATTTTGATATATCTTCTAAAAAATGAATGCAAATTAAAAGAATAAATCAATCTGCTAAAAACTGTAAATGAAAGTTATAGTTTTTATTAGTTTGATTTAGTCTTTTAATTTCCTTTTGTTATTTTATATGATATATATTGTGTACTTTTCCAACATTGCAATGTCAAAAAACATAAAGAAATTATGTCCCAGATTGCACCAAATCACACCAAATAGCATCCATTTTTTTAAAATTTCCGGGGGGGGCATGCCCCCGGATCCCCCTAGTCAGGCGCGGCTGCGCCGCGCTGTGGCGCCTCTTGCGCCAGGCTATATACCTTTTCCTCTTTTTTCATAAATTTCATTGACATGCCTGATGGATAGCACTTAAAACAGCGAATATAAATTATTAGGAAACTAAAAACTATTGTGTATACTCCTATCTTCTTGATGTATTAAAAATAAATCGTATCTTTGCAAATCGACATAATTTTTGTTTTCCCTAGTGTTGACATTACTAAATCAGCGGTCTGTTAATATAGCAGAATACATTTTAAACTCCATTAAGTGTCACAATATAAGTAACTAGAAACCTTATAACTTCAGCGCTTTCGAAAGATAGACCTTTCTTTTCCAGGGGCAAGTAATTTCGTCACTTGCGGTGAAAATACGTTTTCCATCTCCGCCTGTCTATATGGCTCAAGACCGCAGCAACTTATACATGTGCATCAACGGGTACATTGATAATATTTTCATGGCCTGTTTTATAGAACTGTGCTCGATATATCCCATCTTGTTCTGGACATGTTACATGCTGGAGGAAACATTAAAAGTACTTTGTTATCATGGTGGAGGACAATCCAGTTTGTGAACTTAAGGTAATTTCAGAAAGTTACTTGTTTTAAAACATTGCTTTATTAGAGTTATATAACATTATAACTTGATTTACCAGTTTTGTTTTATAACACTGTATTAACTAACTGTCCACCGTACAGACAATTTTATTCCGTTCCAACCATTTTTTTCATAGTTAGTAAAAAATAACCGTAATATTCTTGAAATATCGTATGATTTTTGTTAAGTAATACTGGATGTTTAGAAACAATTAAGCATTCTTTAAGTATTCAGACACGAACAAACTTTCAAGGATTAGTTACGAAGATAATTCGTTTGAAATAAATGTCGGGCTTTTCAATATCATCGAAATGTTTATTAACAATTATATTCATAACACAGTTTCAAGACTTATATTAATAAAATGTCTATATGCCGCTAAAATCAAACTTGGGTTTTACAACTTCATTATATTTTTGTGTTAAAAATATTTCATATAGGTATATCGAATATTACATAGAAACTCATATTGTAAAATTACCTCAAGACCTTACTAAAAGTAAGATTTCTGTGTAAAATATTTAATTTTCTTGATGACATAGCTTACAAAGAAAGTGAAAAGTCCGAATATTTTCAGACTTTTCTCAGGAATTTACTACATCTGGCATAACATTTTCAAATGTTTTTTTTCAAAACCTGTAAGCAGAAATTACTTCAAATATTTACCTATTTTTATTAGGAAAAAAAATTTTGATAAATCACAGAGATTTATATTTTTAATAACTTGTATATTTCTAATTGAGGATGTGTTTTTTTTCCTTATAGCAAAGCCATAAAGGGTTATCTGCTCAGCCCACAGAGGGGAATCGAACCCCCTGATTTTAGCATTGTAAATCCGGAGACATACCGCTGTATTAGCGGGGGGCATTTCTAATTGAAAACTATCATTCAACTTGAATATCTATAACTTTGTAAAAACGGACTTGTTTGGGTCTAGTTGTAGGTGTCGGTATGAGATAACGTTATTCCACAAATTATTATAAATGTTTTAGAATAATATAAGCTGGCCTTCACTCCATAATATACTCTATTAGTAACTATTATAGACGGAATTTGATATAATTTTTTTCCATTGATTAACAAAAATATCAGTAAGTTAATATCCATCTATTTAAAACAATGATCCTAGTATAGTTTAAGAAATATCAAATAGGTAATAAAATCGTGTATGTTTCGATCGTAAAACTGACTAAGTTTAAAGGGAAAAAAATCGTATTTTATAGAAAAAGATATCGTTATAAAGATCGCTTCTTGAAGAATAATATTCTAAAATACATGATATAAATGTGACGGTCTTTAATTCATTTTCTCTCAACCATTGTCAATTACTACAAACGACACATCTGTTTAAAGTATATTTAAAGGATCTTCTTAACTATTTATATTATACTATAATGGAATTCTTGCTTAAATGGTACTGAAAAAAAACTTTTTTATTACGAGATGTGCAACCCCTAGTTTTACGATCTTGTGTTTTTCTTATTTGCATGTGGACTTGCAATAGGAACCACGATTTCCTGATTTCACCTACGTTTTCCATTGCCGATATTTTTATTTTTCTTCACATTCAGGGCGCAGATGTGACGTCATAAATATGCCACATTCAGATTTAATGCACTAGAACCACGGGAAATTAAATATAATATTTCAGACTAATTTAATAAAAAAGTTAGTATTACACTAAATACGTAAAAGTAGACACATCATGACGATTACTTTAATTTCGACGTGACAAAGAATGTTTTAAAACACAAAATATTATTATTATATAAGAAGAAACACATGAATCTTCTTGTACAAAATATAGCTACAATTCCACCTTATAAACTCATCTCAATCAAAAGATAATAAATTCGGTTGATCACACTCGTCACTGATTACATAAGTGAAACAAAAAAATATATATATTCGAGTTGTTATAAAGTACGTCAGCTAAAGAATCGAAGTACTGGGCTTTCTCATTTTAAAACTGTTATAAACAATGCATTTCGATACGCATCGTAAGCAGACTGAACAATTAACGATTGGTTTCAAAGGCAACGAGTAATTTGTTGCACGAAAATAATAATAATTAATAGTTGTTTTATTCTATCTCTCCATCTTTTATTTTCAGTTTTACCAAATCTGATTAATTATCGTTCTCACATAGTATATTTAGTTCGCGTCCCAGAACCTACCTGTAAATTTTAGTTTTATCTTTCATTTAAGATTTCAATCTCGCTTTTAAGAATCAGTACTAAACCAATAAGATTCAGAAATAGTTAATTTTCAAAATAGAACAACCTATCATCATGTGTATACCAATAAAGGTATCAATTATCTTACATTATCACAAAATTTACCTGGAATTATGAGAAGATTTCCGAAGTTGTTTTTAAGTTAAACTTAAACAAACGTATTTTCTTTTACACAGTTAGTTTTATCATTCATAGGTTTGTAGCATATGACATAAATTGTTTTCTAAACACCAAACATGCTAGTCTATTCAGAAGTGGGGACATTATAATGTTACTGTCAATTCCATTATTCGTTGGTAAAAGAGTAGCTCAAGAGTTGGTGGTGGGTGGTGATGACTAGTTTCCTTCCCTCCTAGAGATAAGTAGCGCAAATAGCACTCGTTTAGGTTTGCGCGAAATTAAAAAAACAAACAAACAGTAAGTATGATTAGTTTTCATAACAGGTGCGACGTTTCAACCACTAGTGCGATCATTAAAAGTGAGGGTACTCAACCGATGTAATGATGCATTCTAATCTTTATAAGTAAGAAGTTAACGTATATTTAATCAACTATACTGACTGTTTTGTTGATTTTTCAGTTTCTCTGTAAGTGAATAGCTTGTTAGTGTCTGTTACTTTAAAACAGGCGTATGTGACTTTCTGACTTTACTGTTTTG
Organism: Tachypleus tridentatus; assembly: GCF_004210375.1. NCBI lineage: Eukaryota > Metazoa > Arthropoda > Merostomata > Xiphosura > Limulidae > Tachypleus > Tachypleus tridentatus. The sequence continues at coordinate 20,729,001 of NC_134827.1, forward strand.
TTTTAATAACCAAAACAATATTAACTAAACATTTCAAATATTTGAATTGAACAGTTGGAACAATCTGTGTCTTTTAGCCAACTCTATATATAAGTACTAAACAAATAACGAAAAAAAAGTCAGAAATAACCTTTTAAAAATGTGTTGTAGGCGTTTAATTTCTATGTCTTCCAAAAATTTACTTTAAGTTAAAACAACCAAAGATTGATTATATCAAAATAAGGTTAGCTACCAATCTTTTAAACATGTACCTCTTAATAAATAACCGAAATTTGAATACCGTCAATACAAGAGTAGATTGTTTTTTTAATATACGACTCCGAGGATGAATAGAACGAAACCAAAATGCTTTTCATTTGTTTTCACTTTGAATATTAACATGTTTATGAATGTATATATATATCTTCACTTAGATAGAACAAAACGTCCTAGAAAACAAAATTCAGAAGAAATCGATGAGCCAAAAGTAAGAGAATTGGCGTAAATATGTCGCAACAAATATATTAGATATTTTTTAGGTAATAAATACTTTAAAAAGAAAAACACATATAAACGTACAACAACTAGAGTGTTATAGGGTGTCCAATAATATTACAATAGTTTGTTCAGGATTTTATAGTCTCTCAAAAATTTTCTTAATACGTTGGTTTTAGAAGTTATCAGAAAAAAAAAAAAAATTAGCTTAACATTAATACTAAATTCACAGTAATGCTTGGTTAAGTTACTATGACAGTTTATCTGTATTCCTCATGTATACGATTCTGTTTGAGTGAAGTGCAACTTGACTATAAATAAATACAACAAAACAAATAAATTAACTTCCGTGCTAATCATACGCTTCCCTTCACGACATAGTGGAATAAAACTTATGTTCTATTACATACTCTAACGTTAGTTCTATTGGCTATAGGTTCAGTTATGATAGCTCTCCATGTTAAAAAAAATGAATAAAAGAAAATTTTATAGAAAAATTATTTAATATCTCTTGTTACTTTGTTCGATTTTAAACACAAAGATGGGTCTAGTAGGGCCAGGTGTTTGGAGCGTACCGCTCGCATTCCATGAATTGTGGGATCGAACCCCTCTCCCTACAAACATGCTTGCCCTTTCAGCCGTTCGGGCGTTATAATATCATGGTCAATTCCACTATTCTTTGGTAAAACATTAGCCCAAGAGCTGGCAGTGGGTGGTTATAAGTAGCTTCCTTTCCTCTAGTTTTACACTACTAAATTAGGGACGGATACTGCTGATAACCTTTGTGTAGGTTTACGCGAAATTCAAAACAAACAAATAAGCACAAAGCGACACAATGAGCTGATTGTACTCACCAAAGCTACTGAAACCCGGCTGGTAGCGTTGTAAGCCTCCAGTCTTAGCCATTGGGAAGTTGACAAATGTCAATATTATGTATTATTTACAAGACCAGTGATGTCTGGATACTATCATATGTACCACGTCATTTGTGTGACATACCTTGTGAAGGACTTTCAGTGTAAATATGAAGGAATTTTCCAGCTCATTTCGTGAAGCAACACTATTTCTACAATAATTAAATAGGAAGTAATTAAAGAAACAATTATCTATCTTTAAAACCATCCATTATTTTTCACATGTATGTTTTTATTGTGGACATCGAAGACGAAGACAGAGTCAGGAGTGACATCTTATACTCTGTAGATGAAGTTCCTCGTTGGTACTTGTGCATCCTACTTGGGTTTCAGGTGAGAACATGGAGTTTATTTTCGACTTTTACTAATCGTATTGTCTAAGTCAGAAATGTCATATCGTATATTTACATATAAAATCTTACTTTATTTTAATATTATTATTTTACAATAAACTCTTAACAACCTTACTTTCAAAAGTTATTTTCACCAAATATTCTTACTGGTAGTCCCCAATAGTTTTATTTTGTGTTTTAATATTAGATATCATCTGATACAGTAAATCTCAATACGCCTTTTGATTTGAGACATGTATATTTATGTTTTTGGAGCAAAACGTATAGAATGATTATACTTTGCTCGATAAAAAGATATAATTAAATCTCTTTTATATATGAAAACAGATACATGTGGATATCACAAAAATCTATCTTACCGTATTTGAAAACTATATTTATACAACATTAAAAGTAGCTTTGAAGAAAAACAGTTTAGAGATCATATGCGCAAATTATACTTTTAAATATTTAGTTAATGTCTCCTTAGTGTAAAACCAAATAAGGGCTGTCTACATTCTGTCTATCCTCTTTCCACCTGATTTTGTTTAGTGTTGATAGACTATAAATTCCCGCCAGTAACTACTTAATGACTTGGAATATAAGAAAATACACAGTTACAACTCTTTTATTTCATTCTTTACTAAAATAGTATAAATTTTATTCTCCGGAATAAAAAATAATCTCTTTTACAAATAATGAACAACTTAAGCACTTTAACTGAGCGTAAAACCACCTTTCCTACAAATAACATAACATTGTTTTTGATTTCCTTTTTATCCAGGGTTACTGATGAAGGGCAAACTTCTACCAATTTGTAATACGACAGTAATAAGTTAAAATTAGATGGATTTCACTGTTGTTTTTTTTTAGCTTTTTTTACCAATGTCTACAGTTTTGGTGACGAAAATGAAAACTTACAAATTTAGTTTTGTCATTCTTTCAAATAAATTATAAGTAGTTTATGCCTAAACAAGATACATACAAAGTAAGTCCAACATTAAACAATTTCATAGTATTTTTATATTTCGAGCAAACGAAAAGTCTGAATGATTTGCGTTTATTTTTGTGAATACATTTACACTTTGAAACTCGAAATTCATTTGCAAATTCTTAATGTTTCAATTTAAGTAACGTAGATGGAGAAAACACCATTCGAATCTGAAAAGTGAAACCTGTGTGACTCAGTTTGAAACACCTATAACTTATTAAAGGAAAACATTAACTGTTGAATTAGAAATATTGGTAACTTAAACTAAAACACTGATGTCTTGACTTCAGTTTATTAACTCATTTCCTTTTGGGTAAGCGTTTAATTTGATTTATCTATAAACATAATTCAGTGGTATTTTAAATCACAGATAGCGATGAAATTTACAGAAATCAGGCATTTGCACCACATAAAATACGTTTTTTCTACAAATAAATCGTCCACTGCATAAAGTGGAAGAATAAATTAGTTTTGTCAATGTTACATGTTGTTGAAACCCCATTATAAATGTACTTTAGTTCCCATCATCAGAGTTTAATTAAAGAACTTTACACTTATCTCTATTACTTAGAATATATTCCAAGTGATATTTGATTGAAATATGAATAAGAAACTATGTATTTATTAATTTTACAATAATAACACTATCTCATGATGTTCGGACCTGTCTAGGGGCTACATAACATCAACAATATTTTTTGTGTCAGACTTAGGAACCCTAATCCAGTCAACTTTCGGTATAAGGTAAGAGCCTATATCATATATCTAACTTTAAACGTGTTGAATCTTTGAAATAAGTATCACAAAACTGCAATATTCTGAAATGAGGTCAGTGTTATGTACTTACACTGACATAGAGAATCGAGACAATATGTGACAAACTTTTTATCTTTGTTATATAGCTACTGCTTAATATTTGTCTGTAATGAACGTGCAGACACGGAATGTTTCAAAACCAACTTTTGAATTGAAAGCATGGGAAAATGGCAACTAAACAAATTAATTACTGGCATTTCTTTTACATCGAATAGTATTGCATGACCGTCCAATATTAATACGAAAATGTATACATTCAAGATAGTTTTTGTATTGTTTATTGTCGCTTGAACCCTCTGTTCAATGATATTTGAACAGTATTTTAGTATTTAGACGTGAAAACGTATTTTTCTTTTTTATGTAGACTTCCGATAATTCAAGGCCCATCTTCTACCCTTCTGACTCCGATATTTGCTAGTTTGAGTTTACCTCAGTGAAAGTGTCCCAGCGAAGAAGAAATGTTGTCAGCAACAGAAGAAGAGCTACAAGAAATCTGGAAAATTCGAATGAGAGAAGTGAGAAAATATATTAAAAGAGTTTCTTGAAATATTATGTATCAGGTATAACAAAAAAGGATTTTACTAATTAATGGAAAAGGTAAACAATCATTATCACCAAATCTTAAATTATTTCTCTCTAATTCGCTACTGAATGAGAACATCTGGAAACTAATAACAATGTTAGTGTTAACGACGAAGATTTGGATAAATATTAATAAATTATTACTATAGTAAAAAGAACTATTTTATCTTAAGCGACTTTATTAATTTTGTTAAAGTCAAAGATTTTTACTCGACGTGTTAACATAACAAATCTTATTATTAAAGTAAAAAAAAACAAAAAAACGCTTGTTAACTGCATGGCCAGGTGGTTAAGGCAATCGACTTATAATCTAAATGTCGCAGGTTTGAATCCTCCTTACACCGAACATACTTGCCAATTCACCCCTGAGGGCGTTATAATATGCGGTCAATCCCAATTTTCGATGATAAAATAGTAGCCCAAGGTGTGAAGAACGTTAGTGATGACCAGTTAGCTGCCTTCCTTCCAGTCGTACATTGTTAAATTAAGTGCAGCTACCGCAGATATTCAAACATATTATGATTTATCTCGGATGTGTCTCCGATTTATTATTATTTTTTTGCACGTTAGGTATTACTCTTTCATATAGCCTAAAATTTAATTTTAATTTAAAAGTTAATTAGATATCAGGATGTATCACATTTATTATATTTGCCAATAGTACTGGTATACACAACATTTTTCTTTCACACAAATATATTTAATAGACAATCAACAACACAGTTTATGAAAACAATTATTACAAGTAAAGATTTATACAAAAAAGTTTTACAAACTCACAAACATTACTCAGTCTTCTATTTAGTCCGGAAATGAATCTTTAATTCACGGTTCACGGAGAGCGAATTAATTCTATGTTGATACGCAGGTAAAATACACTTAACGGGGAAGCTAACCAGCTGCTTCATTGAGCGCACGTAAATTTTTAACTGACTAGCAAAAAACACAAATGTTCAAAGTTAATTCTCTAAAGTCAAACAGCTTCTAATATTCTAAATCTGTGAATGTTCTTCATCAAATGTCTGTAGTGTGTGATTACTGAGCGTTTATCAGAATTATAGCTTCCGAAGTTTAGAATATACTGACTGTAACAAACCAACAATATTAACTGTCTTCTCGCGTGTTTCGATTTCTATCTTTTTACACTCATTAGGCGAGGTTCTCGAAAATTCGGCTGGCAATAATATTGGCAATCACTACTATTTTACTTACATACATCAAATATTGTTGACTTGTACGCTCGAGAATATTCTAGAAATGTAGAGAGCAGGCGAGACTTTCACAATACATATTTAACAATATACGTAGCATGCATTAAATTAACACAAACATAAATATAAATATAAATATGTAAAAGTAAATCCGTTACATGGCCACGTAGACAGGACACTTGACTCGCAATTTAAGGGTTGCGGGATTGAATCATCTTCCCAATAAGCATGCCCTTTTCAGCGTTATAATGTGGCAATGAATTCTACTATTCTTTGATAAAAGAGTATCCCAAGAGTTATCGATGGGTGTTGATGACTATGTGTCTTAACTCTTGTCTTTCACTTCTAAATTAGGGACGATTAGCACAGATAACCCTCGTGTAACTTTGCGTGAACTTTAAACCATACAAAGCAACAAGTAAATCTCTTACTCTGTTTGGCAAATTTTCTCTTTTTATATATCTTTATATTTCAGCGAAATCATTAAACATTCCAATATATAAATAAATAATAAACTAGTTTAATGTTTTGCGACTGAATTAAACCCAGAAAGTACTAAGCTGATTTGAAGTGGACTTATAATTTCCAGTAATTGTTTGAACATAATATCTTATATTAATATAAGTTGTTATAAAACAAGTACATTGGAAAACTTGAAAATCAGATGTTAAAATTATATATATCGTGCAGTTGTTTTCTCAAAAATTTAGGGTTTTATTTTTAGAGAGAATACTTACAAAGAATAGCCTCTACATTTTCGAATAATTCCTACAATAAACTTCAGCAATTACTATATAAAATATAATGTATCTTCGCTGCGTTTAAAATATAGTTTTTAATACATTCGTCTAGATATAAAACGCTATTACTGGAGCATCTATCTTTGAAATGGTTATTTGACTCACAGGTATTATTGACTCGCAATATGAGGATCAGAATCCTCCTCTCATTAAATATGTTCCTCCTTTCAGCCGTGAGGACGTTATAATGTGGTAATAAATTTTACTATTTGTTAATAAAAGAGTAGCGCAAGAGTTTTTGATGGGTGGTGATGACTAGCTGCTTCTCTTTGATCTTTCACTGTTAAATTAGAGACGGCTAGCGCAGATAGCCATTGTGTAGGTTGCGGGAAATACAAACCAAAGAAAGAAAGAAACGAATAAAGCCGTTACTCTGTTTGGTGCATTTTATGTTTTATCGTTTGTTTAGAACAAAGCACAAAGCTACAAAATGGGCTATCAATGAACTGCGCACCACGGATATCGAAACGCGGCTTTTTGTAGTGTGAGTCCGCAGACATTTCGCTGTTCCACTGGGGCCCTCTGTTTTGTTATCGTCATATTTCATCAAAATTATTAAACGTTTAGGAGATAAATAAATCATAATCTAGTTTAAGGCTCTATCAAGAATTTAAACCCAGATAGTACTACGCTGATTTGAATGTAAGTGTTTGAGCATTTTATTATATATTAATAAAAGTTGTTACAAACAAGTACAGTGAAAAACTTGAAAAAAAAAAATAATTGTTAAAATCACGTAGATCGTGCAGAACTGTTATTTTCCCAGAAATTTAGTTTTTTGTTTCCAGAAAGAATATGTCTGATGAATATTCTCTACATGTTCGAATAATTCCTATAATAAGCTTTAGAGACGCGTCACTAGTTTCTTATCTGAAATAATATATAATATTTCTTTACATCGTTTAAAATCTAATTCTTGATACATTGGTGTAGATACAAAGCGCTATCATTGGGGCATCAATCTTTGAAGTGGTTATTGGACTTACAGGAGTTATCGGAATAATACTTCAGTGATTAACACTATTAGTTATCGTCCCTACCGTATCGTTGATAGGACTATCACTCTTCGAAGAAGCAGCTTCTACAGCTAGTAAGAACTGGGGAATAGCAATTATGTAAGACTTGTTTTATAATGGACAGTTTTTCTTATTGATAGGTAAAGTGTTTTTATTTTATTTCATCTGTTGTTATTTATCTAAGATTTAGTAAACAGACGAAACGTCAAGAGTTTTAACATTAATTTGTAACAAATAATTCAGGATATTATTCTAGAAAGAAATATAAATTAGTCGTTAGTTTTGGAAATTAATATGTTTAATTTGTAATAAATAGTTTTATTGTTAAGAAATTTTAAAGTAATTCTCGTACGCTGAATACAAAAATGATATCTATTTTTTTTCTATTATGCACAGAGTTTCACTAAAAGTCATATGTATTTTTACATGAGCGAATCATTTTCATTTAAATCGTGTTACATTTTGTTATTGCTATAAGGTTCTGGCCCGGCATGGCCAAGCGCGTTAAGGCGTGCGACTCATAATCCGAGGGTCGCGGGTTCGCATCCTCGTCGCGCCAAACATACTAGCCCTTTCAGCCGTGGGGGCGTTATAATGTGACGGTCAATCCCACTATTCGTTGGTAAAAGATTAACCCAAGAGTTGGCTGTGGGTGGTGATGACCAGCTGCCTTTCCTCTAGTCTTACACTGCAAATTTAGGGACGGCTAGCACAGATAGCCCTCGAGTATCTTTGTGCGAAATTCAAAAACAAAACAAAAACAAACTATAAGGTTCTCTAGACCAATCTCGACGTGAGAGTCTTATCGATCATTTTACAATCCACGACAAACACACTGTCAGTAAACGAACGGTTAACAGGCAACATCACGTACCATTTCTGCATATTATTTGTTTGTGTGTTACACATTTTTTTGTTTTGAATATTACTTATTTGTCTCTATGAAAACAAGAGGTTGCACTGGATTATAGGTAAGAGAAAGTCTTTGCCTTTTGGAATTTGAATGGTCTGGCGTGAGCCAAAAACCACTGAAATAACTGCTTTTTTTTAATTATGATTTTTTCAAGGCTACAACAGTCGAAATAAAAAGGAAATTTCTTATCCGAACCTTCATTGTGTTTTAAGGTCAACAGGTGATCCTCATGGACCTGTACATACCTCTTCAAAAGACTCTTCATAAAGTTTTATGTAATTCTGAATCTGATGTGACTAGAAATGATGACTAGGATTCTTTTCAACCTGACATGTCTGTTGAAGTTAATGACTTAGTAAAAGATTGGGACCTGCATAGATTTTGGTGATCAGACTTCGGATTAAGAATTTCCTTTTCCTAGGAACATACATGCTTTTACAGGTACAGAAGTCGCGTGAAAAGGTTTATACCATACTTTTCGCATTAAGGTTAACCTGTTTATTGCATCAATATTGCTGAATTTAGACCAATAATAGGAGCTGCAGTCTATGATCTCAGGGTGTTGCGATTGTTCATTGGCTCGAATAAAAGAAGTAAAAGAGATATTTTCCTTTACAATGGTAACATATATACTTTTGTTCCTGTAGCTCATTCGGTTCATTTAAAGAAAAGTACAAAATCTGCAAGTTATTAATAAGTTGAAATAAAAGCAACATATTTGGCATCATTGTGGATACTAAAACGTCCTTTGCATGTTATTGGATCAACAAATCGTTTTCATTAAGTTTCAATTTTTTTGTGTGAGTGTGACAACAAAGCAGGATATCAGCACTGGATAAAGAGGCAATGTTTACACAGTGTGATACGAAGATCGAAACACATCAAGAAAGGTGGACTATCAGTATAAAAGCTGATGATTGAAATGAAATGTTCCAGACGCCGTACATAAAAAATGACCACAACACGTATTTTACGTACGAAATATTGTTGTTCTATAATCACTAGATATCTACAAAAATTTTCTCTGATAAGCGACATGTGTACAGACAAGGCAAATACTATTTTAAACGTGGACCGGCATGGCCAGGTGGGTTAAGTTGTTTCACTCGTAATCTGAGGGCTGAGGGTTCGAATCCCGGTCGCACACGACAGCTTTGCCCTTTCAGCCGTGTAGGCGTTATAATGTTACGGTTAATCCCACTATTTGTTGGTAAAAGAGTACTTCAAAAGTTTGCTATGGGTCGTGATGACTAGCTGCCTTCCCTCTAGTCTTACACTGCTAAATTAGAGACGGCTAACGCAGATAGCTCTCGAGTAGCTTTGTGAGAAATTCAAAAACAAAACAAACTAAAGGGATACAGAGAAATACTGTTACTGCCTAAGATTATAAATAATCACAAACTTACCCTGCACTTAACACTGTAAAAGGGTTAATTAGAAAATTAAATACTAAAATCAAACTTATTAATTATTACTGTTAAACAGTGATATCAAATAGGTTACAGTAAATAGTATTTCCACTTTAGTATTCAGTGTTCTAACAACACAGTGTCAAAATAACTGAATCTTGTTGTTTGTTTTCAGAAAATTTTACTTCTTTTGCTCTTCTCTCAGTACCTCGAAAATATTAATATTCCTGGATGTAGCTACAGTAGAGAAAGAGGATGGAAGATCGAACATCTGCCGTTTTTCAAACTTTTTCCAGTGGATATAGGTTTAAAAAACGGTTCACACTCATTTCACTTTTAGATAAACACACATCAAACTCCTAATTATAAAGTTTAATGCTAAAAATATTCTCCAAATAATTTAGTGTTATTGAGAAATGTTTTGCTGTATAGTTGTAAAAAAAGGGATTTAAATACAGCCAACTTCTACTGTTGTAACGTAACTAGATATTACAAAATGATAGTCACATGGAACGTATTATAAAACAGGTACCACGAAGGCAAGATCTCACAGGTTTACATTTTATGTATGACATAAATATTACAGCATCATTTCAAAGTAAGTGTCTTTATTCTTATGTATCATGCATTTGTCTTTTTACCACTTAATTAAAGAGTTAATGTCTACCTAACTTCAGATGTTAACTATTTGATTTGTAACCTATTTAGTAAGTAATATATTTTGTCGCTTGTATCTAAACCAATTTACAATGATATCAGAGTTAATGCTAATATACTGCTTTGTGGTATATCTGAGACATTAATAATAAAAGTGAAAATACAACAAATGTATAATTGTTAGAAAATTTATCTTAATGTTGAATAGCAATTAACTGCAAGGCTACTTTCAGGTGTTGCTTACCATAGTTACTGCGTGGGTTATTTGTTTCATACTAATTGCTGCTGGTGCCCTGGGACCAACCAACGCAGCCAGAACTGATCTTCGTGTAAAGACGATATATTCCAGCCACTGGTTTAGATTTCCTTATCCAGGAAAGTAGTTATAAAAATACACATTAAAATTTAGATTTTTTGTTTACGTAAGGAATTTATGAATTTATCTGTTGATCGGTTCATTCAATGTAGAACCTTATTATCCGTTCAGTTATAATTAAGCTAATTTGATTAAACCCATTCTGAACATACACTATGTTGAAATCAAAGTAAAACTGATTAAAAGTAATATTGTGAAAATGTATACAATATTTATTCTCTACTGCACATGAATTTTCATAAAACAGTCGATGTGTTACATTTTATATTTTGAATCTGGTCTTTCAGAACAGTGGAGTTTACCAACAATGAGCACCGGTGCTGTTTTGGGAATGTTTGCAGGAATATTGACATTGGTTTTGAAATCACTAGGAGATTACTACGTATGCCCGCGACTAGCTTGCGTATCTACTACTCCACCTAGCGCTATAAATCGTGGAATATTTGCAGAAGGAATTTCTTGTATCGTCTCTGCAGTTTGGGGATCTGGATTTGAAATGACTTCTTACAGTCAAAACATTGGAGCAATCGGAATAACAAAAATATACTCATGTGTCGCCCTTTTAAAATAGATTAAGACCATTTGTATTACAATTTTGAATGTTTGTGTAAATTGCTTAAATTTATTGTGTTATTATAGTTGTGTATGTAAAACAGAAGTGCTGATATTTCAGAAACGTAAAACTCAGTTCATTTTTCGTTTCCTTGATTTTCACACCAATAGGTGGCTAGTCGACGGCTAATTCAGTATGGTGCTGTTGCCATGATGATTTTTGCAGTTAGGGGGAAATTTGGAGCCTTCCTAAATACTATTCCTGAACCCATTATTGGTGGAATCATATGTGTTATGTTTGCAATTGTAACGGGAGTTGTATTATCCAATGTCCAATTTATCGACCTTCACTCATCGAGAAATAGTTGTATCCTTGGGTTATCTTTATTTATGGGGATTACCATTCCAAAGTGGTTTAACGGCCATCAAGGTGCTACTGATGTAGGTACGTACACTTACTTTTATGATCGAAGTTGGGGAAGGAAATTCGTTGAACGTTATGAAACAGTTTCTCAAACAATTTCTTATATAACACAAATGGTTCAATGCTCCACAATTTACAAAACGTGGTGCACCTAATTTGTTAAAATATATCATAGCTGTTTGTCTTATAAAAAATGGAAGGTTTTTATAACATTAGATGGTTGAGATTTGTCTAGTTACCCAAAACAAATCATCAGTTCGTAAAATCTTCTTTTAGGTATTAAATTTTTTATTGTTTCGTTTAGGTAATGACGTAGTAAACCAACTCATTACAGTTCTATTGGACACCAGTGTATTTGTTGGTGGACTCATTGCGTTTGTGTTAGACAATTCCATACTAGGAAAGGGAACATTCCTTCGAAAGCTCGTGAATAAACCGAATACTTTTCAATGTGATTTGTAACACCATTAAAATATTACGTAAGGTGTTTTATTAGTTTGTTAGCCACAAAATATTCAGTTACTTTTATTTTCTGTAAAAGGTGAATAAAGAGTACAATATTGATTTACAGAACTTTCGAATTCGAGACAAAAAATCCAACTTGCATCTGAAAAATGACTTTTATGATAATTAATTAACAAATATGTATATCCATTTTAACCTTCAAATTATAAATATATGTTTACACAGCAGAAAACATTGAACATACTCCCACACTTGTGAGTGACTTGAGAAGACATGAAAAAAAATATTGAATGTTAGCTAGAACCAAATGACAGGAATACTATGAAGTAAAATACATTGCAGTACTGAATTAAGGTTTTACTGTATCCTGTATTAATGGTCCAGAATAAGAATGAAATCCTTACTAGTAGAATACAAATTTGAACATCATAAGACAATCACTGAAATAAAACCCAGTGTACGATAAGTTATATGTGATTCCTTCTTTAATTTGACATAAGATAATTTAGAAACATTCTTTATAAATGTTTGTATGATGTGATACTGCTTGTTTTACTCGTTGATTCGTGTTGTCTGATATATTGTTCTGTACTAGTATTTCTTCGCTAACGATAATTTTGTTTTATATTTTTTATTGTTACATTGTATTGTTTGATAACATCATGGAAAGTCTGCTTATTCAATCTTTACGAATTCTATTGTGTCTTGTTTCACAAAATGTTCGCTTTATTTCACGTGAAAGACAAACATGAAAATTCCAGAGACTCTGAACTAAGTCTAACAGCTTAAAACATTAACAATCAGGAGTTGACATAGCATTGTATGTGACAATAAACAAAATTTAAACTTAAAATAACCTCTTTCATATAAAAAGCTAATTTTCCTTCATAGCTCTATCTTCCATATATTATATCACTACAGCTGTAGAATCGAAGAAAGTCTGCTTTAAATTTTTTTGGTTAATAAGCGAAAAGATATACAATACCTATCCATCTGTGTCTTTCACGAATATCCAAGTTCTTTATTCAAAGCTGAGCAACTGGAAATCCCCCGGAAAAAAACAACAACTGCATGAAAAAATGGAAGGCTATATTTACAATCTTTTTATCATTCTGACAGGGTATATAATATATACAACCTACACATGAGAAACAGGTGAAAATATTATGTCATTCTAACTATAAATGTGACATTAGATATAAATGAATAAACACCTTTTCATACAGATCAATGGAAATAATAAAATATTTAAATTACCCTAAAAATATAGAATAATAATAAGAATTTATCACTTTCAGGGACGGACGAAGAAAGAGGACTTATCAAATGGAGAGAACAAGGCTTTGAACACAACATTTCTGTTAGTGATCGGTTGACACTATAATCATCTTTAACCTATGACCTCCCATTCGGAATGAATGTAATTAAAAGATATAAAATTTTCAAGTTCATTCCCATCAGTCCAACATACCACCAGAATATTTTCCTTGATAAAGTGAGACCATCATTTAAAAGAATTAAACCTCAAAAGAATAATAAAAATAACTTTGCCTCTGTAATGTAACGATACGGTCGTCTTGTTTAATTACAACAATTAACATATAAGTCAGTATAAACATATAATTGGTTTGATACAATGAAACAAGAAAGTTCATTAATTTCACAAGAAGAGATACATAAACTGAAATGTTACAATCATGTTTCTACAGACGTAGATATAAATCAAATCATTATTCGATGTCATTGTATAACCCATATTGTAATAGCTTAGGTTAAATTCGTGTATAACTGAAACAGAAAATACTGTCAGGTATTTTACTTAATGACTCGTTTAATAGCGTTTAAGATTCTCTGAACATCTTCCATGTTCTAGGTTTGTTATTCATAGATTGAACTGAGAAACGAAACACTAGTAAAAGATATGTCCAATAAAGATGACACTCTTTTTTTAATGCCATTAATACCACGCTATTAATGTTTCACTTGTGTCATAATAATTATTATTATCATCCACTTTATATAAATATAAAACACTAAATTTCTCATGAATACTTAATTGCAAAAGAGCAAGTAGAAACTAACATTTGTCAATCAAATAGCTAAATCATTTCGTTGTTATATTTACAAAATTAAACTACGTAATAATAACGAACAGCGAAAACAATGTTAGGATTCAGAGTATCTCATGTTATATGATATACATCCAGAGTTTGTATGATGTTTAACCAGTTTGTATGATCTTTAACCAGCTTTAACCAGTTTCAACAGACTTGCTTTAAAACCGACGAATGATTTTGAGCTTCGGAGACAAACTAATGAGTCGATACATTGTGGTCGTTATTAGTATAAGTTCGAAATACAACTAACTTTCAAACTTTAATAATTCGATAATATGGTTATTTTGAATCAAACGTATAGAAAACTTTGATTGTGCACTTTTAATTTAATACTTGAATCTCAAAACAATAAATCCAATATTAAAATTTTAATATTTACAGATTATTTTTGCTCCAATAAACAGTTAAAACTGATTTGAACATTTTGTAACTTTTGTCATTAAATGCCGCTGTATTAATGGGATTGTCAGTGTGAGACTTATTTTAGTTTCTTTAGATAGAAGCACATTTGACACATGTTACACTTATTTATTATGTAATTTATTGTGAACATTAGAGATCATTTTATGGGAGCATTACTAATTATGGTGTTAATTCCGTCATTTAACTTCAAGAAACAAAACAAGTAACAATATTATAATATGAATTGCAGAACAATATTATAAACTATTTATTTGTCATTTGGTGTGGCCCTACAGTAGCACAGCGGTATGACTGCGAACGTACAATGCTAGAATTCGGTTTTCGTGATGTACAGAACACGGAGAACTTATTTTGGTTCTTTGTGCTTAACTTCAGAACAATCAAACATTCAATCAAGATTTAAAATGTAATTTCTTTCATAATACTTACAAATTCATATTATGATAAAATCAATAAAGCTGTAAGTGATTCTTGTTATTAGCTACACAACTACTGTTATTAATACATGACGATTTAGTATTAAATGTATGGAGTGTTTTCGTTTAGTGCTTCTAAGCAGAAAATCTCTAAATTACGAAATATGAAGCTTAAAAAATATACTAAGATAAACACTTTTAAATGTAATTCACTCAATAATCTAAACTTTTGCAAACATAAAATGTTTTAGAACATTTACTTTCAGTACAGGATTATGTCGTTGATACAAGATTTCGTGTTTGAGACATTATTCAGACTTCAACGATATTTTACCGTATAAATAGAAATTGTAAAAAAGGTATCAAACTTGTTATTTCTGATATTAAATTTCTTCTGTATAAAAATAAAGATTACGTTGTTGTTAATGACAAAGTGTAATCATTATTTAATACATCAAAGGTTCTACAAAAAATAAAAACAGCAAATCGCCAATAATTAATGAAATACTCGATTATTAATCATTAGATGTCGCTGCAATTTATTTCACAAATTTCTCGCAAAACATGTTTCTTTTGAATTTCGCGCAAAGCTATCGAAGCGCTATCTGTGCTAGCCGTCCCTAATTTAGCAATGTAAGACAAGAGGAAAGTCAGCTCGTCACCCATCGCCAACTCTTGGGCTACTCTTTTACCCACGAATAGTGGAATTATTCAAGAATAATAATAACACCTCCACGGCTGAAAGGGAGGGCATGTTTGATGTGACGTGGATTCAAACCCTCACATTACGAGTCGAACACTTCAACTCACCTGGTCATGCTGGGCTATTGTAAATCTACAGAAGTACACGCTAGCCATCACTTCGTTTTAACTAACATAAAAGTAGAAGGTAGAACTCTTGAGTTACTTTCCACAAGTGTTATTGTGGAATATGATAATTACTCTTGTACCTTTTCCAAGACCCACAGTTGTGGAATGCGTTTGGTGACTACTTTATACACTGCTAGCCAAAATCTTAAGACTAATGAACAAAAAGAAAAAATATGCATTTTGCGTTGTTAGACTCAACCACTTATTCACTCAACCGTGAATCACTTAATTCAGAGAATGCCAATGTCACATGTCAACATTTTGATAGGGAATTACTATCAGTAAAATCATTAAATGGTATTTTCCTTGGTATGGTACTGCTCCGTTTTTTTATTTTGTTTACGTGTAGGTGTGTTTCTGACTATATTTTATAAACTGCTGTATCTAGGCACGTACATATGTGTATAGTTTTGACAGAAACTGCATTTATATCAGGTTGCTTGTACAGTAAAAACGTTTTTAAGATAACGAATGCACATCATACTTTTCAATATATAGATCTTATGTTCTTTATGCAAAACCACAAAACTGAATTATATGCCTTGAAGTTCATCCCGTGAACTCTAAATGTTTCAGTTTCTAGCCACTCTCATTGATGTACTGCAGGTTGTCTACACACTTATAACGCTAGGATCCAGTTTTCGATACCCGTTTTGGGCAGAAAACAGATTGTCCTCGTGTAGCTTTGCGCGAAATTCAAAATCAAAACCAAACAAAAAGCATAGACGAATTTGGTGAAATTCCAAAACAATTTTAATGTAAAATCTTCAAACTGTATATATGAAAGAACGTGTGTGGTAAAAGGTTATTAGACAGAAATATAGTTTTAGGTAGAACACTAAACCTGTTTAAAGTTTTTAAGTATAAATATGTATATATATATACACACATTATCAAAATATTTTCTGTGTTGTATATTGTCGCTTGGACTTTCTGCGCAATTGTATATAAAGCAGATATAATATTGAGACGTGTAATCTTAGTTTACTTTCGATGGCTCCGATATTTAATATTTTGAGTTTAACTCAGTGGAATGTCCTAGTGAAGAAGAAATGTTGTCGGCTACTGAAGAAGAGCTACAAGAAATCTGGCAACTCAGAATGATAGAGGTGAGAAATTATATTAAAACAGTTATATGTATCCGATATAAGAAATAAGCATTTCGTTAATTAACAGTAAAGTAAAAACAATTATTATCACGAAATTTTAAATTATTTTAAAATGATTCGCTATGAAAGACTAAAACTAGGAATTACTAACAACGTGAATTTTAACGACAGATGTTTAGACAAATAATAAGAAATTATTACTGTAATAATAAGAACAAGTTCAACTTGAACGACTTCATTAATTTTATTAGAGGTTTAAAGATATTTACTCAATGCAATAACGCAAAAATCTTATAATTAGGTCTTGTTACGTATTTCGATTTATCTCGCATGAGTCTTCGATTTATTGTTACGTGCGTTAAATATTACGATTTCAAATGGCCGAAAATTTTAATTTTAATTTAGAAGTTAATTGAATATCAATATGTATCAAATTTATTATATATGTTAACAAAATTGCTAAACATAATTTTCACTTTTAACACAAATATATTTTAATATACAAATAACAATATAATTTATAAAAACAGTTAATAAAAATAAATGTTTATACACAATAGTTTTTCATACGTACAAAGAGTATGAGTTTTTTATTTGGTACGAACTCAATCTTTTATTGACGTTTAACGGTGAGTGAATTAATTCAGTGTTGATACACAGGTAAAATCCACTTGACCGGGAAGTTAGCTCACTCCTTCATAGAACACACTAAATTTTTACAGACGAAAATATCTAATATCCTCGTAGAAAGAGTAACATCGAAATTTAATTCTATAAAGTCAAAGAATTTGTAATTTTTGAAATCTATGAACTTTTTTCGCCAGTTATCTGTGATTTTTCGATTAATAAGCGTTTATTACAATTATAGCTTCAAAGTTTCATAATATGCTGACTGTATCAAACCTTTTATACACATTAGGCGAGATTCGGCTAGCGGTAATACTGGCAATCACTACTGTTTAACATACATACATGGAGTCTTCAGTCTGCTATAAGACCAACAGAAGATGCTCATGAACCTGATGTACTTGTACCTACTCCATCGGACACTCTACATACAGTTTCATGCGATTCTGAGTCTGATGTCAATACAAACGACAATGGGGATTATTCAGAACTTTAAATGTCAGGTCAGGTACGTATATTTACAGGTACAGAAGTCGTGAGAAATAGTTTATACTATACTAATCGCAAGAAGGTTCACCTTATATTGCAATAATATTACTGAATTAACAAAATCCTATGAGCTGCAGTCAATGAATAAAGAGAGTGATTATTGTTCATTGATTTTCTCTAAAACAAGTTTCCTTTACTATGGTAACATATATATTTCTGTTCCTATTTTTCATTTCGTTCACTTGAAGGAAACGTACGAAAATGTGGAACTTATTAATAAGGTCAAATACAAAACCTGATTGCTAACACTGTGGATACTAAATAGTCCTTTGCGTGTTGTTGGGTCAACAAACCGTTTAAATTAAATTTCACGTTTTGTATGTATGTGTGAATGTGACAGCAAAGCACGATATCAGCACTGGATAAAGAAGCAATGTTCACACAGAGTCAGCCTGATACCAAGACTGAAAAACATCACGGAAGGTCGAATAGCTGTTCATTGAAACCAGATACTGCAGACGTCACACATAAAAAAAAAACAAAACACACCATAAAGCTTAGTTTCAAGGCTAAAATATGTATATTTCAACACACACACAAATCTCGATGACTAATGATGCATATTCGTTTTACACCAATATTTTTTTCAGTTTCTTCACTTATATTTATGTTAACAAACTTAATAATAAAAATGTTGGTGGTTGTAAGCGAAATAATTATTTGATCTAAGTAAAGAATTACTTTATTCTGAAAGATAAGTAAAAATCATGTTCTTTTTTTTCGAATTTAATCTGCTTACTTTGCTGAAGGAAGTTTTAAAAAAATTCTATTAAGGTTTAAAAAGATATTCTGAACAATTATTTCGGGTCATATTTATTATTCTCTTCATATTACTTACAAAATGGTATACGCAAGATTTTTAAGCCTGCTGCTATCAATTACGTAATTTATTTATCTTGATAAATAAATATTTAGTTCATACATTACAGTCATCCAGTACTGGAAACATATTTCGGAGAAACTTCAAGTTTTTTCAAGTTTCAATACTTTGGTTTGTTTAAATAAACAGAAACCTTTGAGAGAAGTTTTTATATGATTCATCCTGTTTTAGCTTTGGTGTTTAATAGAACTAACGAAACGCAACTGATGATGCAGAATATGTCAGAGAAATACTAAGACTTATCCATAAATGACAGTAATACACCTTATCCTGCTTAAGATATGCAGAAGTTACACAACTTTATTATATTACCTAAGAAATATCGTTGTTCTATATCATCCCTAAAAAAACTTCAAATTTTTCTCTGAAAGCGAGTTATATGCAATTAACGCAAATGCTATTGAGAGGGAATACAGTGAAAGACATTTACTGTCAAATATTACAAATAACCATACTGTAAAAGGGTTATTCTTCAGAATATTAAATGCTAAAATCAAACTTCTGTCAATTATTACCCTTTAAAACTCATATAAAATCATTGTAATAAATAGTTTTTTCAGTTTACTATTCCGTGTCTTAAAAACACACTATTAAGATAGCTGTATCTTGTTGCTTGTTTTTCAGAACAATTTTCCTTCTTATGTTCTTTTCCTAAAACCTCGGAAACAGTAATATTCCTGGTTATAGCTACGGTAGTGAAAGAGGCTGGAAGATCAAACAACTGCCTTTTTCAAGTTGTTTTCAGTGAGTATAGATTTAAAACACTGTTCACACGCATTTCACTTTTGGAAAAATACTCACCAAAACCTCAGTAATATAAATATTATAGTTAAAAAAGAAACATTATCCAAATAATTGAGTGTTACATAGAGAATGTTTTTTGTAAGGTTGTAATTAACAAAAGAGTTAACGTCCACCTAACATTACATGCTAACTCTTTGATTTTTAATATATTCAAACGTCCACCTGACATTACATGTCAATTCTTTGATTTTTAATATATTCAATAACCATTAATCATGCGCTTGTTTCTAAACGAATATTCACGCACATCACATTCTCTGCTAATATACAACTGCTTTGTTGTTTATCTGAAATATTAAAAAGAAAAGAGTTTGTTTGTTAAGAATTTTCCCACAAAGCTACACTCGGGCGATCTGTGATAGCAGCCACTAATTTCGTCGTTTAACGCTAGAGAAAAGGCAGCTAATTTCCTTAATCTAAGATTTAAGCACTGTTATCCTTATCGGAATTTAGGTTTAATTTTTTATGATATATTTGTTCTTTTTACTGGTGTTAGAATTATGAGAGGCCAATCCTATTCATGTGAGTTTCTTCTGTAACTGAAAGTTTTACCACTGCTAAAGCATAAAGTCTCATTAGCAAAAAATGAATTAATTACGAGCTCAGATGTTTTCTCGTGAATTTAAATATTAATCTTTGTGATAAAACTTCCTTTCAATCCCTTACATTATAATTCGACAAATTAGAAACAACTCTATAATGATTGTCGACATAAACTGTTTCTCTTTGCTGTTCAATTCGAATGACAGATAAATGTACATTTTTTCAATCATTTTGTTTGACCTTGACCTTTAAGCTAAGTTCACAAAAGTTAACAGTTAACCATTTAGTTTTGCGGGATATTCAAAATTTATAACAAAGTCATCAAAAGCGTATGAGAAACATTAAAATTAAATTGAAGGAAACCCTTATCAAACGCCAACATCTTGCTTCTCTATTTTTTTTATCTTGATAAAGCTTATGATATCACGTGGAGGTACGTGATCTTGCGAGACCTCAACTCGTATACGTTGCGAGTTGATATACCGATTTTTATTAAACATTTCTCAATGCATCGGCGGTTCCAGGTCCGTGTGGGTTCAACAATTTCCTCTTCTTTCCCACAGATACTTTGAGTCCCTCAGAGCTGTGTCTTGAATATTATAATTTTCATTATAAAGATTAATGGCATCAGTGCACAACTACCCCCTACAATTGCAAACAGTATCTTTGTCGACGACTTCTACATCTCGTGCCAGTCATCAAATATGAGGGATATTGAGCGGCAACTACAGACTGCCTTCAATCATTTTCTGACGTGGACCACAGCAAAGGGTTTTAACCTTTCTCTCTCCAAAATTATTTGCATGCATATTTTTGCTGTCAACGGGATTTCTCATAGACCTTGAACTACGTACTGGTGAAGCTGTTCTTTCCTTGATCCCTGAGGTCAAGTTCTTAGGGCTTATATTTAACAGCATGCTGATCTTTATTCCACACATCAAGTAGAAATGTTTGAAGTGTACAAGAGCACTGAACATCCTCCGTGTCCTCTTTTTCACCTTTTGGGGTGCGGATAGATGTTTCATGCTAAAACTCTATTGTGCCCTCATTCGATCAAAACTAGACTCTAGGTCTGTGGTCTATGACTCTGCCAGGATTTCCACCTTGAAAATGTTGGACCCTGTTCACAATTAGGAGTTTTGGTTCTGCACAGGGGCTTTCTGCACTTCTTCAGTCCAGAGTTTGCACATCTCATGAACCTCTCTACACCTTCGTCGTTTGCAACTGTGTTTAATGTATGCTTCAAAACTTCGATCTTTACCACAGCATCTGGGGTTGTGTTTTCCTTACTCAGTGGGCCAAACTTTTTCATCATAGAAGGTTTGTCACTGTTCCTTTTAACCTTCCTCTCCAGGTGCAGTTGGATGAATTGGCTCTATTTTTGGATGACATTGCGGTACCCACAGATCACCATTGCTAATTACTATTCTCAAATGTAACCTTTCTTTGAGTCATCTGAAGAAGGCAAATACTCCTGATAGAAAGTATCATCTTCTATTTGCCAAACATCTTTTGAACTATCCTTCCATTCCCACTTCTCTCTTACTGCTGTACACTATATATAAAAAATTGAATTTCACACTGTTAAAATTTTAATTCAAAAATTAAACTTTGTTTTGTTTTACCTTGATTCATTTTTTAGAATTTTAATAATTTTACTTTACTTTTAACTTTTTACCTGATGTTTGGCGCAGATAGCCTCGTTGCTTTGCGCCATAAAACGTGAAACCCACCACCACTCTCTTGTCGAATGTAGTTATTCAATATCACACTTTAAGAAATTCCATATCGAACAGTGCATGAAATTCTACTCATTCAATACCGTCATAAATATTGTAATTAATACATTTAATACAAGTATGTTATAAATCTATTTTCCTTCGTATTAGTTGGATCAGTAGAAAATCTAAGGAACTTTTTAGTGTCACTGGAAAATTATTTAATTCTTTCAATTTAGTTCCCTTAAACTACGATTTCAATAGTTCCCTCAGTCTAAGATTTCAATAATCATTTTAATCTAATATTTAAATAATTTTTGCAATGTTTAAACCAGGAGTTCGATTCTCTTCGATATGAATTTGCTATAAGAAAACACACTGTTCCTCTAGTATTAGATTTCAATAGTTTTCTTAATTTAAGATTTCAATAATTCCTTTACTTTGAGACTTCTGTAGTTTCCTTAATATAAGATTTAAATACTGTTATTCTTATCGGGATTCAGATTTAATTTTTAAGGCATCTCTATTCTTTTTATCTTTATTAGAATTATTAGAGGCCAATGCTATTGATGCGAGTTTCTTCTACTACTGAAAGTTTTACCACTCATAAAACATGAATCTCTGTTTGCAAAGAATGAATTAATCACGAACTCAAATGTTTTTTTCAGGAATTTAAACTTTAATCTTTGTGATAAAACATATCTCAATCCCTTACATTATAATTCGACAAATTAGAAACAACTCTATAAGGATTGTCGACATAAACTGTTTCTCTTTGCTGTTCAATTCGAATGATGGATAAATGTACATTTTCTCAATCATTTTGTGTGACCTTGACCTTTGAGCTATGTTCACAAAAGTTAACCAATTAGTTTTGCGGGATATTATAAATTTGTAACAAACTCGATCAAAAGCGTATGAGAAACATTAAAATTACATTGTTGTCGTACAATGTGACATCAAATTTGATCATAATGAAATTAAAGATTTTGAAGAATAATGTTTACACATGAACACAATTGTAGAGAGTAGTAATTGAAGGCGATGTTATATTGGTTTGACTACCTAATAAACAGTTAATGTGATAAAAATCCGATTGAAATTATCTGTGCTTTTGCAATTCCTTGAACCTGAGAATTTATATTTCGTTGCCAAAAAACTCGCTTTGCTCTTTGGAGTCTTGGGTACGCTATAAAAATTATGGAAAAATTCCAGTAACTGAACAAATAAGAATAGTCCACAAATTGGCAGATGGTGCTATTTGACTAGTTGTCTTTTTTTTTTTTTTAGTAAAATTTCTACAATATAGTCGGATTTGTACAAATAGCTCTATTGTATTTTTGGGCAAGCATTTTACAACAAATCTGTACTACTGGCGTGATTGGAGGGCATAATTATAACTAATAGACTGTTGTATATGGTCGTAGTGGAGCATTTGATGTATTAAATAGTAATAATATTTTATGAACGTCTTTGTTTTAACATCAAGAAAAACACAAAATTCCTGATCATACATAGAACACTTTTAATAAATTAACCAAACATGGGATTGAAAAATATTCTGTATTTCAGTTCATATGAAATGTTCAGCGCGTACAATAATAAATTAATTTAAGATATGTCAGCTTTTAAACTATGTTTATCATTTATATTAAATTCAAATTTTAAAGGGTTAAACTAATTCCAAATGCGAAGTAAAATATTTTCGTATATGTCATGTTTGCGAAAGTGAACTGCAATAAAACAAACTGCTTTCATAAAACATTTATCGTTGTATTTGTTTTCAGCTTGGAAGTTCTTTTATTGAATGAAATATGAACACAACGTAACGTTTAATGACGGAAGACGTCGATCAGTTTACACTTAAATGTATTCAAATGATCTATTTTTTTAAGCATTACCAGCCAGAAGCTTTCTAATAAGTTGTTCTAATTGTTTGAAAGTGAATCTTCATGTACTGAATGTTTGAATTTCTGAACTAATTTAGTGATTATCATAGTCACAATTACTCATTTCAAGTAAGAAACTCGTTGATTTGTTTATGTTACACATCGTGTGAAACAAAGAATTATTAAATAAAACTTATGTATTATTTAGAAGCACTAGTTAAGTGCACGCGAATTTTTTTCATAGCAAAGCTACACTGGGATATCTACTGAGTCCACCGAGGGGAATCAAACCGCTTGTTTTAGCGTTGTAAATTCGTAGACTTACAGTTGTACCAGCGGGGGGGACACAATAGTTTTTTCAGCTAATTACATAAATCATTCTGGATTAATACTTGTTATTTTATTAAATGGTTAACTTAACACCAGCAATTCCCTGATGCAAGTGTGCAGTGTAACGTAGTAAAATACATAATATTAAAAATTAGTATAACTGATGGTAAATGATGTTCTGAAAACTAAATACTAACACCGAGTAAAGTGTCATTAAAATTATTTCACCGACATCTAGTGACAAAGGTTGAAACATTTTCTATAATGTTATCTGCATGTTGTTGTTGTTTCGCGGGGAAAGCTGCAAAGGATTAAATAATTAATATATTTACGGTATTTAGAAACCGTTTATAAAAGTACCACATAATTTTTCCCACGTATTGGACACTTTTCATTAACACAATCTTGCAGTCAGTCCACAAAATTTGTAGCTTTCGTTTAGTCGTTTATAAGTTCAACTTTGTTGACATTTTAGTTTGTGTCACTTATGAAACATTATATCAGTGACACATTTACTTCTTTAAATCCAAATATTCAAAATATTTCACGTTTTAAAACGATAGTGCACAGGCATTAACTGAATTCACAACATTTTTATGATTGTAAGTTTCGTTTCATATTTGAAGTTCTTTAATAAATGGAACACTAAACAATATATTACTTAAAAGTGAAATCACTTTTTCTGAATGAGGTAGATTGGTTTATGTTTAAACTTATTGTATTGTGTAAGAACACACTGCATTTCAAAATGATATTATAAAGAAAAAGCAAAACAAACAAAAAACAGAGAAACTGAACTATTATTATAAGATTTACAGTTTCAATTTTCAACTGTTAAACCAAAAACTTTTAGCTAGTTGCATTTCGGAATTGTAACAGCAACGACAACATTGTCAAGAAATCGTAATACGTATAAAGTTTGTCTTTGAAGCAGGAAATCATACATTAGGTTTTGTTACACGTGTTGTGAAACTGGTGACAGCTAATTAAACTTTCTAAATATTTTATAGGTTACAGAACTAGGTATATATGAAATAATATGAAATACTTTCAATCACACATTTCCTGTCGGGTTATTTTGGTTTTTATTTCGTATGATTGGCAGATAATAAATATAAAAAACAAATCAGTCATTTTGAAGAATCAGTTAACTGATATACATACGTTATTTTTAGTTTCTTCCTTTACAATTAAATATTCAAATAAAAAACTTGTAGTTATATATGTAGATATATGATATATATAGAACATCAATATACCTAAAAGAAAAATTAAAATACGTAAGTAGTACTAACGAAAGTGCAATGAAACATAGTCTATATAATGGAAGAAATTTTTTTACTAGTTTGATAATTATAACGTTTTATTTAGCAGTTATTTCTATTAATAAGAAAC
This sequence comes from Tachypleus tridentatus, assembly GCF_004210375.1. Lineage (NCBI taxonomy): Eukaryota > Metazoa > Arthropoda > Merostomata > Xiphosura > Limulidae > Tachypleus > Tachypleus tridentatus. Next base: position 20,754,603 of record NC_134827.1, read on the forward strand.
TTAGATTATGGAAGATGATGAGAGAGTATTAAATCTTTATTAAATACATCATTAAGAAAGAAACATACTTAACAATTTTAAATTTTAATATTTTCAGTCGTAGTCCAAGAACGATTTTTCGAACAACATGTAACAACCAAAGGTTTCAACACATTTTGTCGATTATTGTTTGTCTAAAGTGATTATACGCGTAAACTGGACAATAGGTGACAAAATTTATCACACAGCGAGTTCTACAATGACCTCGAACATTGGTAACATTTAGATCTGCCTTAGAAGAAACATGATTGTAGTATTTCAGTTTTTGAACATTTCCTAGTGACATTAGTAAACGTTCTAATATAAAATATATTAAAATAACCAAGTCTTATCGTATCAAACTAATTATACGTTTATACTAACGTATAGGTTAACTGTTGTAAATAAACTAAAGACGACAGTGTCGTTACTTTTCTGAATCAATGTTATCGTTATTATTATTTTGAGGTTTAAATCTTTTAAACAATGGTCTCACTTTACGAAGAAAAATATTCTGGTCGTATGTTGGACTGATGGGAATGAACTTGAAAATTTCATATCTTTTAATTACATTCATGCCGAACGGGAGGTCATGGGTTGAATGTGACGACAGTGTCAACTGATCACCTTCAGTCATATTATGCTCCAGACCTTGCTCTCTCTATTTCATAACTCGTCTGTCTTCGTCTGTCACTGAAATTAATACATTAATATTATAATTTATTAGTTTTTAGAATAATTTAAATGTTTTATTATTTTGTTGACCTATTTTGGAAAGTGTTCAGTTCGTTTATAAATACTTCCGTATTTATTATTTTAATACATTAACCTTTGATATGTTCCTCATTTATCGATTGTTCCAATTCCGTCTCTTATCAGTATGCTAATACGACCATTAAAAACAAACTGCCAGTTATTATACACAGATATATTTATCCACTCTCTCTAATTCTTCAGGTGTGGCGAATGCGTAACATTTTATATCATATTAATGAAAAGATATGGACTATTATCAGTATTTTATATGATAGAGGTTAGGCTAACTTTTCTTGGACAAACCTAAATTAATAGGTAAAGACGTTATGAGCATAATGTACGCTGAGCTTTTGAGTGTTTTAAGTTTTATTTTGATGTAATTTGAAATGAACATTTTGTGAAGCGAAAGTAAATAGGGTACACTTCAGTATTACAGTGTACAAACTTATATAAAGAATGTTTCTAAATTGTCTTATGTCAAATTAAAGAAGGAATCAGATATAGCTTATCGCACACTGGGTTTTATTTCAGTGATCGTCTTGTGATATTCACATTTGTATTCTACTAGTAAGGATTTCATTATTATTCTGTACCAATAATACAGAATACAGTAAAACCTTGATTCAGTACTGATATGTATTTTACTTCCAAGTATTCCTGTCATTTAGTCTCACTAACAATCAGTCTTTAACTTGTTGTTTTTAGAAATTCAAATATGTTTAAAGTTTCAAACTTTTTAATAGTTTATCTGTGTACCAATGTAATTTGTTCATAAATGACTAATAATATCGAATTCTATGATTTTCTATACCTTATTTATCATTTATATAGGGAAGATTAGAAATTTTCTATTTACAGCAATCTTTGTCACTATTATTGCAATACTAAAAAGGTATTTAGAGCTCCAGATGGCAGAGTAACTTTCAAATACATATTAAAATTTATTAATTGCACATACATTAAGTTCCCTCAAGACGGGAAGGGGAGACAATTGGGGAAAATGTTCTGGCTTCGGGCCACAAAGGAAGTCCAAATTATAAAGGTGGAAACTTGTGATTTTATGAGCAACAAATTTCGATAAATTTACAATTTATTAATGAAATACATAATTTAAAATCACGTTCGAAGAAAGTTTTTATCTTTTCTAACATGTGGCAACCATAAGTTAAACCAACTGTACGTTGTGACTCCAAAGATACAAGTTCGCAAATTGATGTATTTAGCAAACATAGTCTTCTGTTATTTCTCTGTGTTACAAATATTTGCTTTCTAATATGAACACTTTTAAATATAAATCTGATGCTATTAAACTGCTAGAAATACTGTATTTAATAGTTAAACGACATTAAATATTTCTAAAGTACTTAAATAGTACCATTCGGTAAATTAGTATGTTTATAAAGAAGTTAAAGAGGCTCAACCAATTAAATTTACATAAACTACTTTTTAAAGGAGCCCAGAAACATTTTATCTCAATCCTGAAATTTCTCTTTAGGTGTGTGAGTGTGTTTATGCATATCTAGTTTTTTTGTCTGTCCTGTGTTAATTCAGCTTTTCACACAGTTCCGGAGTTAACAGAATGAAACGTGATAGGAGAGTTCGGGAGGGAATTCGTTATTTATATGGTGTTGCATTTAAAAAAAAAGTGCTAAAACGCAAGCTGAAAATCACCCAAACATGATGAGGGTCTACAAGCTGGTCCCTAGGGTCGTTCAGACAAATATGGGCATAGGATTTTGGGGCGACATGTTTGAAACTGTCTTCATGTCCAAACTCACAACCTAGCAGAATACAAAGTTTCGTACATATGCTCGGGTACCACTGAGGTAGTTATGCAAATAACTGGGGGTATGTGTAACATGTGAATCATGAGGATGAAGAACAGTTGAGAGGGAATATTGTTTGCTAGTAGTTGACACAAACCAATCATTGTAGCATTATAGCCTGATTTTATTTGCCCGAAAGCAAAGTTATGAAGCTAGAAAAATAAAAAACAAAATAACTGGGTGGATATTTATTCGGAAAAGTTATTTCATATTGCAAGGTGTTTTATGAACTCAGCAGACGATATAATTATAATATATCACATATCTATTTCAATAAATCCGAAGAGATGAATATTTGTAACTTAAACACTAATAAAAATTTGACATAATACTGTAATGGAATTACTTGTAACGTTGAAATGTATTTTGTTTAATCACAAACTCTCAAAGGAATGTCTCCTTACCTGATATGTGCCCACCAGTGGCACAGCGACATGACAGCGGACTCACACCGGTAGAAATCGGGTTTTGATACACGTGGGGGCTTAGGTAGTCCATTGTGTGGCTTTATGCTTGAATTCAAACAAACAATCCTTATCTGGTATGGAATTGTCTAACAAAAACGCAATGAGTCCACCAATAAACGTACTGGTGTTCAAGAAAACTGTGATGAGTTGGTTTGCTGCGTCATTTCCTAAACGAAATAAATTTGTATTATTTTTTGTGTATGTTTCTGTTTTTATTAAAGGCTACCATGCTACATAGTGGGTACTACAAGATAGTAAGTTTTAAAGGTTTGTCTTGTAGTTTGGTATGTTACGTCACTTTCAAACATGACTTCAGTTCATCAGATGGAAAAACAGAGGTTACAAACTTGTGATTGATAAAAAACATATAATAAATATAGAAACGAGTGATGTATATATAAACAAGATAAATATCAAACACTCTGAAAATTGAATATTAAATCGTTACTAATCAAAGTCTGTATGTGTGTTTGTCTTCTCACTACTAATGAAACATAAATCTGACCTCCAGTAAACAATACGTAAAGTCTTACAGTGGTAGAGCGATGAGTCTATGGATTTACAACGCTAAAAAATGGTTTCAACTTTCCTTGGTGGACTCATGAGATAGCCTGATGCTATGAGATAAAACAAACTCACAACGTAAATGCTTCGTTCTCTAAGTGGAGCGTCAGGATTTGAAACTGTATATCATTCTCGCTGTCTCTTATGTTTTCAAAGTTCATTGAACTGGTATGGCAAAGTGTATAAGTAGTTCACTTTTATAATAATATGTCAAGATACTTTCAGCTTTATCTGCCTGTTGTTATTTAACGGATAAGTTGCAGAATAAAATGGTGATTCTCTAATAAGCAGAAAACCTTAAAATATAAACATTCTTGTAAGGATAACCTTAAAACTGGTTTATCTTGGCAGCGACCAGGGTGTCATCGGCATATTGATTACTTATTATATTTTAGCTTTTATATATAATAAACTGGTTTTGTATCATTCTGTAAAAATATATATATAAACATTATTAGATTTGAATTGATTTGTCGTAATCGTCATTTTATTAAAAAATTAGATAAAGTTGAATCCCCATCACAAGAAACATGCTCGTCCTTTCAACCGTGGGGGCGCTATAATGTGAAGATCAATCCCACTATTCGTGGGTAAAAGAGTAGCCCAAGAGTTGGCAGTGGGTGGTGATGACTATCTACCTTTTGTCTAGTCGCACACTGCTAAATTAGTGAGGCCTACTGAAGATAGCCATTGTGTAGTTTTGCGAATTAAAAACAAAACAAACGAAATCCTTTCCTTAAAATAAATAATAGCATATGTAGATGAAATTTGCAAGCTAGGAATAACAGATTTTACAATGTTACACTACATTCATGTTGAATGACTTTCTATATCTAATTCTGTTATGAAATGCGAGCAGATTTAATGCTCATTTTATTACTACTGGAAGTTATTGGTATGTATAGCATCATACTGATTAGACTATATTCTATCAATTGAAAATTATTAGAGAGTATGTGCAGACAGTACGTGTTTAGCTTTACACATAAAGACTAAAACACAAAGTTACGGGGCAAATAGTTTTGAATTACATCACACATCCTTAATACCCTTTGTATTAAGTTGTGTAAAAGACACTGACAAAATGGTCCTGTTTAGGTAATTTAGTGTTAACATAATTTTCTTGTTCCAACACTATTGAGAAAATAATTGTTAGAAGTAAATATTTATATCTTCTTACATACTGAAATGTGTAACCTTGGAACAAAAATTAAAAACAATCACGAATAATCTTCTAAACACGTAAAAGGATGATGAGATAGAAGATAATTTTATAACACCAATAATAAACTAATTAATGAATTAATTATTTTAATGTAATGATTTTCTGAGCTCGGGAGTTCTTGCAGTGAACTAAAGTTTTGAGTTGGCAATTACGAAATCTCTTTTATTATTCAGTTTGTCTTTTCTTATGCATATAAAGTTTATGCCACAGACAAACATATTTAATACAGTCTAACATAGAAATTAAATGTTAAGTACTGAGTAATGTGTTGTTTTTATAAAATAACCTATATTGACGTCACTTTGGTGCTCATATTGTACCCGCAGCGCTTCATAGAGTAACAGTATGAAGATAAAAACTTATCAAATATTCCTTGTTCATACTTTTAATTCTAGGTGTTTAAAAAGTGTACATAAAGTAGCTTTTAGTAACATCTTCCAACATTTTCAACACGCCTAACATATGAAGTCATTTTTTTTAAAAAAGAAAGGAAACTGGTTTGTAAAACCAAAACCTCAGAATTTAGGTTCTTAAAAAAATATTTGGCCATTCTTTTACCACAAGCAAGATTTAAGAATTGGGTGTGTAAATAACGTTGAAATATCACAATATATTGCTCTCTGTTAAATTAAGATCGGCCATATTTGGAGCGTAGCCCCTTAACAGTCGCTTCAAGAATTAATCTTCACTGAAAGTCAATAGGATTTGTTTCCGAACGAAGGAAGTTAGAAAATGACATTTCTTAAAATATATTAAGAGATAAAAATATACTTAATATCACTGATTATGCTTGATCATGATGTGGTAAGTCTGTACGGTTCGTATAAAAAAAGATTTGGAATAGTGGAATATATTACAGCTGATAGGGCAAGCATGGCTGGTACGAGTGGGATTCGTACCCGTTCACCGTGTATTAAGAGTCGCGTGCCTTAAACACCTGGCAATGCCGAACCTACATGTTTGTAAAATGTGTTAAAAAACGCTTAACATAGAAGTATCCTGTACATAAACACGCATTCACAAACAATACACACCTGGTATCAGTTGTTTTCCAGACAAGTCAGGAAATCTCTTTCCACCTGTTCTGTTTAGTTGAACTTGTTATAAAAACAGTCATTTTAGAATTTGAAAAGCACATGAAATTAGTAGATGTAATAAATTTTGAATTAGGACTAATAATATCATAAATTTGTAAAGCTGAAGTGTCCGGAAGTTCCAGGTAAATATTATTTGAAATATTTTAAACTTATGTCTTCTTCAGATATATTTCTATTTTATTTTCGTAATTTTACGTCTTAACTGTTTCTATTGCTTTACGTTCGTCGTTTGCGTGTGTTAAACTTCCTGCATAATGATGACATTGAAACCCCATACGGTAGTGTTAAATTGCACAAAGCGGTAAGGAAATAATAATTAAGTTTGATAGCTTAAAAGAGTTATTGTTAAACAAATTTTTTTAAAGTCAGAATTAATAAATGTTTTATTTAATTACAGTCAGTTTTTTGTTGTGAGTTTTACGCAAAGCTGCACCACGGATATCTATGATTGCTGTCTCTAATTTAACAGTGTGAAGACAGTTAGTCATCAACACGCACCGCCAGTAATGTTATAACACATCTATGGCTGAAAGGGCAAGTATGTTTGGCGAGATAAGGTGTCTAGCTCGCAACCCTCATATTGCGAGTCGAGTGCCCTAACCACCTGGCCATGCTAGGCCTGTTTGAGTAGGTGTTTTCTAATAGCTATCTGCTCTGTTTAATGAGAATACTCAAACCGCTAGTCTTACTGTTGTGAATCCCGAGACTTACCGCTGTCCCTCTAGAAAACTGACTGCATCCCTCTCCTATGAATCTTATAATAAATATGATAAGAAGAATCAGAGGAAATATATGCTGTCTCATGTCAATTTTTGTCACTATTATTACATATATTGGTTTTAATGTTTCTTCAGCGTTTAACCTTTAAAACTGTAACATTAATTGTAACATTTGAAGTGGAATTTTGAGCACACTTTTTTCGGGTGAGCTTATACAGATGACGAGACAGATATTAAAAGAAAGTCTTTTATGGATTAGCATTTGGTAGACGAAATACAAATAAATGTTACTTTTACTCTCCTACAATTTAATAATCGTAATAAAGTAATGCAGACTAACGTAAAAAAAAAAATCTGCCTTCTGTTATTATTAGGTTTCAGAATAGTACAGAATGAGGAATAAATTAATTACTTTTTATTTACGTTAAGTAGTAAGTTCTCAGAAACATGGACTTATAACTTTTACACATCGAAGTCTGTGTAAAAACTGTCATCGTTTTTTTAAACCAAATATGTTAAGTTGACGCTCTGAAAGTAGAAGTAACTCGCAGTTATTCTATTGCACATTTAAGCGTGTAGAACCGGCATGGCCAAGCGTGTTAAGGCGTTCGACTCGTAATCCGAGGGTCGCAGGTTCGAATTCCGGTCGCACCAAACATGCTCGCCCTTTCAGCCGTGGGGGCGTTATAATGTGACAGTTAAATTCATTATTCAAGAGTAGCCCAAGAGTTGGTGATGACTAGCTGCCGTCCCTCTAGTCTTACACTGATAAATTAGGGACGGCTAGCGCACATAACTCTCGAGTAGCTTTGCGCGAAATTCAAAACAAACAAACAAACAAATTTAAGGTGTAGCTTTGATAAAAGTTTTCAAAGTTGTCATGTGAATAGCGTCAGTTTAAAAAAGACAAACGTTGTTTTCCGCTTCGCTTTTAGAAAACCTATGAAGGAGAAATAAATTAACCGATTGTGACTAGACTCAATGAAGATGATGACCCACATACTGGGTAGTCTAGTCAGGATAGTGTAACATTTCAGAATTTTGCAAATCCAGTTATCTAGTTACATTATATAACAATCTTCACACATGATGAGCACAGCACAGCACAGTTCGTCCCGTTGCGTAACTTTAAGCTTGAAAATGAATAAATAAAAGATATGTCAATTGCAAATCAGGCGTATTTTTCAGTTTTTCGGTGGCACATCAGTGTGAAAATGCTAAAAATCCAGTTTCAATACTTGTGAAGGGTAGAGCACAGATAGCCCATTGTATAGCTTTGTGCTTAACTTCAAACATATACATTTTCTCATGTGAAACTAAAATGTTTTAAATGTATTTATATAGCTTATAAATAATGATAATTTATCAATGACATTAAATAGATTCACTCTGTTTTCAGTAAGTATGAGAAAGGTTACTATATATTAAATCTTGCACTTTATTTGATGATTGTGCATTTTGACAGAATCCCTGAAACGTAATGTTCGTTGTAAAAGGATTCCTTGAAAGGATTAAATATCCAAAGCACACAGGTTTTATTTTCAAGCCGCATGTGTTAGTTAATAGGGTAGGTCATATAACCTGCTTGTGTAAACGTAACGTGTTCCTTTTCCCAACGTTTCTACACGAAAAAGCTTTATTTTCGGGATTGTCATCTGTTACAAGACGCTGCACCTTTCTTATGACAGCAAGGGTTCCACTCGTAACAGATCTTTCTGAAGATGTCCTTCGAGCCACAAGTTTATTCATATTCAATAGTTCACGAATACCATGTAGAGAAAGGATAGTATCCCTTCAAACTTGCATTTCACTATAATTAGTTATTTTATACCTTCATTATCAAAAACAACACCAGTCACCAGCTTTTCATTGAGACTTCAAAATGGCCCCAGTGGCACAGTGGTATGTCTGCAAACTTACAACGCTTGAATTCGGGTTTTGATACCCATTGTGGGCGAATAACAGATAGCCCTCATGCATCTTTGTGCGAAAAACAAAGAAACCAAAACTATATTACTTTTGTAGAAATATCATATGAATAGAAGTAATATTTCATTGAAAAATTGAATTTGTGTCACTATTCACGTAAGAAGTTATTATTCTACAAAGAACTTAAGTTAAAGAAAAATCTTTCCACATTGTTTGGAACATTATACCTATTTACGAAATATATGGATGTGTTGAAAATAAAGTATAAAATTCTGTGATTTATGAAAAGTAAAACAAAGCCATGAAATTAACGAAACTATTGAAATAGAGTAATTTATAATAGTGTAAAATAATGAGTTCAATTTGTTCCTTGGGGTTAAGGTAATTTAAGGATATCACAGTTCTAGGATATTTGAAGTGCTCCCCATTTCTAAGCCAATTAAAGTCAGGTGAACAGTATAAAATCTTATCTTGCATCAAATGTTAACTAGCTTAGGTGAAGCATCAGCATGTTATTAATTTTCATATTTAGAACAATGGAAACTAAGTGGAGGTGCTTTAGTTCAGATCAGTTAATATTTTGAGAATCCCCTTTTTGCTTTACTAACAGCAGACATTTGGAAGCAATTTCTGATTTGTCAAGTTTTGATCTATCAAATCCAGATCTGCTTATTTGAGTTGAGACTGGGGCTCTGTGGGAGACATTGCATCATTTGAATGACTCCAACAGCTTCTTTCTTAGATAAGAAATTTCTCAATATCTACACGAGAGTTATCTACGCTGACCGTTCCTAATTTAGTAGTGTAATAGTAAAAGGACACCAGCTCGTCATCACCACTCACCTCCAACTCTTGGGCTACTGTTTTACCAACGGATAGTAGGATTGACCGAACATTACAACGTCCCAACAGATGAAAAGGCGAGCATGTTTGTCGGGACGGAGATTCGAATCCGCGATCTTGAGATAACAGGTCGAGCGCCCAAGTAGCCTGGTCATGCCGATTGATTGTTTGTTTGTTTGTTTTTGAATTTCACGCAAACCTACATGAGAGCTATCTGAGCTAGCCGTCCCTAATTTAGCAGTGGAAGACTAGAGGGAAGGCAGCTAGTCATCACCACCTATTGCTAACTCTTGGGCTACTCTTTTACCAACGAATAGTGGGATTCACCGTCACATATAGCTGCCCCAAGGGTAAACGCACGAGCATGTTTGATGTGATGGGGATCGGAAAAGCGACACTCAAATTAAGAGTCGAGCACCTTAACCACCTGGCCATACCGAATCTAGGAAACACAGATAAACTATAAAAAAATTATGCAAACATTACTCTGTATTGACTACACTAAAAATATATGTTAAGATGGCTGTTATATTTAAGGTATCTTAACAAATTGTCTGAGAGACGATAATATTTCTAAAGATATCTTTGTACATTTTATTCTTATCATACAATTCAATATTTTATACTCCCTTAATTTGTATGAGTTTTAATTTGTACGCGAAGAGTATTTGTAAACTAAGAACAGCTGATTCATATGTCGCTTTTCACTTTTGATTCATAAACTTTTTCTGGATTTTCTTTTACTACTGTGTTTGGTTTCTTCTACATATAAATATATACACAAAAACAAATTTATATAAAATTTGTGATTATATTAAAATTATAATTTAATAACAGAAGCATATCCCACACTTGTATTTATAAGGCAGGGTTCTATGCAATTCTTTAGGAGACATGATATTCAATACCTAAGATTATTTGGCATCTTGCTCTTCACTTTTGTAAACCGATGGCTTGGTAAACCTTAGATTTATTAGTTAATTTCTAAGTATTAAAATAACCCTGATCACGTAATTCTATTTTTTCGGTTTGTTCATTGTATCAATATTCAATGCTTTATGAAAACCTTTAAGTTTTAATTTACCAGAAAAAGTACAAAGGGTTCTGGAGGAGTAATCTATTTTTAACATTTGCACTACTATATAATAGCGTGTTGTCTGTAAATCAGTAAGTACACCCTAAAATGATACCAAGTAAACGACGCTTAAAATTGCAGTGTGCAACTGTCATGAGGACAATAAATATGCTCATGCCACTAATCACGAGAATAATTATCACAATATGTAAGTTACCATACAGCGTGTCATATGAACTTCAAAAGCAAGAAATAAAAATAATTTTATTCCGATGACCCTGCAAAAGTACATCTAATTTTAAAAATATGCCTTAAACATTTGTTGAAGGCTTTATGGTATTAAAACAAAGAAAAAGCAAATAACAAATCAACAAACAAATGTTCTAGAGTAACTAATGATGACATGTAATATATTTCACAAGGTTCTCAGCTGTATTTACATACTGCTTAATTAGTAATATCGACACTATGCTGACACAAAGTATCTGGATTCGCAAAGTTAACTGATACGTGTTGTTTTTATTATGTCTAGAAAATATTCTTAGATATAATAATTTTCACTTTTCTAATAATTTACATTCGCTGGTCTTTAAATAAGACATCCATAGTCGTATTTTGTTTGTTCGAAAATATAACTTACTGGAACGAAATGAGACAAAACAGATGAGGTAGTTGACGTATTTTTTATAAACAAATCATGTTTAATGCCACAAAACTTTTAACTTGAACTCTGTGTCTAATTACGTAATATCACAATTAATTTGTAGAAACTCTTTAGAAAGCTACGTGAGATAGCGACGCACTCCGTGAGTTAAGAAATTAACAATATTAGACGTAATATAAATTCACACATAAACTACATGTATGAGATACTTACTCAATGCTAAGACATGAAACCTTATGTTAGACAAAGGAAGAAACAACATAAACGTATTATCTCATCTAATAAATTTGTCACTAGTAGAAGTTGTACTTATAAATTTCTTTTTCTTTCAAAAGATGATAAATCTCATGTTTGACATCACGTGACTAAACTATAAAGACGTAATTAATTTATTAATATTTGGATTTACTCTTTATATGATGTGTGATCTCGACTTCTATTTAATGGAGTTGAAATTTAATTTTTTTTTGCGAAATAGTTGTAAGAAAACATTTTCAGTGAAGTTCTAAAAAGTTGTTTCTAAAGGCTATTACTATCAATCGCCCAGCAATTTTCAACAATATATCTTTGGTATATACATTTCTTGACGGCTGATATGGGTATTAACATTTATACTAATAAAGCAGAGAACAACCTTCCGACCTTCTTAGATCATCATCAGGTTAACTGTCTTTGTTAATGCATAAAGGTCATTCAGAATACAGTTTGTTCAGATATAAGTAACGTTATGATCGAATATATCAATGGCACTTGAAATTAATAACTCAATTCCTTATCATAGTGTAATTTGTAAGCAATTTGATTTCTTTCTTCACATGTTAAAAGCTCTAAGGTAAATGAAGTATCTTGACTCTTACTTTCAGCTATTTTTTGGAGAATGTGCTGTCTTTATTTTTAACACTTGCTCGATTGTTTAGTTTTATTCTATTTTAATTGGCGAGGAAAGTAGTGTTCGAAAATGATATTTACTCTGAAGTTGTTCCTTAAAATTATTTTTTACATACATTCATAAAACATTTACAGTTGCGTAGCTTTTAGTGTATTTTAATTTGCCAATAAAGTAGTTTTACAACGAAGATATTCAGTTAGTCCAATATAACAATCTTCTATCACTATTTATAAATATTTCAGTTGTGTTTTTTCACATTTTCAATGTTTTAGAACGGAACTTACTTAAAACAGAATCTTAAATACTTTGTTAAACCTCTCTTGCTTGCTTGTGATTATGAAATGTTTGATAACAAGAACAATTTCTGCATTATCTCTTTTCCTCAAAGTATATAAGCCTAATGAATTTTAAAATATGTTTGAAATTCATTAGTTTCTTTAAAGTCATAGTCATTTGTTTAAAATAGTCCTTTCACCTAAATGTCTTTGTTTAGTATGATGACAATAGTGTTGGCCATTTACTTTGAAACGGTAAAATAAAATTACATGATTTATTTCAGAAGAATTATTGCACTATAAAACGTGAGAATTAATTGAATATCCTGCAAGGGACAGATGTGAGTACAGTTTGGTTATGAAGTTTTATGAATAACACTTTGATATTTATGCTTGTAAATAATATCTTATTAATACAGAAATAATAAGTTTTGAAACCTTTTATAATTTTTGTTAATAAGGTCAAGTTCTTAGATGCCTGAATATATCTTAAATATGAGATATTATAGAACGACATAATCCTTTATTTGAACTATAAATATTTCATTTTTTGCAACAGTTTAATTTATTGAGTGGATTAAATCTGAATTTGTTTATTTCACTATTCTTCATCTATTTAGTTCTTACATCATAGTACTATTATTGCTGCCTGATATCACTCTAGATGTTGGTACTAAATATCCATGTATTAACGGCCGTAGTCATGTGGTTATCACATGAACCACTTCTACCTTCTTTATTGCTTTAAATGATCTCCAATGTTCACTTTAAATTACATTAAAAATAAGTGCAAATAGTTTCAAATGTTTTATTTAAACTAACGTAAGATAATGACCAACACTGTCACTCCTATTATTGCGGCTACATATGCTGACAAAGGTCTTAACATTTTTTAAAATCAGAATCCCTTTATTTAACGAAACATGAAGACATGCATAGTACTTAATGATCAAATTAGTTATATTTAATTTAAACTTATTCATATGTTCAAAGTACACTACATTCAAAACAATATTATAAAATAAAAATTATCTAAGTAAAATGATTATATTTATAGTTCCGATTTTCAAGTATTAAACCAAAACTTGATAAAGAGTTGTCAGAGTTTAAAAGATAGCTGTATATCGAGATTATACTAACAACGATCAAAATGTCATAAAATAGTAACATATAAAGTTTGTCTTGGAAGCAGGAAATCATTCATTAGGTTTTGTTACACGTGGTGTGAAACTAGTGACAGAGAGTTAAACCTTCCAAAGGTGTTATTGGTATATATCAAATAATATGAATTAACCTCAAATATGTCTTTTCATTTTGTTATCGTGTAGTTGTATTACAAAGCATACCTATTTAAATATTATTAAAATAACTGTTAATCAAACTTATGAATGTAAAATGAAAATCGTCTTTATTCAGTGGAAAATATTTACTAAGTTATTGTTGCGTTTTGTTTCAGTCTTGTCTGTCAACAACATATCAAATCACGGATGATGTACAAACTGATAAACACTTATGGTGACATTTCTGCAAACGTCGTATGTGAAAAGACAATCACGGCATGTTTTTACTTTCAACAGTTTTTGTTGTAACAGTTATAAATTATAAAAGGATGATAACTTTTTTTGTACTTTCGACAATCAATCGATGTTACGATTACAATTGATTTGAGGTATAATTTTTTTAAACAATGATCTTACACTACCAAATAAACTATTCTGATCGTATGTTGGACTGATAGGAATGTACTTGAAAATTTTATATCTTTTAATTAGGTTCATGCCAAATGGGAGGTCATAGATTGAAGGTGACGACCATGTCAACTGATCTCCTTCAGACCTGTTCTGTTCAAGGCCTTGCTCTCTCCATTTGATAAGTCCTCTTTCTTCTTCAGTCCCTGAAATTCATACATTCTTATTACATATTTTCAGCTTTGAGAGTAATTTAAATGTGTTATTGTTTTCATTGAGATACTTGAAAAAGATGTTTATTGATTTACATCTAATATTACATTTATTTTTAAAAGACATAATATTTTCTCCTGTTTCTCATATGTAGGTTGTGAATATTAAACACATGATATACAGGTCGTTCTATAGACTTGACACTTGGCAACAAAAAGGAACGTAACAGACTTTCTTCGATTCTATATCTGTGGTCAGTACAAATATGATATAATACATGAAAAATAGAATTATGGAGGAAAATTAGTTTCTTATATGAAAGAGGTTATTTTAATTTTTAATTTTCTTTATTATTATGTTTAAAGCTGTACAATGTACTATCTACACTATGTCTACTAAACATATTGAAACCTGATTTTTAGCTCTATTAACTATCAGACTTAGTGTTGAGTCTCTGGGCCTTTCAAGTCCTATTTTACTGTGACATAAAATGAAAATTATGTGAAACAACGGTGAAGAAGATTCTTAAAGATTTTATAAACACTTTTGTTGATTTTTTCAAAGAATATATTTTCAATGAAAAAATATGAGAAGCAAAATTACTGTTAGCAAAGAACTACTAATACAGAACAATATATTAAACAATACGAAACAACGAGTAAAACACACAGTATTTCATTGTACAAACTTTTATCAGAAATGTTTCTAAATTGTCTAATGTTAAATTAAAGAAGGAATCAGTTATAACTTATTGTTTTATTTCAGTGATCATCTTGTGATGTTCACATCTGTATTCGACCAGTAAGGATTTCATTCTTATTCTGGACCATAAATACAAATTACAGAAGAACCTTCGATCAGTGCTGATGTGTATTCCTATCAAAATCTTTTTGTTCATGTTTTACAATCTCCCTTTTGGTTGATGTCTTATCAAGTTAAAGTATGTTTTTCGCCGTGTTAACATCTATTTATATAAAGCCCTCTCAGAGGCTTACACAAATCTAAGTTGCTAAAACTCTTGATTTGAAACTCATAACAACTACTACATAGAAGGCCCATTGTGTACCTTAGTGATTGACATCAGCAACGGAAACAAATTTCTAGACAATGGTAATATGTTTATACATATTTAATCATAGTGGATTCTTAGTTGATGTACTTCCTGTTTAGGCTTTCTAAATTGCAGAAATTTTTAACGTTTCTAAGATCTTTCGTTTCTGCAGCCATTGTGGTCGTTCTTATTGTAATATTAAAGGGCATTAATTTCCCCCGTAGGACTTTGAAAGAGTTTGTTCGGAATGAAGCACAATGCTACACCTCTGATATCGATACCCGGTTTCTAGCAAGCAACTGAAAAGTAACTGAATATTTTAAGGCTAAACATAATATAAACCCCTAACATAACATTTTAACATAGTTGCAAATCACATTGCCATGTGTTTGGTTTATTAACGAACTCTCGATAGAATGATCCCTTACCTGGTATGGAATTGTCTAAGAGAAACGCAAAGAGTCCGCAGTCATACACCAGGGGTCTTTTAAAATAATAAACTTTTAAATATTTTGAGAATTTCAATTTTATTTTCAAAGCAAATTAACTGAGGCATATATAATTATTACATTGTCTATCATTACACTAAATATAATACCATTACATCATAACTTGATTTAAACAGACCGGAGACAGTATTCTGAAGTTGGTAGGTTAAAATAGAGGGAGTGCGTTTTTCTTATACCAAAGCTACGTCGAGCTATCTGCTGAGTCCACTCATGTGAATCGAACCCCTGATTTTAACGTTGTATGTTCGTAAGCCTACCATTGTACTAGATAGGGAACCGGTTAAAATGGAAATGGATGAATGAATTGTCAGAAAAATTATGTTACAAATACAAGTTGTTGTTTTTTTTTGTTTTGAGAGTTACGCAGAATAAAACTGTAATGTTTTATACAGCTAGTATAAGCTCCAGAAATAACTGAATACTTTGAAGCCAAATATAATATAAACCCCGAACATAATATTTTAACGGAGTTACATATCACATTGCCATATGTTTGGTTCATTCATAAACTCTCGACAGAATGATCCCTTACCTGGTATGGAATTGTCTAACACAAACGCAATGAGTCCACCAACAAATACACTGGTGTTCAAAAGAACTGAAATGAGTTGGTTTGCTACGTCATTCCCTAAACGAAACAAAATAAATAATTTAATAATCAGTTACATTAAGGTTTACCAACTCGTTGTAACTTTAAGAATATTTTATAAATTTTATAAAGTTCTGTGATAATTAGATAACTCTCAACCATCTTTTAATGTTATAAGAATCTTCTATTTGGTGTGACACAAACCACTCTCATAAATTTTTTCACATTGGATACTCTATGTTTTGTAATTTCTGTAATATTCAACAGTCTGTATTATCTAACAGATGATTTCAGAAACTGTTTCATAACGTTCAACAAATTTCTTTCACCAAACTCCAATCACATTAATAAGTGTTTGGTACTTTGTATGTTTTCTAAATTGTGGAGCATTGAGCCGTCTGTATTATTTAACAGGTGATTCAGAAACTGTTTTGAAACCTTCAACAAATTTCCTTCCCCAAACTTCTCTCACTTTAATTAATGTACATACCTACATCAATAGCTCCAGGATGGCCACTAAACCACTTTGGAATGGTAATCCCCATAAATAAAGAAAATCCAAGAATAAAAGTATTTCTCGATGAGTGAAAGTCGATAAATTGTACATTGGATAGTCCAACTCCCGTTACCAACGCAAACATAACACATATGATTCCACCAATAATGGGCTCAGGAATTATGTTTAAGAAGGCTCCAAACTTCCCCAGAACTGCAAAAACCATCATGGTTACTGCACCATACTGAATAACCCGTCGACTAGCCACCTATTAGTGTGAAAATCAAACAAATGAAAAATGTTCCGAATTTTACGATTCTGAAATATCTCCCGTTACAACATATACACGTCTTTAAGTTTCTAAGATATCAGCAATTATACTATACATACATATGCCACAATAATACAATAAGTTTAAGTAATGAA
Organism: Tachypleus tridentatus; assembly: GCF_004210375.1. NCBI lineage: Eukaryota > Metazoa > Arthropoda > Merostomata > Xiphosura > Limulidae > Tachypleus > Tachypleus tridentatus. The sequence goes on from NC_134827.1 coordinate 20,771,922, forward strand.
AGTAATATTCAAATTTTAAATACAAATATATTCTGGAAGGGCAGCACATGGGTATACTTTTGTTATCCCGATTGCTCCAATGTTTTGACTGTAGGAAGTCATTCCACATCCAGATCCCCAAATTCCAGAGATGGTAGAGGAAATTCCTTCTGCAAATATTCCACGATTTATAGCGCCAGTTGGAGGAGGAGGTGCACAAGCTAGTCGCGCGCATGCGTAGTAATCTCCTATTGATTTCAATACCGATGCTAATATACCTGCAAACATTCCCAAAACAGGACTGATGGTGACTGTCGGTAAACCCCACTGTCCTGAAAGACCAAAATGAAGATGTAAATGGTCCACCTTTATTTCAAACGTTACATTCTTAACATACATATCGACTGCTTTAACAAAACACATGTACAATAAAACATAAAACTTGAAATGTAACATTCTTAAAATACGTATCGACTGCTTTAATAAAACACATGCACAGTAGATTTGTTTGTTTGTTTTTGAACTTCGCAGCTACTCGAGGGTTATCAGTGCTAGCTGTCCCTAATTTTGCAGTGTAAGACTAGAGGGAAGGCAGCTAGTCATCACCACCCACCGCCAACTCTTAGGGTTACTCTTTTACCAACGAATAGTGGGATTGACGGTAACATTATAACGCCCCCACGGCTGAAAGGGCGAGCATGTTTGGCGCGACGGAAATGCGAACCCGCGACCCTCGAATTACGAGTCGCACGCCTTAACGCGCTTGGCCATGCCAGGCCCAATCACAGTAGAACATAAAACTGATACATCTTTCACATTATTACTTTTTATTAGTATAATATTGATTTCAACGTAATATATGTTTAGAAGGGATTTAAACAAATTAGTTGCATGATAACTGAAAGGATAAAAAGGTTGTATATGAAAAGAATTGAGCAACGGATAATGTCATAAATTCCTCACGTAAATAAAAAAAATCTAACTTTCAATGGTTATATTTATAACTACTTTCCTGGACAAGGAAATCTAAACCAGTGACTGGAGTACATCGTCTTCACACGAAGATCAGTTCTGGCCGGGTTAGTTGGTCCAAGGGCATCTGTAGCAGTTAGTATGAAACAAATAACCCACGCAGTAACTATTGTAAGTATGACCTGCAAATAGTCTTGGAGTTACTTTTATTCATCATTAAGATTAATTCGCTAACCATTATACATTTGTTTATTTTTTTACTTTTATTATTAATCTCTTAAATAAACCATAAAGCAATATATTAGCATTTAAATTTATGCCAGTGGAAATTGGTTCAGATACAAGGCTAACAACAAAGCCCACTGAATGTGTTAAAAATGAAATAGTTGACATTTAATATGAGGCTGAAATGAACATTTTAGTACGTAGTAAAAATAATTTCAAATTTACAGTTTTTATGATACAAATACGCGATACATAAAAATTAAACAAATTTAATGTTATTTATTTTCAAAAGTTGCTTTAATATTTTTCTTTGCACATCAAATACAATTTTTTGTTTCTTTCCCTTGTGGTACTTGTTTCATAATACATTTGTTGTATTTTCAACCTGTTTTACCGCGCTACCTATGAACAGTAATAGTCATCTATATTTAAGTTCATTTTCTTAAATGTTTTTTTTGCAATCTTACAACAAAACATTTTAAGTAACTCTTAATTATTTAGACAATGTTTCTTTTTTAACAATACTCTTTATAATTGAGGCTTTAGTGTGTTTTTATATAAAACTGAAATGTGTGTGAACCGTGTTTTAAGCCTATACTTACTGGAAAAAGCTTGAAAACTGGCAGTTTTTCGATCTTCCATCCTCTTTCTCTACTGTAGCTACAACCAGGAATATTAATATTTTCGAGGTACTGAGAGAAGAGCACAAAAAGTAAAATTGTTCTGAAAACAAACAACAACAAGATGCAGTGTTGTTAGAATACTGAATACGTAGCTGGAAAAACCACTTACTGTAACTTACTTAGGAATAATTAATATAAGTTTTATTTTAGCAGTTAATACTGTGATTATTAACCCTTTTATAGTGTTAAGTGTAGGGTACGTTTATGATTATCTATAATCTTAGGAAGTAATCGTCTTTCTCTGTATCCCTTCAAAACAGTATTTGCCTTCATTGTCTGTATATCGTTTTTGAGAGAGAAACTTCTATTTTTCTAGTTGTTATAGAACAATAATATTTCGTACGTGAAATATGTTTTGTGGTCTTTTTATGTATGGCGTCTGGAGCGTCTCATTTCAACGATAAGCCTTCATACTGATATTCCACTTTCTCTGATGTTTTTAGGTCTTGGTATCAAACAGTTTGAGTATTGCTTCTTTATCCAGTGCTACTACATACTCTGCTGTACCATTCACACAGAAAACATGGGAGCTTTGTTTGGACGGTTTCTTGACCCAACAACATGCAAATAATTTTTTATTATCCGCAATGTTGCCATCCATGTTCTTTGTACTTCACCTTATAAGAAGTTTGAAATTTTCATGTGTTGCATTCAAGTGAATCAGCAACAGGAACAGAAGCATATATGTTACCATTGTAAAGGAGAACACTTGTAGATTTCTCTTGGTAGAATTAATAAACAATCGCCACTCACTTAGATCATAGAGTGCAGCTCCTAACATTGGAATTAATTCAGCAATATTGTTGCAATTAAGAAGTGAGCCTTCTTGCAAAAAGAATGGTATAATCAATTTCTCATGAATTCTGTACCTGCAAAAGTATTTCCATGGAGAAATTAAGTTCTTATCCAGAAGTTTGGACTCCAGAATCTATAAAGGCCCAAATTTCTCGTGAAATCACTAACATTACAAGATATTTCTGGTTGAACAGCGTCCCTATCGTCATTTCTATTGACATCGGATTCAGAATCACATGAAACTGTATGAAGAGTCTCTGATGGAGGACGAACAGGTTCATGAACATCACCTGTTAGCCTTAAAGCAGAATGAAGGTACGGATGAGAAATTTCCTTTATATTTCGAGTGTTGTAGCCTTGTACGAACAATGATAAAAAATAGCAGTCATTACTGTGGTTTTTAGACTCATACCAGACTGCTGAAATTCCGAAAGGTAAAGACTTTCTCCTACTTTTAATTCATTATCTCAGCTCTTCGACACAAATAACGTAAATTTCCCTTAGGACCCATTTTTTTGTCGTTAAATGCCTCTTTGACGAATTCTGTGATGTTTTTTCTTAGTTTCTTTACTACACCTTTACCACAAATATCTTTGAGTGATTTACACAACCTCTTGTTTCCATAGAGACGAATAAGTAATATTCAAAATAAAAATTAATGTATCAGTGCAGGCACAATTAAATAATATACAGAAATGGAACGTCATGCTGCCTGTTTATTGGGTATGTATTAACGGTGTGTTTCTTTTGTGTTCTAGAATAATCTATAAGACTCTGACGTCTAAATTAATCTCAGAAACGTTATATCCAGTAGCTGTCGCTACTTTAAACTAAAAAAGACCCGATTTAAATGAAAATTATTCATATCATGTTCATATGACGTTTTGTGAAAAGTCAGTATGTGATAGAGAAATATGGATATCATTTTGGTATTCAGAATAAGTGAATCAATTTAAAAATTTCAAGACAACAAACCACCCAAGAAGTTGCTATATTGCAAATTATAGAAAACAAATTAGCTTCCAAAAGATCGACCATTTATACTTATTACTAGAATAATCCCGTGACTTACTTATTACAATTTAATGTTATCACACTAACAATTAGTTTATTCGTTTTAAATGAACAATAACAGATCAAATAAAATAAAAGTACGTAAACTATCAATAAGAAAAAAGTCCATTGTAGTACAAGACTTACATAATTGCTATTCCCCAGTTCTTACTCGCTATAGAAGCTGCTTCTTTAAAAACTGAAAGTCCTATCAACGAGATGGAAGGGACGATAACTAATGGTGTTAACCACTGAAGTATTATTCCTATAACGCCTGAAAGTCCAATAATTATTTCAAAGATTGATGCCGCAATGATAGCGCCTTGTATCTAGAAAAATATATGAGAAACGATATTTTAATCTCTGCAAAGATATATTATAGTTTATTTCAGATAAGTAATTAGTTAAGTGTCTCTCAGGTTTATTTTAGGAATTATTCGAAAATGTAAAAAAAAGTAAATAGACGTTCCTTTTCTCTGAAAAGAAAATCGTAATTTTATCAAAAAAAATAACTGTATGATTTAGGTGATTAATTTTCGTGTGTTCTAATTATGTGTTTATAACAATTTCATTTAATAATAAAGAAATCTGAAGGCCATATTTCAATCTGGGTTTAAATCTGTCACAGAAAATTAAATAGGATTTGTATTTAATTATTTTATAAACTGATTATTATTATATGCTAATATAAAAATATCTATAAAAAATATAGAATATGACGAATTTAGAGCTTTACATTTTGCTTTGTTTGTTTCGTGTGAATATCTCTCAAAGTTATCTGCACTAGCCTTCACTAATATAGCTTTGAAATACGAAAGGAAAGGCAGGTAGTAATCACCACCCATCCAAAACCCTTGGGATACTCTTTCATCAACGAATAGTGGTATTCATTGCCACATTATAATACTCAAATGGCTGAAAGAGCCAGCATGTTTGGTGAAATGAGGATTCAAACCTGCAACCCTCAGATTGCGAGTCACGCTCCCTAACCACGTAGCCATGCCAGGCCATTACTTATTGAATTTAAAGCGAATAACGGAATTACTGGTACACATTTACTTTTACATTTATGACTGTTTCACTTCAGTGCATGTATCATATATTGTTAAATATGTATTGCGAACAACCTTTATTATGACTCATTTTTAGAAGATTATCGATCATAAGAATCAACACTGTACTACATGTAAATTTAAAATAGAAGTGATTGCCAACATTACTGCCCGCCGAATTTTTGACAGTATCGCCTAATGATTAAAAAAATGAATATAATAATATATTATTTTAGTGATAAGTTTTCTTACGTTAACACATAGCGTAAATATAAAAACCTGCGACTTACTAATGAAATTAAAGTCTGTGATGCTGAACTACTTCTTATTACAACAATAATAAATTGTACTAGTTTCTCCAAATCTCTGTCGTTAACACTAACATTCTTATTAGTTTCCAGGTGTACTCATTCAGTAGCAGATCAGAAATAAATAATTTAGGATTTCGTGCAGTAATTGTTTTTATTTTTCCGTTGATTAGTAAACTCCTTATTTCTTACATCGGATACATAATATTTCAAGAAACTGTTTTCATATAATTTCTCACCTCTCTCATTCGGATTTGCCAGATTTCCTGCAGCTCTTCCTCTGTAGCCGACAACATTTCTTCTTCACTGGGACACTTCCACTGAGGTAAACTCAAAATAGCAAATATCGGAGCCAGAAAGACAGAAGACGGGCCTTGAATTATCGGAAGTCTATTAAAAAACACTGAGTAAGTTTTTACATGTAAATACTAAATCAGTTCTGTTTATAATTGCACAGAGAGTTCAAGCTACTATAAACAATACCGAAACTATCTTTAACATATGTATATTTACAAAAAAAGATCTGAAACAGGTTCAAGGTTCTATATAAAACTATATTTTTGTCTATTAACCTTTCACCAGACAGCTTCTTTCATATACACAGTTTGTAAACGTTACATCAAAAAGGTTTTCGAATTTCACCAGTTTTATCTAATTATGTCTTATCAGATGGCATTGGATTTTGTCAGTAACCATGTAGCGTAATTTGAAGAATGTGACGAATTTAGAGCTTTACATTTTGCTTTGTTTGTTTCGTTTCAATTTCTCCCAAAGTTATCAGAGATTCCGCGTCCAAAGCTCTCTATTCTTCTTTGTTTCTTATCATATCCCATCTAGAGTAGATGGTAGGATCTTAATGTTTCTTTAAGCAATCCGAAAACGTGGAAATTCATAAACGGTACGCCCGTCTTTATATATATGTCTTCGCAACGAATATCTTTAACGCATTTTTAATTTTCTACTGCACGTGATAATAGAAATGATATGTTAAATAAGGTGCTTGTGTAAGTATGTTACATTTCATAGATTTCTAACACACTTTTGTGTTTGTTACAAATTAAAAACCCTCTCGCCAATACATTTTAAATAATTTTGTTTTTTTGTATTTAGAATTAAGTTCAAAGCTACACAATAGGTTATCAGTGTTGTACCTTCCACGGGTATCGAAACCTGATTTCTAGCGGTGAGAATACACAGATGTACTGCTGTGTTACTTGGAGATTTTTGACTGAAAAATTGAATTATTGGAATACACCACTACTCCACTTCCAACATTTGAAATGTCTATTTTTCATTGTTAACTAAATTTTCAGTTAGATAGTGAGCTCGACTGGCAGTCTGAGGGTCGCGGGTTCGAATATTCGTCACATCAAATATTCTTCTTCATTCAGCTATCGTTGCGCTATAAGGTAACGGTCAATTCCGCTATTCGTTAGTAAAAAAATAGCTCAATAATCTGCGAATGGTGATGATGAGTAGTTGCCTCCTCTCACACCCTCAGCGAAAATAGCGCTCGTGCAGCTTTGCGAGATATTCCAAATAAATAAAGAAAACTTTATCGAGGTCATCAATTAAAAGAGAATGTTCCCTTTTTATTAATTCTAAATCTTTAATCCGAAAAAAAATTGAATGAACTAAACGTATAAATATTTACATTACAAATGTCTCTGATAAACAATGGACTTTGCCAGGGGACTGCGCATAAAGGTTAAAGCAAACTTAACAAAACTTTATTGTAACATAACACCTTCTGTAGCATAAAATAACTGTATTTCTATAGAAAGTATTGGCCGGATTTTATTCATTTATACATTTGAACATAAGTTAAAAATGGTGTTGTAATATAATTTCGCGATTCAACACGTCAATGTAAGTACATAATAAGGACATCATTCCAGAAAACTACAGTATTATGATATTTCAACTGTCCCACATTTTATGCCTGTAAAGTTAGATGTATGACTTAGGCTCTTACCTTGTACCGAATGTTGACTGGATTAAGGACCCTAAACCTGACACAAAAAATAATGTTGATGTTATGTAGCCTCTAGCAGGGTCAGATTCTTTGATGCAGAGCTTTGGTGTGACTAAGTACGAATATGCAACAGTGGTCCCGAACATCATCAGATATTGCTATTATTGTAAAACCAATAAACACCGTTTTTTATTCATATTTCAATCAAAAACTATATCAGAACCGTTCTTAGCAATAAAAAAAGTGTAAAGTACTTTAATTAAACTCTAATGAAGGGAACTAAACTATTTTTACGTTGGCGTTTAACAACATGTAATAATAAACATATTAATTTATTTACATTATAATTAAAATAGCAACTGTTACGGGGGTTATGTACATTGTAAAGTTAACTGTTACGGTTTAACCACCTTTCACTCGCTCAAGAAATATGATAATAATCAGTTACACTGGTATAAGCTTTTACGTTAAGCCTATTAAATTTAAAAAACCGCATTCTTAATATAGATCTTTATGGATTATTACAAACTAGATGAGTATATAAGAACACTAGGTCAATCCCATGTCCACAGTCGACCATCCTTTGATTGAGCGAAACTCGTAATATTCAAAAAATACGACGAGAATAGTCCAGTTGAAGTTCTTTTACTACAAAGCATATGCAGTGTATCCTGTGATCTTTACTTTATTTTTTTTATTTACTCATTTTTACAATTGGTTTTTAAACTAAGCTTTCTTAAAGGCTTTACATACTAGATAGATAAATCCTGGTTTAATTGAAAAAAATCTTCCCGCTAGTACAGTAGTAAGTATTCGGATTTACAACGCTACAATCTGGAGTTCGATTTCCCCCAGTGCGCTCAGCAGATACCCCGATTTAGCTTCGCTATTATAAAAGACACACCATGTGTAAAATTATTTACGCGATTAAAGAAACAAATTAACGTAGACATAAGTTCGTTTAATTAAAGTACATGTAAAATAAATAATAAAATATAGTAATTATACTTAGAATAGTGCACAGTGTATGTTATAGTTGAGAGAGCTCAGTGTGTAACACGCTTTTACGAGTTGAAACAAAGAAACTCACATCATCGAAGAATAAGCCCGTACTAAGATAATGTTTTGTGATACGTGTAGTTCATTATAATTATATCGACGTGTGTTTTTATTCGATAAGTCAAATAACTAATTATATCCTGTAATCTGACAAAGGACAATTATTCAACGAGATACCTTCAGAAACACTAACAATTCAAAATATTAGTAAATCTTCAGTTAAAGATAAATGTTTCACTAAAAATTTATATTAAAACACAAAATAAAACGTTTTGCATTAAAAAAAAGTATTTGTGTGAAGTCTGGTAACCCTGAAGAGGAACAAATCGAAGATCAATATCAGCTCTCTAGTGATGGGAAACAGTAGAATGTTTGACTTCTTTATGGCTTATAATTTTATGGTAAAGTAAAGAAGCAGAAAACTAAAATATGTAAACTAGTAGTAAGAATACAAAGGAAAGTGACTTTTCAAAATAAAGTTGATTTCAACCTCTATTAAGAAACAAAAACAATGTTAATATTGGAACGAAGAATTGCATGAATAAAGGAAATACTAATGTTGAAGTGAAATGTTGCAGTGGAAACATCATATTTACAGCTGAGATGTTCTTTTAAAGCAGTATTGGAAAAATAAACGATTCATTAGTGAAATTCACTATAAATAACATATGGTACTGCAAAAATAATACGAAATATTTAGATAATTTGTGTTAATAAACCTCATCATCATCGTTAAACATAACGAGTATCATCAACAGGTGAGTCTTATGGAAAAGTTTCATGAAAAATAATAATTATAAAATATAATAAGATTTTATCTGTATGTAATGACGTTAAATATTACCAACTGAAGTAATATCATATAATAAAATAACTACATTAAAATTCGTATTCTCACCTGGATCCCAAGTACGAAACATAGGTACCAACGAGGAACTTCATCCACTGTGTATAAGATGTTACCCCTGAATCTTCCTTCCTCTTTGGGCTGCAATATACACTCCAATTTATTGTAAAATAATGAATTGGATTACTTAAACATTGAAAATGAAGTGATTTGAAGTATCTTCACTGGTACATGTACCACTTTTGCGTAAATAAACTCATATTTCACAAAACTAATTCTGTGTTTGTATAACTTCTTGTCAGAGATTTACTACAGTATACCTATTTAAATTTATGTTTAAAAATATACACAACTTATACTGTTATATCTGTATTGCGAAATTCACGCCTATTCACTAAATGTGCAGATGATTCTCGACTGTAAGAGTCAACAACATATGTGTGAACTTGAACATTAACTATTGTTCATATACTCATTCCACGCCTATAAATGTAACAAACGTGTCACGTCATAAGACAGTACCTGTTTTGCTATGGTTGGTGTAATATAAACCTCGTAAACCAAAACTGTGATTAACACTAACTAATCGATAACATCAGATATCTCACCAGGAATGTTTATAGATTTTGAATATAAGAAACCATTTAACTTCAGGGGATTCACATCGGACATAACTATTTTTACCTACACATTATATATTTCTCTGCGGTAAAAAAACTCGAAGTGTGAAAAGCAAATAACAAAGAATTAGCTAGCTTTCTGTTAAGTGAATCGTATCTACATCAACTTGAACTTGATTCTTTCATCATGGTCTGAAAGTCTCGCTATTACTTGCAAGTTGTAAATTAGCAATTGCAAGTAGCAATTATTGTAAATTTTGTTATTCTTTGTATGTTAAAATATATTTTTATTACAAAAACTGTCTGTATCAATTTTCAGATAGTCCTCGTGTAGCTTTTTGCGAAATTCAAAACAAACCAAACAAAGTACTTTAATTTGCGTGTCATTTAGTTTCGTTACGAAGAAATCATACGATTGGCTGAAAGTTAATTCAATTGTTTTTTCAATATATTTTTTTCTAAACAAACAAAAAACAAATAAACTATTAGAAAAACTAGTCAAATATAACTTGGAATTATTATAGTTGATAATGTCTGTTAGAGCTAAGACATTTAATCAAGTTGTATCAAAAACTATTCTATTTCAGAAAATATTTTATAATATCTCTACATTAAATTGTTTCTTACCTTAAGTTCATCGACTGTTATTTCGATTTCCTTTTCTGCAATTTTTGTTTCGTCCTATGTATGGTTATATATAATTTTAATATGTGAAACAAATTTAGAAAATTTTCATTGTGTTCTGCCAAACCTGTTATCCATAGTATTGTTCTACTTTTTAATATGTTGGAACATAAACATCACAGCATTCAAAACAAATGTTTTTTCGAGACTTATGTCTTTTTTAAATGTATAATAACATTTACTAAAACCTCCACTGGCCAATAAAATGAGAACATTTATACCTTGGCCCTTTACTAACAAATGCTACGCAATGTTTTCAACGTACTATATTTTTGTTGTAAAATTTTAATGAAATAAAAATTAAAAAGTTACAATATAAGTGTATTACAGGCTTGTATTTCTAGAGCAGGTGTTTTAAAATTTCTTTGGTAGGCATATTATTCAATTCAAGTGCTTTGATTTTCAACCTTTTTAAATACATATAGATACAAACTTTTAATTTATCAGTTAATATTTAAGTATTTAAATAACCTTAATCTAACACTTCTATTTTTTTCAATTTGTTCATAGTTTCAACATTTACCACTTCATAAAACTCTTCAGTTCTAATTAACCCGAATCATTTGCAATAGTATGTAGTAGTGCGTTGTCAGTCAGTAGGCTCTAAAATGACGTTAATAGGGAAAACTAAAATTTATAGGTCGATAAAAGACGTCAGATAAAAGTACATATGCCACGAAATACGAAAATTGTAAGTTACTAGTATGAGATGAGAATTTCGAGAGCTAGATATATATATTTGTTATCCTTCATTTTGATCTAAATTATTTTTAAAAGAGACTAATTCCGATGTCGCTGCAAAGTACATTTAATTTTTAAAATATATCTTAAACTTTTAGTGATATTATGATATTAAAATAAACAAAAAGCAAAATAACAAAGTTCCTAACAAATGTTCTGAGGTAACATATGATGACAGGTAATAAACTTCATACGGTTCTCAGTTGTATTAACAGATTGCTAAATTAATGTCAACACTACGCAAAACTAAAGGTACCTAGATTCGTAAAGTTTACTAATACATGTTGTTGATTTTCAAAATATTTATAAAATATTGTTATATGGGATAAGGTTCGGTTCTTTACTAACTTACCTTTGCTAATTTTCAAATAAAGTAACTAGAAAAGTATTTAGTTTCTTGGAAAAATATAAATAATCAAACAAATTGCGATAAAAATAGTTGAGGTGGCAGGTATCTTTGTTTTACAAACTAATCGTGTCGTATCTTACGAAAGCTTTAAACAGAACAATAAACCTCTAAATCGTATTGTATATTATTGAACGCCAAGCCCAGAACCTGAAAGCACCAACAACTATCCCCTAACTTTGTAAAAGTAAAACTATCAAGAAAATTTAATCAATGCACAAACGTTATCCAGAATTTACAGAAAAAAATACTTAAAGCCATGGTGAACACGAAATGCAAAAAAGTACAAGACTTAGAAAAAATGGCCATTGATTATCAACTGACATGCTGCATTAAACAAGAGATTTAAAGAAGTAGAAAAAATGAAAACCAGATTAAAAAAACACAAAAGTCACCTTCACACTTTTTCGAACACTGCAACTCAAATAAACACAACATAACCATAGAAAACACCCATAAAGAAACAAATGTAAAATTAAAGAAGACTTACATATACAACAACTCAAGCCCAAAATAAACCAATACAAAGGAACACCTTTATTACCTATATTAATTTATATAATCCAACATCTAAGCACGCTCTCTACATTCCTACCCTCAGTTACACATCCGCCTTAAACCATATGGTCAGCTTTCGGTCAGTTACCTCTTTCTTTCTTTGTGAACCTGATGATGACCGAGGAAGTTCGAAATCGTGTTCGCTCCTCAACGTAGTGATTTCTCTATCCATACCAGCCGTTTTACATATATATTTTTCTCTATAAGTGAGTTTTTCTCGTCTTCACAAACAAACAAACAAAATATTTGTAGTCTAGTTTATAATATTTAGATGTACTACTACGCATTCATTCTTTTAATCCTGCAAAATCTGTTTTTAGGTTTTTGAATAAACTTTCCTTACAGAGTCAGAGCTCATCATTTTTGCACATTTTTGATTTCATCGAAATACAGGCGTAGTTTTCAGTTGAATTGCTAAGATAATTTTAAGCAAAATTTGAAAGTATAATAATTATATCAATGGTAAAATTTGTGTAAATAATCCTTGAAAATTTTTTTCGTGTACTTCAATGTTCAATTAAAATAAACATCCAATAATAATTAAAAAGATTCATATGATGTTCGTAATATGCTATTCTAATCATTTTCAATTACAAAAACAAAGTTGGAAATAAACATTCAAATTATCTATAACATCTTATTAGTTCATGCCGGGAATATACAACGAATAAAATTACATACGTAAGACTCGTTCGTTAACAGCCTTACAACGTTGTATAACACACATAGTGTAAAGGTTTATTATATGAAATAAATATGTTTTTTGTATAAATAAATAAAACTTTATCAACGTACCTTCAATTCGGAAGCCGGATTATCCTGTTCCATGCTTACTAAATATTTTATGAAGGATTTCTGAAGTAATAAATACAGATACCAATAGGACAAGTTGAAAACAACTGTAGAACTGTGTACAAATATTCCTACCAATCTAAGTGAAGTTCCTTTAGGTAGGAGGAGCTTTAAAAACGTAATATCATCAGATGTGACGAAACTAACTCTCATAAAATTTAAATTTTGTTCAACTTAGAAAGATATTTATGTTTGGAGAGAATTAAATATTGTATTTTTTTTACTGATTTATTTTTATGTATTTATTTTATTGTCGATGGTTGCTTTAATTAAACATATATTTAAAAAGGTATGTAACTTGTATTGTTAAATGCGTATTGCTAATTTCTGCCTCTTCTCTATGTCTTTAAAATATTTTCAAGTGTAAAAATAAACAATGTATTGTGTGTGTATGTAAACACTAGTGACTGCCAGTATTGTTGCGAACTAAAATATACATCTCTGAACTTTCAACGTCACGTGAATCTTGTTAAGTAATAGGGGTTATTTAGCATTAATTAAACTATCGAAATAGAGGATACAAATCTTGAAGAATTATTTATACATATATTACCCTTGATATAATCTCTCTCTCTCTCTATGTGTTTGGGTATATAAATATGTACATCTGGGAGGGTCAGGTACACCCGACCTTTTCCTCCTTCCTTTTCACTGTTAGAGTGGACTTATTAATATAGTTAAAGTTAATACACGAGTGATGAGCACAAATCAGGCCCTTTTCAGGGCAATGTTCATATATTTTGTACTTTCGGATCTAAGTCTAGAACATAGGTGACCTGTTTTATTTTAGCACTAATATTTTTTATTTATATTTACTTTTATTCTTTAAATTATTATTTATTATTTTCATTGTTTTTTATTTCTTTTGATACTTAATTTAGTTTAATGATCTAATGTATAAGTTTATCAGGGAGAGGTGTTTGTGGCTCTCTTCATTTTATATGCAATACCTGTTTAGTTTGTATAACAGCTCATATAATTATTTTTGACATAACTCTCCCTCTATCTCGGTGTTTGGGTATTGTATGTTCGTATCCTGGAGAGTCAGGTTCTCTTTGACCTGTTCCTCCTCCCCGTACTTGTGTGGTCTTGCAGTATTTGATAGTGATATTTACTTCATTTTTGGGTCAGAGTGAACTGAATATTACTCCGATCCTTTTCAGGGCAATGTCCATGTATTGTGGAACATATATGGTTATTATTTTGCCCTATCAGCCGGATGTCAAGTTTCTTTGTATCACTTTTTTTTATTCATTATATGTATATATATATAACAAACATACATGTTTTATTATATATTTATTATTATTTTTATTTATTTATTTTATTTATTTTTATTTAGTATTATTTTATGTTTAAAATATATATTGACCGGGTAGAGATGTTTAGGTCCAGCTTCATCATGTATCAGGTATCTATCTAGTTCGCATAGTGTTTCGTTTTTCATCCAATTTTTATCGAAGTACGTTATTCTACAATGTAGGAGTCTATCTGGTGCGGTTGGTATGTTCGAATATTCATGTATGAATTGAGATGATGTAGTTCTTGTAACTCTGTATGCTGTTGTGAGTAGTGTGTTTTGGATTGTTTGTAGTTTGGTTTTAATTATTTTGTCGCTTACAGTTATTCATGCCGGAGATGCGTAGTCTATTACTGGTATGTTTTGTAAATTTTTAGTATGTTGCCTGTAAATGCTCCACTGGTTTTGCCAGTTAGACTCCTATTATAGTTGGTTCTTCGCCAGACTTTATTTTTAATTTTGTTGACATGGTAAATCCAAGTTAATTTTGAATCATGGGTTAGACCTAAAAATTTAACCGATGTGGCAGTCTGAAGTAGTGTACCATTCATATATAAATCTGGTTTAGTTTTTTATGTTTTGTCAATTTCGTAAAGACTACGAGTTGTGTTTTTGCTGTGTTTATTTTTATTCGATATTTTTGACAGTATTCACTTATTCTATTTAGTTGTGGTTGTATGTTAGTGGCTGCTATTGTTGGTGTTGCGGCACTTTTCAAGAGTACTACATCATCAGCGAACTGTGAAGAGAATCCATGATTAGGATCATTCAGTGCCATATTGTTTACATACATGATGAAGAGTATAGGGCTAACCACTCCTCCCTGAGGGACATCAGCTTCTGGGGTAAAGTACTCAGAAAATGTACCCTCAACATTCACTCTACACTTTCTATTTTCAAAAAGTTAGATAGCCAGCGAATAATTCCACGCGGTTGTCCCATTTCATTTATTCGGAACCTGAGACTATCGTGCCATACGGTGTCGAATGCTTTCTCGATATCGAGGAAGCAAGTGACAGTGCATTCTTTTTTATAGAAGCTATTTATTATATTTTCGGTTAATCTAATTAAATGATCTGTAGTTTGTCTAAGTTTCCTGAATCCATTTTGTTTTTTTGGTAATTTTGATGATATCTCCAAGAATGTGGAGAGTCTATCACTGATTATTCTTTCGAGAATTTTATCTGCACAGCTGGTCGGGCTGATTGGTCGGTAGCTATAAGGTTTATTTGCTAGCTTTCCTTCCTTAGCGAACATTAATATATTGGTGAGTTTCCAAGAAACTGGGATGTATCCTGAGGAGAGAGATAGATTAAATCGTGTTTTTAGGTGGTCAAACAATTTCGGAGTGCCCTTTTTTAGAAGGATGGTTTGTATTTCATCTTTACCTGTAGATGTTTTTGTAAGGATATTTCTTTCGTTAATATCGTGTCTTCGTAGTTTTCATAGTTTGTGATGTGTCTTGTGTTTCTCTCAAATATGCTCATCGGGAAAATTGGTTCAAATTTTTTTTATTATTTAGTGTGTGGTTGGTGACTTTATTGTAGAAATATCTATTCATGTCTGGATCAGAATGAGTTTTAAATGTATTTTGTAGTTGAGCTTTGATACTATTACACTTTCAAGTCTGTTTTGAATTACACCCAAAGTTACACGAGGATTATCTGCGCTCGCCGTCCTTAATTTAGAAGTGTAACACTAGAGGGAAGGCAGATAGTCAACGCCAGCTCTTTGGCTACTATTTTACTAACCAAAATAGGATTGACCGTCATATTATAACACTCCAATGGCTGAAATGACGACCATGTTTTGTGTGACGGCATCAGAAGCGAAGAAACTATTTCTAGTTGTTGTTTTGAATTTCATATCAAGTTGCACGAGGGCCATCGATCTGTGCTACTCGTCCCTAATTAAGTAGTGTACGGCTAGAGGAAAGGGAGAACGTCATTACCACCCACAGCCAACTCTTGGGCTATTCTTTCACCAACGAATAATGAGATTGACCATCAAATTATTAGGATAGTAGGAGATGGAGAAACGTAATATCATCAAAAGTGACGAAACTCTTTCTCTCAAAATGGAAATAATTTTAACTTAAAAATAGATTTAGTTTTTGATGAATACAAAAATTGTATTTTTTACTTATTTACTGTTATATATTTATTTTCAAATTTATATTTGCTTTAGTTAAACATATGTTTAAAAAACGCATGTAACTTATATTATAAAAAGTGTATTTCGAAATGTCCGCCTTTTCTCTGAATCTATAAAAGATTCTCGAGTGTCAGAATCATCAATGTACTGTGTGCGTATATAATGTACATGTGACTTCCAGTATTGTTGGCAAATGTGCTTTTGAGAATATCTTCCATAGTTTATAAATCCACACGTTAAAACAGTTGTAAATTGTTGGTTTTATACATCTGGTATATTACAAACTTCGAAAACTATCAGTGTGATAAACGCTTATCAATTGAGACACTGCAGAAATTTGAGCAGGAACATTTACAGAATTCGGACATCACAAACTATCTAACTTCAGTGAATTAACTTTGGACGTTAGTATTTCTACGAGAATATTGTATAACTTCGGCTGTTAATAAATCACGTAAAAGCAGCCAATAAAAGAGAGCTAGCTGTTAAGTGAAGTGTACCGATATGACTCAAAATTAATTCGTTCTTCCTGAACCATCGATAAAATATTTAGTTTCAGACCAGGGAAAAGAGTCTTTATTCTTTGCAACTTTGTAAAAGTATTACATATATATTATCATTTTTAATTAATATTTGTAATAACTGTTATTATGAATTGTGTTATTGTTTGTATATTAAAATATATATGTGTTAAGAAAGAAATATGTGTCGTATAGTCTTGACGTAAAACATCATAAATTTGATACATATCACATTCAATTAATAAATAAAATTTAATTACAATGAAATGATATGAAATCGTAATATGTCGTTCGAGATAAATGATAATACGTAACTTATAATATTAATTTTACACGCGCTCAATTCGAAATCTCTAATAGACAAACTAAGAAATATGACAGACAAATGTGCAGTCTAATGTGGTTTTTATCATTATTATTAGTTTTATTAAATTTGTTGTTTCTGTTAAAATTGTAAATTTAAACATTTAATATTGCCTATAAAAGTATAATTTTGAACACATTTTTCTGCTTAACACTATCTAACTGAGACGATAACGCAAACTTTAGGTAGTGTAGCCAGACAAGAACAAGTGTACAGCAGCTCAGAAAATAAGGTGAGAAACACACATAGACGTAAACAAAATAATGAAAATAACTACAGAGTAGTTCCATATCAAGAATGATACCATGTACTGATTTTACTGCCTTGCAATTCCCAATAGAAATGTTAATATATGGCATTGTTATTATCTGAATTAAGTTATTCACGGAATATATGAATTACTTAAACGTATTCCACACTATGGGTTTTTGGACGTCATAGAACAACGATTATCCAAGCGAACTATCTGATTAATGGAAAATACCCCAAAAGTTGGTGGTGAGTTCTGCCCTCTACTTATCTGTCAGTTAAAAAGTGTAGCGTAGAGAGTAATTCTGTGGAATTGCAAGAAATTTGCAAAATAAATTGCATCGACATCTAGTGATCAATAATAAAGTATTTCATTAAGTATTGACAATTTCCTGTTGTTTTTTCTTGTAAAACTTTTGATGTATTAAATAATGATTACACTTTGTGAATTCTCCTTCTTTTATGTTATTAACAATAATAAGTTTGGATGTTTTAATAATTTCTATTAATACTGTAAAGATGGTTGAAGCCTAAAAATGTCTCAAACACGAAATCTTGTATCAAAGACATAATCCTCTAATGAAAGTGAATAGTCTAAAATATTTTATATTTCCAAAAGTTCAGATTATTCAATGAATTACATTCAAAGTTGTTTATCTTCGTATATTTCTTAAGCCACTCTTTTACCAACGCATAGTGGGAATGATCGTAACATTATAACACCCCCTACGGCTAAACGGGCGAGCATGTTTGGCGTGACGAAGAGCCTAACCCGCGACCCTCAGATTACTAGTTGAGACCATTAACCAGCTGGTCGTGCCGTGCTGTTTTAAAAAAGAAATAAATTCTAAGTACAACTTCCGCTTAGTGATAAATTTATTTGCTGAGATCATGCGTTTATGTTGTTTCTTTCTTTGTCTTACATATGGTATGATGTTTTCGCATTAATTAGGTATCTTAAAGACACAGTTTATATTTGAATGTTTATTCCATCTAATATTGTTAAATTCTTAAGTAAGGTATTACGTTGCCAACTCACGTAGCTTTAAAAAGAGATTCTGCAAAACAATCGTGATATTCAGTTATTAGGTATAGAGTTCAAATTAAAGGTTTTCTAGGAGTAAACATGATTAGTTTATAAAATAAACATGTCAACTACCTCATCTGTTTTGTTACATTTCGTTCGAGTGATTTATATTTTCCAAGAAAGTAAATACCTTTATGGATATATTTAAAAAACAACAACAGCGATTGTAAATTGTTAGGATACTGAAAGGTACTGGGGCCCGGCATGGCCAAGCGCGTTAAGGCGTGCGACTCGTAATCCGAGGATCGCGGGTTCGCGCCCGTGTCGCGCCAAACATGCTCGCTTTCCCAGCCATGGGTGCGTAATAATGTGACGGTCAATCCCACTATTCGTTGGTAAAAGAGTAGCCCAAGTGTTGGCGGTGGGTGATGATGACTAGTTGCCTTCCCTCTAGTCTTACACTACTAAATTAGGGACGGCTCGGTGCAGTGGGCTAACAACCTACTCACTTAAAAACCTGTTAATGAATCCGCAAGTGATTGCGGCCCTATGTTCCTTGCTGGAATCGAGTGGTGAATGAATGAAAGGTATTGTGTTTACCAATAGATTATACATATATTAGAAATAACATAGAACAATTAACTTTGAGAATTTACATATTTTTGTTTAGCATAGTGTTGGAATTATTATATTCAGCAGCCTATTAATATTCAGGAATCGGAAATCCTATAACCCGAACGTTTCAGAATAGTGGACCTTCTTTCTTCATTGGCGAATAGAAGAAGAACGGTCCACTTTTCAAAATCTCTTCGGTTAAAGGGTTTCCATTGTTATCAAAAGTTCTTGAACATCATGTGATCATATGTTACTCCAGGGCATTTGTTTGGTAGTTTGTTATTTTCTTTCTCTTTGTTTTAATATCAGAAAACATCCAACAAAAGTTCAAAGTGTATTTTAAAAAATAGATGTAATTTTGGAGCATCCTCGGAATTGATCTGTGTAAAGAGAAAATTATTTTTATTTCTTGCTCTGGAAGTTCATATGAAATGCTGTATTGTAACTTAAGAGTTAACTGCCTTAGAAATACCAGCGTATAATAGTTTTATGTTGTACTATTTCATTTTAACTTCATCACAAATTTTACCGAAAATTGGTGCTTCTCAATTTAAATATGCCAGCCCCGAACGCTCAGGTAATAAGACACTCAACTCGTAATCTGAGAGTCGCGGGTTGGAATCCCCATCACACCAATCATGTTCGCCATTTCAGCCGTGGAGGCGTTATAATGTGACGGTTTATCCCACTATTCCTTGGTAAAAGAGAACCCAAGAACTGGCGGTAAGTAATAGTGACTAGCTCCCTCTCTCTAGTCTTACACTGCTAAATTAGGGACGTCTAGTGCAGATAGCCCTCGTGTATCTTTGCGCGAAATTCAAATAAAAACAAACAATTTAAATATACATCTCTTAATAAACAAGTACGTTGAATACTTGAATGCTAGAGAGAAAGCAGTTTAATGAGCCAGATATATCAACAGATGTGACAAAACTATATCTCATGAAGTTTAAACTTTGTCTCCCTTAGAAAGAGATTTATGTTTTGGTGATGATTAAAGACTGTATTTTTTTTTACTGATTTAATCTTATATATTTATTTTAATATTGATGGTTGCTTTAGTTAAACATATATTTAAATATGTATGTAACTTTCTCTCTGGTGTTTGGGTATATATAATTTTATACCCATGAGGGTCAGGTACATCAGACCTATTCCTCCTTCCATTACATTGTTGGAATTGACTGATTGATATGGATTAATATCAACTCAGGCTGGTCCTTTTCAGGGCAATGTCCATTTATGTTTTTCTTTTTTTAAGTCTAGTACGCAGGTGGCTGTTTTAATTTAGCACTATTTTATTAATTATTATTATTTAAATTTGATTTTATCTAAAGATCAGATGTACAGATTTAACGGGGAGAGGTGTTAGAAGCAATAGCACCTTGGATACTGATGTGTAATACTGTGAATTTATCCATGTTTAACAGACTTCATGATGTATGTTAACATTTGTGGTATGTATTTTTCGATGTTTTTCATAATTATTTTAATGATTATATCTGTTAGACTGTTTTCATTATTTGGATTTGTGTATTCTGTCACTATTTCAAAAAATGTAAAAGTAATGGCATTGGTTAGTGTGTTTTCAATATTCATAGGTGTGGTTTTGTGTGTGTCATCAGTTGTTGTTTATTACTTGTTGATGGATTTTTCTGCATGAATGATGTTTTTTAACTACTGCAGCATATGAGTTTGTTTGGGTGTTTGTATTTTGTGGTGTTTGAGTAGTAGTTGATTTTGATTGTTCTTGGATTTTGTTTGTTTGTGGCTTGTTCATGTTTGGATTTTTAAGTTCGTACAAATGTGGCTTAACAGATTTGTATTTTTGGCATCCTTTATAATTTGCCGTGTTCTTCTCCACAATTACAGCATTTAGATTTAGGGTTTAGTGTGGTACACTGTGATATGTGGTGATTTTCTCTACAGACTACACATCGCGCAATTGCTTGGCATGCTGCTGCTACATGTCCAAACCTTTGGCATTGGTAAAACTGTGTTACAACCACTGATGGTGTTTTGGTTTGTTCTACTGTGTATTTGTGATACCACATTGTGATACCATTATTTATTAGCTGGGTTATATCTTGGGTATTTTCTGTAATTATTTTAATTAGTTTAGTTGGTCTTTTAGTTATATTAGAAATTATTCGTTTCACTGAAACGTGTTTTATGTTTAGTTCACTTAATTCATCCTTAATATCCTTTATGTCAATAGAGAGGTGCAACCCCCTAATTACAAAAGATTTGGGTGTTGGCCTAGCTCCAGGTTAGTGCACAGTTATATTTCCTGTTTTAAAAGCGTCTGAAGGCCATTATTTCAGTAATCTATTTAAGTAAGCGGGTTCCTGTTCTTGAACGAGGACCCCGCCTTGAGACACACGCTTAATGTAAGTAATGTTAATTTTACGTTTACACCTGAATATTTCCCTTGCTAGTTGCGGTTGGTTGTAATTTCCCGGTATGCCTTTATGATAATTGCGTTTTTTGGTAATTTAGATATATTTTGTATGTGTGTTTCTGTGTTTGTTAGTGTTTGTTTTCTCTTACTTCTAGTCTTCACTAGGGTGAAGCCTTCGTCGTCAGAACTAGCTTCGTCTGGTTCTGAATTTGTATTTGTTTCAACATCCAGAGTGGGGTTTTTAACATTTATACTACTAGTTATTAGTTTTTCATTGTCAACAGCAGTAGCGTTCATATTTTCTTCAGTTATTTTATATATATTTTTCTTTCTTTTTTTCCCTATCTTTAATTTGAGTAACATTCACTGAGGAGGCTATAGTTTTTAGTTCTTCTTTAGCAAGTTTTATTGAAGTTTTTAAATTTATATTTTCATTTACTATTTGGCCACCTACATTAGACTTACCTTTTGTTGAACACTGTCCTAGGCCTTCGACACCACTACATCGTTCGGCTTGCCGGTCTTCTTCGGCATTTCGGCCGGTATGGTTCGTATCTTCAAATGTTGAGTAACCCAGATAGAATTATTTGAAGTGATAGGTTCTCGACAAACTTACTCTTCACTCAATTTTCTGTTATAAATTTGCTAAAATCAAAAATTCGTCTGTCTTATTTCACTCTCGCCAACAAACTCCCATGTTTGTAACTTGTATTGTTAAATGTGTATTTGTAATTTCAGCCTCTTCTCTAACTCTTTAAAAGATTCTCGAGTGTAAGAATAAACAACGTACTGTGTTTGTATGTAAATACCAGTGACTCCGTGTATTGTTGCCAACTTAACTATACGTCTCTGAACTTTCAACGTCACGTGAATTTTGTAAAAAATAAGGATTGTTAAGCATTAATTAAACATCGAAATAGAGAACAAAACATTCAAGGATTATTTATACATATTTTAACCTTGATATAATTGTTATACTTTCAAATCTCGCTTAATATTTGTTTAGCAATAAAACTGAAAACTACGCCTATATTTCGATGATATCAAAACGAGGAAGAAATACAAAGTAGTTCTGTAAATTTGGTTTGGTTTTGAATTTCGCATAAAGCTTCACAATGGCTATCTGAGTTAGCTGTCCCTAGTTTAGCAGTGTAAGACTAGAGGGAAGGCAGTTAGTTAGACCACCTACCGCCAACTCCTGGCTTAGTCTTTTACCAACGAATAATAGGATTGACCGTCACATTATAACGTCCACACGCCTGAAAGGGCGAGCATGTTTGGTGTGACAGGGATTCGAACTCGCAGATTACAAGCCGAGTGCCTTAACCACCTGGCCATGCCGGGCAGTTAGTTCTGGAAAGAACGTTAATTAAAGAACCTGAGAAATAGGCTTAAATCAACAAATACATCGTAGTACATCTAAATATTAGGAGCAAGACTGCAAAAAAATTGTTTGTTTGTTGTTACTGGTGATTAAGTTGTTTTCAAGTGTAAAATTAATAGATTTATTCGTGTCAGAAATATATTTCAGAAAACATCTTAATACTACTTTTCATTAAATGTTTTGAGACATCTACGAGCCACCAGAACATACGAAAACTCGTTTCAGTTTAAAGTTTTTTATCATATTTGTGATCAGATCTGTATTCAAGATGTGAAAAATGATTTCATAGCAGACTGACTATTTTGATTTATCTGAAGGTATTAAATAATCAGTGATGTCGAGAAACCCACTTGTTGAGAAATTTATATGCAAAAACGGCTCGTTTGGGTTGAGAAAATATTTTACATAGAAGAGCTCTTCTATATAAATGAAGGTATTAAATGTTTAATTTGGTGTTTTCAGGTTCTGGACGTGGCTTTTTGTAAAATACAATACGATTTACATTGTTTATTTATATTTATAAGTAAAATAGAATTAGAAAGTTTTCACAGAGTATAAAAGTTAAAACAATGAACAAATTGAGAAAAAATGCAAGCATCATATTAAGCGAGCTTTAATACTTAAATATTAACTTATAAATTTAAACTTTGTATCGATATGGGCTTAAAAGGGTGAGAACCAAAGCTACCGTACTGAATAATATGCTTCTAAAATAAATGTTAAAAAAAAAACGCTTCCTTACGAATATAAGCCTGCAATGTACCTGTGCTGTAAACTTTTAATTTTAATTTCATGAAACATTTTAATTAAAGAAATGTTATACATCCTAACATTTGGTAGCTTCTGAGTAGCAGTGAGAACATTTATATCGGGACAGTGGAGATTTTGTTGAATGTTATTATGCATTTTAAAAATCATAACATTTGAAGAACATTTGCTTTGAATGCTGGGATGTTTACGTGCATATATATTTAAAAACAGAACAACACAAGTGGATACGAGGTTTTGAAAATTTTGTAAATTTGTTTTACGTTTTGAAATCTATATAAATATTTAAACTTAGGACGAAACAAACCTTGCAGAAAAGAACTCCAAACAAAAATCGAGGAACAATCTAATGTTGAGATGTTACGACACATCAGTTAGATGTTGTTAGTTTAGTTAATGAAAATTTTATGTGAAGGAAGCAAAAACTGATAAAAATTACAAACACCAGAAGTGTATGGAGTATTAAAAATATAATATAAGATTAAAGTATTACAAAAATATTTTCAGAAATGGTATAGTTTTTCATACACTTTGTTTATATATCTTTGCTATAACGGATATCATCAACTATAATAACTCCAGGGTAATGTTTGTTTAGATTTTTCTGACAGTTTAACTATTCTTTTAGAAATTAATATCAAAAATAACTAAATTAGCTTCCAGCTAATGTATGTTTTATTAGTACCGAAACGAAATGAAGAAAACAAAAAAGAAAGAAAAAGTTACACTAAAACATATTTGTAGATAGACACTTTAATTTATAATATTATAGAATACTTACATATATTCAATTTGTGAGCTAAAATTTTTAAACAAACTTTCAAAACTAAGAAAAGAGTTACATACGCTAATAAACATTATTTTATTTCAAAAATGTACGACAAAAGTTTGTTAATAATAAATCCTGCCAATTTGTCGTGAATTATTCAACACGAAGTACACTTTCTGGAACTTACAACGTGACTTTAAGGAGATTCCATTAGAGTGTCGAACTAATTCCAGCATTATTCTTTCAAGACTCTAAACGAAGGACCTTGAACATTGCATTTTCAAATAGCCTAAAGCAAGTTAAAAGATGATTTAAATTTATAAGTTAGACAAAAAATTTACAATAAATGTTATTACAAATAATGATTTACGAACATTAACCTTTTATTTATTTATATACAGAGTTTTAAACCAACTTTATTTTCAAAAGCCACTTTCTTCGTGTATTCTTACTACTATTCTCCATATCTTAGTTTTCCGTTTCTTAGCTTTACCATCAAATTAGAGACTTTAGTGAGAAGTTCAGTGATTATTTTTTATGGTAAAGAAGTCAAACATCATACCTTCTACTGTTTCCCAATACTAGAGAGCTTATTTTGATCTTTGGTTGATTCCTTTTCAGGGATACTAGGTTTCACACAAATAATTTTTCAATACGAAACGTTTCACTTTGTGTTTTAATATACGTTATGGACTGAAACATCTATTCTTAACTGGAGACATACAAATATTTTGATTTGTTCGTGTTTCTGAAGGTATTTCGTTGAATAATCGTCCTTTGTTAGATAAAGGATATCATTATTTCTTTTTTTTTATCGAAGTAAGGACTCGCGTAGATATGATTATAATGAATTATACTGGTCACAAAACATTATCTCAGTATGGGTCTTCTTCGTTTATGTGAGTTTCTTTGTTTCACCTCGTAAAAGCGTCTCTCAACTATAAAAATACACTGTGTACTATTATAAGTACAATTATCATACTTTATTATTTGTTTTAGATGTGTTTTTATTAAACGAAGTTTTGTCTATACGACTTTGTCGCGTAATTGTTTCAGATAGATCAAGATTTGTCTGTAACATGTAAAGCCTCTTAGAAAAACAAACATGAATATGCAATTACTTCTTCATCTCTGATAGAAATAGTTGAACAAAAATATGTCATGGAAACTGTTTTAAATATGGCTTATATAGTGTATCAAAAAGGAATTCAATTTGATTATGCTGAACGCTGTTGCTGGTTGCGCGTGGAATGACTTTGCACCTATATTTTAATTCGTGGGCTATCATTTATTAAATAACGTTGTACTTCACACATGGGATACGAATTTGTAAATGTTCTTTATGAATGGTTTCCAAGTCATATTGTTCTGTTTTTCTTTTTGAATAATGCCAATAAGTCAGTAAACATAATCTTTTAGAAATCCAACATCACATTTGATCATATCTTTCTGATCTCTGTGTATGCATATTCTTCATTATGGCCATTTCCTAAACAAATGAATTTTCAGTTCCATCACACTACCTAAGACATGACAAGCAACATAAATATGTAGTTCATAAAAGTAGTATTTTACCGCTTTTTGTATGAACTGCAGTTGTCTTGTTACTTCGTGATTTTTATATTTAACATTGTTATAGTATAACGTGCTATGTTTTTATTATACATCAGGTAAATTGATTTTGAATATTTGGTTTGCTTGGATTTTTATCATTAGACATCAATTAAAAAAATAGATGGATATATTTAACTTACGTTCAAATATCTAAACAAGAGCAATACAGCAATAGTTTACATAGAAATACAGTTATTTTAGATAACTGAAAGTGTTACGCTGAAATCTAGTTTTATTAAATTTGTTTTAACCCTGTGGCACATCCACTGACAACGTCCCTGATTTATTACAGCCAGTTTTGTTTCCAATTTCGCGCAAAGCTACACGAGAGCTATCTACGGTAGCTGTCCCTAGTTTTGTGTACACAAAACAGACTTTTGTATAATTTCCCTGTAAGTTGTTTATAATATAGCTCCTGATATATTTTACTAGATATTAGGCGCTATCATTGTGGCATCCATCTTTGAAATGGTTGTTGGACTTTCAGGCGTTATAAGAATAATATTTCAGTGATTAACTCCTTTAGTTATCCTGCCTACTATCGCGTTGATAGGACTTTCACTCTTTGAAGAACAGCTTCTAAAGCTAGTAAGAACTGGGGAATAGCATTTATGTAAGTCTTGTTCTATAATGGATTTTTTTTTGCTAGTTTACGTGTTTTTATTTCATTTGATCTGTTGTTATTTATCTTAGAATTCATTAATTAATAAACATGAAGTGTTTTAACATTAAAATTAAATAAATAAATCATGAGCTTATTTTGGAAATAAGTATGAAAGGATTGTTCTTCTTGGAAGCTAATTTGTTTTCCTTAATTTTTCATAAGTAGCTCGGCCTTAGATGTTTTGCCGTTTTCAAACGAATACAGAAATTAACGTATGCTGAATACGAAAATTTCCATTTTTCTCTACCACGTACAATATTTTCAGAAAAAGTCATATGTACGTCATATGAATCATTTCCGTTTAATTCGGGATACATTTTGTTGTGCTTAAAACAGTAAAAAATGCTGGCTATAAACTTCTTTATACCAATTTCGACGTGAGAGTCTTATGGATTATTCTACAACCCGTGATAAACACGACGCTAGTATAGTATAGTATATATTACATAACAGGCAGCATGAGAAACCATTTTTTTATATTATTTAATTGTTCGTGCACTTATACATTGTTTTTTACAAATTTGAATATTACTTTTCTCTCTCACCGGAAACAAGAGGTTGTGTAAATGTCCAAAGATACTTGTGGTAATTATGTAGCAAAGAAACAAAGAAAAAAATTGCATAATTCGTCAAAGCTGGATTTTACGCATATTTTATAATAATACTTGGTTACAAGACAAATAATGGGCTCGGCAAAAATAATTTCACAATTGGTGTTGAAGAGTTAAGAGAATGGACTAAAGGTAAGAGGAAGTATTTGCCTTTTAAAATTCTAGTGGTCAAGTATGAGCCTAAAAACCTTGGTAATGACGCCATTTTGAACATGTATCGTGCAAGGCCACAATACTCTAAATAAAAAGGAAATTTTTTATCAAAACTATAGTCTGCTACTAACCAACATGATCTTGATGTACTTCTACCTACTATATCAAAGACTTTTCACATAGTTGCATCTGATTCAGAATCCAATGTTAATAGAAATTATGATAGGAATTTTTTTCAACATGAATTATCCGGTGAGATTAATGATTTGGTAAGAAATTTGAGTCTTAAGAAATTCTGGATTCCAAACTCCTGGAAAAGGACTTCCTTTTTACTGGTACATACTTTTATAGGTACAGAAGTTTGAGAAAGAGTTTATACCATAGTTTTTGCAAGAAATTTCACTTGTCACTGTAACGATATTGCTGAATTAATGTCAATGCTAGGAGCTGCAGTCTGTGAGCTACGTGAGTGACGACTGTTTTTTTAATTCCGTCAAAATAAGTCCAAAAGATATTCTCCTTCAAAATTGTTAACATATATGCTTCTGTTTTTATTGCTGAATCGGTTCACTTCAAGGAAACGTACGAAAATGTCGAACTTCTTAATCAGGTCAAATACAATAAACATGGTTGGCAACATTGGGAATATTATATAGTCATTTGCATGTTGTTAAGCTAACAAACCGTTTAAATTAGCTTTCCTTGTTTGTTTTGTGTAAATGGGTCAGCTGAGCACGATATCAGCACAACATAAAGAAGCAATGTTTAAACAGAGTCAACCTGATACCAAGATCGAAAAACATCAGTAAAGGCGTAATATCAGCTTAATGACTGATCGTTGAAAGGAAATATTCCAAACGCCAAACATAAAAAAGAAAAAAAAAGGTTGTTTTCAAACCCCAACGTATAGATTTTCACACTCACACGAATCACGATAAATTATGATGCATATTCGATAAACAGCAACATATAATTTTGAGTTGTTTTCTTCCTGATGTGTAAGAAGTCCATGTGTTATAAAATAAGATTGAATATTATATTCGAAACCTGCGCAGCTTAATCCTTTTTCAAAAGCAAGACAAATTTTATGAAGTTTAAATTCCGAGGCCTGTGAATTACTTTATTCCGTAAAATTGATATTAAAAAGTCGTAATGGAAGTTATTGTTTTTAAACTAACAATCCTACTGGTAGAGTCCTAAGTCAACGGATTTACAATGCTAAAATCAAGGTGTTCGATTCTACTCAGTGAATTCAGCAGATAGCCCAATGTAGCTTTGTTACAAGAAACACCTGCACGCTTACATTCATTTGTTATAAAAATAATTATATCTTTCTTTTAGAAAATGAAAACCATAAAAAGTCATAGTTTTTGGAAGTTAATTTTCGGTCACTTATTTTAACTAAATAATCCATGACTTAATTCTGGGAGATAAGTGAAAAACGTCCTTTTGTTTAATTTAATCTGCTTACGTTTCTGAATGAAGTATCTAATATATTTCTATTAAGGTTTTGAAATCTACAACAATTACTTGACCCATGCGATTATATTCATTGTTCCCTTCAAATCACTTACAAAATGATTAACGCGATATTTTTTATCTTGTTGCTGTCAGTTACATAATTTATTTATATTATTAATTCTGGTAATTTATTTGGATAAATTTCAGGCTTCTTAAACATTCAATGCTTTGATTTGTTTGAATAAAGAGAAACCTTTCAGAAATGTTTTAATATGGTTCATCCTGTTTTAGTTTTGATGTTTAATAGAACTGATATTAATACACAACTGATGATGTAGAATACGTCAGAGAAGTACCAAGATATGCAGTAGATACACGACTTTCTTATATTATCTAAGAAATATCGTTGTTCTATCATCACTAGAAAACTACAAAATTTTCTCTGAACGCGACTTATGTACAATCAAGTAAAATACGATTTTGAGGAAATACAGCGAAAGAAATTTACTGCCCAATATTATAAATTATCATACAGTAGCCTCTTACGTAACACCGTAAAAGGATTAACCTGTAGAATATTAAATGCCAAAATCAAATTTCTGTTAATTATCATCCTTTAACACTCATATAAAATCCTTGTAACAAGTAGTTTTTGCAGTTTATGTTCAGTGTTCTAACAACACAGCATTAAGATAGCTGTTTCTTGTTGTTTGTTTATCACAACGATTTTTCTTCTTGTGCTCTTCTCCCAATACCTTAGAAATGTTAAAATTCCTGATTGTAGCTACAGTAGAGAAAGAGGATGAAAGATCAAACAAATTTTTCAAGCTTTTTCCAGTGAGTACAGATTTAACACACAGTTCAAACACATTTGACGTTTAAATAAATACACACCAAAGTTTAATGTTAATAAAACGGTATTCAAATAATTAAGTATTAGTGAGAAATGTTTTGCTGTAGGATTAGAAAAAAAAACCTTTAAAATGAATTTAAATTCGGCCAACTGTTACTGTGTTAACTAATGAGATAAAACAAAATGGAAACTTCAACAAAAGTATTATGAAACAAGTCCTACCAAGTAATGATACACATACTTCTATTTAATATACGAAGTAAATATTACACAGTATGTCAAAATAATTAAATTTAAATTTGTATTATTACAAATGTAATGTTTAAATTATTTTTACTAATTAACTAAAGAGTTAAAGTCTACCTCAAACTAACTGTTAACTTTTACGGTTTGTAACATATTCAGTAAGCATTATTACATTGATAATAAAAATGAAAAATAACAAATGTATAATAGTTAGAAAATTGATTTTAATGTTGCATAACAAAGAACTCCAAGGCTTCTTACAGTTGTTACTTACCATAGTTACTGTGTGGATTACTTGCTTCATACTAACTGCTGCGGGTGCTTTGAGATCAACGAACTCAGCCAAATCAGAACAAATCTTCCTGTACAGACGAAGTACTCTAGTCCCTGGCTTAGGTTTCCTTACCTAGGATAGTAGTTATAAAAAATATTCATTCAACTTTAGATTTTTTATTTATGAGTGGAATTTATGAAATTATCTGTTAATCAGTTCTTTTAATATACAACGTTGTTATCGGTTCAGTTAAAATGAAACAAATTAGTTTAAATCACTTTTAAACATATATTACGTTAAAATCAAAAAATATACTAATACAAAGTAAGAGTGTAAAAGCTATAGAAGAGTTTTATGTTCTATTTTACATGTGTTTTGTTAAATCTGTTGATGCGTATTTTTAAAATGTCACGTTTGAAAAAAAGGTTAGACAATTACATCTTGATTTTGGTCTTTCAGGACAGTGAGATTTACCAACAGTCAGTAGCGTTGCTGTTTTGGGAATGTTTGCAGGATCTGTATCGGAATTATTACGAGATTACCACGCATGCGCACGACTAGCATGTGCATCTACTCATTCACCTAGCTTTATAAATCGTGGAATATTTGCAAAAGGAATTCCTGTATCGTCTTTAGATGTGAAATGATTTCTTACAGTCAAAACATTGGAGCAATGGGAATAACAAAGTATACTCATGTGCTGCCATTCTAAAATAGATAAGGACCGTTTGTATTTCAATTTTGAATGTTATTCTGAATTGCTTAAATTTATTATGTTATTTACGTAACTGCTGATATTTTAGAATGTTAAACTTGTGTAAGTATGGTGACAGCTGATATTGCAGAGACGTAAAACTCATTTCACTTTTTCATTTGCTTGATTTCCATACCAACAGGTGGCTAGTCGATGGGTTATTCAGTATGGTGTTGTTACCATGATGATTTTTCCAGTTCTGGGGAAGTTTGGAGCCTTTTCAAACATTGTTCCTGAACCAAAATTGTTGGAGGAATAATATGAGTAATGTTTGCAATTGCAACAGGAGTTGGACTGTCCAATGTCAGCGACCTTCACTCATCGAGAAATATTTTTATCCTTCGATTATCTTTATTTTTGGGGATTACCATTCCAAAGTGGTTTAATGGCCACCAAGGTAATATTGATATAGATACGTACACTTATTAGAGTGATTTAAGTGTGAGGAAGGAAATTTGTTGAAGGTTTCGAAACGGTTCCTGAAAGTACCTGTTAGATAATAAAGATGGTTCAATATTCCACAATTTTCAAAACATACAGAGTACTTAATGTGGGAAAATATATGATAGATGTTAACCTCACACAAAATGGAAGATTCTTATAACATTATAAGATGGTTGAGACTCATTTCTTTACCAGAGAACCAGATCTTCAGTTTCTAAAATGTTCTTTATGTTACAATGGGCTGGTAAACCTTAATGTGTCTTGTCATTTATTTTGTGTTACTTAGGGAATGACGTAGCAAACCAACTCATTACAGTTCTTTTGAACACCAGCATATTTGTTGGTGGACAATTCCATACCAGATAATGAAGCATTCTTTCGAGACACCGTGAATGAACCGAATACATTGCAATGTGATAGGCAACTCCGTTAAAGCATGTTATTAAGTTTTTTAGCTTTTTAGTCTCAAAATATTGAGTTACCTTTATATTCTTTTATAGCTGTACAAAACATTACAATTTTTTCTACATAGCTTTCGAAATAAACAAATCAGCTTGCATTTCTAACACAACATTTCGGATGATTCATTCGGGTATTTCCATTTTAACCTAGTAATTATACAATACTGTATTTGAGCTGTTTAAATCAAGGAATGATAGTGATGTTATATTTATTATAATAATTTACAACGTCATAATTATTTATACCTCAATTAATTTTCAAAATGTTCTTTGAAAAGAAAAATTAATTAATTCAAATTATCATTATTCTTTCAACAGACCCCTGGTAAAGTGGTATGTCTGCGGACTCACACTGTTATGAACTGGGTTTCGATACCCTTGATATAGTTTTGTGCTTAATTCCAAATAAATAAAATAGATAAACTAGGGGGTATTTTGAATACTGTTTATCACAGTAACAAAGACCAGAATGGCTACAAACACAAAACGTCTCGGAAACATTTCCAGATTTCTACAATTTATAAAGAATAAACAAGGTACACAACAGCTATAAATTCACATAAATATATTACGCTTGTCTAAACGTTTGTTTCTGTAGCTATTGTGAATCACTAAGGTACGCAATGAGCCACTAATGCTGTGAATGTTATTGGTATCAAATCAAGAATTTTATGAGTCTCAGATTTATGTATAAGCCACTGAGGGACTTTATGTAAATATATGTTTTGACGACGAAAAACATTAAACAACTTCCTATAGTCTTGAAGACCTCGAGAAGACATCAACAAAAATATTAATTTTTAGCCAGACCAAATGACAGGAATACTTTGAAGTAAAATACATGTCAGAACTGAATGAATGTATACAGTTTTACCTTATCCTGTATTAAAGGTCCAGAATAAAGATGATATCCTCACTGGTATAATACAAATGTGAACATCACAAGGCGATCACTGAAATAAAACGATAAGTTAAAACTGATTCTTTCTTTAAGTTGACTGCCCGGCATGGCTAGTTGAGTTAAGGCGTTCGATTCGTAATCTGAGGGTCGCGGAATCGAATCACGGTCGCACCAAAAATGCTCGCTCTTTCAGCCGTGGGGGTATTATAATGTGACGGACAATCCCACTATTCGTTGGTAAAAGAGTAGCCTCTTGGGCTACGGGTTGGTGGCGGGTGGTGATGACTAGCTGCCTTCCCTCTAGTATCACAATGATAAATTAGGGACGGCTAGCTCAGATAACCTCGAGTAGCTTTGTGCTTAATTCAAAACAAAAACAACAACGGCTATTCATCTTCGGTTCACACAATATTCATTTTATGCTACGTTAAGTAAAACCTAAAAGTCCCAGAGACTCAATCCTAAGTCTGATAGTTTATAGAGCTAAAACTCAGGTTTTAACATACGTAGTAGATATGGCGTATAACATAAGAACAAACAAAATTAAACTTAACGTCTTTCATATAAGAAACTTATTTTCCTTCATATTTCTGTTTTTCGTATGTTGCATCATTTACGCATTATGCACAGGTGAAGAATCAAAGAAAGTCTGCTTCGTTTATTTTTTGCTACCAAGTGTGAAACCTATACAACGACCAATCTATAATACTCTCAACCTACACATGAGAAAATATTAAGTATTTTAACAATAACTATAACATTAGATATAAATGAATAAACAAGTTAACAAAGAGATCAATCAAAATAATAACACGTTTAAATTATGAAATGGAGAGACCAAGGCTTTGAATATAATTTTTCTCAAGGTGATCAGTTGAAACTGTCGTCACCTTCAACCTAAAGCCTCCTGTTCGGCATAAATGTTATTAAAATATATATGAAATTTTCAAATCCTTTCCTATCAGTCCAACATACAACCAGAATAATTTTCTTGATAAAGTGAGACCGTTATTTAAAAGAGTTAAACCTAAAAGTAATAATAATTATTATTCCAATATCTCTAAAGTAAAAAATCAAAACAAAACAAAAAAACAATTTTTATTCTTTTATAATTTATACTTCCTTCCACATGGACTCTTGAAAGAAAAATCGTACTGTGACCGTCTCTTCACGTACAACATTTGAAGAAATGTCTCTATACGTGTTTGTTAGTTGGGACATCTTTCATGATTTGAGATGTTGTAATAGCCATACAGTGAAACAAGACTCAATAATTACTTTGTAACTATCTTCTACTGAATAAAGGTCATTTTAAATTGACGGTCATTCCCATAATTTTTTTGTTAAAGAGTATCCCAAGAGATGACAGTGAGTGGGTAGTGATGACTAGCTGCCTTCCCTCTACTCTTACACTAATAAATTAGGTTTGATTGTTGGTTTGTTTTGAATTTCGCAAGGGCTGTTTGCGCTAACCTTCTATAATTATGCAATGTAAGAATAGACGGAAGGCAATTAATCATTATCTCCCACCGCCAACTGTTGGGCTACTGTCTTAGAAACAAATACTGAGATTGACCGTATTATTATAACGCCCCCACGGTTGCAAGGGCGAGCATGTTTGGTATGACGGGGATTAGAACCCGCACACCTCAGATTACAAGTCGAGTGCATTAACCACGTGACCATGCCAGGAAATAAAATTAGGGACGGATCGCGTAGCTTTGTGTAGCTTTGCGCGAAATTCAAAACAAACAAATAAATCTCTCAAACTAAAACAAGAAAAATGGGACAACTTCTGCTCTCAACTAAATGAACAAACTAACCCCAGAAAGTTCTGGCTACACTTGAAAAGATTCACAAATGAACCCGCCACAAGAAAATACCCAACACTGGAATATAACAACACCTTAGCACAAACCAACAAAGAAAAAGTAGAAACCTTCAAACATCATCTACAAAACACATTTAAAACACACAATGATACCGACATGAACAACTACTACTACAATAAAATAAACAACCACGTAACAAATAACATAGAATTATATAAACCACACTTTCCAGTCAACATCAAAAACAGCAACGCAAACAAAACATATGACTACAATACCCAACTACTCACCAAAACAATCAAACTAAATGAACTTGAACAAGCAATCAAAAAACAAAAAACAAAGCACCAGGAAATGATGGAATACAAGCAATACTTCTCAAAAAAGGCACTCCAAAATTATTTGACCACCTATTAGCAATATTTAATTTATCTCTATACTCTGGATACATCCCAGTTTCTTGGAAGCAAGCAAATATTTTAATGTACCACAAAGAAGGAAAACCAGCCAATAAACGAAACAGTTATCGGCCGATCACCCTGACCAGCTGTGTAGGTAAAATTCTCGAAAAAATAATAAGCAATAGACTGTCCACATGTTTGGAGAATTATGCAAAATTACCAGAAGAACAAAACGGATTTAGAAAATTTAGGCAAACAACAGATCACTTAATTAGGCTAACTGAAACAATAATAAACAGCTTTAATAATAAATAATGCACTGTTGCCTGCTCCCTCGATATCGAGAAATCATTCGACACTGTATGGCACAATAGTCTTCGGTTCCGTATGTATAACATGGGACTACCGCGAGGAATTATTCGCTGGTTATCAAACTTTTTGGAAAATAGAAAATGTAGAGTAAACGTAGAGGGAACTTTCTCGGAGTTTTTCACTCCAGAAGCTGGAGTCCCTCAAGGAGGGGTAGTTAGCCTTATTCTCTTCATCAAGTATGTAAGTAATATGCCACTAAAAGATCCAAACCATGGATACACGTCTCGGTTCGCTGATGATGTAGCAATTTGGAAAAGTGCCCCTACACCAGAAATAGCAGCCGCCAACTTACAACCACAATTAAATAGATTATGTGAATATTGTGAAAAATACAGAATCAAAATAAATACAGCGAAGACGCAACTAGTAATATTTTCAAAATCTACGAAATATCAAAAAAGTTTAACCCCAAATCTATATAAATGGGGAACGCCTTCAGACTGCTCCATTTGCAAAATTTTTAGGATTAACATATGATTCGAAACTTACATGGATAAAACATGTAAATAACATAAAAAGTAATATTTGACGAAGAATAAGTTATGCAAGGAGTCTAACTAGTAAAAACTACGGAACAACACCGGAATACATCATTAAAATATACAAGTCACACATTAGACCTGTAATAGATTATGCAGCTCCTGCATGGATCAATGTAAGTGTGAATCAAATTCAAACCAAACTCCAAACATTACAGAATACAATAATTACATCAGCATACAGAGTACCTAAAACCACTTCATCAAAGTTCATCAAATAATACTAGATAGACTTCTACAGAGTACAATAAAATATTTTGATAAAAATTGGCGAAAAAACGAGTTGTTATGCGAATTAGACAGATATTGCATATATGATGAAGAGAGACCTAAACACCTCTTCCCGTTAAATCTACATATTAGATCTTTAAGACAAAATCATTTAAAATAATAATAGTAGTATTAAAATATAGATAAAATAAAACAGGCCTCCTACGTTCTAAACTTATTAAATAATAATAACAGTAATAATAATAAAAAAATCAAGAACAATATAAATGGA
The DNA here is from genome assembly GCF_004210375.1 of Tachypleus tridentatus. Lineage (NCBI taxonomy): Eukaryota > Metazoa > Arthropoda > Merostomata > Xiphosura > Limulidae > Tachypleus > Tachypleus tridentatus. Next base: position 20,808,365 of record NC_134827.1, read on the forward strand.
CATTGCCCTGAAAAGGACCAGACTAAATTTATGATATCACTCCAGCCATTCTGTATTTAAATCGAAATATATATTAATCTGGCCACTCCAACAAAGTTATGGAAGGAGGAAGAGGTCGAGTGAATCTGACCCTACTGGGTATACACATGAATATACCCAAACACCAGAGAGACTAAACTAGACTTAACCATTGATGAAACTTCAATATATACTCTTCAAAAAAAAGAAACGCAAAAGGCAAAATATAAGACAACTTGTTAACAAGTATATTTCGGGAAGTTCTGTATGGGGCCTGGAATGGCCAAGCGCGTAAGGCGTGCGACTCGTAATCCGAGGGTCGCGGGTTCGCGCCCGCGTCGCGCTAAACATGGTCGCCCTCCCAGCCGTGGGGGTGTATAATGTGACGGTCAATCCCACTATTCGTCGGTAAAAGAGTAGCCCAAGAGTTGGCGGTGGGTGGTGATGACTAGCTGCCTTCCCTCTAGTCTTACACTGCTAAATTAGGGACGGCTAGCACAGATAGCCCTCGAGTAGCTTTGTTCGAAATTCCAAAACAAACAAACAAGTTCTGTATGACATGTATGAAACTTTGCACATTCACTGCTGAACATCCAAAGTCTGCAAAGGTGAAGTCCACGCTCACTAGGTTAAGTTTAACGTCATTCAACGTCAATAACGAGTATGCCCCCCGTGAGCATCAATAACTGCTTGGAATCTCCTGCTCATGGAAGCTATGAGATGACGAATCACATCCTTTGGAATGGCTGTCTACTCAGCCTGCAAAGCTGTTGCAAGCTAAGGTAGAGTCTGCGGTTGATGTTGTCGCCGTCGCAGACGTCCGTCCAACTCGTCCCAAAGATGTTCGATGGGGTTTATATCTGGTGATCTGGAGGACCAGGGAAAAATGTTGATGTTGTGGTATCTCAATAAGACAGTGATGAGTTGGGCTGTGTGAGGACGGGCGTTGTCATGTTGAAAAAACGTCGTTGACGTTCACCATGATGGGTTGCACAGGGGGGCCTAAGAATCTCGTCGACGTATCGTTGAGCCGTAAGATTCCCTCGAATGTGCAAAAGGTCTGTTCTGGCATTGTAGGCGATGGCAGCCCACATCATGACGCTGCCACCACCCTATCTGTCAACATCATGCACACATTTTGCTACAAAACGTTCACCTCGGCGACGGTAAACACGGGTCCTTCCATCCTGCCTACGAAGCATAAAACGTGATTCATCGCTGAACCGAACATGCCTCCATCGTCGATGAAGCCATACCCGATATCTCCGAGTCCACTGCAGCCGTGCTTGACGATGTTGCTGGGTGAGGATGACGCCTTTGACTGGACATCGAGGTCGGATTCCTGCATCTCGTAGACGGTTGCGTACGGTCTGATCGGAAATCCTACGCAGCTCTGGTATGGTTGAGGCAGTAGACGTCGCAGTGGTGGTCCTATCCCGAAGGTGACGTAACCGGATGTAGCGATCTTGTGCGGGCGTGGTCACACGAGGTCTGCCAGATCGTGGACGGTCACGAGTTGATCCATGTTGTTGGTGACGATTCCATAGCCTTGTGATGGTGCTTGGGTGGACATTCACAGCTCTGGCAACATCTGATCGAGATTCGCCTGCTTTTAATCGACCAATGGCGTTGTTGCGTTGTGTTTCAGTCAGTCTTGGTGTAACTGTATTGCACGTCGGTGGCTTAACACTGAGCTATGGAAACCGAGAACCCGTCACTTTTATAGGAATTTTGTACATGTTGCACTTGCAGAACATGCAGATCTCTCAAACAAATTTATTGGGCACGAATGCGTTTTGGCGAAAAATCCGATGTTTTCCTCCGTTTTCAAAGTGCACAACTTTTATTGTCATTATGGTCTGACAATCAGTGCCTTAACACGTGTAACATCACATACTCTGAGCTTGTAACGTTATTACACATATTTCTCTTTAAAATAAAAAAAATATCCCATTTGCGTTTCTTGATTTGAAGAGTATACTTTCTATATGTTGCATTTTGAGTAAAATCACATTGATGAGTACACTGGAATGGGCGACAACTGCCTAAAGTAGAAAAAAACAATCGACATCTTCTTCTACATATATTTTGTTCAACAGGCAGTTACTGCCAATTCAAGTATACGCATCACAAATATTCTGCCTAAACAAAATACCAAACGAGATATAAACACACACCTTAAATAACAAAAACGTTTTCATTTAGATATTTCGAGCGTACGCGTTATTTCGGGCTTAATTGTAATTTTAATGATTATTGGGGAAGAATTTAATTACGTGAAATAAGGAAGACACTCTATCTAGTAATTAACTGGTGATTAATTATGAAAACACATAACATGGATAACTGTTGTTACTTCACGCATAATAATATTAAGTAAAAACGTAGGGAACATGATACAACAAAACATATTTACTGTGTCAAGAGTATGTACACAAATTACAGCAAAATACATAAATAAAGTTTATAATAAACAACATTTGATATTTTGCTCTTTGTATAAATGTATTTCATGATTCATGAAGATCTGAACCGTGCAGTAAAAGTATCAGGTTACTGAAGAAACTAGTTATGTTACCCACTTGACAGGCTATATTATCATTCAAAGTTTATCCTGAAAGACACATATATTAATATAATTGCGTTTTAAATTGAGCCAAATGCACTGTACTAAGTAAGATAATAGTGAAATATATATATTCTTTCTCGGATCGACATATTCTATTAAAGTAAAAATTTGTCTGCTGAGAGCAAAGGTTGTCCAGTGTTGGAGTCCAGGGTTAGTCGAACTATAATTATTAGTTGATACGTTTCTTGTTAAAAGTCACAAAGAATTAAATGAACTGTGAAAGTGATAGATTTAGTTAAAGGTTTAGACTCTGAAAAGAAGAAACGTTAAATAGGACTAAATAAAATTTACCATAAACTGTATTTTAATATTTTGTTTTATTTCTATTGCTATTAGTAAACAAAGACAAAATAAAAACATGAAGTTAGGTCACAAGAATAAGACTTTATTATGTTGAATAATGAGCATAATGATAAGATTGCAACATAGATGGCAGCACTATAATAAAACAGTCAAATATTGACAAGTTATTTACAACAGCAAAGGCTTGTTTATGTAAAACTGTTGACTACAAATTAATTTAGTAGAAATTTCACACAGTGGTTAAGTTCGATCCTTATCTATCTGTATACAGAAAGAGTCTTTAGACGATGTTCTCGACAGTATTATGAAAATTTTTGACCAATTTATCACGACTAGGTGAAATTGGCTTTAAATAACCTTAGTGGTTTTGATTAAATTAACATTATTACTCAAGATATTTTGCAAAAGTCATTTCTTTACCTAACTAAATAATTGCGTGTGACAAAAAGTTAAAGTTGCTGAAACTATTTTAAGACACATCGCTATGTGTTTCCGATGAGTTTTCTAATTTCTAAAATAAAATTTCCTACCTTTCGATGTCCTCATTCGGCTGTCAGGTCAAGTATGTGTAACGGATTTAACGTTATATATTTATTTTAATTTCTGTGTTTGTTTCAGTTTAATATACTTATTTAGAAATGCATGTAACTTATATTGTTAAATGTGTAATACGAAAGCCTTGCCTATTCTCTTCATAAGAATCAACAATATACGATGTGTGCATATAAAATAATGGTAAAATTTAAAGAAAAATCCCTATCAAGCTTATAAAAGGTAACTAATGAAATGCATGTAGACAGTTTTATATTGTTTGGTTGCTTTATTTGGTGTACTATTACCTCGGAAAATATCATTGTGATAAACACTTATAAATCAAAAAACTTGTTATTTGACCTAGAACGTTTGTTGGTTTCGAATGTAACAAACCATTTAACTTCATGGAATTAACTTCGGACTTTAGTTTGTCAACGAGTTTACTAGATATTATTATCACTGACAAAAGTACTTGTGCTTATTGAAGCAGCTACCTAGGTTTCCAGTTGATTATATTTTACCTGTGTATGGATACAGAATTAATTCTCTCTCAGTGATCCGTAAATAAAAGATTTGAGTTCCAGACCAGATATAAGACTCAGTACTGTTTAAAACTTTGTAAACGTTTTATACATAAATCATTTTTTAGAATAACAGTTCTTATAAATTGTGCTGTTGTTTGTATATTAAAATATATTTGTGTAAAGAAAGAAAATTGTATGTATCAAGTTTGTAGGTAAATATTATAAATTTGATACATAATGACATTCAACTAACTTCTAAATTAAAATTAAAATTTCCAGCTATTTGAAATCGTGATACGTAACTTACGTAACATAATAAATCGTTGACTCATCAGTGATAAATTATATAATACGTAACAAGTTTTCAGCTTACTGTGGCTTCATTATCATCCCCTTTAATGAATATTTGATTTACTCGCTTTTGGTTGCAACAGAACTTTAATGAAAATGTTCTGATATCAAACATTTTTGTAAAGTCATCGTATAGCAGTTTTTTGTAAGTACTCACAAGTAAAGCATAATATGTGACAGAAGAAAGCCTGTTTAGTGGAAGGAGCGTTCGTACATGTATGAAAGAAAGCACCAGACTTTTTCAGTTCAGGGGAGTTTGAGTGAAGGTAGAAAACATTGAGGGGGATAGAAGGAGTACAAATAAAAGCTACACAAAGTTTTTAAATTGTTATCACCCATAATAAATCCTCACAGAGAGAAGAAACGTAAATACAAGCTCTCTGAGAAAGATTACATATGACTATATTGGTCACTTTCGGCTCAAGTTGCTGGTTCTGAGGCAATATCCACATCACTCACGTTACTTCCCGGACAAAGTTCTATCTGTGACTTGAGTCTGTGTTTGTAACTTTTCCAATGTAGCCGTGGATGGATAAGGAACAGACCCACAGAAAAAGTCACTTGCGCTTTTATATGTATATCTAGATAGATTAGCGAAAGAGTCTGTAGAAATTCACACAACATGTATAATATTATACAAATATTTACATTATTCACCATTGTTCCATAGAGAGATGAGCTTAAAAAAATAACTGTATAACACAATTCTCATTTTCCGAATTTTGTCATGATATAGTGTTTAAAAATTAGATTGTCGTTCTATTAAATAAAACTAGTCAGTTAATTGTCTATGGTAATGGCTTCGCTATTGTTTCGTTAAAATATCTAATTTAAGTTCAATGTTTTTTTTTTCGTAAAGAGAAAGAAAAAAACTATCAACAATAAACTAAGCTATTGCCAATAAAATATTTCAGTCATCACAAGGTTTTATGAAACACTTGGGCTTCCTGTTTCCTTTTATTGCTCTCAAGAATTTTTCGGCATGTGGTAAAACTGAATAGACCAGATCTTTCTGTTATAGAAATAAGTAAAAAGTTAAAAAATTACATAAGTAGCCACAAATCATCACATTAGAAGCATATACGAGGGCTGTTCAAAAAATACACGGACTGACGTCATAAAACAAAATGTACTTTATTTAGAAGTTACAGGTCTGGGACCCCTTCAAAGTACTCTCCTCCCCAACGCACACACTTATCCCAACGGTGTTTCCACTTGTTGAAACAGTCCTGGTACGCTTCTTTTGTAATGTCCTCCAGCTCCTTCGTCGCATTTGCCTTAATCTCGGGAATCGTCTCAAATCTCATTCCTTTCAAGGGTCTTTTGAGTTTGGGGAACAAGAAAAAATCGTAAGGAGCAAGGTCAGGTGAATAGATGGGGTGGGGAAGAACAGTGATCGAGTGTTTGGCCAAAAACTCACGAGTTCTGAGGGCTGAATTTCGCAGCAACGCAGTGCATCTTCAATTTTTCGGTCAAAATCTCGTAACAAGATCCAACTGATATCCCACATTCTTCAGCAAGCTCCCTGACAGTCAGACGTCGATTTGCCCGCACCAGGGTGTTAATTTTGCCGACGTGTGAGTCGTCAGTTGAGGTGGAAGGACGTCCAGGACGCTCATCATCTTCAATGGACTGTCGACCATCCTTAAAACGTTCATGCCACTTGAAACATGCTCTACGCTTCATAGCAACGTCACCGTAAGCCGTGTTAAGCATAGCAAAAGTTTCAGACTCAGATTTTCCAAGTTTAACACAAAATTTCACAGCAAGCCGTTGCTCCTTCAGGTCATTCATTCTGAAATTCGCCAAACGAAAAAATCGCACTTCACTTAAAACCGCGTAGCTAATACACAAATGAAGATATCTGCAATCGGGAAATGGCGTCGTGATCAGCTAATCTGTGCGAACCTATCGACACCAAGCGGATTCCCCTGGAACCAACTGGAGCCGCGCAATTCAAACAGTCCGCGTATTTTTTTAACAGACCTCGAAATGTACCTTGTGTACTTACTATGAAAAGGGAAGAAAATGGATGAATATAAAACAAATACAAACAGATGCAAACTTTGATGTACTCTAATATTTTATATATAAGACTGTCTAACACCCTATATCTTCTTATCAATGTAAAAGCTGTATATTAAACATTCTGTTATAAAGCGGGTAAGAACTCCAAAACAATGAAACTCCCAGATCTCGCAGTGGTAAAAGCCTAGATTGAATTGGAAAATAAGAGTCGCGGATTCAAATTCTTTTCACAGAATATGCTCGCCCTTCCAGTCGTGGGAGGTTTGGTTTGGTTTGCTTTGAATTTCGCGCTAAGCTACTCTAGGGCAATTTGCGCTAGCTGTCCCTAATTTCGCAGTGTAAGACAAGAGGAAAAGCAGCTGGTCATCAACACCCACCGTTAACTCTTGGACTACTATTTTACCAACGAATAGTGGGACTGATCGTCACATTATAACATCTCCACGGCTGAAAGGGCTACCGTGTTGGTATGACTCTGGTCGTGGGATATGTTATAAATAACGAAGATAATCCTGGCGTGCCTTTGTGCGACGTTCAAAACAAACAATCCCTGCACTACATTACTTGGATGTTTTTAATATATTTTACTGATTGTTCAAAAATTATGTTTGGCGCTAAATTTCATATGCCACATATTTAATAATAATCCTAAAGCAAGGCCTTGATCATAATATTTCTGTCGGTAATCAGATTACATTTACGTCACCTTCAACCTACGACCTCCCCTTCGACATGAACGTAATTGAAAGATATAAATTTTTTAACAATAATCCTATCAGTGCAATCAATGTACGACCAGAATATTGTTCTTGGTAAAGTAAGACCATTGTTTAAAAGATTTAAACCTAAAAAGAATAATAATCGTAACATCGACTGACCCTCGAAAGTATAACAAAATAAACTGTTATCATCCTTTTTTAACTTTTGTAACAAGAACTGTGATCGTCTTTTCACTTGTAACATTTGAAGGAATGTCACTACAAGCGTTTATTAGTTTCGACATCTTCTATGATTTGAAACGTTGTTCACAAACAAGACTTATCTTCATTAGACTTCCGCTAGTACAGCGGTATGTTTCCGGATTTACAACGAATATTATTTGTTTCTTGTGTTACTAATCGTTTTTGCTGTTTTTTCACTGTGTAGTAGCGATGTTTTCTAATGACATTGATGTGCTTGATGTTATGCGACGTACTGTTTTTGTTCAATGTTTTAACGCCAGCCATGGTGAAGTTATCCATGCAGTTTGCTCAACTTTTGGAGCGGCTTCAGTAACTTCAGTTGTTCCACGACCCGATGGCTGTGAGGTTGCTTTCGTTTTATCTGCTGATGTCGATATGGTGATTGATTCTGGTTTGTTGGTTAATGGAGTGCATTACTTCACGAATGGGGTTACCAAACGTACAGTTACTGTTTCTTTCATGGATGTACCTGAGTATATTGACGATGCTGTACTTTTACATAAGTTGAAGGACTTTGAATGTGAGGGACCAAGGTATTTATTTAGGTGTCGCCATGTTCGTGTTTCGTTTAGTGCCACATGTACATCTTTGCCATATGTCGTGAAGGTTATTGATCCCCTGGGAAAGGTTGTAATGCTTAAGGTAAAACATGACCATCAAATGAAAGTGTGTAATTTGTGTTTGAGTGCGGATCATCTGTATAGAGACTGTCCCCAATTAATTTGCCGGAACTGTCATGAGCAAGGTCAAGTGCATTGTCGTTGTCCTAAGTTTGGGGTTTCCCCGCCTCTCCCTCGCGATAGTGCTGTAGTGGCTCAGGCCCCTGTTGAAAGTGTAGAATCAGATAAGGGTGATCGACCAACTGACGTTCCACGAGAAACAATGGAGGTTTCTCTCCCGCTGAAAGAGGCGGCTACCCATAGTGTCTCACAGGACAAGTCTTCTCGTCGTTCGACTGTCTCTATAGGTGCGAGAGAACGAGCTAGTAGTCAACCCTCTATTGGACGCCGACATTTAGACAGCCACTTCCCACCCTTACAGGTTAGAGGTGAGTCTGCCACAAGTGCTGTTGTGGAACTTGTATCTCGCCGATGGAAATATGCGAGTGTGGTGGCGACGGACACTCCTGGGACCACGAAGAAAGGTGGTGGACGGAAACGTTTATCGGGCATGACGGTACTGCGTCTCTCTAAGGTGAAGCCTAAGACCGTGTCTCAACAGTAGTTACCTATTTGCTAATTTTCTTCTTATTTTTTTGTGTCATTACGATATTGTGCAAGTGAATAATGTACTTTTACATAGTTCATTTCCTCTACATGTTTATCTTTGTTCATCTTTTGTACTAGATTAATTTGTTTATTCATACCATGTTTTTTCTCTTAGCATGATCCAATCACTTAGGGTTGGTGTATTGAATTGTAACGGTTTGCATAATATCAGCAAATTGTCGTATATTTTGGATTACTTTTCTGCTAATTTTGATGTGGTGTGTTTACAGGAAACTTGTTTTACAAATGATTGAAGTTGTCACGGAATATTGGAAAGGTGCTGTTTTTGTCAATAATTCACATAATGGACGTCAGGGGGGTGGCTATTTTGTTACAGCAGTATTTGAGTGACAAAGTTATACTTGATTTCTCGGATGGGGGTGGTCGAGTGATAACGTTAAAGTTCATATTTACGGATTTATCATTTCAATTGTCATCTGTTTATGCACCACGTGACATTTACGAACGACGGGATGTTCTTCGTTCATTAGACTTTTCTTTAGATGATTGCTCGGGATTAACAGTAGTTGGGGATTTTAATTGTGTTTTGATTGAAACGCGTGAAAAGTTACCTGTACGTTTATCCCGCGATGCGAGTCGTCTAACCTTTGAACAGGTCATTACAAGGTTCGGTTTATTGGATGCACATTTATTATTAACATCAAATACCCCTGGTTTCACGTGGAGGCGTTTCGTTCATGGAGAGTTGATCACTTCCCGTCTAGACAGGGCCTTGATTACGGCTAACCTGCAGGGTGCTGTCAGTAGTTTCCATACGATGTGGTTTCCTGGTACCGATCATGCTCTGTTTAGCTTCAAACTTAACTTATCTCAAGTTGTTACGGGTCCAAATTACTTTCACTTTAATAATCAGCTACTGAGAGATGTTGAATACATAAATACCATCACTCTCTTAATCGAAAGAAGCCGTAGTTGGCAAGTATATGGTCGTGACAAGATCTCCTGGTATGCGACCTTAAAAAATGCAATCCGTGATATTACCAAGCGATATTCGCTTCGTCGGGCGTGTGACTTTCGATTTAAGAAACGTAAGTTACAACATTCCGTTGCTCGTGAGTTGCGTAAATTGGCGAGTTGCCCTACTCGGTCAAGGGAAAAGTTATATGCATATGAAAACGACTTTGAGAAATTTGATCATGATGCCATTGAAGGGGCTCGAATTCGTTCACATATTCGTTGGTTCGAGGAGGGCGAAAGGTCAACCTCTTACTTTTTGCGTATGGAGAAAGTTCGGCTGGGTCGAGCCATGCTTACTGAATAAGGTGTTCAAGGTGGATGATATAGCTGCTGTTTTACATCACTGTTATTCTACTTTGTATACTAAAGAAGAAGTCCAGCAGGATGATGTAGATATGGTGCTCAACTTTATCGACAAAACGCTTTCCCCTGAGCAAGATGTGTGATGCACCTTTCACGGCCTCGGAATTGTTATCTGCACTTGCTGGTTTACCGACTGGAAAATCTCCGGGTCTTGATGGATATACATCAGAATTTTACAAGTACTTTTTTACCGTTGTTTGTAGATGATTTTGTAACCGTCTTATCCGACCTCTATCACTCTAAACAGTTGCTCCATTTTATGTGCATTGGGGTGATTGTTCCTATTCCGAAGGGCGGGGATCGACGGTTGGCTGCTAATAGTCGGCCATTGACGTTGCTGTGTACTGACTACAAGTTATTGGCTGAAGTGCTGGCTCGACTCCTTTCCACCGTAATATCTAGTTTAGTGTCAGTTAATCAATCTGGTTGTATACCTGTCATTGATAACCCGTTAACTTTAGTTTTGCTTCTCCAATCTTTAGAATGTACAGGACAGGGAGGATTTTTTGAAGCTCGATCAGATGAAAGCCTTTGATCGGGTGAACCATGACTATTTATTTCAACTTCTTGTGCGAGTGGGTTTTAACTCGACTTTTGTAAATTGGATTAAACTATGTTATACTGATATTTTTAGCTGTGTTAAGTTTAATAGCTTTCTCACTGATAGGTTCTCCTTATCTCGAGGTATTTATTTAGTCAAGGCTGCCCTATGTCTGCTTTGCTTTATGTTCTCAGTGTTGAACCATTGAGAAATATGTTGGTCCATCATGATCAGATTATAGGTATTGGGAGTAATGGGTTCCTTAACACACCGTCCCTCATTTATCAACATGCTGACGACACTACATTGACTTTACAAGATTCTGATTCCTTGCCATACGTTTTGGATGTTTGTAGTATCTTTGGTCGGGCTTCGGGTGGTAGGATTAATTGGACAAAGAGTCAGGGTCTCTGGGTTGGGAGCTTGACCTCTTCTAATGAGTATGTCCTGGGAGAGTTGAAAATCTCCCATAATCCTATTCGGATTTTGGGTATTGTTCTTCATTCTTAATTTGATGTTATGCTGCAGGATACGTGGCGGGGAGTTTTGCGCAAAGTCTCTAGTATCCTGGTGTCCTGGCGATATCGTTCCCTGTCGCTGAAGGGCAAATCTATCGTGGTGAATGCCTTGGTGGCGTCAATTTTGTAGTATCCATTGCAAATCCTCCCATTGCCACAGCAATTTGAAGCTCGGTTTCGTCAAAATGTATTAGATTTCGTGTGGCGGGGTGGTATTCACAAGGTTGCTTATTGGATCTTGACCGAGAATTTTGCTAGTGGGGGTATCAATTGGTAGATATACACTTTCGTAAACTTGCTTTTCGCTTGAAATTGCTGCAGAGATGTTTGGACGGTTCTTGTCCGTCGCCTTTGTGGCAACTTCTTTCTGGGTTTTTCTCTTGTTATGGTGAACTCGCATTGGGATTTCGGGCTCTTCAATGCCGGATTTTGCCGAGGTATGTGAAGGTCTTGCCAATGTTTATTCAAGAAATGTTTCGTGCATGGAAGGTACTACTTGGGGATAAAGGGCTTGCCCCTGTTCCTCTTTTATCACATGTTTTCGACGAACCACTGTTTCTTAATCCTGTTCTTGTCGATGTTCGGTCACAAACGTTTTATTTTCCTGAACTTATTAAAGCAGGATTGGTCCTTGTGCGACACTTATTGTATTAGGTGCTCCCAGGATTTCTCCCTGTGGAGGCGGTTGTAGAAATGTGTAGTGATGTAGATATGTCGTTGAATGTCAATGCCATTGTTTCACATCTCACTTCTTTGACGGATGCATTGCCTGAAGATTGGCTGGCGCTCACGTCTACTCAGTCAGCTCCGCTGTCCTCGACACAGCATGAAATAGACTTGTACTTTGTGGACTCTTCTAATCAACGGGTCCAGTTTAGGGGATTAACTCTGAAGCAGTTGTTTTGTTATTTGAATTGTTCACTTGCTTATCATGTCTCTGCTCCATCCTTTTGGGGGAATATTGTTCCTCCAGACGATTGGACACTCATTCGCAAATCTACCTTTTCATCATTTGTGGGTTTTGATGTCTGTACCGTGGATTATTTGTTATGGTTGCGAGCGGTGACTACTAATGTTAAGTTGGTACATATTGATAGGCATCCCACGGGTTTATGCACTTTTTGTGCATTAACGCGGGAAACCATTGACCATCTGTTTTTCATGTGTCCTTCTGTCCAGCCCTTGTGGTCCTATGTCTATGCTTTACTGGAATTTTATTATGGATGCCCTATCTCCAACTGGGTCTGGAGGAGATGCCAGTTAGTGGGATCTCATCCTCTCTTACGTGGTCGGTGTTTAAATGTTTTTTCGCTTATTAGCTAGTTTTGCACGGCTTGTTATCCAATCTGCGAGGTCTGTTCAGTTAGCACGCTATCGCAAGCTTCATTTAATTTCGTTCTATAAAGTGCGTTTAAGCAAACATATACACTTACATTATCACAGATGTGTGTTACATGACTCATTAAGTGTCTCTTATTCATTGTATCACTATAACGGTAGGTTGGTTACAAAGGGAGTACACGGATACCTGTTATGTACTTTGTTAAGATAAAATGTGTTCTTTTCTACAATTGAGTTTTCTTTTTTTATCACAGTGTTCCATTCTTTTCATTGTTCTGTTAAGGTTTTTGGTGTATGTTGATTTAAAAATTACAGCTAATTATCACATCTTTTATATTTTTAAACACATTTTACTCCTGTTGTAATTTTTTAGCAAGGTAGTTTGCAATGTTTCTCGTTTTTTTGTTTTTTTTTCCATATGCTAATTACTTAATTAGTATTTTATTTACTGTATTTATGTTTATACCCTCTGTTTGAGATTGGATGAATAAAGAGAAAAAAATCCGGATTTACAACTCTGAAATCAGGGGTTCGATTCCCCTCGGTGGGCTGAGCAGATACCCCTATGTGGCTTTACTGTAAGAAAAACATACATACTATAAACATACATCTTCATTAGTGTGATTCAAATTATTTTTTATAATATTTATGCAGTTATACTTTCTAATAAAGCTATACCAAAAGCGAAAAGGAAATACATAATACAGAGTATTTCGTATTATTTGATATACCTAGTACTGTAGTCTACAAAACCTGTAAAAGGTTTAACCACCTGTCACCAGTATCACACCACTTGTAACAAAATCTAAGGAATGATTGCAAGCTTTAAAGATAAACTTTATACCTATTATGATTCATTGTGGTCGTTCCTTGTGTTATTCCGAGTTGCATCTACTTTTCTAACAACTCACCAACAATTTAACAATTACTTAAATCCTAACTCTATAGTTTTTTTTTGATACATTGTTGACTCAATTATAGCTTCAATTTTTATCTTTCATAAGTTGATATTTCTTTTATTGCAGCGACTTTGTAATTTCGGGTCAAAATACTTGAATTATCTTGGGCAGTTTTACATAAAATCAGAGTTCTAACAAATGAGTGTTTTTTCTCATATATAAACTAATAACGGTCCCAACATGGCCAGATGGAGTAAGGCGTTCGACTCGTAATCTGAGGCTCGCGGATTCGAATCCCCGTCGCATCAAACATGCTCTCACTTTGAACCACGGGAGCGTTGTAATGTGAGGGTCAATCCCACTATTCGTTGGTAAAAAAGTAGCCCAAGAGTTGGCGGTGGGTGGGGATGACTAGCTGCCTCTTGTCTTAAACTGCTAAATTTGGGAGGGCTTGTACAGATTGGCCTTGAATAGCTTTGTGCGAAATTCAAAAACCAAAAATACAAACTAAAAATACGCAGAGCACCACGCGAAACGTATTACATGATGAAAAATTGAGCTTTTACTATATTCTCAACAGCGTTGTATTTAAATTAAGGATGTTTATTACACCACTGATTACATACAAATATAGAATGGTAAATACTTGGAATCGTTGTTGATAAAAAATAATTATTCTATTTCCCACACGCATTATATTATTTTTTATAATATCAAATAATTATATTTTTTATGAGAATATAATGTAATATGTGATGATATATAACGTAAAATACGTTACATATATATAATAAATATATTGGCCCGGCATGGCCACGTGGGTTAAGGCGTGCGACTCGTAATCTCAGGGTCGCGGATTCGTATTCCCGTCGCTTCAAACATGCTCGTTTATTCACCAGTGGGGGCGTTATAAATGACGGTCACTCCCACTATTCGTTAGTGAAAGAGTTGGCGGTGGGTGGTAATGAGTAGCTGCCTTCCCTCTAGTCTTACACTGCTAAATTAGAGACGGCTAGTGCAGATTGCCCTCGAGTACCTTTGCGCGGAATTCAAAAACAAACAATAAATATATGATATAATTAAATAATAATATATAATTAAAATGCCAAACTGTAATAAAACATATAGTTAAAAATACAGTACTGCCACTGATCTCAAGCATAAGATGAGCAACCATGTACCAAATAATATAAAAGTGACAAGATCTATAGTATTAATAATTCTCAATGAGGATGGAATATTTGGCTGTGTAAAAGTTTAGAAAAAAAACAAAACAAACTTTATTTCGGTCTCCAAATTTGTCAAGAATCTAACACTTGTTTAAAAATAGGAAATCTGGACTGTTGATGATTGGAAAAGAGTGTTATGGACAGATGAGTCCAACTTTGAAATATTTGGTTCAAAGGATAGGTTGTACGTCCGGTAGAAGAAATGTGGAAGATATTTACCTATAGGCATAGCACTTACCATGAAGCATGGGGTGGGAGGGAGCAGTGGGATGATGTGGGATTTTTTTTCTGCTGAGACGAAAAGAGATATTTGCAAAATAGGTAGAATAATGGACCAACACTAGTACCATCAGATACTGATTCATTATTAAACACCTAATGGTTTGTGTATTATTAGTAAAGGATTTTACTGCGAAACTTATGACATACTAACATTCACCCATATTTACTAGAAACAGATGGAATGGATTTATAATCATAGATATATTAGTCATTTTTACAGCCTAAACAAATATATAACCACGTGTTATATAAATAACAGTTCTCTTGATATTACCTCATTATACAAATTATACCTCTCTTAATGATAACGAATTTACCTAAGTCTGCAGCAGAGAAGTAGGATCACATCTCAAGTGTGATGTATTATAATATATTTTTTACCCTCTGAATTACAAAATTATTACAGTTACACAAAGACATGTGTAGTACCGGATTTGTTTAACTTTTGGCAATATTCTGAAGTATGAACCAGTCGGGTTTTCGGTGTAAACGTATTTGTTTATTTTCTACACGAAAATGCCCAAAGTTATTAACTCCAAGCCTGGATCAGAATATTCTGGTTAAAAGAACCCCTCTGAGGTTAAAAATAACAAACGTCAACATGCTACACTTTTACTGGTCCTTATTTTCGAAATCGCTGTAAATAGACATGTAAACCTTTCTTGCCTGATAGCTTTGCCTAAAGCAGTTATCATCACCTCGACTAATCACGAGTACAAAACGTCTGTTCAGGTTGCTGCTTTATATATAATTGTAAACATTTAATGTTATAGTATAAAACGTCAAAAGTCATCGAATCAACAAAGGCAACAGGCTTAAAAGTAATGATGGAATTTCACTATACTGCAGATTCGTCTTTCACGTTCCTCTTAATTAGTAAACTAATATTGCTAGTGAAATCAAAGAGTTGTATTTGTACCAAACAGTTACGTTAGCCACATTTTCTTATTAATAAAATTGTAAATTCATAAATCCAGTTCTCTGTAAAGTTTTAATCGAACTCAAATACTATCACTACACGGAAAATGTGTATTTAATATATAATTAACATTTATGGCTAAGAAATAATCAGAAACAAAAGTACAATATTACGAATAGTAAAGTAAGAATGAATTTATATATACCTAATCAAACAGGAGGATTACTTCAGAGTGTACGTATGTGTGTGTGTGTGTGTGTTTCTCGTATAGCAAAGAAACATCGTGCTATCTGCGCTGTCCGCTTATAGGGATCGAGCCTTCGATCTTAATGTTGTAAATTCCAACACTTCCCGATGTTCCAATGAAGAACGACATCAGAGTAACTGAACTAAAACACACCTCAAACTCTTTGTTATTTCATTATTACCACTTTAATTAAGGTGTAGTTAATCTTGATACAAATTTAAGAAATAATGATTATATGTGCTTTTTTAGGCTGCTTTTAAATAGTGAAACAACGCTAGTAGATAAAAGTGTCGTTCAAAAACGTCCTAAAACAATACACTCCAGGAAAACGTATTTTTATTGAATTTTATCTGCTTACGTTGCTGAATGAAGTATCTAATATATTTCTATTAAGGTTTTAAAAATATCTACAACAATTATTTGATCCAAGCGTTCATATTCATCGTTCCCTTCAAATCACTTACAACATGAGTTACGCGATATTTTTGAGCCTGTTGCTATCAGTTATGTAATTTATTTATCTTATCAATTCTGGTAACTTATTTGGAATAAATTTCAGGTTTCTTCAACATTCAATGATTTCATACGTTTGTATAATCAGAAACCTTTGAGAAAAGTTTTAATATGGTTCATCCTGTTTTAGTTTGATATTTAATAAACTGACATTGATACACAACTGATGATGTAGAGTACGTCACAGAAGTGCCAAGACTTATCCTACGTCAGTGAAAACATCTTATCCTACTGAAGATATGCAGTTGTTACACCACTTTCTTATATTACCTATTATTACCCCTAGAAAACTTCAAAATTTTCTCTGAAAGCGACTTATGTACAATCAAGAAAAATACTATTTTGAGGGAACACAGAGAAAGAAATTTACTGCCCGATATAATTAATAATCACACAGTATCCCTTCACATAACAGTGTAAAAGGGTTAACCATGAGAATATTAAAAATTAGAATATTAAGTGCTAAAATCTTAACACTCATATACAATATTTCTAATGAGTGCTTTTTTTCAGTTTAGTATTCAGTGTTCTAAGAACTCAGTATTAATATAGCTGTATCTTGCTGTTTGTTTTTCAGAACAATTTTTTTTTTGTGCTCTTCTCCCAAAATCTTTGAAATATTAATATTCCTGTTTGTAGATACAGTAGAGAAATAGGATGGAAGATAAAACAACTTCCGTTTTTCAAGCTTTTTCCAGTGGGTATATACTTAAAATACAGTTCAAACACATTTCACTTTTAAACAAACACTCACCAAAGTTTAATGTTAAAAAAATATTTTCAAAATAATTGAATGTTAGTAAGAAATATTTTGCTGTAAGTTTAGAAAAAAGAAAACCCTTAAACAATTAAATAAAGCCAACTGTTATTGCTGTAAATAATAAGATAAAAGAAAGTCGAAACCTCAACGAAAGTATTATGAAATAAGTAAAACAAAGTAATGATATACATGTTTCGATTTAATATATGAAATAAATATTACAGTACATTTCAAAATAAATAACTTTAAATTTGTTTTATTTTTATGTATCACGTATTTGTATCATTACAACTGTAATGTTTAAATTATTTTAATTCTTTTAACTAAAGAGTTAATGCCTATTTTACATTGACTGTGAACTTTTGATGTGTAACATATTCAGTAAGCATTATTACTGCGTTTAGGTCTAAGCCAAATGTAACTTATATCACATAGTCACAGCTAATATACAAATGCTTTGTGCTTTATTTGAGACATTAATAATAAAAGTGTAGTAATTAGAAAATTCATTTTAATATTTCATAACAAATAACTGTAAGCCTACTTTCAGGTCTTACTTACCATAGTTACTGCGTGGGTTGTTTGCTTCATATTAACAGCTGCAGGTGCCTTGAGATCAACCAACTCAGCCAGAACTGATTTTCATGTACAGACGATGTACTCCAATACCTGGTTTAGGTTTCCTTATCCAGGAAAGAAGTTATAAAAATATACATTAATATTTATATTTTTCATTTACGTGAAGAATTTATGAAATTATTTATCAGTTCTTTTAATAAACAACCCGGTTATCCGTTCAGTTATAATGAAACTAATTTGTTTAAATCCCTTTTAAATATATACCACGTTGAAATCAAAATTATACTAACAAAAAGTAATAGTGTAAAAGTTGTAAAACAGTTTTATATACATGTAAAACGGCTCGTTTTGGTTGAGAAATTTGTTTTTACGTGGAGGAGCGAACAACGTTTTCATCTTCTTCGGTCATTGTCAGGTTCACAAAGAAAGGAAAAGATAACTGACCGGAAACTGACCACATGTTTGAAAGGGGTTGTGTCACAGAGTGTCAAAATGTAGAGGGCGTGTTTAGATTTTGGATACATAATTTTATATTATTTATTTTATTATTATTATTTATTACATTATTTTTAATATAGGCATAACAAGTTTTATTTCTACTTACATGTGTGTTGTTAAAGTAGTCGATACGCATTTTAAAAATGTTACTTTTGTAAAAAGGGTAAAACAATTAAATCTTGATTTTGGTCTTTCAGGACACTTGGGTTTATCAAAAGTCAGTATCGGTGCTGCTTTCGGAATGTTTGCCGGTATGTTAGCATCGGTATTGGAATCAGTAGGAGATTACTATGCATGCGCTCGACTAGCTTGTGCACCTACTCCTTCACCTAGCGCAATAAATCGTGGAATATTTCTAGAAGGAATTTCCTGCATCGTTTCTGGAATTTGAGGATCTGGATGTGAAATGTCTTCTTACAGTCAAAACATTGAAGCAATCGGAATAACAAAAGTTTACCCATGTGCTGCCTCTCTAAAATAGATAAGGATCGTTTGTATTTCAGTATTTAATATTATTGTGAATTGATTAAATTTATTATGCTGTTGTACATAACTACTGATGTTTTAGAAATTTAAACTTGTGTAAATATCGCAACCGCTGATATTGCAGAAACGTAAAACTCACATAATTTGCTTGATTTCTATACCAATAGGTGGCTGGTCGATGAGTTATTCAGTTTGATGCTATTACCATTATGATTTTTACAGTTGTGGGGAAGATTGGAACCTTTTTAAACACTATTCCTGAGCCCTTTATTGGTGGAATTATATGTGTTATGTTTGCAATTGTAACGGGAATTAGACTATCCAATGTCAGATTTATCGACCTTCTACTAATCGAGAAATATTTTCATCCTCGGATTATCTTTATTTAGAAGGAACACCATTCCAAAGTGGTTTAATGGCTATGCAGTTACTATTGATGTAGGTACGTACACTTATTAGGGTGATTGAAGTTTGAGGAAGGAAATTTGATGAAGGTTTCTAAACAGTTTCTAAAAGCACCAGTTAGATAATACAGAGAGTGTTCAATGCTACACAACATACAGGGCACAAAGTGTGTTAAAATATTTCATAACGGTTTGTCTCACACAAAACGGAAGAAACTTATGACATTAAAAGATGGTTGAGACTTATTTAGTTATCAATGAACCAGATCATCGGTTTGTAAAATGTTCTTTATATTACATGGGGCTGGTAAATCTTAATGTTTTTTATTATTAAATTATTTATTTTATTTCATTTAGGGAATGACGTAGCAAACCAACCCATTACAGTTCTTTTAATCACCAGTATATTTGTTGGTGGACTCATTGTGTTTGTGTTGGACAATTTCGTACCAGGTCAGAGATAATTCTTTCAAACACATCGTGAATAAACCGAATACATTGCGATGTAATATATAATCCGATTTTTTGTGTTTTTTTTGCTTTACAGCCTCAAAATATTGAGTTACTTGTATACTGTATTGTAACTGTATAAAATTGTAATTTTTCTTTCGGATAATCACTTCACCTATTTTTATTTTAACCTACTAACTTTAGAATACTGTCTTTGGACTGTTTCAATCAAGTTATGATGTAATGGTGTTATATTTATTATGATAATTTACAACGTGGTGATTATTTATACCTTAATTAACTTTCAAAATGTGCTTTAAAAATTTAATTATCATAATATTTCAAATTATCATTACTATTTCAAACCACTCCTGGTGACAAAGTGGTATGTCTGCGGACTCACTCTGTTGTAAATCGAGTTTCGATACCCGTGATGTGGCATAGTGCTTACTTCCAAGCAAACGAAAGAAACAAACTAGATAAACTAGGGGGAATTTTGAATGCCTTTTAATATTACAATAACAACGACCAGAATGGCCACAAACACAAAATGTTTGGGAAATATTTCCAGGTTTTATCATTTTATATAGAAAAAACAATATACACTAAAGCCAGGAATCAACTAAAATAAAATATACATATACATATTACGCTTTTCTAGACGTTTCTTTCTGTAGCAATGGTTAATCACTCAGGTACACAATGGACCATTTATGCTGTGATTGTTATGGGTGTCTAGTATCTCAGATTTATGTATGAGGGAGGGTTATATGAATATATGTTTACACGGAAAGAAACATGAAACACATTCTTACACTCATGAAGACCTTGAGAAGACATCAACAAAAATGTTGATTGTTAGTCAGACCGCATGACAGGAATACTTTGAAGTAAAATACATGTCAGAACTCAATAAAGATTCTACTGTATCCTGTATTAATGGTCCAGAATAAGAATGAAATCCTTACCGGTAGAATACAAATGTGAACATCATAAGACGATCACTGAAAGAAAACGATAAGTTAACTGATTCCTTCTTTAAGTTGACGTCAGACAATTTTGAAACATTATTTATAAAAGTTTATACAATGTAATACTGTGTGTTTTTCTTGTTGATTCGTATTGTTTAATAAATTCTTCTGTATTAATAGTCTTTCGCTGAAGATAATTTTCTGTCTTATAATTTTCATTGTTACATATATTTCTTTACCAATTCTATTCATCTTCGGTTCACAAAATATTCATTTTATGTTACATAAAGTAAAACCCAGACCTCCTAGAGACTCAATTCTAAATCTGACAGTTTATAGAGCCAAAAATCAGCTTTCAATATGTGTAGTAGATAGAATGTGCAACTTTGTACATAAAAACAAACAAAATTAAAACTTAACGTCTTTCACACAGAAAGAACATAATTTTTCTCAAGGTGATCAATTGAAACTGTCGTCACCTTCAACCTATGGCCACCCGTTCGGCATAAATCTAATTAAACTATATAAAATGTTCAAATACATTCCTATCAGTCCAACATACAACTAGAATATTTTTTTCTTGATGAAGTAAGGTCATTATTTAAAAGAGTTAAACCTAAAAATAATAAAATAATAATCCCAATATCGACTGACTCTCTAAAGTAAAACAAAGTGGTTTTAATTCTTATATAACTGTTTATAATTGTTGGAACATGAGCTCTTGAAAGTAAAAACATACTGTAACCGTCTCTTCACTTACAAGATTTGATGAAATGTCAATATAAGTCTGTATTAGTTTGGACACCTTCCATGATTTTATATGTTGTTCATAGACAACACTGTGAAACAAGACGCAAATATTACTTAGTAACTATCTTCTACTGAATAAAGACGACTTTAATTTTACCTTCATTAGTTTGATTAACAGTTACTTTTGTAATATTTACACAGTTATACCACGTAATAAAATAATACCAAAAACGAAGAGTAAACACATAATTTAGAGTATTTCATATATACCTATTACTGTGTTCTATAAAACCTTAAGATGGTTTAACTACCTGTCACCAGTTTCACTGCTCGTGTAACAAAAACGAATAAATGATTTCTAGCTTCAAAGACAAACTTTATACCTATTATTATTCCTTGACATTGTGGTCGTTGTTAGTGTAATCCCGAAGTACAGCTAGTTTCAAACTAATTATTCAATAAAAGTTATTAGTTTAATACTTGAAAATCGGATTTATAGTTTTATTAAATATACTTAGAAAGTTTTTGCTTTACATTATTGTTTTAAATGTAGTGTACATTGAACGTTTAAATAATTTTAAATATAAACAGATTTACCTAATTCAAAGAAAGTAATTTCATCATTAAGAAATATGTAAATCTAATCAATAGAAATTACAAAACGTTTCAAAACTTATTATTTCTATATAGGAACATAAATATCAATGCGTCGTTCATTTAATGCAAAGCTATAGTTATTGTAACGTGTCCGATTCTTACTGTAAACAGTGAGAAAAAATTAATTACACTAAAAAATTATATTTATTATTTTACGGTTTAGATAAATTATATGCAGGTGTAAATTATTTTAAGTTCACATCGTAAAAAATAAAAGTACCTGACACGTGAATAATAACAAAATTATCGGTCAAAGAATGAGATTAGATTTTAAAACGTGATGCAATATCCAAAATTCTTACCTATTTAACAACGAAAATTATAAAACGGTTAAATATACACGTTAATTTTGTACCAATTTTAACCAAACAATAAAATACCATCATTCTTCTATTGTTTATACTTACTATTGAAAGGTTGAAAAAGTCGATATGTAGGTATTACGATCAGCCCGGCGTGGCCATGTGCTCGACTCGCAATCTGAGGGTTCGGGTTCGAATCCCACTCACACCAACCATGCTCCTCCTTTCAGCCATGGAGGGTGATATATATGTATCGGTCAATCTCACTATTCGTTGGCGAAAGAGCAGCCCATGAATTGGCGGTGGGTGGTAATGACTGTTTGCATTTCCCCCACGGTTAGCAAATATTGCCCTCGTGTTGCCTTGGGTAAAATTCAGAACTTAGAAATAGTTTTGTCACTACCAATGGTATTACATCTTTCTAGCTTTTCCTTCCTCTTTTTGCTTTAAAAATGTAATACATGAAACATACACATCGAGCTCTCAGTATAAGTAAAGTAACATCTGGTAAGAGCTGCACTAATACTGGTAGAAATTATAACAGTTTAAATGTATAATATTAGTGTAGAAGGTATACAGTTCTGTATCTGTTTTCTACATTCCCATCCAAGCTATGTCTGTTACTTTAAAATTGTTCATAAAATATTTCGTCATCATGGAGCACGCAAATTAAGAGTTCGAACTTTAGGTTACTTTAAAAAGTTTTATTTATTTATACGAAAATATTTTTCTGTTAAACAGTTACATTACTACTCCCATGAATAGATGAAATCGTTACAAATAATATTGATGTTTATTTCAACTTTTGTTTTTCGTAATTTGAAAAGAGCAGACCAACATTCTTCCAACGTCACGTAAATCTTGTTAAGTAATAATAATAATATAATGCAATAATATAAAATATTATATATTTATTACATACATATATAATAAATATATTATGTAATTAAATGATAATATATAATTAAAACGCTAAAATACAATTTAAAATAAACAATCGACATTAATAAAAAAATGTTAAGACAAAACAATATCTTGTCATTCCTTCCGTTTTATAAGGCCAATTCTTCCATACCATTAGAGAATCTAATTTTCAACATGATGATAAACTTTCACAGGTCGCTGTTGATATTTGAGTGAACAAGGATGAGAGAACTTACCATTATTTTGAATTCCAATATACTTATTCGGCCCAGCGTGACCAAGCGTATTAAGGCGTGCGACTCGTAATCTGAGGGTCGCGGGTTCGCATCCCTGTCGCACCAAACATGCTCGCCCTCCCAGCCGTGGGGGCGTTATAATGTGACGGTCAATCCCATTATTCGTTGGTAAAAGAGTAGCCCAAGAGTTGGCGGTGGGTGGTGATGACTAGCTGCCTTCCCTCTAGTTTTACACTGCTAAATTAAGGACGGCTAGCACAGATAGCCCTCGAGTAGCTTTGTGCGAAATTCAAAAACAAACAAACAATATACTTATTCCAAGGACATGCCATAAAGTTTGAATTAACATACTCTTCAGTTTAAAGTCTGAAATAACTGTCATGGTACCCATTGCAGCGTCTTAAGTACATGTATATAGAAAGAAGCTAAGAAGGAGCTAGCATATGATACCAGTATGTGCTAGAAGAAACCAATGTAACGCGACTCTATAAGTGAGCCTTTATAGAAGCAGAGCTTAACATGATATTTTTTAAGTTTTGATGTCAGCTATGTCACTGAAACTGTTCTGTTTAAAAAGCAATTAAAACAAAAATTAAAAGTAACAAATATGTTCATTTATCAATTTTGAAATTCATACATTATGCTCTGTTGTAACGTACAGAATACACAGTTCTTCTCATCTTTCGAGACATGCGCACATCTTATTGATGCAAAGAAATAACAAATTACAACTTTAAATGCCCCTTAGGTAAAGCAAGTTTCGTGTCTATTGATCCTACACTACGGTAGAGTGATACAAGTGGTAAAACAGGTGATCCCTCTAAGTGGTCTTTGGCTCCTTTCGCAGAAATAATATGATTCGAATTGCACTTTAACACATGTTTGAGTTTCTTTACTGATTCGCCTTGTGGTTGGGATGTTTGACTTACAATCTAGCTATTATGGGTTCAAATACCTTTCATCGAATATGCTCCCCATTTCAGCTGATACAGCGATAAGTCTACGAATTTACAACGCTACAATCAGAGGATCGATTCTCCTTGGTGGACACAAGAGATAGCCTGATGTGGCTTTGCTATAAAGACACAAACACACTTTATTTGCACCCAAGTAACACAGTGGTATGTCTGAGAACTCACACCGCTAGAAACCGACATTCGATAATCGTGGTGGGCAGAGCACAGATAACCCTTTGTGTAGCTTTGTGCTTTATTCTAAACAAACAAATAAACATTATCCGCTACTAAAAAGAGTAGCCCAAGACTTGGTGGTGGTTGGTGTTGATTATCTGCTTTCCCTCTAGCCTATCATTGCTATATTAGGAAATTCAAGCAAACCAGTCTCCTACTGGCACAGCGGTATGTCTACGGATTTACAACGCTAAACTTATGAGTTTGATTTCCCTCGATGAACACAGCAGATAGCCCGATGTGGCTTTGTTATGAGAAAACACATACATTCAGAGCGAACAACTTGTTTCGAAGTCTGGTATATGCGTACTTTGAAAGAAATGTTTTCTTATATCATGTTATTTTCACTTTAAAAAGCATATCACTGAGCATACAAACCTTTGTGTTGATAAAAATTAATCGTTCTATAGTGAAACAAATTATCCATCCTTACTCGGTCTCCTTAGCGTTCCCGGAGTGTGCATCAATGACCCGTGATTCACTTCTTGTTTCCGTAAAAACGCGCTACTAAACTTGTGGCAATCTATGTATTAAAGGAGAAACAGTAAAACTCCTCTGTTCAGTGTGACACGTGTCATACAAGACGTGGAAATGGGTAATATTTCTATTGTCTTTTCCTATAGTTCACTAATTCAAAACTAGCAAAATGATAAAATAATTGCACGCAGAGGTTATAGTAATTTTCATTTTGTACATACAGGTTATAATAGTCTTCAGTTTGTACCTAGAGGTTACACTAATTTTAAGTCTTTTGAATATTGTCGAATAATGTTTAAAATAAACATTTGTAAAGTATTTTAACGTACTAATATAAGTGTATTTTTGTCGTGAGGTCATTTTAAAATGACAGTCATTCCCACTATTTTTTGATAAAAGAGAATCCCAAGAGATGACAGTGAGTGGGTAGTGATGGCTAGCTGCCTTCCCTGTACTCTTACACTGGTAAATTAGGTTTTAATTTTGGTTTCTTTTGAATTTAGTGCAAAGCTATATGAGGGCTATTTGCTCTAATTGTCCTTAACTAAGCAATGTAAAACTCGAGGGAAGGCAACTAATCATCACCATCCACCGCCAACTTCTGGGCTACAATTTTACAAACAAATAATAGGATTAATAGTCATATTCTAACGCCTTCACGGCTGAAAGAACGAGCATATTTGGTATGATGGGGATTAAAATCCGCAACCCTCAGATTACGCATCACAAATATTCTACCTAAACATTCTACCAAAGGAGGTATAAGCACACACCTTAAGTAACAAAAACGTTTTTATTTAAATGTTTTGAGTGTACGCTTTATTTAGAGCTTAATCGTAATTCTAATGGTTATTGGAAAATAATTTAATGACATGAAATAACTAACACTGTTATAAACTGATGATTAATTATGAAAACACATAAGATAGATAAATGTTGTTATTTGACGCATAATAATATTACGTAACAATGTAAGAAACATGAAATAGCAAGGCAAATTACAGCAAACTGGATAAATAAAGCTTATAATTATGAAAATTTGATATTTTGCTGGGCCGCCAGGGCCAAGTGTGTTAAGGCGTTTGACTCCTAATGCGATGGTCGCGGGTTCGAATCCCGATCACACCAAACATGCTCGCTCTTTCAGCTGTGGGGACGTTATAATGCAATGGTCAATCCCACCATTCGTTGGTTAAAAAAATAGCCCAAGAGTTGGCGGTGGGTGGTGATGACAAGCTGCCTTCCCTCCGATAAATTAGGGATGGATAGCGCAGATAGTTCTCGAATAGCTTTACGCGAAATTCAAACAAACAAAACTATATGATATTTTTTCTTCTTACTGATGTATCTGATGAGTGATGAAGATCTGAACCATGCGGTATAGCCATGAGTTATAATTAATACTTGGTACGTTGCTTATTAAAAGCACAAAGAATTAAATGAGCTATGAAAGTGATAGATCTAGTTAAAGGTATAAAGAAGAAAAGTTAAATTTTACTGAATAACTGTATTTGGATATTTAGTTTTATTTCTATTGCTATAATTAAGGAACGAGAAAATACGAAAAATGAAGTTAGGTTACAACAATAAAACTATATTATGCTGAGTGCCATGGCAAGATTGCATCATAAATGGCAGCACTAAAACAAAGTAGTTAATTTTCGATAGGTTATACAGAACAGCGAAGACTTGTTTGAAGTAAAACTGTTGACTATAAATTAATTAAGTAGAAATTTCACGCAGGGATTAAATTCGTCCATTATGTATCAGTATACTGAACCGGCAAGAGTCTTCAGGGGGATGATCTCGATGGTATCTTGAATATTTTGGACCAATTTATCACTAGTATATGAAAATGGCTTTTCATACCTTCAGCGGTTTTTATTAAATTAACCATATTACTCGGGAGATTTTGCAAAAATCATTTCTTTACCTAACTAAATAATTGCATGTGACAAAAATAAAGAGTCACTGAAACTATTTTCATCAAAGCAAATGCAGGCACATCGTTTTCTGTTCACAATGAGTTTTCGAGTTTCCAAAATAAAATTCCCTTCCTTTCGGTGTCCTCATTTCCACTGTCAGATCATATGTAACGGATTTAACGTTATATATTTATTGTAATATCTATACTTGTTTCTGTTTCATATATGTATTTAGAAATGCATGTAACTTATGTTGTTAAATGTGTAATACGAAAGTCCTTCCTTTTCTCTAAATTTTTATAAGATTCTTGAGCGTAAGAATAAACAATGTACGACGATGTGTGTATATAAAATACCACTATTGTTGCCTCAGCTAAAATTTATAGAAAATCTCCTTTCGAGTTCATAAAAGGTAACTATCGAATCGTAGGTAGACACTTTTACATTGTTGGTTTGCTTCTGTTAGTATATTATAACCTCGGAAATTATAATTGTGGCAAACGCTTATTTATCAGAAAACTACAGATATTTGACTAAGAATGTTTATTGGTTTCAAACGTAACAATCCATTCAACTTCATTGAATTAAATTCGGATTTAAATATGTCACCGAGGATATTAGATATTATTATCACTGAAAAACGTATTTGTGCTTATTGAAGCAGCTAACTAGCTTTCCCCTTAATTATATTTTACCTGTGTATGGATACAGAATTAATTTGCTGTTGGTGAACCGTAAATAAAAGATTGAGTTCCAGACCAGATATTAAACTCAATACTGTTGACAAGTTTGTTAACGTTTTCTACATAAATCGTTATTTAGAATTACAGTTATTATAAATTGTGCTGTTGTTTGTATATTAAAATATAGTTGTGTAAAGAAAGAAAATTGTGTGTATCACGTTATCAATCTTGTTGGTAAATATTATATATTTGATATTGATATTCAATTAACTTTTAAATTAAAATTAAAATTTTCAAGTATTTGAAATCGTAATACCTAACGTATATAACATAATAAAATGGTGACTCATCCGTGATAAATTATAATAGATTATGTGTTTTCAGCTTACTGTGACTTCATTGTCATTCCGTTTAATGATTATTTGATTTATTCACTTCTGGCTACAACACAACTCAAGTGAAAACTTTCCAATGTCAAACAATTTGTAAAGTCATCGTATAGTAGTTTTTTGTAAGCACTCACAAATAAATCATAATATGTGACAGAAGAAAGCCTATGTAGTGGAACGAGCGTTCGTACATGTGTGAAAGAAAGTACCAGCCTTTTTCAGTTCAGGGGGAATTTGAGTGAAGGCACGTATACGTAGAAAACATTGAGGGGGATAGAAGGAGTACAAAGGAAGGCTCCACGAAGTTTCTAAATTGTTATAACCTACAATAAGTCCTCACACAGAGAAGAAAGGTAAATAAGAGCTCTCTTGACAAAGATTAACAAAAACATCCTGAATTTTCAATTTGAGTCCAATTTGTCGTCCATTTTTGACAAATATTACACTATTGGTCACTTTCGGCTCACGTTCCTGGTTCTGAGGCAAAATTCACGAAACCCACGTTACTTCCCGTACATAGTTCTATAAGTGACTTGAGTTTGTAGTTTGTAGCTTTTCAGATGTGGCCGTACGTGGATAAGGAACAGACCCACAGATGAGACATTTTACCTTTTATATATGTATATATATCTGAACAGATTGACTGAAGAGTCTGTAGAAATTCACACCACATGTATAATATTATAAAATATTTACATTATTCACCATTGTTTCATGGAGAGATGAGCTTAAAAGAATAACTGTATGACACAATTATCATTTTCCAAATTTTGTATTGATATAGTGTTTAAAAATTAGATTGTCTTTCTGTTAGATAAAATCCGTCGGTAAATTATCTAGAGTAGTGGCTTCGCTATCGTTTCGTTGAAATATTTAATTTAAGTTCAATGTTTTTTACCGTAAAGAGAAAGAAAAAAAACAACATATCAATTAAGAACTAAGCTGTTGCTAACAAAATGTTCCAGTCAGCCCAAGGGTTTTATGAATCACAACGGCTTCCTGTTTTCTTTTATTACTCTAAAGAAGTTTTCTGTAACACGTTCGGCACGTGGTCAAATTGAATAGATTTGATCTTACTGTTAGACAATTAGGTGAATGTTTCACGTAGTTAAAAATAGGTATATCATTAATCACAAAATATCACATTAGAAGCATATAATATATCTTGTGTACTTACTATAAAAAGAAATGAAAATAAAATGAATATAAAACAAATATAAACAGATACAAAATTTGATGCACTCTAATATTTTAGAAATATAATATTGTGTAATACCCTATATCTTCTGACAAATATAAAAGCTGCCTATTGATGATTCTGTAATATTTGAGTTCAACGCCTCAAATACAGCGGTTAACTTGCAGATCTCGAAGTGGTAAAAACCTAGCTCAAATTGGAAAATGACAGCCGTGGATTTGAATTCCTTTCACAGAATATGCTCGCCCTTTCAGCCTTGGGAGGTTTGGTTTGGTTATTTTGGAATTTCGCGGAAAGCTACTCGATAGCTATCTGCGTTAGCCGTCCCTAATTTAACAGTGTAAGACTAAAGAGAAAACAGCTAGTCATCACCACCCACCGCTAACTCTTGGACTAATTTTTTACTAACGAATAGGTTTGTGGGAAGTGTTATAAATAACGTAGGTAATCCTAGCGTATATTTGTGCGACGTTCAAAAGAAACAAATCTTACGCTACATCACTTGAATGTTTTTGATATATGTTATTGATTGTTCAAAAATTATGTTTGGCTCTAAATTTTTATGCCACATATTTAATAATAGTGCTATTTTCCGAATACATTGTGAATACCTTATCACGAAGGTGGAACTGAGCAAATTGTTGTATTCAAAAATTATATGTTTTAAATGAAATGTCTTAAGTTTTACTAGGGAAAAACATCATTATATATTAGGATGAACGACCTACACTTTAGTAATGTTTAAAATCTAATAATTCATTAAAATAAAATATTTCACTTTTACACAAGTATAAAAATCATTAGGAACGGTAGTAATTAATATTATGGATCATGATGAAACAAAATGGTGGTCATAAAAACAGTTCGTTATAAACCACTTTAACAAATGTTTAAATAATAACAATAATCAGTTTACACTTTTGGTTCAGTGAAACTAAAGTTTAGTGTATTTATGAAGTCGTCTAAATCGTTATCTAAGTGTTTAATGAGTGAATAAAAATTTCAATTTTTAACGAATTTCCATCGAAGTAAAGAAGTGCGTTTTCCAGGCATGCGTTTAAAAGAAAATAACGAAACTTGTCGCTCTGATTATTTCACAAAACTCTTCCATCTGAATTTTCAATGATTTTTTTTATTTTACTGAAACGTATCTTTGTGTGTGTGCATTTTTTGAAGCGAAGCCACATCGGGCTATCTGCTGTGTCCATCGAAGGGAATCGAACCCATGTTTTTAGCGTTGAAAATCTATACTTACTCTTGTCCTAGCGAGTTAGTTTCTGAAACGGTTACTAATATATACATATATATATATATGATTTGCTACTTTGGAATATAATTATACTTGAAGTTAAGCTGATAGAGATCTGAGTAATAATATTGATTCGAGTATAAACATGTCCAAGTTTCGTATTCTTGTCTCCCGTTAATACAGCGATAAGTTTACGGATTTAAAACGGTGGACTCAGCAGATAGCCCGAGGTGGCTTTACTAAATGAAAACACACACACAGTTTCGTATTGCTGGTGCCCAAAAATATCGCTAATAGTATGGACTAGTAAAAAAAAGTGTATAAAAAGCAGTGGGGTTCGATGTATATCTCACGTAGAAAACTATAGTAATACAGATAGTTTTAACTCTACGAAAACAATTGAAACAACATAGTCCAAACTAAGAAAACTTGGAGACTTAAAATTTAAAAAAAGATTAGCCCTAATATGGCTCAGACTAATGTTTATTACAGCACTCAATGACCTCCACTTAAAAAACATGAAATGTTTTTATGCTTTCTACGTAATATTCAAAAGTTATTTAGGAGACATTTGTGTTCGACATTTGTACGTACCCCGCTGTTACAGCAAGCAGTAAGTCTATGGATTTTTAACGTTAAAATCAGGGATTCAGTTCACCTCGATGGACAGAGCAAATAGCTCAATGTGGCTTAGCTAAAAGAAAAACACGCAATATCTATACTTTTGGCAAGTCATTTGGAATTATAGTTACTTACATAAACCTGTCGCCAATATTTACAACATGTCACGCAACATATCACTGCAATGGCTTGATGGACCTTTATCTGGTTTCAGTCCATCTCTATTTTTAATTGTATTGCTTTGAATGATTGTTGTATGTTAAAAATGTAATATTTTGACGTTAAGCTAAAATTTTCGTTTT
Organism: Tachypleus tridentatus; assembly: GCF_004210375.1. Lineage (NCBI taxonomy): Eukaryota > Metazoa > Arthropoda > Merostomata > Xiphosura > Limulidae > Tachypleus > Tachypleus tridentatus. Next base: position 20,839,863 of record NC_134827.1, read on the forward strand.
CACTCGTGAAATCGTGTTGTATTATATGCACGTGTTCTGCTATAGCATAATTTTCAACTTAACGGTTTATTACGTGTTGTTCTTTATGTATCTGTAATGGGTAGGTTTGTTTGACCAATATAAATCCCAGCGTTATATTTCATCTGATTAATTTGTGTCAATCCTTAACATTTGCTTAATCTAATTCTTAAGGATAAAAATGGGATAAATTAGTTGGTTGTTATTTAAAAACATTAAATAATCGAACTGTTAATCGTAGAATACCAAATAAGTTTAAAGTTCGTATTTAATTTATTTTATCAGGTCATCCCACATGTAATGTCCGAATATTTAATACAGAAAGTGCATCATCATTTCTATCTTTGTGGAAGGCCTTAATGCCTATAATATGTAGTAGGACATGTATAAAAATGTTCAGACAAACAAAACAAACTAACCCAACTCCACTTTTTCAGATCTTTAATCAAATAAACCCTTATGAAGATGGATGTGTCTGAGGAACACATTAGACAGGTAATAATTTATGATTACAATCTATTCCGAAGTTTGCAGAACTATACTGATGGAAAAGAGTTTGGAACACATAAAGATGTCAAAACTTCTTTCTCCACGTTGTTTTCCACAAAATCCCAAGAACTTTATATAAGTAACATTGAGAAGCTTGTGAATCGTTTACAGGAAGTAATTAATAATAATGGGACATGCATTATTGATTAACTAACATTAAAAGCGTTTGAAATCCTTTCTCTTTTTCTGAACCTAAAATTGGACATTACTTAAGGGATGATCTGATATAAGCAGACTTGAATATAGCATTATTAATTAACACTGGACCAATACTAAATTCGTTCAATACTCCGTTTTCAAGGTAACGATACTGACCTCAACAAGGTTTAATGTGGGTGGTAGGTTTTCAAGAGAAAAATTTTACACGTGGATGGTTTGGCTTGTTTCATATTTTACACAAAACTACACGAGCTCTATCTATGCTAGCAGTCTTTAATTTAACAGTAAAACATTAAGGAAAGGGAGCTAGCCATCACCACTCACCGATAATTCTTGGGCTACTCTCTTACAATCAGTAGTGGGATTGATCGTTATATTATAACGCACTCAAGGTTGAGAGGACGAGCATGTTCGGTGGTACGAGGATTCTAGTTAGCCATCCTCTAGTTGGGAATGAAGAACTATAACTACCTGGTTATGTTGGGTAAAAGCAAGATTACAGGCCTAAACTGCAACCACATATGACTAGCTTGTTCGGAGACAGGATATAAATTCTTGATTCTCATCACAAGTCAAGAGCCCTAACCACGAAGCCATGTCAAGTTCAAATTCTCTATTAATTATATTTTGTGTTTTCTTTGTAATTTACATTAACTGTAACTTTCTATTCGTTTATTTTCTTTGCCCAAAAACGTTAGATTTACCAACACAAATGTGAACAAGAGCTTAGACTGATATTGTGTTTATCTTCCAAGTACATCCAGCATTGGGTACACTTCTTAATTTACCGGTAATGTTAGGTTAAAGATACCATATTTTTATACCGAAGTTAAAAATAAACTAAAGGGTTTTCAATAACAGCTAAAATAATCTATGTACAAATCTTTACCATACAAGAACAACCCTGGGTTATCACCAGCAAATAAAGTCTGTAAATATTCTTTCTTGATTAGACAGAACCTCTGAGTAATAAATAAGTTCAAAGCATTCTACTTATCAAAAGAATCTACACAAATCGATAGTATCTCTTGTTTTATGCTATCAAGAACAGGAATATTAAGTCGTGTGATTCTTAAGCAATTTTAATGGTTCACCACTAGCGAATTATTGAGTAAAATCCATATTGTTCAATGCCTTGTAAATAGAAAACAGAAACCAGATGAATATTCATCAAAACCTGATTAAAGTTAGGAGTTAATGTTTTTTATAAAATAAATGTACTTTATTTAATGAGCCCTCTCCCTTGTTGAATTCCCTGTTAGTTTACAGTTTCAAAATCATTGTAATAAAATTTGAATTTGTTACACATCTTTCGAAATAAAATAAACAAACAACAACCATGACATTGGATGTAAGAAGCATTTAAACCATCTCATAATTGTCTTCTCTTGATTGTCTAATCTGCTTGAATGTTTGTAACAAATTTCATAGTTTTAAAACTCTAAACCCCCAAAATGTTTCTGGTTTTCCTTATAAAGCGCAATGAATACGAAGTTTGCTTAAACCACTTCATCAAAAGCATCACTGAACTTTGTGTATTACATAAAGCCTCGTTCTTATTACAAAACATTTGTGATAATATTATTTCGACCACTAATACTCAGCAATAAAAGCTAATTATAATACTTATAAGATAATCTCCGTATCATGTTCCAACCTGCAACATTTCCAAAACTGCTGGAGCTAGGAGTGCTATATTCTGAATGAACGTTCTAGCCTGACTAGTCTGCCTAAAATGTGAACCGTCATCATGACTGAGTTCAGTTTAGATACATTCAGGTTATTTATCTCTCCATGAAAAAGTTTTCTGAAGGTGTGTCAGAAAAATTGTGTCTACCCTTTTTCATATCGAGGCTGTGGTTAAGTAACGAAACACGTATCACCAGGCTTCAGGTTTCAATGATTGAAAGTCGCAGTTTCATTCTTAATGTTTCAACAACAAAAAAAAAACAAAAAACAACTTATACGCAGATTCCTTTAACGCTTGCGTGTCATATCAACACATAGTATTTTACACTAGATCGTATCCCTGAGATGTTAACACTACAAAAACAGTTTTCTCAGAATTATCACTACACATGTTCACATTCATCTTAATTAGGTCATTATGAATTTCAACTTAGAGGAAAGTAACGATACATTTATATATATGTATATATGTATATATATATAAATTGTTTGCTGCATGATCATAAGGCCTTTCTTTCAATACCAGACTGGTAATCTTCACATATCCAAAGTTATTCGTTTTAAATGTCGAAAGTAGGGGAATCAACAGACACAATAGGCCTGATATTATTGATAAAAATCTCAGGAAAGTGCAGATATTTCATCAGAGTATTTTTAATTAGTCCAGTATAGACGACGGCCCAACATGGCCAGGAGGTTAAGGCACTCGATTCGTAATATTTGGATAAAGGGTTCGAATCACGTAACACCAAACATGCTCGTCTTTTTAGCCGTGTGGGTGTTATAATGTTGTTGTCAATCCAATTATTCGTTGATAAAAAGTAGCCCATTAATTGGCGGTGAGTGTTGATGACCAGCTACGTTTCAACTATTTTTTCACTGCTAAATTAGGGACAGATAGCGCCCCAAACTCTCGGGTATCTTTGCGGGTAATCCTAAAACGAAAAAAAACAAACAATTGTATATTTCAATTGAATGTGTTTAAAGTGATAATTGGAATGGAGATAGCGAGACATAAATCTTTTTTTTTTCTTTTTTGTCTCCAGTTAACTGTACAAAGTATCAGTGAGATATCTATGCTCTACTGACAACTGGTATCGAAACTAAGGTTTTAGTATTATTAGTCCTCAAAGTTACTGATTAACCATTTAAATTCCGTCTCTGATTTAACAATTAATTTAATGTTAGCTCTTTTAAAACAACAAAATATAAATAAATTATAAATTCAATATATCGTAATTCATACTAGCGCTTTGTTGTTGAAATTCAGGAATACTCAATTTACTGATCATAAATAAAAAAAATATAAAACACAAAAGAAGATACTTCTGAACTTAGACGATGAATAAATTTAGAATAATTAAAGTAAATTTTCTCTTGAACTACTTGGCTCCAGAGTATTACAAATTTAAGGCAGAGTGAGGTTTAATTCCAATGTAATTAGAGTTTATGATTACATGTGCTTTTCAAGAAACTAATTTTTTTCTCCAAAATCTGGCTGAAACCCAATGCTAGAATTCTTTATCATAAAGGAGTTCATATGTTGAGTGCATTATGGTTTTCTGAATACAACCACTTGAATTTTGGGTGGATTGACAGATCAAGCAGGGGTCACTTCAACTTTTTATTTCAAATAGCGAGTTTGTCAGACAGACGCATAATTTTTAAATATATTATCGGAATAAGACAAAAACTTACGTTCAGAGAAAATAGTTTTGGAACGATAGAAGTTGTTTGTTATTAGCACAAAACTACACAAAATGCTATCTGTATGTGCTCTGCCCATAACTGGTATCGAAACCCGTTTTTTTAGAGTAGTGAGTCCGTAGACGTGTTGCTGTGCTAGAGTGTGGGGTGCTAACGTATTAAGCTATAAAGAGAATATGGTGAAACTTCATTCCTTCTTTTAAAACCTGCTATAACCAAATGGAATTACGTGTGTAGGTGTGTTTGTACAGGCAGAATTTTAATTTTAAACGTTTCAACCTTTACATTTAGGTTCTCAACACATCTGCATGCTGAACCTCCAACACTTGAAACATTGTGAACTTTTTCTGGTTTAGTATTTGTGTATTTAACGAGTTATCTTTAAATATATTGCTACATGTGTAGCTTCTAACAGCTTTATTTATTTTAAAAAAAGTCACACTAAATTACCTGCTGTGTCTTCTGTGGGTAATCGTACCCCAAATTGCCTTAGCTACCTGGCAATGCCGGGCCATTTGTTATGTTTTTATCACAAAAAAAATACACGTAATTCTATACCTATACTCACAATGGTTATGTAAGCAATTTCGTTCACATAAATGTTTAACTGAAACTCCTTAATCATATGTTCACGTGCTGTATACTGGCTTCAGGTCAATTTCATTGTCATTCTCTCGTACTCGTGATGAGAGTGGAACAGTAGAGGGTCGTCGAAAAAGAAAATTGATGTTAGGCCTCGTGAAATCCATTCGATCATTAAAATATTCCTCATATAAGTTATTACATTTTCTTTGTTTTAGGCAAAAATGTTCTTGATAAATTACATATACTGTTGTAAAACTCTTACATATCTTCTCTTGGCCTGGCATGGCCAAGCGCGTAAGGCGTGCGACTCGTAATCCGAGGGTCGCGGGTTCGCGCCCGCATCGCGTTAAACATGCTCGCCCTCCCAGCCGTGGGGGTGTATAATGTGACGGTCAATCCCACTATTCGTTGGTAAAAGAGTAGCCCAAGAGTTGGCGGTGGGTGGTGATGACTAGCTGCCTTCCCTCTAGTCTTACACTGCTAAATTAGGGACGGCAAGCACAGATAGCCCTCGAGTAGCTTTGTGCGAAATTCCAAAAACAAACAAAAAACAAACAAACATATCTTCTCTATCATTCATCGAGGTGACATCTGGTGATATGAAATACAGAACAGCTATTTTTTTTAATATAAAACTTCCCGATACTTTAGAAGAAAACCGTCGATAATAGTAAGAGTTTTTAAGAAGGCAGCATTGGCCAGAAACTTCCTTTAAAAGGTCCGGCATGGCCAAGCGTGTTAAGGCGTGCGACTCGTAATCTGAGGGTCGCGGGTTCGCATCCCAATCGCGCCAAACATGCTCGCCCTTTCAGCCGTGGGGGCGTTATAATGTGACGGTCAATCCCACTATTCGTTGGTAAAAGAGTAGCCCAAGAGTTGGCGGTGGGTGTTGATGACTAGCTGCCTTCCCTCTAGTCTTACACTGCTAAATTAGGGACGGCTAGCACAGATAGCCCTCGAGTAGCTTTGTGCGAAATTCAGAAACAAACAATCCCTCGCAGGTAAGGAAATTCACAGGCGGGGTTGAAGGAGAACGTCTGTTCAGTCTTCTAGAAGCACAGAGATTTATCTACAGAGTCACACCGCCATAAACCGTGTTTCGAGCATAAATAGCATATTGTGTAACTTTGTGCTCAATTCCAAACCAAACGATTTTCTGAACACCCCCTGTTTGGAAGAACCCACAACCCTCATCTTGTGGTTTTATACTTTATACAACATTCCTGACATGTTAAGTTTTTATCGTTGTTTTTTGTGCCCTGGTTAACTAATGTGCACTCGATGCGCATCCACAGAACTCAGTCGTCGGTGTATATAACAATGACAACCGACCTGAAATAAAAATACAATACAATCGATGTAACATTTTTACAAACATCACAACTTTCTCACGCTATTTTTGTTGAAAGGGGCAATGTGCAAGGGTATTTTACTTTAGTTGACATACATTTATTAAACTAAAATGCAAAATTGAAGTTCGCTTACATTGTTACTATTGTAAAAGATTTTTTTTCGTTACAACATAATATATATTTATGTTATGTTTTTCAAGTAAAAAACATTAACTGATAGCTCCGTCATCTCTTGACAGATTTGAGATAAAATTACAGTTTTAAAGAAGTCGAGCCATTTGAACTGATATATCAACCACGCCCTAGGTCTCATAGATCACTTTAATTCCGTCTAAAAGAATTTCAAATTAGGGGTAAGCTGGTAGAGATCACGATGAAACGTTCGGTATCGCTGGCGCAGAAAAGTGTAGGAAATAAAAAGAGAAAAATAAGAGAAGATGTCATAGATTATTTTGCCCTAAACACGTCTGAAGGAATATCAAGTGATTTGGCTCGTGAGAATTATCTCTTGTTACTAATATGCGGAGCTGTTTTATATATATATACTATTTATATTTTAGTATACATCTTATGCTCCGTTCACCTTAACGCAGTAAACGTAACTTTACAATAGTGCCCAAAATTATTTAACCTTGAACTGATTAGCGACGATTTATCGTAGTTGGGAGGTTATATTTTGGATTTTTCCACCTCGAACCATAATTTTGTCTGGCATGCAAACTATTGGTATTTGCCAAGGTGTTTACATTAAAAAAAAGTAAAAGAAAAACACTGATCAATCGAATTCTCCGATAAATATACTAAGACTTCTAAAGTAATGAAAGAACTGTTATTATCAGTTGGAAAACTATATGGTGATATATCTTTGTCGAAAGGCTTATTTTGGCAGAATTGTGTTTACCTGAAAGAATGGTTTAGTATCGCTAATAAACTATATATTTCCTTCCCAGTGTAACAAACTTAAGGACAACCTAAAAAGTATCTAATATCTAATCATAAATAAGTAAAAAAAACAGTAAATGGGATGGTGGCTGTTTAAACGTTGCAAAACATTTCTATATAGTCATTATGATAAACTAACCAAAATTATGTTAATATATTAGCTGATAAAACTAAGTCAAATAACACTGAATATGTTAACATTCGTAAAAATAGTCGTATAATAATGCGAGTATGGGACTCACAATCATTCTAACGGAGATTGTTTTTAAGAGTAAAAGTGAATTCCATTGACAAAGTTGTTTCAGCTAGAATTAAGGGAGTAGACATTATTTAGCCTGTTCATTTCATTTTGACTTGGCATGGCCAGTTGATTCGGGCACGGGGCTCCTCATCTGAAGATAGTGGCCTCGAATCCCATCACACCAAACATGCTTACCTTTTCAACCGCCCTATTCGTTGGAAAAGAGTAACTCAATAGTTGGAGGTGGGTGGTTATGACAAGCTTCCTTCCTTCTTATATTACAGTGCTAAATTTGGGACGGCTAGCGCAGATAGCCCCCGTGAAGCTTTGCGCAAAATCCAAAAACGAAGAAACAAACGACTGATAGAGAAATAGTTTCGTCATTTCCGGTGATTACGTTGTTCCACCTCTCATCTTTACGGATCAAGAACGCAGCAACCTAAACATGTGCACCTCATTATTAGTACATTCAACAGGTACATTTACGTTGGAAGGATCATTTATACACAGTTACCTAGAGCTGTGTTCGACATTATCCATCTTCTTCTGAACCTGTTATATCTTGGAGTGAACATTAAAAGTCCTTTGTTACCATGGTGCGGGACAAACCAGTTTACGAACTTAAGGTAATTTTAGAAAATTTTATTCATCTATATGAACAGTCACTTGTATTAAACCTTTACTTGATGTGGTATAAGTAACATTATAACTTGACCCGCCCTTTTTGTTTTATAACACTACAGTAATAAACTATCCAATGTACATATAAATTATATCTTTACAAATTATTTAAACCTTTTCCAACATGTTTTTTTCGCAAATAGCCGTAATATTATTGAAATATCGTTTGATTTTTGTCAATCAATATTGGATGTTTAGAGACATTTAAGCATTAATTAAGTTTAAAGACTCTTAAAAACTTCAATGGTTATTTGAAAAAAAATTGAGTTTTTAATATCAACGAAGTTTTTATTCACAATTTTATTCAGATCACAGCTTCGAGACTTATATTAATAAAATACCTATATGTCGTTAAAATCAAAATTGGGTTTTACAAATTCATTATATTTTTGTGTTACAAATATTTCGTGTATGTATATCGGATATTACATCGAAACTCGTATTATAAAACAACCTCAAAACCTCATTAGAAGCAAGACTTCTGTATAAAACACTTAATTTTCTCGATGACCAAGATTACACAAAAAGTCAAAGTTCTGATATTTTCAGGCCTCTGTCAGGAATATGCTACATATGACATAATATTTTTGGATTTTTTTCTTCAAAACCTCGAAGGAGAAATAATTTAATTATTTATATATTATATATTTATATATTCACAACCTCACATATCTCTAATTCAAAACCATCATTCAATATTAGAATCCATATTGTTGTAAAAACTGACTTGTTTAGCTCTTGTAGGAGGTATCAAGGTAAGATAACTTTGTTCTCTTAATTATTATAAATGTTTTCGAATAACAGAAACCGGCCCACACTACATTATATAATCTGTTAGTAACAATCACACACGGAATCTGATATACATTTTTTCATAGATCAACAAAAGTATCAGTAAGATAAAATACAGCGCTATTTGGATCGATGAACACGGGAACAGCATAACACAAACTTTATAACTAAGTCTAAGAAATATCATCTGGTTAATAAAATCATGTATGTTTCGATCGTAAAGCTGTCAAAGTTTAAAGGATAAAAAAAATTTATATAGAAAAGAACCTCCTTATAAAGATAATTGTTGGAATAATAATATTTTAGTAATTGTACGTGGCAAACAAATTTTTCTTCCAATTACAACAATTGATACATCTGTTTAAAATATATTTGAATGATCTTCTGAAATATTTATACACATATAGAAGATAACCTTTACCACCTTAGCAACTCAACTCATTCAAAATTTAATCATTTCGGATGACCACACTCGTCACTGATTACATTAAAAGTGAAATTTAAAAAGTATTCTAGTAAATATGAAGTATGTTTTCTAAATAGCCTGAGAACTCGATTTTCTTGGTTTAAAACAATATAATAAGAATGCATTCCGATATGCATTATACACAGACTTAACAATTATTCATTGGTTACGAAGGCAACAATTGATATATTGCCTGATATTACAATATAATAGTTGTTTCATTCTACCTCTACCTTATTTGTTTTATGTTTTAGTAAATTATCGTTTTCACACAGTATGTTTAGTTTACATCCCAGAACCTACTTGTAAAAATTTAAGTGTAACTTTTCATTAAAGATTTTGATCTTGTTTTTAATAATCAAAACTAAAATAATAAGACATAGATATAGTTAATTTTCAAAATATAACAACCTATCATCATGAGTATATCAATAAACGTATTAACATTCCAGCTTCGGCACTTACTTCGTGTTGTGAGGAGATTTGGGTAATCTATTTAATTGTTGTGGTTACTGTTGTTGTTTTCTCCTATTTCCATATGACGTGATATGATGTAAATCAACTGAACAATTTCTTCTAATATTGTTTACTGGTTATTTTACAAAATACCTTTGTGAATAATAACGAATTCTAATATTTATTAAGTAACTATGAAGGAAATTTTAATTTATAGAATTTGTAGCGTATGACATAGTTGGTTTACAGAACATGAGAGCTGACATTTCAATTGCTTCCATCTCATTTCGTAGTAGTGACTTTATTCAATTAAAAAGTACGAAATGTAAATTATTATGAAAAATTAAAACCAACTGTATGTACCAAGTTTTCTGAAGTTGTTAAAACAACGTATGTTTATTAATATTGACAATCTTTTGATTTTATGTTTTACCATAATATTGCGGCTAGCAAAAGCAGAAAACCTAGCAAGTATTTCGGTTTAGGTTTTAACTGGACCCTAGCAGGAGCTCTGGACAGATTCGACTGGAAGGGGACGCCAAGAAACTTAGTTTTTCTTCACCCTATTCGTGATTGGATATTAGGTTAAACCATGTTAAGAAAAAAAAACGTATGTGTGTATAAATACGAACATTATTTACACATCCATTCACAAACAAATTGTTGTTATCATCTATCATCGGCAAGCGGCGGAGAAAAGACCAACAACAGGCTCCAATACGTGACTATCACAAAATCTTCGACCAATACAGGTCTTATGGTCCTTGAGGGCGACTTCGGATCTGCATATCCTATGTCAAGAATTTGTTTGGAGGAACCCCGTTAAAACCCATTGTCACTCCCCAGACTCGATATATCCGGAGAGAACCCGAGCTATGTACCTGAAATTAAAATTAAGAATGTTGATGTTTAGAACACTTTCGGCTAAAATTTGGTTAGTACACTATTTTGTAAGGAGACTGATGGGTGGGCCATATGGTGGTTATTTTGGCTGACGTCGAAAATTGTTTTGTTAGTGTTTGGCTGTTTGATAATATCTTTTGGCTAAATTCCGGATTATTTCACTAGGTTTTAGTAATGTCCGTAGTAAATATAAGAAGTTTAAGGGAGTATATCTTGAAAAACGATATGCCATACGGATTACTCGGTATTGTAGTGTTTCTACTTTTTACATGAGTTCATTTGACATGTTGCACGTGATAATGCATTAATATTCAATGAGTGGCCTGATACAAGCTTTATAAGTGGTTGTAATGGTAGGCCTAGCATCCTTTGTGAGTGCCTTCTATAAGTCTAGGGAAAGTAATACTTTGGTTGACAGATTTTCAAATTTTGCTAACGTGATTCCTACAGCGCAGAGACCTATTGAAGGTAACTCTGAGAAGTTTTATAGATTTAGTGTATTTAATATCTGTGTGTGGTAGGGTTATCTATTTGGATTAGTTTCTTTTTTATGTTTTAACAACTCGTGAAGTATAATTGCCTGTGTTTAGTTAGGATATAAAGCTACACACTACCTGTTACACCATTAGATTATGTGATTGAGCAAAGCTTGAGATACACTGAATAACTGTGTGTGGGATTTTGAGTTCATATAATTTGATCAGCAATCCATTATGCTAAATGTAGCCCAATGATCACCTACTTAGATTAACAGAAACTGTATTTCAATTATTTAACCACAAACATATGACAGTTGCAGTATTTCTTGATGTTAAAAAACATTCGACAGCTTTTGTGATAATGGAACAGGTTCTTATTGGTTTTTTATAAAATAAGAGCCTGTTCGTGATTATCTTTTCAATACGTTTTCCTGTCAAGTTGAGGAGACTTATTTTCTTCTAATTTGTCAGAGTTTGTAAGCCTGTAGTTGTTATCGGAATGACTATTATAATTCTTGTTTTCCAGTAGGGGGTAACCTGTTTTAAGTGATGGGCAGTGTATTTTGATTTTTCGATATTTGTGTTTGTTTATTTTGACACAAGGGATATCTGCGCTAGTCGTCCCTAATTTAGCAGTGTAAGGCTAGAGGGAAGACAGCTAATCATCATCAGCCACCGCCAACTCTTGAGCTACTCTTTTTCATAACGAATATCATGATTTACCGTCACATTATAATGCTCGCACGGCTGAAAAGGCGAGCATGTTTGGTGTGACGGGGATTCAAGCCAATGACACTAAGATTGAGTCGAGTGCCTTAACCACGTGGCCTTGCAAGGCTTGTTTGTCGATATCTAATTTTACTTGGCAAATGAAATCAGGCGTGTTGTATTGTTACAGATGTGTTTTATTGTGTGTGTGTTTTCTTAGAGCTAAATGACATTTGGCTATCTGTCGAGTCCACCAATTGGAATCGAACAATGATGGTAGACTTGGGATTTGGAATGCTGACGCAAGATATTGGGTAAATAGTTCTGCTCTAGTAGAATCGGTTGAGACACTAATGGCTTTATAGTTTGGTATTTTTTGCTTTCATCTTTGGATAGGCAGAAATCTTTCCGGTTGATATCTTGCTGCCGTAATATTAATGGTTTTATTATGTTATTTTCCCTATTAATTATTGTTTTTGTGTGGCAGTTTTGCGTAATAATAAATTGGCATCTTTGTGTTACATGCGAGTGGATCTCGGGAGTTAGTTTCCACGACTCAAATTTAAGTTATATTATCTTACATGGGGATACAGTCGAGATTGCGGATTTTATTAGAGGTTATGGGAAAAGCTAAATTATCAATCGTGGGCTCATTGGGTGTGATAAAATCTATTTCAACGGAAGACAAGTTGAGATATGTGCTGAACATTTCCAAATTTGTCCGTGAAAAGTTACAGAAAAGGGGAGGGGATTCACGTGAAGTGGTTGTTCGGTGGAACAGCGCGAAATGCACGGAGTCGTGATCCCCTCCTATGTTAGCTAATTCGCAGAAATTAGAAATATATAGCAAAATGTTTGGGGTAAGTATTACCAAATCAAGAATGTCTTGAGAGTCATCTATATGGGTATGTGTGGGAATGTTATCATCTATAACCACAAGGTCAGTTTCTTCCATAAATTTATTTATAATCATCTCCTTCCTGTTTGTTTTCCTACATGGAAAGTTGGTATACTTTGACTTTAAATCACCTAAGATAAATGTAGTGTTTCTACAAAGAAATTGTTTAAATACACTCGTATCTGACGTTGCCCGATGGGATGCAGAAAACACAGCTAACGTGAACGCTATTGTATTAGAAGGCTTAAAGTGGCAAACTAGAATTTCGTTATTACTTTCTCTAATAGTTTCATCATGTGTTATGGTCATGTCACTTTTGTATAATACCGCGGTTCCTCTCCTTTTTTGATTTAGGGCTTGAGATAACAGTATATCCAGTTAATCTGAAATCGTTGTTTCTATTCAGATATGTTTTGTTTGTAAAAATGATATCAATACCATGTTCTTGCAAACCCTCCAGAGTGAAACCTTCTTGTTGTGTAAGCCTCTTGTATATTAAAGTGTAAAATCGAAACCATTATTTACCTGAACTTGTCGATTTCACTGTTATACCTGCTTCCTACGCAGTCCTTCAAGGCTGTGGAGTTTCCGATCAGCTCAAATAAGCTGCATCTTGGCAAAAGTAGATGTAGGACTTCCGCCATATTGTAGATCTTTCAACGCTGCCACCACTACGTCGGTGACAAAGGCGACAATGTTCCTGCTACTGATCCTATAAAGTTACTAAAACATGTGTTAATTTATAATAAAGATGATATGAACCCTATTTTTTAATCTTATGTAAAAACAGCCAAAGATCGATCATATAAAAATAAGATTGGCTACTAAGCTTTTAAACATGCACCTCTTAATAAACAACTGAAATTTGAATACTGTCAATACAAAAGTAACTTGTTTATATATATATATAATACGAATGAGCTGAAAGAAACCAAATAGGTTTCGATTTTTTTCACTTTAAATATTAAAATGCTTATGTGTGTATACATTTATCTATATCTTTACACGTAGATAGAAGAAAACGAAATGCTGAACGAAATCGATGAGCTGAAGGTAAGAGACTTGGTGTAAGGTTTTCGAAACAAATGAATTAGGTTATTTTAGTTAATAAGTACTTTAGAAAGAAAAAAAAAGCCCTTCAATGGCTCAGCGGTATGTCAGCGGACTTACAACGCTAAAAACCGGGTTTCAATACCATTCGTGGGCAGAACACAGATAGCCCATTCAGTAGCTTTGGGCTTAATTCAAACAACAACAGAAAGAAAGAAACATATAAGAATAGAACAACTAGAGTATTATAGAATATCCAATAATATAAGAATAAATAAATGTTTTAAAACTTTTTTTCAGAATATATATATTTTGTAGTTTCTCAAAATGTTTCTTAATACGTTGGTTTTACAAGTTATCTGAAAAATTAGCTCAACATCACACTAAATCTACAGTAATACTTGTTTAAGTTACTATGACAGTTTATCTATATTCCTCGTGAAAATGAGTCTGTTTGAGTGAAGTGCAACGTGACTATAAATGAATTGAACAAAACAAATAAATTAACTTTCGTTCTAACCGTGGATTGAAAAGTGGATTGAAACTTATGTTCTATTACATACTCTAATTTATGTTCTAATGACAATCGGGTTAGTTATAATTGCTCTCTCCATGTCAAAAAAATAATAATAAAATAAAATTTTATAGAAAAATCACGTAATATCTATTGTTGCTTTGTTTGTTATTAAACACAAAACTGGGTCGTGCATTGTCATTGGTGAAGGCACTTTACTCTCAATATCAGGGTCGCAGGTTCAATTCCGGGCATAACAAACGTGATCAATTTTTCAATTGTTGGGCGTTATAAAATCGCGGTTAATCCCAATATTCGTTGGTAAAAGAAAAACCCAAGAGTTGGTGGTACATGGTATTGACAAGTTTCTTTCCCTCTAATGTTATACTGCAAAATATGATACTGCGCCCACGGTTAAAACATCGAGTATGTTTGGTGCGACTGATAATCAAACCTGCGACTCTTGCATTACGAGTCAAACACCTTAACCACTTGCCCCCCCGGTCAACGTTCCCAACCTACAAAGGAATAAGAAAAAAGTCAACACGGTGAGCTTAGTGTACTCACCACAGGTATCGAAACCCCGGCTAGTAGCATTATCAACTTTTAGACTTACCGCTGAGCTACTGAGAAGTGGGCAAATGTCAAAATTGCACACGCATACGAATCTTAAACCAAATTTATGTAGCAATATAAAACGTAAGAGTTCCCTACATTAATTTATTATATTTTATCCTAAAGAATATATTATTATATCAACAAAGATTTAGTTATTACACAAAACACGTCTAGATACTACCCTATATTCCACCTAATTTAGTGTAATATACCTCTGAAGGACATTCAGTGTAAATATGAAGGAAATTTCCAGCTCCTTACGCTAAGCTACACTATTTCTACAAGAATTAAATAGGAAGTAATTAAACAAACAATTATCTATTTTATAAACCACCGTTATTTTTCAACATGAAGGTTTCTGTTGTGGACATCGAAGACGAAGACAGAGTCAGGAGTGACATCTTATACTCTGTGGATGAAGTTCCTCGTTGGTACCTGTGTATTATACTTGGGATTCAGGTGAGAACATGGAGTTTATTGTCGACTTTTACTATTCGTATTTTCTAAGTCAGTAATATGTTACACCTTATATATTTATATAATATCTTACATTATTTTAATATTATTATTTTGCATTAAACTGTCAAGAACTTTATTTTCAAAACTTATTTTCACCCAGTATTCTTACCACTAGTCCTCATTAATGATTAGTTTGATGTCTAAATGAAGTTAAACTTCATATTTTCTCCTATTTTCCTTTACATGAGGGCTTATTTTGATATTTTATTTGATTTTGTTCAAGATTATAACGTGTCGCACAAGTGTTCGTTCAGAACGAAATGTTTTCTTTTGAGTTTTAACATTAGATACGATCTGAAACAGTAACTCTCAACTGTAGAAAAATACGTTTTTGGATTTGAGACAAGAATATTTATGTTTTTGGAGCATAACATATTGAATTATGATACTTTGCTCGTTCATATATATAATTAAATGTTTGATGTATGTAAAGTTACACGGAATATCATAATAATCAACCTAACCTCATTTAATTGGTCATGAAGGTCAGAATTACACAAATACGGAGTATGTCAGTAATACATTAAAGATACAGTCACGTGAAAAATTTAGAACACCATATGAAAGCATATGTATTTTTCTAACATTTTTGGATATATAGATATTTAATCTTAAATTTAACAATACAGAGAGATTATAGGAATCTAACTAAACAATTAAAACTGAAGAAAACACTTTTCAAGATCTTCTGTAAATATAATTCTACAAAAATGCATATTCTAACTGAGGAAAAAGTTAGGATATCCCCACATTTACTCCCTCTTAAAATGGCTCAGATCACACAAAGGAGTATCACACCAGGGTCACACGATTAGAACATCGTTACTCAGCATTTCGAATGAGGTTTGTCCTATTTCAACCTTAGACATTTTGTTTGGTGTGCTCCTGATTGTTGAAGTGAGAGCGAGCACCATGGTGAGAGCAAAAGAGCTGTCTTAGACCTTCAGAAAGAAAATTGTAGCAGCTAATGAGTCTGGTGACGGATTTAAAAAGATTTCAAAAATTTTGAAATAAGCCATTCCACTGTCCGGAAAATAGTAATCAAGTGGAGAGCTTTCAAAACAACTGCCAACATGCTCAGATCTGATTGTCCAAACAAGTTCACCCCGAGAGCAGACCGCAAGATGCTGAAAGAAGTCTCCAAACACCCTAACATGTCATCACGGGACCTACAGTAGGCTCTGGCTACTGTTGATGTGAAAGTGCAAGCTTCTACAATCAGAAAGAGACTCCACAATTTTAACTTGCATAAGAGGTGTGCAAGGAGAAAACCTTTGCTCTGTAAGAGAAACATCAAGACAAGACTGAAGTTTTCCAGAGAGAATGTAGACAAAGACCAGAACTTTTGGAATAATGTTCTTTAGACAGTCCAAAATTGAATTATTTGGACACCAGAACAGAGGACATATTTGGCGTAAACCAAATAAAGCATTCCAAGAAAAGAACCTCATACCAACTGTCAAGCATGGAGTTGGAAGTGTCATGGTTTAGGGCTGCTTTGCTGCAGTAGGACCGGAACAGCTCACAATCATAGAATGCATCATGAATTCTACTGTGTATCAGAGGGCGCTTGAGGATCATATGAGACCATCTGTACAACAATTGAAGCTGAAGCGGAACTGCACCCTGCAACACAGAAGTGACCCAAAACATACTAGCAAATCCACCAAGGACTGGCTGAAAACTAAGAAATGGAGAGTCCTGGAATGGCCAAGTCAAAGCCCAGATCTTAATCCCATTGAGATGCTGTGGGGTGACTTGGAACGGGCTGAACATGCAAGAAACCCCTCAAACATCTCACAGCTGAAAGAATTCTGCATTGAGGAGTGGGTCAAACTTTCTTCAGACCGGTGTCAGAGACTGGCAGATGGCTACAACAAGCGTCTAACTTTTAGTTCAGTTAGAATATGCATTTTTGCAGAATTACATTTACAGAAGATCTTGAGAAGTTTTTCTTCAGTTTTAATTGTTCAGTAATAGTCCTATACTCTCTCAGTATTGTTGAAATTGAGATTAAATATCTATATATCCAAAAATGTAACAAAAATAGACAGGCTTTCATAGGGTGTCCTAACTTTTTTCACATGACTGTACATGGATTTCAATTTTTTTATGTTTCTGTTTTTATCAATGTTTACGATTTTGCTGATAAAAACGAATCATAAGTGAATGATAAGAAATTTATATCGTTAAATAATTTTATTGTTAGTGATATTTTATACGAAAAAATTAAGCCTGGATTATTTGTGTTTATTTTTTTAAAATACATTTACGCATTTAAATATGAGATTCCTCTGTGTATTCTTAATGTCTTAGTTTAACTCACGTAAATAGGCAAAGCACCATTCAAATCTGAAACGTGACACGCGTACAACTTTTTTGGAACATCTATGATGTATTAAAGGAAAAACGGTTCATACTGTTGAATTAGAAATATTAGTATCTCAAACTAAAACTGATGTCTTGTCCTAAGTTAATACATTTCCTCTTGTGTGTTTTATCTGACTTAACTATAAACACATCAGTAATATTTCAAATCACAGATAGCGGTGAAATTCACAGAAATTATTCAGTTGCACCTAATAAAATACTTTTTTATTCAATTACATTGTCCACTGAATAGGATGGAAGAATAAATTATTATGGTTCATGTTACATATTGCTGAAACACTAATATAGAAACAGTTTAGTTCCCTTCTTTAGTGTTTAATAAGAACCTCTTACACTTATTTAGAACGTATTTCAAGTGGTATTTGATTAAAACATGAAAACTAAACTGTATTTATTGGTTTTACATTAATAGCAATTTCTGATGATCTTCGGGTCGACTTTGGCATATTCTTACTTAGTCACACCAAAGCTCTGCATCCAAGAAACCGACCCGGCGAGGGGCTACATAACATCAACATTATTTTTTGTGTCAGGTTTAGGAACCCTAATCCAGTCAACTTTCGGTACAAGGTGAGAGCGAATTTCATCCATCTAAGTTTAAATGCTTAAAAGTGGGGAACATTTTCAATATCATAAAACTATAATCTATGATGACGAGAAAACCCACTTACAGAAAAAGTATATATGTAAAAACAGCTGGTATGAGTAGAGAAAGCACTATGTTAGGAGCGAACAACGTTGCGACCTTCTTCGGTC
This sequence comes from Tachypleus tridentatus, assembly GCF_004210375.1. Classification (NCBI taxonomy): domain Eukaryota; kingdom Metazoa; phylum Arthropoda; class Merostomata; order Xiphosura; family Limulidae; genus Tachypleus; species Tachypleus tridentatus. Next base: position 20,858,336 of record NC_134827.1, read on the forward strand.
ATCGTCAGGTTCACAAAAAAGAAATAGGTAACTCACAGAATGCTGATCACATGTTTGAAGGCGGCTGTTCAATTGTGTGAAGGTGCATTTTGTATTTATTTAGTGTTGTTCACACGTTTTCGAACACTGCAACTCAAATAAACAAAACATAGCTGTAGAGAACTTAAAGAAACAAACATAAACAAACGTAAAATTAAAGAAACCTTTCTTATACAGCAACTCAAGCCAAAAATAAACCAATACAAAGGAGCACCTTTTACCTATGTTAATAAATATAATCTAACATCTAAGCACGCCCTCTACATTCCTACACTCAATTACGCAACCGCTTTCAAACATGTGGTCAGCTATCGGTGAGCTACCTCTTTCTTTCTTTGTGAACTTCACGATGACCGAAGAAGGTCGAAAGGTTGGTCGCTCCTCAATATAGTGCTTTCTTTATCCTTATCAGCCGTTTTCACAGGTATGTATATAAAACTGTAATATTCTGAAATGATAACCATGTTACGTATTTACATTGACGTACATTATCGCAACAATATGTAACAAACATTTGTTTTAAATCTAAAGCTTAATATTTTGTTTGTAAAGAACGTGCAAACGAAGAATGTTGCAAAGCCTATTTTAGAATTTTAAGACTGTGAAAACAACAGCTAGACACGGTATCCACTGCGATTTCCATTATTATAGAATAGTAGGACATGACCGTCTCGCTCATAAAACAAACCAATGACAAAGTGAAGTTATAGCTGACGTATACTGGTCATTAGGCCAAACCCGTTCAACTATCTGATGCAGCTGGAAAATGAAACGTCAGTAAAAGATATTCCTCATGAAGACATATGTATATAGACAACTGATGTAACTTTTTTAATGTCTGTGTATTTTGATTTTTGAGAGAAGCGTTGAGATACAACTATCTCCATTCTCTAAATAAAATACGGTAAGAATGGTGATCTTGGAAATGGAATGTTTATAAACCAGCCTTTAGCAAAGTAAACTACAGTATAGCATTATTGAAAGTAGGCAATGTCATTGTATAAAGCATAATTAGTAGTAGAAACATAAACGAAACAGCTGAAATTTGAAAATCATTTTGACGGAATGACTTCAAACTGTGTGTATGAAAGAACCTGTTTGGTGAATACTGAAGTTGTTGCTGTGAGAGATTACGAGACAATAATACAGCTTGATGTCGAACTCTGAAACTGTTTCAAATTCTTAATAAAAATGTTTATACATTCGGGAGAGTTTTGATATTGTTTGTTGTCGCTTGGACTCTGAGTAATTATACAAAGAGCTGATTTAATACTTAGACTAAAAACTTATTTAGTGTTTTTATGTAGACTACCCATTATTCAAGGCCCTTCTTCAGCCTTTCTGATTCCAATATTTGCTACTTTGAGTTTACCTCAGTGGAAGTGTCCTAGTGAAGAAGAAATGTTGTCGGCAACAGAGGAAGAGCTACAAGAAATCTGGCAAATCAGAATGCGAGAGGTGAGAAATTATATCAAAACAGCTTGTTGGAATATTATGTATCCGATATCAGAAGCAAGGATTTTGTTAATTATTGAACAAAATAAAGCAATTATTGTCATAAAATTTTAAATTATTTAAATCTGATTCACTACTAAATGAGAACACCTGGAAATTAATAAGAATGTTAAGTTAACGATGGAGATTTGGATAAATGAAAACAAATTATTTCTGTAGTAATAAGAACTATTTTAGATTCAACGACTTTATCAATTTCATTAAAGACGCAGGTTTTTACTCAACGCGTTAACTTTATAAATTTTATTATTAAAATAAAAATCGCATGTTACCTATTACGATTCATCTCCGACAAGTCTCCAAGTTACTATACTTAACACAAATATATTTTAATATATAAACAATAACACAGTTTAGTATAAAGGCTATTACAAATAATGGTTTACATATAAGCGTTTTTCAAGGAGTACTGAATCTTCCATCTGTTCTGGTTTGTTTTTGGATCTCGCCCAAAGTAACCCGAGGGTTATCTGTAGCCATACCCAATTTTGCAGTGTTAGTACAGAAGAAAGCAGCTAATTGTCATATCCTCTCACTGCCAACTCTTATGATACTCTTCAACGAACGAATACTGGGATTGGCTGTAATATAATATTTCAGGAAAGTTGAATGTTTGCTATGTTTGAAATTTATTAACTTTCTTGGTCAAATGTCTGTAGTTTTCCTATTCGTTTGCTTTTGAATTTCGTGCAAAACTACAAGAGGGCTATCTGCGCTAGCCGTACCTAATTTAGCAGTGTAAGACTAGAGGGAAGGCAGCTAGAGGTCACCACCCACCGTAAACATTTGGGCTACTTTTCCGTTTATCAAATGTTTGTCACAATTATAGCTTCCGAGGTTTAAAGTATACTGACTGTAACTACCCAACATAGCGTGTTGTGATGATTACCTTTTATACTCAATGGGCGTAATTCTAGAAAATTCATCTAGCAATTATACTGGCAATCACTAGTATTTTACCTACACATCATACATTATTGATTCTTACGCTCTAGAATCTTCTGCAAATATAGAGAAAAAGCGTGACTTTCCCAATACACATTTCACGATGTGTGTCTCATGCATTAAAATGAAACAAACATAATTATAAAAATATATGTATAACAGCAAATATCCTACATACTTTAAATTCAATAATCTATATATCTTTTCATCATTTAAAATGTAAGTCTTAATATATTTGTTTAGATACAAGGCGCTATCATTGGGGCATCCATCTTTGAAATGGTTATAGGTCTTACAGGTGTTATAGGAATGATACTTCAATGGTTAACACCTTTAGTTTTTGTCCCTACCATATCGTTGGTTGGATTTTCTCTCTTCGAAGAAGCAGCTTATACAGCTAGTAAAAACTGGGGAATATCAATTTTGTAAGTCTTGTTTTATAATTAACTTATTAATGGTATTTTGTTAGTGTTATAGAGAAACTTGTAATACTCCAGTGAAGCTTTTATTTGTAAAATATGAAATATTTTATAGCTTGATATGAATATCGCGCAAAGCTGAACGAAGGCAATCTGCGCTAGCCGTCACTAATTTAGCAGTGTAAGATTATAGAGAAGGCAGATAGCCATCACAACCCACCGCCAACTCTTGGGCTACTCTTTTATTAACGGATACTTGGATTGACCGTCACTTTATAACTCCCCCAAGGCTGAAAGGGTGAACATGTTTGGTGCGATAGGGTTTCGAACCCGTAACCCTCATATTACGACTCGAGTTCTTTAACCACCTGCTCCGGCAGGAACTATATTTTATGGTATCGCACGAATACGTCAAGGTCCCGGTATGGCCAAGTGGTTAAGACACTCGAGTCATAATCTGAAGGTCGCGGGATCGAATTCTCGTCACACCAAACGTGCTAGCCCTTTTAGCCGTCTGGGCGTTATAATGTGACGGTGAATCCAAGTATTCGTTTATAAAAGAGTAGCCCAAGAGTTGGCGGTGGGTGATGATGATTAGCGGTCTTCCCTCTAGTCTTACACTGCTAAATTAAGAACGGCTAGCGCAGAGAGTCCTCATTTAGCTTTGCACAAAATCAAAAAGAGACCAAATTGATACGTTCGGTATGTTAGAAACCTCATCGCTATCTGAAAGAAAAGGAGAATCGTTTGTTTCTAGTACAAAACAACACAGTTCACTATTGAAAGTATCTTGTCCAACCTGTAAGTATATTAAATATACTTCTACTTTCTCCGTCAAACACACAAAACACTGTAGAGATTACCGATAACCTAAACAACTCTCTTACGTATCAAAACTTTAATAATAAATCACGAGAAACTCCTAAACAACCTAAGTAATAGCCTTGCCTTTTCCATAATCACAACTATATTTTCCTTTGCAAACATTCAATCAAACTAACCGTTCTCATTATAATGACTTTCGAAATGAAATCTTTATTTAGAACAAAATCACATTAAGGTGAAACTATTCTATAATAATGTCCACAATGTTTATCTTTATGCAACAGCATTATTTCGTAATCATGTATCGTATATTTCGATCTTTTAATTTAATATTTTCTACGCTTAGTAGATAATCGTCACATTTTGCATCAGATTTTGAAAAAATGCTAAGAGGAAAAGTTTTCCCTTTGATCTTTTAAAAAGTTAATGAATATAAATTGTGAGGAAGTTTGTGACATAACACATTATACCATACACTATAAGCTTGACATGGCCTGGTGGTTGATGCGTTTAAAATTGCATGTTGCCGGTTCGAATCCCTGTACTTAACATTTTCGCCCTTTAAGATGAAACAACGACATAAAATTATTGCCTAAGAATTAACTAGAAAACTTGAAATTTTTCCCTGCAAAACGACATGTTAAAATATATGGCAAATACACTGTTGAAGGAATACAGGGAGATATGATTACTGCTAAATATATAGATAATCTAAGGGTAGCCTTACACATAACACTGTAAAAAGGTTAACTTTGAGAACATTAACTGCTAAGATCAAACTGATATTAATTACTACTGTTAAACATTCATATAAACTCTGTTGTACAAAATAGCTTTTCCAGTTATGTATTCAGTGTTCTTACAATCCAGTATTAAAATATCTGTATCTTCTTGTTGTTTATTTCTCAGAACAATTTTACTTCTTGTGCTCTTCTCCCAGTATCTGGAAAACATTAATATTCCTGGTTGCAGCTACAGTAGAGAAACAGGATGGAAGATCAAACAACTGCCGTTTTTCAAGCTTTTCCCAGTGGGTATAGATTTTAAACACGTTTCACACACATTTCACATTTAGATAAACACTCAACAAAGTCTCAATTATTAACTTTAATTGAAAAAAACATTCCCGAAATAATTTAGTATTCTAGAGAAATGTTTTGCTGTACAGTTGGAGAAACGAAAAAATTTAAATACAGCCAACTTCTATTGTTGTAACGTTACGAGAAATATCAAAATGGAAACCAGAAGGAACGTATTACAAGGGCAAGATCACAATAAGTAACTTTATCTTTGTTTTATTGTTATGTGTCACGTATTTATACAATTATAACTGTATTGTTTTAAATAGCGTTTACTAATTAACTATAGAGTGAACGTCCACCTTAGGTCAATTTTAACTGTTTCGTTCTCAACGTATTCAATAAACATTATTACTGCGCTTACATCTAAATCAATCTCCACTCACAAAGACTTCATTACTAATATAAATTGCTGAAACATTTCTAATAAAAGTTATATATATAATGGTTAGAAAAAAACATTTGAATATCGAATAACAAATAATTCTAAGCCTATTTTCAGATTTTACTTACCATAGTTATTGCTTGGGTTATTTGCTTCATACTAACTGCTGCTGGTGCCCTGGGTCCAACCAACTCAGCCAGAACTGATCTTCGTGTAGAGACGATGTACTCTAGTCCCTGGTTTAGGTTTCCGTATCCAGGAAAGTAGTCATAAAAATATTCATTAAAATTTAGCTCTTTTTATTTACGTAAGTAGTTTACGAAATTATCTTTTGTTTAGTTCTGTCAATGCAGAAACTTGTTATCACTTCAATTTTTGAAACTAATTTGATTGTAAAGTTTACTGTACAATATAAAATCGTTAATATCATACATTTTCTTGAAATAAAAATATACTAATTAAAAGCTATAATCTGAAAGATTTGTTTTATTGTACGTGTGTTTTGTTAAAGCAGAAGATATGTATGTTAAGAATGTTACGTTTGAAATAACGGTAGATCATTTACATCTTCATTTCGGTCTTTCAGGACAGTGGGGTTTACCAACAGTCAGTATCGGTGCTGTTTTTGGAATGTTTACTGGAGTATTAGCATCGGTATTGGAATCAGTAGGAGATTACTACGCATGCGCACGTCTAGTCTCCGCACCTCCTCTTCCACCTAGCGCCATAAACCGTGGAATATTTGCAGAAGGACTTTGCTGTATCGTTTCTGGAATTTGGGGATCTGGAGGTGGAATGACTTCCTACAGTCAAACCGTTGCAGCAATCAGAATAACAAAAGTATACCCATGTGCTGCCTCTCAAATAGAGATTAGAGCACTTGTATTACAATTTTGAATATTATTGTCAATTGCTTAGATTTATTGTGTTATTATACATGTGTATGTGTAACATAACTGCTGATATTTCACATATTTAACAAATATTGTTAAATATGTATTGCAGAAACATAAAACTCGCATCAAGTTTTCTTTTCCTCCCGTTTTACACCAACAGGTGGCTAGTCGTCGTGTTGTTCAGTATGGTGCGGTTACCATGTTGATTTTTGCAGTTCTGGTGAAGTTTGGAGCCTTCCTAAACACTATTCCTGAGCCCATTATTGGAGGAATCATATGTGTTATGTTTGCATTGGTAACGGGAGTTGGACTGTCAAATGTCCGATATGTCGACCTTCACTCATCGAGAAATATTTTTATCCTTGGATTATCTCTTTTTATGGGCATTACCATTCCAAAGTGGTTCAAGAGACACCCAGGTATTATTGATATAGGTACGTAGACATTTTAGTGTTATTAGAGTTTTGGGAAGGAATTTCTTAAACGTTATGAAAGGGTTTCTAAAACCATCTATTAGATAATACTGAACGTTACATGCTCCATAATTTACAAAACATAGAGAGTACAAAATGTGGAAGAATATATGATAAAGGTTAGTCTCACACAAAATGGAAAATTCTTGTAACATTATAAGATGGTTGAGACTTATCTAGTTACCAGAGAACCAGATCATCAGTTTGTAAATTTTTCTTTAAGTTACAACGGGTTGGTAGACCTTAATGTAACTTATTATTAAATTATTTATTTTGTTTCATTTAGGAAATGACGTAGCAAACCAACTCATTACAGTTCTTTTGAACACCAGCGTATTTGTTGGTGGACTCATTGCGTTTGTGTTAGACAATTCCATACCAGGTGAGAGAACATTTCTTCGAGGGTTTGTGAATAAACTGAATACATTTCAATGTGATTTGTGACAACGTTAAAGTATTACGTTAAGTGTTTTATTATTTCTCAGCCACAAAATATTCAGTTTATTTTCTTGGAAAGTGTATAAAATATTACAATTTTTGGCATAATATTCGAATACGAAAAAATCAAATTGCATCTGTAACATGACGTATCTGATAAATCATCTACCTATTTCCATTTTTCATTGTTACATACATTTTTTGGTAGCAACAGTCAGAGTCTGCTTGTAAAATCTTTACGAATTCTATTCTCTCTCATTTTACAAAATCATCATTTTATGTCATGTGACAGTCAGGCATGAAAGTTTTACAGACTTAGCCCTTAGTCTGATAGTTTATCGCACTGAAAACCAATTTCAATAACCTCTTTCTTATAAAAAACTAATTTTCTGTCATATCACTATCTTTCATGTATTACATCACCTCAGCTGTAAGATCGAAGAAAATTTGCTTCGTTTCTTTTTGGTTAACAATCGAGAAGTATTAAATATTTTTATTCAAAGCTGAGAAACTTGTAAAAATCAGGAAAAAAACAACTGTATAAGAAAATGGAAAATATGCCATTTTAACGATAAATGTGTTATTAGATATAAATGACTAAACACTTTTCATTTTGATCAACGGAAATAATAACACATTTAAATTACTCTCGAAGCTAAAAATATATAATAAGAATGTATGAATTTCAGGGACAGACGAAGAAAGAGGACTTTTGAAATGGAGAGAGCAAGGCCTTGAACATAATGGATCTCAAGGTGAGCAGTTGACATTATCGTCACCTTCAACCTATGACCTTCCGTTCGGCATGAACTTCATTAAAAGATATAAAATTTTCAAGTACATTCCTATCAGTCCAACATACGATCAGAATATTTTTCTCCGTAAAGTGAGACCATTATTTATAAGATTTAATTCCCCAAAGAAAAATAATGATAACATTGACTCTGTAATATAATGATATGGTAGTCTTTTATTTAGTTACAACAGTTAACAAACAAGTTCGTATAAACGTATAATCTGTTTGATATAATTAGATATGGTACGGTCGTTCCTGTTTTACGACTGAGTATATTAAAGATTAGAATTATCAAATGTTTTACTTAATGACTCATTTGATAGCATTTAATAATCTCTGAACAACAAACATCTAAGTTTGTTATTCATTGGTAAAACTGCGGAGCAAAACACTAGTAAATGATCTTCTACCCAATAAAGATGACACTCTTATCCCTAACATTAATATTATGTTATTCGTGTATCATTTCTATCACAGTAATTATTATTATCTGCTTTACACACACATATATATGTATAAAGCATTATTTTTTACATGAATACTTAATAGCCAAGCAGTAAGTAGAAAATAACGTTTGTATATCAAATAGCTAAATCTCATCATGCATATATATCACGTGATAAAAACTATAACAACAACCAAAACAAGGTTAGGAGTCAATTTAGATGTCATTCACTCAGTAAATTAAACTTGTCCAAACACAAAATATTTTAGAATATATACTCTCAATAGAGGATTATGTCGTTGATACAAGATTTCGTGTTTGAGACATATTAACACTCAAACGATCTTTACGATATCAATAGAAATTATAAAAAAAAACTTCTTATTTCTGAAATTAAGTGTTTTCTGTCTGAAAATAAAGATGTTGTTGTTAATAACGTAAAATAAGGAGAATTTACAAAGTTCAATCATAATTTAATACCGGGTCCTGCATGGCGAAGTGGGTTAAGGGATTCGACTTGTAATTCGAGGGACGCGGGTTACAGTCCTCGTAGCACCAAACATGCTCGCGTTTTCAGCCGTGAGGGCGTTATAATCTGGCGGTCAATCACACTATCCGTTATAATGTGACGGTGAATGCAAGTATTCGTTAATAAAAGAGTAGCCCAAGTGTTGGCGATGGGTGTTGATGACTAGCCTACTTCTCTCTAGTCTTACACTACAAAATTAGGGACTGCTAGCGGAGATAGCCCTCGTGTAGCTTTGCGCGAAATTCCGAATACAAACAAAAAATAATTTAATACATCAAAGTTTCTACAAGAAATAAAAACATCAAGTAATCACTAGACATCGATGCAATTTATTTTAGAAATTTATTGTAAGTCTATAGATTTACTATCTACACCAGCCATCACTACTTTTTAGCTAACAGACAAGTAAAGGACAGGACTCACCACCAACTCTTTGGTTTCTTTCCATAGTGGAATATGGCTATAGCTCTTGTTTCCTTCCAAAGATCACACAGTGTGGATTGCGTTTTAGTGACTGCTACATATATACCGTGAATCACCTAATTCATAAATGCAAATGTCACATATTAACATTTTTATTGGAATTAATAGACATTAACATCATTACATGGTATCTTCCTTGGTATGATACTACTCCGTAGTAAATTTCGTTATTTTGTTTACGTGTATTACAACGCTAGAATCTAGTTTTCAATACCCTTGGTGGGCAAATCACAGGTAGTCCACTGTGTCGCCTTGTGCTGAACTCCAAACAAACATATTAAAATTAGTCGAAAATGTTTTGACAAGACGAGTTATTAATTAGTTACACACAGAATAAATGCGTTAGAAGAGCTTTGAAATTCAATGCATATTTGTACAAGCATGTTAAATAACAAATTCATTCAACCATCACATGCAGCTGAACATTTAACGTTCGTTAAAGATATTCGTTACAAAGTCATACAAAAAAAGACTCCTGACGCATCACCTATGAATTTCCATGTATTCAGATTCTTGAAAGAAACGTTGAGATCCCACCATCTTAATGCTCTAGATGAAATATGGTAAGAAATAGGGAAGAAGGGGACACAGAATCTTTATAAGATGGAGCCTCTAGCTATGTAAACAACGTGACAAGGTCATGAGATAAACCATAATTAGACGTGATAGGAAGAATAAAACTGGTGAAATTCCAAAATCATTTTGATGTAACATCATCAAACTATGTATAGGAAAGATACTGTCTGATGAAAAGTTTCTAACAAAAGTATAGTTTTAGGTAGAACCCTAAACCTGTTTAAAGTTTTTAAATACAAATATATATATACACATAATCAAGATAGTTTCTACATTGTATATTGTCGCTTGGACTTTCTGCGCTGTTGTACGTAGAACAAATATAATATTCTGACGTGAAAAGTTACATTTCTTTTGATGGCTCCGATATTTGCTATTTTGAGTTCACCTCAATGAAAGTGTCTCAAAGAAGAAGAAGTGTTGTCGGCAACAGAAGTTACGCTACAAGAAATCTGGACACTCAGAATGATAGAGGTGAGAAAATATATTAAAACAGTTATATGTATCCGACATAAGAAATGAACATTTCGTTAATTAACACAAAAGTAAAAACAATTATTATCAGAAAATCTTATATCATTTTAAACTGATTCGCTACAAAAGAGTACACCTGGAAATTAATAACAATGTGAATCTTAACAACAGAGATTTGGATAAATAATAACAAATTATTACTGTAATAATAAGAACTACTTCAACTTGAACGATTTTATTAATTTCATTAAAAGTGTAAAGATTTTTACTCAACGCAGTGTCACAAATAATCTTATAAGAAGGTCTTGTGACGTATTACGATTTATCTCGCACGAGTCTGCGATTGATTGTTACGTTCGTTAATTATTACGATTTCAAATAGCTGAAAACTTTGATTTTAATTATAAGTTAATGCAATGTCAAAGTTTATCAGATTTATTATATTTGTCAACAAGATGGCTACAGTAATTTTCTTTAACACAAATATATTTTAATATACAAAAACAATACAATTTCTAAAAACAGTTATAAAAAATAAAGGTTTATTCACAATAATTTTTATACTTGCAAAGAGTACAAGTTTTCTATCTGGTATGGAACTCAATCTTTTACTGACGTTTAACGGTGACTGAATTAATTCTATGTTGATACACAGGTGAAATGTACTTTACGGGGAAGGTAACTAGATGCTTCTGAGAGCACAAGTTAGTTTTTGCTGACGAAAATATCTAATATCTTCGTTGAAAAACTAACGTCCAATTTGAAAATTTGGAAATATATGAAAGTTTTTCGTCAAATATTTGTAGTTTTTCGATTAATAAACGTTTATTTCATTCGGCTGGCAGTAATACTGGCAATCACTAGTATTTAACATACACACATCGAGCCTTTAGTCTGCTATAAGACCAACAAGAGATGTTCATGAACTTGATCTACTTGTACCTACTTCATCAGAGACTCTTCATACAGTTTCATGCGATTCTGAGTCTGATGCCAATAGAAACGACAATAGGGATTCTTCTCAACTTTAAATGTCACGGTAGGTACGTACTTTTACAGGTACAGAAGTCGTGAGAAATAGTTTACACTATACTTTTCGCAAGAAGGTTCACTTTTTATTGCAATAATATTGCTGAATTAATATCAATCCTAGGAGCTGCAGTCTATGAATAAAGAGAGTGATTATTCTTCATTGTTTTCTTCTAAAACAAGTTTACTTTACAATGGTAACAAATATACTTCTGTTCCAATTTTGTGTTTGCTTCACTTGAAGGAAACGTGCGAAAATGTGAAACTTATTAATAAGGTCAAGTACAAAACCTGATTGGTAACACTGTGGATACTAAATAGTCCTTTCCATGTTGTTGGATCAACAAATCGTTTAAAATAAGTTTTCATATTGTTTTTTTTTTATGTGTCAATGATACAGCAGAGCACGATACCAGCACTGGATGAAGAAGCAATGTTCACATTGAGTCAACCTTACACCTGATACCAAGACTGAAAAACTTCACGGAAGATAAAATATCAACATGATAGCTGATCATTGAAACCAGATGCTACAGACATCACACATAAAGAGTACCATAAAGATTAGTTTCGAGATTAAAGAAGGAATATTTCAACACACACACAAATCACGATAAATAATAATACATGTTCGTTTAACATTAATATTCTTTCATTTTCGTCACTTTGTTCATATATATTGTGACAAACATAATAATAAAAATGTTCATGGTTGTAAGCCAAATAATTATTTGATCTAAATAAGAGGTGTTTTACTTCCAATATGTAAAAAAAATCCATGAGTATTATAATAAAAATGAATATTATTTTCTGAAATCTGCGAATTTAATTTTGGAAAATCCTTTATTCAAAAGCAAAAGAATTTTTATAAACTTTAAATATTCAGGCTTGTGCAATAAAATATTTTATTCTAGCAAAGTTTGTTTGTTTTGAATTCAAAGCATTGACTCTTGAAGAAACCTGAGGTTTATCTCAAATATGTCAGTAAAAACGTCAGTAAAAATGCCTTATCCTGCTGATGATATGCAATAGTTACACAACTTTGTCATATTACCTAAGAAATATTGTTGTTCTATAATCACTAGAAAACTTCAAAATTATCCCTGAAAAGCGACGTATCTACATTCAAAACAAACATCCTGTTGATGCTCTTATCCCAATACCTTGGAAACATTAATATTGCTGGTTGTAGCTACAGTAGAGAAAGTGGATGGAAGATCAAACAGCTGCCCTTTTCAAGCTTTTTCCAATGAGTATAGATTTGAACACGGTTCACACAAATTTCGCTTTTATATAAACATAAATGAAAACCTCAGTTATAAATATTATAGTTAAAAAAGAAACATTATAAAAATAATTGAGTGTTGCTCAGAAATGTTTTGTAAGGTTGCAATAAAACAAGGTGGGAAGCACGACAAACATATTATAAAACAAATACCACAAAGCAAAGATATATATATAAGTAATTTATGTTTGAAATATATATTGCAGCAGTATTTCAAAATAAATACTTTTACATTTGTTTTATTGTTGTGTATAACGTATTTATATTATTATAAATATTTTTCATTCACTTTACCAATTACCTGAAGAGTTAATGTCCACCTTAATTCTATGTTAAATATTTGATTTTTAACATATTCAATATCTATTATTCCTGCTCTTGTATCTAAACGAATATTCACTCACACCATAATCTCTGCTAATATACAATTGCTTTGTAGTTTAATTGAAATGTTAATAAGACAAGTGTTTGTTTGTTTAGAAATTTCACACTAATCTACACTAAGGCTATTTGTGCTAGCCGACACTAATTTAGCAGTTCAAAAGAAAAAGGAATGCAGCTAGTTTCCCTGATCTAGGATTTAAACACTGTTATCCTTACCTGGATTTAGATTTAATTTTTTTCAAGGCATCTTTGTTCCTTTTACCTGTATTGGAATTATGAGAGGCGAATGATATTGATGCGAGTTTCTTCTACTACTGATAGTTTTACCACTCATAAAACATGAAGTTGTATAAGCAAAGAATGAATTAATCACGAACTCAGATGTTTTCTTCGGTTATTTAAACTTTAATCTTTGTGATAAACTTTCTCTCAATTCATTACATTGTAAGTTTACAAATTAGATGGTTAAATGTAATTTTTATCAATTATTCTGTGTGAACTTGACCTTTGTTCACAATAATTAACCAATTAGTTTAGCTCAAAATTTGTAACAAATTCGATCAACAGCGCATGAGAGACATTTCAAATTAAATTGTTGACGTACAATGTGACCTCGAACTTTGACCTTCCTTGACTAACAGTTAAACAATTGATTCTTGAGTGGCACTGAACCGTTGTATCAAATTTGATCGCAATTAAATTTAAAGATTGCGAAGAATATTCTTTACACATGTGCACAGATACAGAGAATGATAACTGCAGGCGATGTCATATTGGTTTGACAACCCAGTAAATAGTTAATTTTAGATAACTCCGATTTGAAAATATCTGTAGTATTGCCATTCCTTGAACCTGAGGTTTTATGGTTCGAATAATAATACTCCACAAACTGGCAATTTGTACTATTAGACTAGTTGTCTTTTTCTTTTGCTAACATTCTAAACAATATTTTGTTTGTTTGTTTGTTTTGAATTTCGCACAAAGCTACTCGAGGGCTATCTGTGCTAGCCGTCCCTAATTTAGTAGTGTAAAACTAGAGGGAAGGCAGCAAGTCATCACCACTCACCGCCAACTCTTGGGCTACTCTTTTACCAACGAAAAGTAGGATTGACGGTCGTTTTATAACGCCCCCACGGCTGAAATGGCGAACATGTTTGGTGCGACGGGGATTTGAACCCGCAACCCTCGGATTACGAGTCGAACGCCTTAACACACTTGGCCATGCCAGGCATGTCTAAACAATATAAATCTATCGCATTTTTGCGAAAGCATCTTACAACAAATACTGTACTATTGGCGCGGCATATAGTGTCAAATGATCTAAATGATATTATGATAGCTAAAATACTGTTTTATATGTTCAGAGTAAAGCATTTGATATATTAAATATTAATAAAATTTTGTTTTACCGTCAACAAAAACACAAAATTCCTAACCATACATATAACACATCTAATAAATCAACCAAACATGGATTTGAAAAATAGTGTATTTCTTTTCATAGAGCTGTTCAGAGCATACAATAATAAATTAATTTAAGAGATATCAGCTTTTAAATTGTATTGATCATTTTTATTAAATTCAACTATTACATGGTTAAATTAATTCCATATGCGAAATCTTATAAGTAAAATACCTTCAAATATGTCATGTTTGCAAAAGTAAACTTTAACGAACAACTGCCTTCATAAAATTTCTATCGTTGTATTTATTTTCAGCTTTAAAGTTCTTTTATTGAATGAAATACGAACACAACGTAACGTTTAAAGACGAATGATGTTGATCAGTTAACACTTAAATGTATCAAATGATCTAATTTTTAAGTATCACTGGCCAGAAGGTTTCTAATAACTTTTATAATTTTTTAAAAGTGAATCTTCATGTACTGGATGCTTGAATTTCGGAACTAACGCGGTGATTATCACAGTGTTAATTCAAATAAGTTTTTCTAATTGTTTGAAAATGAATGTCCTGGCTTCGGGCCACTGAGGAAGTCCAAATTAAAAAGGTGAAAACTTGTGATTTTATGAGCAACAAATTTCGGTAAATTTACAATTTATTAAAGAAATACATAATTTAAAATCACGTTCGAAGAAAGTTTTTATCTTTTCTAACATTGGAAACCATAGGTTAAACCAACTGTTCGTTGCGGCTCCATATCGCAAATATCATCTTCTGTTATTTCTCTGTATTACAAATATTTGCTTTCTAATATGAACACTTCTAAATATAAATGTGATGGTATTAAAATACTAGAAATACTGTATTTAAGGGTTAAACGATATTAAATATTTCTAAAGTACTTAAATAGTACCATTCGGTAAATTAGTATGTTTATAATTTCACATAAACTACTTTTCAAAGGAGCCCATAAACTTTTTATCTCAATCCTGAAATTTCTCTTTAGGTGTGTGAGTGTGTTTATGAATATTTAGTATTTTTGTCTGTTCTGTGTTAATTCAGCTTTTCACACAGTTCTGGAGTTAACAGAATGAAACGTGATAGGAGAGTTCGGCAGGGAATTCGTTATTTATATGGTGTCGCCTTTGAAAAGAAGGGGTAAAATGGCAGCTGAAAATCACCCAAACATGATGAGGGTCTAAGAGTTGGTTTCTAGGGTCGTTGAGACAAATATGGGCATCACTTTTTGTGTTCCTGTTCCTTCTTGGGATTTTGGGGCGACATATTTGAAACTGTCTTTATGTCCAAACTAAAAACCTAGCAGGATACAAAGTTTGGTACATATGCTCCGGTACCACTGAGATAGCTATAGAAATAACTGGGGGTAATTGTGACTCGTGAATTATGAGGAGGAAGAAACAGTTGAGAGGGAATATTGTTTGTTAGTAGTTAAAATAAACCTATCATTGTAGAATTATAATCTGATTTTATTTGCCCGAAATTAAAGTTATGAAGTTAGAAAAATAAAAACTAAATAATTGGGTGGATATTTATACAGAAAAGTTATTTCATATTGCAAGGTGTTTCGTGAACTCAGCAGACAATAAAATTATAAAATATCACATACCTATTGCAGAAAACCCGAGTAGTTGAATATTTGTAACTTAAACACTAATAAAAGTGTAACATAATACTTTAACGGAAATACTCGTAACGTTGAAATGTATTCTCTTTGATTACAAACTCTCAAATGAATGTCTCCTTATCTGACGTGCCCACCAGTGGCACAGTGATATGACAGTGGACTCACACGGTTATAAACTGGGTTTCGATACACGTGGGGGAAGAGCATAGATAGTCCATTGTGTAGCTTTATGCCTGAATACAAACAAACAATCCTTACCTGGTATGGAATTGTCTAACAAAAACGCAATGAGTTCACCAATAAACATACTGGTTTTCAAGAGAACCGTGACGAGTTGGTTTGCTGCGTCATTTCCTAAACGAAATAAATTTGCATTTCTTTTTGTGTATGTTTTTTGTTTTTATTAAAGGCTGCCATGGTATATAGCGAGTACACCAAGATAGTATGTTTTACACGTTTGTTTTGTAGTTTGGTGTGTTACATCACTTTAAAGCATGAGTGCAATACATTAGATGAAAATACAAAGAGGTTACAAACTTGTGATTGATAAAAAACATATAATAAACATTAAAACGAGTGATAGATATAGAAACAAGATAAATATCAAACACTCTAAAAATTGAATATTAAATCGTTACTAAGCAAAGTCTGTATGTGTGTTTGTCTTCTTACGACTGGTGAAACATAAATCTGACTGCCAGTAAACAACACGTAAAGTCTTCCAGTGGTAGAGCGATAAGTCTATGGATTTAGAAAAAATGGTTTCAACTTCCCTTGGCGGACTCATGAGATAGCCTGATGCTATGAGATAACACAAACTCACAACGTAAATGCTTCGTTCTCTAAGTGGAGCGTTAGGATTTGAAACTGTATATCATTCTCGCTGTCTCTTATGTTTTCAAAGTGCATTGAACTGGTATGGCAAAGTGTATAAGTAGTTCACTTTTATAATAATATGTCAAGATACTTTCAGCTTTATCTGCCTGTTGTTATTTAACGGATAAGTTGCAGAATAAAATGGTGATTCTCTAATAACCAGAAAACATTAAAATATAAACATTCTTGTAAGGATAACCTTAAAACTGGTTTATCTTGGCAGCGACCAGGGTGTCATCGGCATATTGATTACTTATTATATTTTAGCTTTACATATAATAAACTGGTTTTGTGTCATTCTGTAAAAATATATATATAAACATTATTAGATTTGAATTGATTTGTCGTAATCGTCATTTTATTAAAAATTTAGATAAAGTTGAATCCCCATCACTAGAAACATGCTCGTCCTTTCAGCCGTGTGGGCGCTATAATTTGACATTGAATCCCACTATTCGTGGGTAAAAGAGCAGCCCAAGAGTTGGCGGTGGGTGGTGATGACTAGCTACCTTGCCTCTAGTCGTACACTGCTAAATTAAGGAGGCCTACTGCAGATAGCCATTGTGCAGCTTTGCGAATTCAAAACAAAACAAACGAAATCCTTTCCTTAAAATAAATAATAGTATAAGTAGATAAAATTTGCAAGCTAGGAATAACAGATTTTACAATGTTACACTACATTCATGTTGGTTGACTTTCTATATGTAATTCTGTTATAAAATGCGAGCAGAATTAATACTCATTTTATTACTACTGGAATTTATTGGTAGGTATAGCATCATACTGATTAGACTATATTCTATCAATTGAAAATTATTCGAGAGTATATGCAGACAGCACATGTTTAGCTTTACACCTAAAGACCAAAAAACAAAGTTACGGGGCAAATAGTTTTGAATTACATCACACATCCTTAATACCCTTTGTATTAAGTTGGGTAAAAGACACTGAAAAAATGGTCCTGTTTAGGTAATTTATTGTTAACGTAATTCTCTTGTTCCGACACTATTGAGAAAATAATTGTTAGAAGTAAATCTTTATATCTTCTTACATACTGAAATGTGTAACCTTGGAACAAAAATTAAAAACAATCACGAATAATTTTCTAAATATAAAAGGATGATGAGATAGACGATAATTTTATAACACATATAATAAACTAATTAATGAATTAATTATTTTAATGTAATAGTTTTCTTGAGCTCAGGCGTTCTTGCAGTGAACTGAAGTTTTGAGTTGGCAGTTACGGAATCTCTTTTATCATTCGTTTTGTCTTTTCTTAAGCATATAAACTTTATGCCACAGAAAAATATACTTAGTATAGTCTAACATAGGAATTAAATGTTAAGTACTGAGTAATGTGTAGTTTTTTTAGAAAATAACCTATATTGACGTCACTTTGGTGCTCATGTTGTACCCGCAGCACTTCAGAGAGTAACAGTATGAAGATAAATCTGGTTCTGTATGACAACTTCTCAAAAATTCCTTGTTCATACGTTTTGTACGGAGAAGACTTTTAATTTTAGATTTTTAAAAAGTGAACAAAAAGTAGCTTTAAGTAACATCTTCCAACATTTTCATCACACCTAACATATGAAGTCATTTAAAAAAAAAGTTTGTTTGTTTGTTTTTTAATTTCGCACAAAGCTACTGGAGGGCTATCTGTGCTAGCCGTCCCTAATTTAGCATTGTAAGACAAGAGGAAAGACAGCTAGTCATTACCACCCACCGCCAGCTCTCAGACTACTCTTTTACCAACGTATAGTTGTACTGACTGTCACATCAATCGACTATTTTCAGAATAGCAGAGAATGAGGAATGAATTAATTATTTTCTATTTACCTTAAATAGTAAGTTTTCAGAAACATGGACTTATAACTTTTACACATCGAAGTTTGTAGTGTTAACTGTCATCGTTTTTTGAAACCAAATATGTTACGTTGACGCTCTGAAAGTAGAAGTAACTCGCAGTTATTCTATTGCATCTAAGCGTGTAGGCCCGGCATGGCCAAGCGTGTTAAAGCGTTCGACTCGTAATCCGAGGGTCGTGGGTTCGAATCTCGGTCGCACCAAACATGCTCGCCCTTTCAGCCATGGGGGCGTTATAATGTGACGGTCAATTCCACTATTCGTTGGTAAAAGAGTAGCCCCAGAGTTGGCGGTGGGTGGTGATGATTAGCTGCCGTCCTTCTAGTCTTACACTGCTAAATTAGAGACAGCTAGCGCAAATAACTGTCGAATAGCTTTGCGCGAAATTCAAAACAAACAAACAAAGACATTGAAGCGTGTAGGTTTGACAAAAGTTTTCAAAGGCTTGTCACGTGAACAGCCTCAGTTTAAACGACAAACGCTGTTTTCCGCTTCGCTTCTAGAAAAACTGTGAAGAAGAAATAAATTAACCGATTGTGACTAAACTCAATCGAGATGATGACCCACATACTGGGTAGTCTAGTCAGGATAGTGTAATATTTCAGAAATTTGCAAATCCAGTTATCTAGTTACATTATATAACAATCCTTACACATGATGAGCACAGCACAGTTAGTCTTGTTCTGTAGATTTAAGCTTGAAAATAAATAATTAAAAGATATGTCACTTGCAAATCAGGTGTATTTTTCAGTTTTTCGGTTGCACATCAGTGTGAAAATACTAAAAATCCAGTTGCAATACCTGTAATAGGAGGAGCACAGATAGCCTAACTTAACAAAGTTAGCTTTGTGCTTAACTTCAAACATATACATTTTCTCATGTGAAACTAAAAATGTTTTTAATGTATTTATATATATTATAAATATTGATAATTTATCAATGACATTAAATAGATTCACTCTGTTTTCAGTAAGTATGAGAAACGTTACTATATATTAAACCTTTCATTTTCTTTGAAATTATGCTATTTCGGATAGCATAATGAGGACTAATCATTCTTGAAAATTTGAAGATCTTTTATTTCTGGAGTTCCGAAGTTTAAACTCGACTGATCTTCATAAGTTTGACAAACAGAAATTTAAAATCTGTAATAGCAGGTAAAGTGGATTTTCTTATTTCATTGCACCTTTTAAAGCATGGGTAAGATTAAATTAGACTGATCATTTTGTAAACGACTTGTTGTAAAGGGTCACGAACCATGAGCCTTGGGTACACAGCACATTTCTTTCTCACGCAGAAATTAGCTGTAGATATAAGTCTGGCTGATTTATACAACGGCCCATTGCAAAAGATTGTCATCTGTTACAAGACGCTGCATCTTTCTTACAACAGCAAAGGTATGACTCGTTACAGATCTTTCTGAAGATGTCCTTCGAGCCACAAGTTTATTCATATACTCTAGTTTATTAATAACATGTAGAGAAAGGATAGTATCCCTTCAAACTTGCTTTTTTTTTCACTATAGTTAGTTATTTTACACCTTCATTATCAAAAACAACACCAGTCATCAGCTTTTCATTCACATTTCAAACTGGCCCCAGTGGCACATTGGTGTGTCTGCAAACTTATAGTGCTTGAATCCGGGTTTCGATACCCATCGTGGGCGAAGAAGAGATAGCTCTCATGCATCTTTGTGCGAAATTAAAATCAGACAAACCAAAACCATATTACTTTTTTGAAATATCATATGAATAAAACTAGTATTTCATTGAAATGTTGAATTTGTATCACTATTCACGTAAGAAGTTATCATTCGACAACGAACTTAAGTTAAAGAAAAACTTTCCCACATCGTTTGGAACATTACACCTATTTATGAAATATATGGATGTGTTGAATATTGCGTATAGAATTCTGTGATTTATGAAAAGTAAGACAAAGCCATGAAATTAACAAAACTATTAAAATAGTGTAATTTATAACAGTGTATGACAAGTGAAAGTATAAAATAACGAATTCAATTTGTTCCTTGTGGTTAAAGTAATCTAAGGATACCACAGTTCTAAGACATTTGAAGTTCTCCCCATTTCTAAGCCAATTAAATTTAGATGAATATTATAGAATCTTATCTTGCATCAAATGTTAACTAGCTTAGGGTCCCAAAACTTGAGACTAAAAGTATTGTTGATATTATGTAGTCTCGAGACTGGTCAGAGTCTTTCAATCTGAGCTATGACGTGACCAAGTAAGGATATACCATAGACGTCCCAAACATCGTCAGTTCTTATCGTGATAAAGATTTACGTTTATGGTGTTTATGTAGATTTTATTAAACAAAATTAAACTATTTCTGTACAAATATTCGAAGAATATGTGACACTAACGTTAATAACGTAACTTATTTATTCTTCGTTACTGCCCAGTGGATAAAGAAACTGAATTAATTCAATTTCCAATTTGCAGAATTGTGAATGTAATAAGAATAAAAACAAAGACCCGTTCTATTACATCGGCTGAGCAGAATATATGTATCATACAACAACTACATAGCGTTGTATAAAAACATACTTTGAAACAAATGATATATGCACCTCGCCCGTCAGAATTAGTTCAAAGTAAAAGGAAAAGAACCAGGCGAATTTTCTCACTAAAATGTAAATAATCAGAGTATAGCAAATGATAATTAATTACGTGAACTTGTAATTCACACGGCTAGATATATAGAAATCATTGCTGTTACTAAGACAACTGTATATTATAAAATATTATATTTATATTTATATTATAAAAGTAAAATTTAAATTACTTAAATGTTTTTGGACATATAGCTACGAACATAATAAAAACATACATATCTTCTTACGTCACTCGAGGCACACATCATACAAAAATATATAATGAAAACTATAGCTTAATAATGGTGAAATGTATGAACTTTAGGTTCTAAAATGAGATATTTATAACCGATTTCAACCTGAAATTATCAAATGAGAGTAGCAATGCAGCCTTCAGAAGCAAACAACCGAGTGTTTAAAGTATTGGTCACGATATAGTGAACATAGATATATAGCTGAAAATGGGCTAAAGTTTTTAATATAAGGATTCAAAAATGTCTGAAACAGCATTTTTTCGTCTACCACGCACCTATCTGATTACTCAAATGTAACATTGTTAAATACACATCAACAAGTTTAACAAAATACATTTGCAATAAAACATAAAACATTTCCACATCTTTCACATTTTCGCGTTTAATTATTCTAACTTATAATTCAAGATAGTATAATTTTATGAGGGTTTTAAGTTGTCTTGTGAACTTCATAATAAAATTTGATTCTCTATACCTGAACAGATAAATTGGTTCTAATTAGAAAAACCGACCAGAAGATAATTTTATAAGCTACTAACTGGGAAAGAGAAAATTAATCTACTTTATATAGAATGATAAAAAATCAGTTTCTGTAACTCATTACATGGATAAAAGCCTAAACCAGGGACTAGAGTACATAGTCTGTACACTAAGATCAGTTCTCGCTACGTTGGTTGTTCCAAGGTCCGGCACAAAATACCCACGCTGTAATTACGGTAAGCAACACCTGGAAGAAATATTGGAGTTATATTTCCCTTGGCATTACAAAGAATGGTCTAAACATTATGCATTTTACTTTTATTAAAATTGGTTCAAGTAAATCATTAATTGTAATGTATTGTGAGCGAAATTAGATTTATATATAAGTATAAAGATAAACAAAGGGGACATGTTTAAAAACAAATAAGTAATTTGTAGAATGAGGTGGACATCCACTTTTATTCAATCAGTAACAAAAAATTTAGTGTAAATGTGTATATAATGTTAAACATATGTAGAACATAACTATTGATTTGGTTTGTTTCGAACTTCACGACAAACAACACATCTCTGTTTGTCCATAATTTAGCAATTAAAGATTAGAAAAAGGTACTAGTCATCACTATCCACAGTCAACTCTTAGAAAACTCTTTTACCAGAGAATAATGGGATTGATTATGACATTATGACTCCTTCAAAACTGAAAAAACGATAATGTTTGGTTGACCGGGGTTTCAAACCCGCGACTCTCAAATCCCGAGTCAAGTTCCCATACCACCTTGCCATGCTGGTCCGTATATAATGATAATGTTAAAGGATATGTAGTTCCACATAGTGATGTGATATTTATTTCCCACAAAAAATACAAATATGCATAATAATCGTTTTTCTATTACATGTATTGTGATATAGTTGTTGTGGTTCCTATTTTAACATTTCAAGATTGTATGATAATAAAACCTCATAAAACACAAAATGGATTTTAATATTCTTGATTTGATCAAATCTCACAATAAAAAGTTTAAAGTTGCAGTGACATTAATTTGGAGATTTTATTTATTTAGCTAAAGAAATTTATAATTAAAGTATTAGTGTTTGTTTATAGAAAAATTGAATATACGTGAACCGTATTAAAATGTATACGCACTGGAGAAAGCTTGAAAAATGGAAACTGTTTGATCTTCCATACTGTTTCTTTACTGTAGCTACATCCAGAATATTAATGTTTTGGAAATACTGTGAGAACAGCACAAGAAGGAAAAATGTTCTGAAAACTGAACAAGAACAAAACAAGAATTGGTATCTAAATACTTACTGCTATAGCACTGATCATCAATAACCAAAGTTACTTGTTACAACCTGTTCATTATCAGTCTATATCACTAATAACGAAGGTAAAACTTATCTTTGGCTAAATTAATTCTCCAAATTTTCGCTGGTGTAAGGCCTAAATCATGAGTATTTATTAATAAGCATACTTTATGTATAACATACTTTCCTGTATCTTCCCATAAAAGTGTATGTATACGATGTTTCTTCAGGTGAATCTCAATCTTCTAGTGATGGTGGTACAATACAATTTCTATTTCTATCAAGTATAATTGATATCCAGATTTTATGTTCATGTTAATTTTAATTTGGACAATAAATTCACTCAAGTACACAAATCACTTCCTTACTCTTATTGCACGCGGACCTATAATCATTCTTATTGTTCTTTAAATATGTTTTTCGACGTTAGGACGTTTGTTCCTTCATTCATGACATCCATGGCTAGACAACCATCTCTTCTGCAGGCGAAGCGTGTAAGGTACTGAGAGTTTCCTTCCTCTTCTCTCAAAGACGAATGATTTCAAATCACGCGAGTTAGATGTAGACCTCAAATAATCTAGCTTTGTTTATATTGTATTTAAACAGCAGCATTTCTCCATTATTTAGACATCAGCAGATTTATAGACTGATTACTAATGAGATTTTAAGGGGCTGTTACATTTTAGTCTTTGTGATATTTTAGCTCTGTTTAAAACTGTTTCGATACCTGTATAAATTCTAGGTTTCCTGAACTTTAAAGCCACTTATTTTAGCAATTATAAATTGTTTACTTTTATTGTTTCTATCCTAAAACCCCTCACCTTGAATGAATTTACTTTTATTCTTTTACATTTGCTAAAATACTTCTTTGTTGATAAATATGTTATGGTCAGTTTTGATATTGAATATCTATATACCTTATATATCCCTTAATGAAACTTAAAATGTAATCGTAGGACTTCTCTTTCTCACAGACACTGAACAGTATCTTGATTTCACCATTAAACAATTCCTGAAACTTCCTGTTCCCCGCAGAAAGTTAAACCAATTACTATTTTATAACGTCATTTATGACCAGGTTGATTGAATCGCCATGGGATCCTTCCTGGGTCTAACAATAGCCAATAGTTTTCTGTACCATCAAGTGGTTAGAAAACTGCCCACGTTAATTTAAACCTGGCTTTTACAAGCACTATACTGATAAAACTTTCTTCCTGTTTAGACAATCAAGTCACGTTATAAGCCATGTTTCTTTCTTACCCTAATTCCCAACATCTCCATATCCCATTGACATTCGATCTTGAAGAAAATAATTCTTTACTTTTCCTAGACGTCAATATTAACAAAGAAAATGAAGGTATTTGAACCTATATTTATCATAAAGAACTTTTACTGCCATCCACACCAACGTCAATAATTTTATCCTCAACTTGTTAAAACGTATTCTGGTTAAACATAATTTTTAATCTTTGTTCTATTTATTTTATCTTATGCAAATAAATTAATCTTCTAAATAGCAAATATTAAGTAATTGCTATCCTACTGGTTTACAAATAAAGATTACAAGCAATTTCCTGTAAAATAAATTTCAACCACCAGACAATGTACATTTCCACTCATTCTCTTTTTTACTTTTTGGTTTCAGAATCCCTATCAATTAAAAACAAAACAATTCTCTTCTTTAATAAAAATAAGTTTACACTCAAATTAAGCTCGTACTGCAGTAAAGTTGCGTACATTGTAAAAACAAGATGTATGTGAACATCTAGATTTTCAAACAGAATTATACCATCTGCTATTTAAACTCAGACATCCATCCATTCATCCACATTCTGAAACTACAGGTCACAATATTTCATTCAACTTTATATTTGACACCACCACAAGATTTTTAGATCTTAATCTCCATATTAAGGGAAAGTTCACCTCACCCTTAACGACTCACATTTAGATCTAAATTTGTTCAAAGTTTTCACACTCTTAACTCAGCTGTTCTATAATATATAGATATATATTATTTTATCCATCCATTTACCGGTTTTCTTAATAACTAAGTAAACTAATGATGATATTATTAT
Organism: Tachypleus tridentatus; assembly: GCF_004210375.1. NCBI lineage: Eukaryota > Metazoa > Arthropoda > Merostomata > Xiphosura > Limulidae > Tachypleus > Tachypleus tridentatus. Next base: position 20,883,880 of record NC_134827.1, read on the forward strand.
AAGTTTAGCAATAATCATTTATGCAACACGATTTTCAAATTTTCCTGAAGATGGAATAAGTTATTCGGAAACGTCTAAACCTTGTAAAATAACATGTTTTATGTTTTATTAACCGTCTTCATATTCGTAACTGAAGTCAAGCTTACTCGATACCTGATACATCCTGGCACACAATAAATAAATGTGATAACTAAAATAACAAGAAATTTAAATATTATAGAGTTAGAAATAGCTACAACTCAAGTAAGAGAAATACGATAAATGTGTATTTTGTAAATAAATGAAGATATACATAAATGTATTGAGAAAGAATCAATACTAAGCCTAATTCCGAGAACAAATATTTCGGCTTAGTTTATGGTTGGCGGATTTCTTTACCTTTATTTAAGAGCTTCTATAACCTCTTCGCAACAGTTTAGAAAATTTTCAATTACTGAATAATATGCATTCAGTTTTGGTTTCAGATGAAGTGTGGGCTGGCTCTATGGACGAACAATTAATTTTCAGCTATCGTATCTGAGTGACCCATGAAATGTTCTTATTTCTTCAGCGAAAGATTTTAATGAACCTTCCATGTTTATCTATAATAATAACAACACACCAAGAATAAGTTCATTATAGAACAAGACTTACATAATTGCTATTCCACAGTTTTTACTAGCTATAGAAGCTGCTTCTTCGAAAAGAGAAAGTCCTATAAAGATACAGTGGGAATAAAAACTAAAGGTGTTAACCACTAAAGCATTACTCCAATAACACCTGTGAGTTCAATAACCATTTCAAAGATGGATGTCAAAATGATAGCGTTTTGTTTCTAGTGAAATATAAGAGAAGCTACATTATAAACAACATAGATAGAAACTTTATATAATAAGGCTGTTATGTGCCCACTTAAAGTTTATTTAGGTAAGTAAGATCATAGTTACTGTATATTAAAATTAATAGGTACACTTACGTATATTTTTTTAAAAAGAAAACTGCTAGAATAGATATCTTATAATATTTTTTTATTAAAATAATACAAAAGTACAGATCCTTGTGGTAAAGTTGTATTTATTCATGTTCATGATAATTTCCTAGGGCAATAAAATCAGAACAATTTAATACTATATTTACTTTCAGTGGAATGGATTATCTCATGCTTAATTGTAAATAGTAATGCTCCAGATAAGAATTATATTAATTTAAATACATGTATTTTTATGTAAGACACGTATTAGAAATAAAAACTAAGAATACTTGATACACTCGATCGTAGGTATATCATTCATATAAAAATGTATAAAAACATAGCACGGGCTAAGTCCTTTAAAGAATTACCTTTCGTTCTTAAAATCTGTATATTTTATTGTTTGGTTTTCTTAAGTCAATTGTACTCTTGTAGCACAAAGGTATGTTTGCGTAGTTACAATGCTACAAACCAGGTTTCAATGTACGTTGTGGGCGAAGCACCTATCGCCCATTGTGTAGTTTTGTGCTCGACTACAAACGAACATACCTTACTTCAATGTATAGAATAAATAGAATGGACAAACGAAGGTGAACAACACGGATATAACTATTTTTTATTGTGTCATTCATAACCTTACACTTTTTGACAGGGAAGCTGTAGTTACCTTCATATTAATACCATATGTTTAAATAGAATATTGATTATTTTAATAAACTATGTTTGAATAATTTCTCACCTCTCTCATTCGGATTTGCCAGATTTCTTGTAGCTCTTCTTCTGTTGCCGACAACATTTCTTCTTCACTAGGACACTTCCACTGAGGTAAACTCAAAATAGCAAATATCGGAGCCAGAAAGGCAGAGGACGAGCCTTGAACTATTGGAAGTCTACATAAAATAAACAATATAAAGTCAGTTCTTCATATCTAATTATAAAAGTAGTTATGTCCGTAATTGCGCTGTATAGTTTAAGCGTGTAACAACAAATCAAAGTTACAATAATCAATGTAAGTACGATCCTGAAATATATATTACAGAATAAAACTTGAAGTAGTATCACCGTTGTACAAAATATTGTAGTATTTTACAGTAAGTGTTTATGGTCGATTTTTTAGCTATCATAAAGTGATGATAAATTTATCTATATTTTGGTAAAAGAGTTGAACAGGAGTTGGCTGGGGTTGGTGATGACTAGCTCCCTTTTCTCTACTTTTTTATTGCTAAATTAATGACAGCAAATATGGATAACCCTTGTGTAGTTTTGTGACATATTCCAAGCAAGGAAAGCCAAACTGTTATTTGAAAACCTTCCACACAATCACCTTTACAAATTCCAGGCAATATATAGTCTTCACTCCCTTTCGTGTCTTAAAATAATGGTTGAACGCATATAACACTACTACCTAGATCTAATAAGTGTTGTGGACACAGCACAGATAGCCCTTTATATCGCTTTATGGCAAAGAACTACTGCATCAAATATCATATATATACATCTTTCTTCTTGTATATAATTATTTGAAACCAGACAAACATGCTGATAGGAAATATTCACATCAATAAATTTATTTTAGAACAATGGATTTTCTGAATAGTTGAAAGTGGTTTTCTCACGGCTCGAATAAAGTACGCCCAGATCCTCCATGAAGCTAATGCTATATACCATAAACTCTGTACACCAACATCAGAGTTTGAAACAAAGTTTTTGACAGAAGACAACCAAACTTCAAAGTGATTCAAGAAAAGAAAGTTACAAGATTCACGTAAAGGTAAAAGCATTCATCAAAGTAGTTAATTATCCCTATAACCTAGGGTGATGAGTAGACTACAGTTAATAATGTGAAGTCTTTAAATCAGTTGACTAATATTTATATACACATCCTTATCCCAGTAAGATGTAATCTTTCTTCCCGCAGTCTTTGCATACTCTGTTGCACCTGCTCTCATTAGGTAATAGACTGGCCGGGGTATAACTGAAGCAGCTATACCACAGGTTTTAATAGTTGCACTTCACCAGGGACTGGCTGAGCACTTTTCTATAGGATGCTCTTTGAGTCTTTCAGTGAATGTGGTTTATGCAGCTTAAATCAGAAAGTCCAGTTATTTTAATAGAGTACTGCTGTAACTCACAACACTGACACCCTTAACTTCACTGCAGGCGATAACATTCAGTATGTGGGTAAAAATATTGACCACAGTGTGAGAACCACTGATAACCTCAACACTTATTCTGTGTCACAGCCACAATTACTCCTGCAAAAAAAGATACAAGGATTATCCTTCAAATATCTGTCACAACAGAATATTATTAGGTCTTGGATGATTTATTGTAGAATACTTCACATTGCCATGTACAGGGTTGCAGTCTCTGACTTATAAAAAGTTGGATTTCCAGCCACGTAAAACACTGTCGATGGTACTATTAACACACTCTTGAGTATTTTCATACGTCATTGGTCCTATTATTTTAGAACAGCGGAAATAATTTTTCTACCTATGATCGACCTTGGACCTACAAATCTGTCTTGTATCTACTCTAGCATGTAATTTATTCGCAACCATACCAAACCGTATAATGTGATACCCATCATAGCATTTCATTGGCTATGTTGGTAAAAAACACTGATAATTATAAAATGTCAACCCGATGGAAGCGAATTTCATGATATTATTCTCAGGTCCAGAGGTTTCTGTACATTCATGAACTTTATTGGGTGTATCAGACATTTCATGACTGGGTATGGTTCTGTGAAGTGTCTCTTAGAGAAAGTTTACGCTAGAGGTAATGCGAGCCACATACTAATTGGTAAGGCTGATGACAGTAGAATGTGTGGGCCCTTGTCAACAGCTACACACACATGTGTTGACTGACACATCACTCATCATACCACTGCCAGTCACATCCCAGTAGCCTCTTCTGTTCCAGAACAGCTCAACCAGGAACTGATTTATGCAGATGATTAAAATGATGAAGACAGTATTATCATCATCTACTGGTGAAGTAATAAATGTTGAAGTTGCAATAGCGATGACCCATCAACAGACAGTCAGACGTGAATTTGTGAGAGAGAAGTCATTGATACTTATATTAGAAAGGCAGCCAGTTTGTACAATGATCTGACATCTGACAGTACGCTAGTAGTCATTGCATAATCATCAGATACCTTTCGAGGAATATAATCTACAACACAGGCTTCAAAGTTATAATTGACAGATTTTTACACTGCATAATACATTAGGCATCACGCATAATTTTTCGAGATCAGCAGAAGGTACTTTGAATGCAGACTGTACTTGTATGTCTTGCAGGAGATGTTGTCCTACCTTTACACGAAATCCATACATGTTTATTTGTAACACAGTTCTCTGCTAAGTATTTTGAGGTATACACTGTCTCAATGTGGTAAGAAGCTAAAATTAATACCACGCTTACCTATCTATACACCTTCTTACAGGACAGATTTTGGTGAAAAGCCTACAGACATCTGGCGAAATAACCAGAGGACGAGGGACATTTGGCTACTGGTGTTTACAGTAATTTTTTTCAACAGATCGTTGCAATTAATTGAACTCATATATTTTGGGTCGCGAGTAGGAATCCCAGTCACTCACACGTAGTGCGATAAAGAAAACTAAAGCTCAAAGCATAGATACCTACAAAAAAGTTGAAACAATAACATACAGCGTTATACAAAAATAAAAATTATAACTAACAAGTCTTTATGCATTAAACTCAACAATGATGAAATTATGAGAATTGTATTAGTATACTTTGAAAAGAGACTCCTGCAAAAATATCATAAAGCTTATATTCAACTTCATTGATGAATCAGGTCATGCCCCCCAGTGACACAATGGAATGTCCGCGGACTCACACCGGTAGAAACGGGGTTTCGATAACCATGGTAAGCAGAGCACAGATAGTCCATTATGTAGCTTTGTACTTAATTCCAAACAAAGAATCAGGTTATAGCTTGCTTGACGAAGCGAGTTAGGAAATGAAATGTTTGAAAACATGTTAAGTTATAAATGCATACTTCATATTACAGAATGTGCTCGATCATGAAGGGGGAAATCTTTTTCGTTTGTATAAAAACGATATGAAATTGTAAAATAAATTAGGGTTTCAAGGTTAAATATAAATTTCATTATAAGTGTATAGGAAATCAACCAATTAAATAAGTGATTATTTAGTTACCTGAGGTTTTCGAGGATTGCATATACGAACACATATTCTAAAACTTCACTAACTATTCCAAAGGATTATTGTTCATTACAAAACAACCATGAGATCAAGGTATCACTAGTTTTGGTGTTACGTAAGTAGTAGATAAGTGAAACAAAACAAAAATGGTTACATCATGTATCGTCACGAATCTGTACGTTACTGTAGGTGTGTAACATGGCTTTCACTTGTTTCTTGTGGTTAAAGACATCTACAGAATGTTACAGTTTTATTACATTCCAAATGTTACCCGTTTCTTAGACAAGTTAGATAAATGTTATAAGAACTTACCTTGTACTGAATGTTGACTGGATTAGTGTCCCTAAACCTGACACAAAAAATATTTTTGATGTTATGTAGCCTCAAGCTGGATCGGATTCTTGGATGCAAAGCTTTGGTGTGACTATGTAAGGATATGCTACAGTCGACCCGAACATTGATAGATATTGCTGACATTTTTAAACAATAAATCCATTTTTTTATTCATATTTCATTGAACTGACTTTACCTAAAATATAATCTAAGCAAGAGAAAAGGTTTAAGAAATAACTTTCGATAGAGTGAAATTAAAATTATAAACAAACGATATAAAAATTTATGAGTGAGGTACTTCAACTTATTTTTACTGAACATTAAAAATGTATTTTTACGAAGGTATTTTTATATCAACATTATCAATGAGTAACATTTATATTAACAATGTGTAACATTGATGCTTCTAATATACGTTTTTCTTCATACTTCATACAATACACAAATTCACAGCCGTTTGTTTCATTATACGTAGACAAACACATATATAAGCATATTAATATTAAATATTAAAAGAAACCTATAAGTTCACAGCTGTTTGTTTCATTCTACGTGTACAGGCACATATACGGCTGGTTACATTAGAACAATTCTGTTGAGATTTGCTGATACAGTCATCTTTGAGTAATATCTTTTGTACAGAAACGACAGGTCATGTGATGGACGAGTGCATGGTGGGATGGCATTGCTGGTTGATCAGCGTTTGCCCATCCTATCCTTGTCACTTGATACACCCTTGGAGGTTTTAGCCATCCGTGTTTTCTTGGGTCGTATCATCATTATTTCTTCTCTCTACCTGCCTCTTGAAGAGATGTATAATCAGTTAAACCTTGATACCCTCATTGATCAGTTACCATTTCCCTTTTTAATATTGAGGGATTTTAATGGACATAACCCCCTTTGGGCTAGTATTGATGAGAGGGGTCGTGCTATAAAGTATTTGCTGTTGGACCACAGCCTGTCTCTCTTCAATACTGGTTCTTATACATGTGTTTATGCACCTAGTCAGTATTTTACTGCGACAGACCTTTGTATCTGCTCCCCTTTACTTTTTTTGGACAGTCGACAGTTTTTCACGGGGCAGTGATCACTTTCTTATCATTTTGAGGGAGACTGGCCGTGGTTGATGCTATCCGATCCGCGTGCCTCGATGGAAGTTGGACCACCTAACGTACCTCCTTTACCTACTCTCTCAGAACTTGATCGTGGTAGCGATAGATGACTGTGTTGCAGCAATAACTGACTGCATTATCCAGGCAGCTTCTCAGTGCGTTTTTAAAACCTCGACAAGTTTTCCACGGTATCCTCATCCTTGGGAGAATCCTGACTGCCACATGACAAAAAAACAGCAACTCAAAAACGGGCTTGGGATACCTTTCGTAGATATCCCACACTTTTAAACCGCATTGCATTTGAGTAGGTTTGTGTTCATCCTCGGCAGGTCAGACGTCATAGCTACAAAGAGTCTTGGATTAAATAAACTTCTAGCATTTCTTCTACCACCAGTTCCAAAGCATATGAAACAAAATTCGAAAGGTTAGTGGCCGGTATACCTCTGACCTTTTTTAATCTTGTTCTCTGATGACCAGGAAGTTGCTGATACCCAGAGCATCGCCAATACTCTCGGCAAAAGCTTTTATAGTGCATCTAGCAATTATGCTTCATTCCCAATTTTTCTTAGCCATCAAAACACGAACAGAATGATTGCCTCATTCTTTTCAGGGTGATCGTCTCTATGACTATAATCATCCTTTTATCCTGGAAGTACATCAATCGGACCTTATGATACTCACTACGAGTTTGTGCCCCATCTCTGTACTACCTCTCTTGCTATTCTTATAATTGTTATTAACTGTATCTTGCAAGATAATGTTTTCCCAATGCTTTGCAATATGCAATTATACTCTCTTTTCCTAAACTGGGAAGGATCTCAAGATTCCTTTGAACAACCGTCCAATTGCTTTGACGATTTGTCTCCGTAAGATATTAAAGAGGATGGTTAATGCTTGTCTTGTTTGGTTTCTTGAATCAAACAACCTCCTCTCATTCACTCAGTGCGGGTTCCGAAGACAATGGTCCACCATGGACAACCTGATTCGATTTGAAACATCAATTAGGGAAACTCTTCTCAAACGGCAATATCTTGTTTCTAAATTTCTTCATCTTGATAAAGCTCATGATACAACTTTGAGGTACGTGATCTTGCAAGACCTGAACTCGTATAGGTTGCGAGGCAATTTACCGATTTTTATTAAACATTTATCAATGCATCGGCGATTCCAGGTCCGTTCGACAATTTCCTATTCTTTCCCACAGGTACTTAGAGTCCCTTAGGGCTGTGTCTTGAGTATTACAATTTTAATTATAAAGATTAATGGCATCAGTGCACAATTACTCCCTACAATTGCAAACATTTCGTGCCAGTCGTCAAATATGAGGGATATTGAGCGGCAGCTACAGACTGCCTTCAATCATTTACTGACGTGGACCACAGCAAAGGGTTTTAACCTTTCTCTCTCGAAAACATTTGCATGCATTTTTTGCCGTCAACGGAGTATTCACCTAGATCTTGAATTCCATACTGGTAAAGCTGTGCTTTCCTTGGTCCCTGAGGCCGAGTTCTTGGGGCTTATATTTAACAGTAAGCTGACGTTTATTCCACACATCAAGCAGCTAAGCGTGAAGTGAACAAGGGCGCTGAACATCCTCCGTGTCCTCTTTTTCACATCTTGGGGTGCAGATCGATGTTCCATGCTAAATATCTATCGTGACCTTATTCGATCAAAATTATACTCCTGGTCTGTGGTCTTTGACTCTGCCAGGACTTTCGCCTTGAAACTGTTGGACCCTGTTCACCATTAGAAGTTTTGGCTCTGCACAGGGGATTTCTTCAGTCCAGAGTTTGCACATCCGTGAACCCCTCTACACCTTCGTCGTTTGCAACTGTGTTTAATGTATGCTTCAAAACTTCGATCTTTACCACAGCATCTGGGGTTGTGTTTTCCTTACTCAGTGGGCCAAACTTTTTCATCATAGAAGAAACTAAACTAACTAAACTAACGTGGCAGGGGTTCAGTTTAGAGAGAGAGAAATCAGAAGAGTTCTCTCTCCAACTGGGGTGTTCAGGAACTTTGTAGTTCCTCTTCGTCCCCTTTCGTGGATTGTTATTAAGATTAAGTGGTGTTTTTTTTTTAATTATTATTTTAATAAATTAATTATCGTTATTATTCTTGACTTTTTGGGTAGAGAATGTCTCACTAAATGTTCTTTTGGGTGGAGGCAAAGGCAGCAGAGGAAAGAAAGGCCGGGACCTGTCCCGAAATGAAAAAGTTGGGCAGATGTGAACATGAATGTAATTCATTCAAATTCAGATCAAATCAAACGGCCCGATTCTGGGTCTGGCAAAAAGGTTGCCTAGGCTGGGATCTAGAAATCCAATGCCTGAAGAATTTGATGTGGGGGGAAACGGGAGTGCCCCGAGAAAACCCACTTTCACACGACAGGCGCCGAAAGTTTTGCCTGTCGTGTGCCCTGTACCTGAAAAAAAGGAATTCATGTTAATAACATAGAAACCTTCATCATAGAAGGTTTGTCACTGTTCCTTTTAACCTTCCTCTCCAGGTGCAGTTGGATGAATTGGGTCTATTTTTGGATGACATTGCGGTACCCACAGATCACCATTGCTAATTACTATTCTCAAATGTAACCTTTCTTTGAGTCATCTGAAGAAGGCAAATACTCCTGATAGGAAGTATCATCTTCTATTTGTCAAAATCTTTCGAACTATCCTTCCATTCCCATTTCTCTATTACTGCTGTACACTATATATATAAAAAAAATGAATTTCTCACTGTTTAAATTTTAATTCACAAATTAAACTTTGTTTTGTTTTACCTTGATTCGTTTTTTTAGAATTTTAATAATTTTACGTTACTTTTAACTTTTTACCTGATGTTTGGCGCAGATAGCCTCGTTGCTTTTCGCCATAAAACGTGAAACCCTCCACCACTCTCTTGTCGAATGTAGTTATTCAATATTACACTTTAAGGTTTTCTATATAGAACAATGCAAGAAATTCTACTCGTTCAATACCTTTATAAATCTTGTAATTAATACATTTTAGTACAAGTATGTTATAAATTTATTTTCCTTCGTATTAGTTGGATCAGTAGAAAATCTAAGGACGTTTTACTGTCACTGGAAAGTTATTTAATTCTTTCAATTAAATTTCCTTAAGCTACAATTTCAATAGTCATCTCAGTCTGAGATTTCAAGTCATTTTAATGTAATATTTTAATAGTTTTTGCAATGTAAAATGTCAATAGTTCCTCCAATAACCCCGCTAGTACAGTGGTAGATTTACGGATTTACAACGTTTAAATCATGGTTTCGATTCCCTTCGATGTGGGTTTGCTATAAGAAAACACACAGTTCCTCCATTATAAGATTTCAATATTTACCTCAAACTAAGATTTAAATAATCCCTTTACTTTGAGACATCTGTAGTTTCCTTAATATGAGATTTAAATACCATTATCCTTATGGATATTAAATTTAATTTTTAAAGCATCTCTGTTCTTTTTATCTCTATTAGAATTATCAGAGGTTAATGTTATTGATGCGAGTTTCTTCTTCTACTGAAAGTTTTACCACTTCTAAAACATAAAGTTGTATCAGCAAAGAATAAACTAATCACGAATTCAGATGTTTCTTTCAGAAATTTAAACTTTAATCTTTGTGATAAAACTTTCTTTCAATTCCTTATATTGTAATTCGACAAGTTAGAAACAACTTTATCAGGTTTGTCAACATAAACTGTTTCTTTTTGCTGTTTGACTCGTTGATGGGTAAATGTACATTTTTTTCAATTATTGTGTATGACCTTGATCTTTGAACTACGTTTACCAAAAGTTAACCAATTAGTTTCTGGGATGCTCAATATTTGTAAAAGAACTCGATCAAAAGTGCATGGGCCCGAAATGGCCATGAGGGTTAAGGTGTTCTACTCGTAATCCGACTATGGCGGGTTCGAATCCCTGTCCCACCAAACATGCTTGCCCTTTCAGCCATGGGGGAGGATTCGTCGGTAAAAGAATAGTTCAAGAGTTGACGGTGGGTGGTGACGACTAGCTGCCTTCCACTACTAAAGTAGGGATGGCTAGCGCAGATATCCCTGGAGTAGTTTTGCGCGAAAGTAAACAAACAAACAAACAAACAAAAACGTATGAGAAACATTTCAAATTAAATTGTTGACGTACAATGTGACCTGGAACTTTGACTTTCATTGACTAGTAGTTATACAATTTGTCCTGGAAGAGCACTTAACCGTTGTATCAAATTTAATCATAATCCGATTTAGAGATTGCGAAGAATATTGTTGAAACATGCACACAAAAGCAGAGTGATAAGTGCAGGCGATGTCATATTGATTTGACTACCTAGTAAGCAATTGATGTGAGAAAACTACGATTTGAAAATATCTGTGATATTTTTATTCCTAGAATGTGAGGATTCATGGTTTATGTTTCGTTACCGCAAGAAACGCGCTTTGCACTTTGGGGTTTTGGGTACGCTTTAAGAGTGATGGCTAAATTCCAGTAACTGATGAAATAAAAATAATCAACAAATTAGCGGTTGGTGCTGTTAGACCAATTGTCTTTTTCTTTAGTAACATTTCTAAACTATAATCCGCTATGTACACCAAGCTGTACTGTAGTTTTACGCAAACATTTTACAACAAACACTGTCACTATTGGGCAACATCTAGTGTCGGTGATCCAATATATTATATAATGATGGTTTATATACTGTTGTAAATGTTCGTTATAAAGCGATTAATGTATTAAATAATAATATTTTATGAACGTCTTTCTTTTAACGTCAACAAAAACACAAAATACCTGATCATACATAGAACACTTTTAACTAATACAACCAGCCATGGGATAGAAAAATATTCTGTGTTTTCGGTTCATATGAAATGTTCAGAGCAAACGATAATAAACTAATTTAAGATATATCAACTTTTAAATTGTGTTTATCATTGTAATTAAATTCAACTTATAAAGGGTTAAAGTTGTCCCAAAAGCAAAATCTTACATCAACCAGTTACGCACTCAACCGAAGTAAAATATTTTCAAATATTTCATGTTTCCAAAAGTAAACTTTACTGAAACAATTACTTTCATAAAACATTTATCGATGTATTTATTTTCAGCTTTGAATATCTTTTATCGAATGAAATATGAACACAACGTAACGTCGCGTTCAATGACGAATAACATTGATCAGTTTTCACTTAAATGTATCAAAATGATCTAATTTTTAAGTATTACTGGCCAGAAGGATTTTAATAAATTGTTCTAATTGTTTTAAAATCAATCTTCATGTACTGAATGTTTGAATTTCTGAACTAATTCAGTCATTATCATAGTCACAATTATTCATTTCAAGTAGGAAACTTGTTGATTCGTTCATGTTACACGTCGTGTGAAACAAAAAATACTAAAATAAAACTTCTATATAGTTTAGAAAAACTAGTTCTGCGTGTATGTGTTTTGTTTTGTTTTTTATATAGCAAAGATACACTGGGCGATTTGTTGACTCCACGGAGGGGAATCGAACCGTTTATTTTAGAGCTATAAATCCGTAGACTTACAGCTGTAGTAACGTGGGGACACATCTTTTTTGTAGCTGATAACATAAATTATTCTGAATTAATATTTGTTCTTTTATTAAGTGGTTAACTTAACACCAGCAATCCACTCATGCAAGGTTTTTCCAATGTGTAGTGTAACTTAGTATAATATATGATACTAAAAATGAGTGTAACTAATGTTAAATGATATATGTGTAAATATGGCACGTTTGGGTTCATAAAATATTTTACGTGGAGGAGCGAACAACGTTTCGACCTTCTTCGGTCATCGCCAGGTTCACAAAGAAAGAAAGAGGTAACTGACCGGAAGCTGACCACATGTTTGAAAGGGGTTGTGTAACTGAGTGTCGAAATGTAGAGGGCGGTGTTACATGTTTAAATATATAATTCTATATTATTTATTATATTATTTTTAATATAGGTATAAAGGTGTTCCTTTGTATTAGTTTATTTTGGGCTTGAGTTGTTGTATAAGTAAGGCTTCTTTAATTTTGCGTTTGTTTATGTTTGTTTTTTTATTTAGTATTTGAGTGTTTTCTGTGGTTATGTTGTGTTTATTTGACTTTCAGTGTTTGAAAACGTATGAAAGTGACTTTTTATGTTATTTAAATCTGGTTTCCATTTTTCTACTTGTTCCTCCAATATATAAGTCGTGGCAATTATCACATTGTATTTTATAAATAATGTTGGTGTGGTGTTTGTCAGTGTAGTTTTACATAATATGGACTTCAATTTTGTGCCTGGTTTTTGAATAAATTTTGTATTAACTGGAATGTCATATTTTGTTACTAGTTTTTGCCAAATGTTGGTTATTTTTCTGCTGTTGTCGGGAATATATGGTATGCAGCAGTATATGGTTTCGTGATTTTTTGATTCGTGAGGTATATTTACTTTTGTTGGTTGATTTTGCTTTCTGTCTAGGTGTGTGCGTATAATGTTTTCTACGGTTTGTGGAGGAAACTTATTGATGTTGATGAAGTATTGTTTTACTTTGTTTAATTCATCGTTAATTTTATTTGGTGCACATAGTTGTATGACTGTGTTTAGTTGGTTTATTGGAGTGATGATTTTTTGTTTTGTTTCATGTGCTGAGTCCCAAGGAATGTATAGACCAGTATGGGTGATTTTTTGGTGGATTTCTGTTTTAAATTCTGTGTCGGTTCTTGTAATTTTGAGGTTAAGAAACGATATTTGATTTCTTTCTTCCTGTTCACATGTGAAGTTAATGTTGGAATGTATAGAGTTAATGTGATTGAAAAAATTAAGTGTGTGGATCTGAATCCCGCAACCGTGTCATCTACATATCTGTACCAGTATAATGGTTGATGTAATGCTGGGTTAATTGCTTGTGTTTCAACTTGTGTCATAAAAATATTGGCTAGAACTGGTGATACTGGGTTGCCCATGCATAGGCCATTTGTTTGTATATAGTTGTTGTTGTTGAACATGAAGTTTGTCTTCATCGTGGTGAGTTCTATTAGGGTTGCTAATTGGTTGCTGGGAATGTCTATAGATGGGTTTCGGATATGGAGTTCTAAGACTATCTTGCAGGCTTCAGAGGTTGGAACTTATGTAAAGAGGGATATTACATTGAAACTGGCCATTAAGGTTTTATGATTAAGTTGATTTAGATTAGACTTGAATTTATAAGAGTCTTTGATGAATGTGCTGGCTGATGTTACATGTTTGGATAATGCCCATGCTATGTATTTACCAAGATTGTAATTAAACGATCCATATGTGAACACTATTGGTCGTAATGAACAATTTATATGAGGTTTGGGGATGCCGTACATTTGTGGTGTGCGTGAGTCAGTTTTAAATAATGTTCTGAAAACTAAATACTAATACCGAGTAAAGAAGCATTACAATTATTGCAACGACATCTAACAAAGTTGTAAACATTTTCTATAATGGTGGGTGTTTGTTGTTCTTGTAGTTTTGCGACTAAAACTTCGTAGGTTTAAACAATTATTGTATTTAAGTAATCTAGAAGCCGTTAATAAAAGTACCACATAATTCTTCCCATGTAGAAGACACTTTTCATTAACATAATCGTGCAGTCGGTAGATTTCTCAAGTCAGTCTAGGTTTAATGTTTACAAACAAATACAGTTAGAAATAACAAGATTTGTAGCTGTGTTTCAGACATTTACTAGTTCAACTTTATTAACGTCTTAGACTGTGTCACTTATGAAACTTTACATCAGTTACACATTTACTTATTTAAATCCAAATATTCAAAATATTTCATGTTTTCAAACGATAGTTCAGAGACATTAACTGAATACAAAACATCTTTATATAATAAATATTGTTTCATATTTAAAGATGATTAATAAATGGAACATGAAGACAATATATAACTTAAAAGTGAAATAAGTTTCACTGAATGACGAGGATCGGTTAATGTTTAAACTTATTCCATTATTCAAAAGTACACTCAGTTTGAAAACGACATTATGAATAAAGAAGGACTTACTGTTTCAATTTTCAACTATTAAACCAAAAACTTTCAACCAGTTGTTAGAGTTTAAAAGCCAGTTTTATTTCGAAATTATACTAACAACGACTACATTGTTAAGGAATCCTAATAGGTATAAAGTTTGTCTTTGAAGCAGAAAATCATTAATTAGATTTTGTTACAGATGTTGTGGAACTGGTGACAGTTAATTAAACCTTCTAAAGGTTTTATTGGCTATAAAACTAGGTATATATCACATAATTTTAAATACTCTCAATCTTACATTTTTTCTTATGTGAATTTTGGTTTTATTTTGTATGACTTGTAGACAATAAATATAAAAAAACAAATCAAACATTTTGAAGAATCAGCTAACTGATGTACAAGAGTTATTTTTAATTTGTTCCTTTACAATTAAATATTCGAATCAAATACTTGTTGCTATATACGTAGCTATATGATGGATATAGAGCATCAATATACTTATAAGGAAACTTACAATACAAATGTAGTAGTAACAAAGTGTAATGAGTGTAGTCTTTATATAGAAGAAGATATTTCACTTGTTTGGTAATTATAACGTTTTGTTTCGCAGTTCTTTCTATGAATAACAAATTTAGATTATGTAAGATATTGAGAGAATCTCAAGTCTTTATTAAATACATCATTAAGTAACATACTTAACAATTCTAAACTTTAATATTTTCAGTCGTAGTCCAAGAACGATTTTTCGTACAAGTTATAACAGCCGAAGGTTTCAACACATCTTGTCAAGTATTGTTTGTTTTAAGTAATTACATACCTAAACTGGACATTAGGGGACAAAATCTATTACGCTGCTGGTTGTACAATGACCTCGAACACTGATTATATTCAGATCTGCTTTAGAATAAACATGATTATAATATTAAAGTTTATGAATATTTTCTAGTGACAAGGGTGAACATTCTGATATAAAATGTATTAAAATAATTAAGTCTTATGTTAGCCAACTAATTATACGTTTATACTGACTTATATGTTAACTGTTGTAAATAAACTAAATACGACCGTATCTTTACTTTTCTGAATCAATGTTATCATTATTATTATTTTGACTTTTAAATCTCTTAAATAATGGTCTCACTTTACGAAGAAAAATATTCTGGTCATATGTTGGACTGATGGGAATGTACTTAAAAATGTTGTATCTTTTAATTACATTCATGCCAAATGGGAGGTCATAGGTTGAAGGTGACGACAGTGTCAACTGATCGTCTTCATTCGTATTATGTTGAACACCTTGCTCTCTCCATTTGATAAGTCCTCTTTCTTCGTCTGTCCCTGAAATCAATACATTCATATTATAATATATTATTTTTGATCATAATTTAAATGTTCTATTATTATTTTACTTAATTTGCAAAGTGTTCAGATCGTTTATCAATAATTCCGTATTTATTATTATAGTACATTAATTTTAACATGTTCCTCATTTATCGATTGTTCCAATTCCATCACCTATCAGTATGTTAAAACGACCGTTAAAAACAAGCTGCCAGTTATTACACACATATATAGTATCCACTCTCTTTAATTCTTTAGGTGTGGCGAATGCGTAACATTGTATATTATATTAAAGAGAAGATATGGACTATTATCAATCTCTCATATGATAGAGGTTAGGCTAACTTTTCCTTGACAAATTAAAATTAATAGGTAAAGATGTTATGAGCACAACGTATGCTGAGCTTTTGAGAGTTTTAAGTTTTATTTTGACGTAACGTAAGGTCAACATTTTATAAAGCAAGAGTCAATAGGTTTCATAAAGATCTTACAACCAGGTTTTGATTGACGTTTTCAAGGAACAAAAGAAGCGATGAAAGATATATTAAGTAAAATTATCATTTCCGAAGAACTACCAATACAGAACAATATGTTAAAAAATACAAATGAGTGAATACATTATGCAGACTTTTATAAGGAATGTTTCTCATTTGTCTTATGTGAAATTAAAGAAGGAATTAGACATAACTTATCGCACACTGGGTTTTATTTCAGTGATCATCTTATGATGTTCACATTGTTTTCTACCAGTAAGGGTTTCATTCTTATTCTGGACAATTAATTCAGGATACCTGCATTCAGCATTCCTGTCATTTAGTCTTACTAACAATCAGTCTTTTAGTTGATGTTTTCTTAAATTTAAATATGCTATAGTTTTCCACTGTGTAAGAGTCTACCTGTGTATTTGTGTCATTTGTTTATAAATAATTAATAATACCGAATTCTATGATTTTCTATACCTTATTTATCCTTTATAAAGGGAAGATGAGAATGTTCGTATTTATATTAATATTTGTCGTTATTATTGTAATATTAAAAAGGTATTTAGAGCTACAGATAACAGAGAAAGTTTCAAACATATTTAAACTTATTAATTGTGCAAAATTTAGTTCTCTCAAGACGGGAAGGGGAGAAAATTGAAAAAAAATTCCTAGCCTCAGGCCACCTAGGAAACCCAGATTAAAAATAGAAAATTGTTATTTTGTGAGAAACAAATTTTGGTAAATAATTTAAAATTTATTAAAGGAATACATAATTTAAAATCACGTTTGAAGAAAGTTTTTATCTTTGCTAATAGGTGACAGCCCTAGATTAAACTAGTTAACGTTTAGGTTTGGCAGGTTGCAGTTCGCTATTTGACGTATTTCGCAAACATAGTCTTCTGTTATTTCTCTGTATTACAAATATGTGCTTTCTAATATGAATATTTACAAATATAAATCTGATGCTATTAAACTACTAGAAATACTGTATTTAATAGTTAAACAGTATTAAATATTTCTAAACTACTTAAATAATACTATTTGGTAAATTAGGATGTTTACAAAACAGTTAAACTAGCTCAACCAATTTTACATAAACTACTTTTTCGGGGAGCCTAGAAATTTTTATCTCATTCCTCAAATTTCTCTTTAGTTGTTTGTGTTTATAAATATCTAGTATTTTTGTCTGTCCAATGTTAATTTAGTTTTTCACACAGTTTTCGAGTTAACAAGGTGAAACTTGGAAGGAGAGATCAGAAGAGAGTTCGTTATCTCTGTGATATAGCCTCTGAAAAGAGGAACTAAAACACCAGCTGAAGATCACCGAAACATGATGAGGATCTAAGAGTTGGGCTCTAGGGTCGTTGAGACAGATATGGGTATCACATTATGTCTTCCTGTTCCTTCTTGGGATTTTGGGGCGCCATGTTTGAAACTGTCTTCATGTCTAAATTTACAAGATAGCAGGATACCAACTTTGATACATATGTTCGAATACCACTGAGGTAGTTACAGAAATAACTGGGGGTAATTGAGACTTGTGAATCATGAGGAGGATAGGCAGATGAGAGGAAATATTGTATGCAAGTAGTTGTAATAAACTTAACATTGTGGCATTGTAACCTGATTTCATTTTCAAGAAAGCAAAGTTATCAAGTTAAATAATAAAAAGTAAATAAGTGGATGGATATTCTGAAAAATTATTTCACATTGCAAGGTTTTCGCAAACTAATCAGACAATAAAATTATAATATATCACCTATCTACTTCGGAATAGTTGAATATTTGTAACTTAAAAACACCTGAACTAATATTTTAAAGGAATTACTTGCAAGGTTGAAATTTGTTCGGTTTATTCACAAACTGTCAAAGGAATGTTTTCTTACCTGGTATGGAATTGTCTAAAACAAACGCAATGAGTCCACCAATAAACATACTGGTGTTCAAGAGAACTGTGATGAGTTGATTTGCTGCGTCATTCCCTAAACGAAATAAATTTGTATTTCTTTTTGCGCATGTTTTTTGTTTTTATTTATGGGTAGCATCGAACATAGTGCGTACTACAAGATTGTAAGTTATAAACGTTTGTTTTATAGTTTGGTTCGTTACATCACTTTAAAGCATGACTGTAGTTCATCAGATGAAAAAAAAAAGATGTTACAAACATGTGATTTATCAAAAAACATATAATAAAAATAAAAACGAGCGATAGATAAAAACAAGATAAATATCAAATACTCTGGAAATCGAGGATCAAATCGTTACTAATCAAAGTCTATGTGTGTGTTTGTCTTATAACTAGTGAACCATAAATCACACTGCCAGTAAACACAAAGTAAATACTTAGTGCTCCAGCTGGAGCAAAATTCTGGGGTC
Source organism: Tachypleus tridentatus (assembly GCF_004210375.1). Classification (NCBI taxonomy): domain Eukaryota; kingdom Metazoa; phylum Arthropoda; class Merostomata; order Xiphosura; family Limulidae; genus Tachypleus; species Tachypleus tridentatus. Next base: position 20,902,673 of record NC_134827.1, read on the forward strand.
CGCGTTGAGATGTCAAACTCAATATCATTCTCGCTACTTCCTATGTCTTCTAAGTACATTAAACTGGTATGCCAAGTCAAAAAATTTGTAGTTGACTTTTATAATAATATGTCAAGATACATTCAGCTTTATTTGGCTGTTGTTATTTAAAGAAGAATTTACAAAATGTTCTCGAATAATCAGAAAACCTTAAAATATGAACATTTTTGTAAGGTTAACCTTAAAACTGGTTCATTTGTCTTGGCAGTGACTATGATGACGTTTACAAATTATACGTATTTCTCTTAAATTTAATAAATTTCTTATATAGACCCACTTGAATATATATATATATATATATATTTCTAATAATTATGTTACGTCTGGAGATTACTCCAGAGCTCTACGCGAAGGCACAAACAATTTCTCTACTGAATGAATACTTGTCTTCTGGAACATATGTCTTACATGAAGAAATGAGATGCTGGATACTATTTTAACTACAAAACATTTCTATTTTTAATAACACTTTGTTTTAACAATTTAAAACTTTGGTGTGTGTATGGAGTAAGAGAAAGATTTAGATTTTCCTAATGTGAGTATTGGTATTTTCACTTCAATGACATATTATGAGACACATGAACTAAATGACCAAATTAGAGAACCATAAGGTTCGACCACATTCATTTTCTAATTTGAAATTTCTTATAAGTAAGAGGAGGAACAGTTGACAGCATTCACCGCCTGTGCGGCTACTCTTAGCCGAATATTAAGACTTGACTGTCACAGTTATCACTCCACTATCTTGCTGAATGTGTTCTTCTGCATATTGTAACTAGAATCTTGGACCTTCCGATTTTTAAGTCGACACACCAGCGTTAACCACACTACGTTCTTTTCTAAAAGAATGTTATTCAAGTTCTGTGCTTCTGAGAAATATCCAAATAAGAAACATCGTATTCGGGAAATGTGAACTGTTTTGTTCAATTCTCTTTTTATAACAGTTATTTTTCTGTTATTCTCAGTTTGTTGGAAAACCTTTTTATTTAAAATTACGTTATGACATAAATAAATAATTTATTAAGAACTTTTTAATGGCATAAAATAAAACAGTTTTCATGTAAAGTTTCTTTCTTGAAGTATTTTTCCCTCTTACCAACAGCGTTGTTGTTTACATTTCAAAATCCCCTTTGGACTTCGACTAAATGTCTTCTTCCTCATTTTGTTGGATAAATCACTGTTAATTTCTTTAGCGTATTACGTACTACGTGTTGAACTTGTGGCGCTCTGAACCACCTGTATTATTTAAAAGATGGTTTATTGGTATAAAAATTATGAGTTAAATTCTACAAGTTTCCTGACTTCAAGCACAAAATACAAGGGGTATCGAATTTCAGTACCCCTGGCGGGCATACCTTTGAGCTTAAAAACAAACCAAACAAACAATGCACGTTTCTTTCATAAAACTTCGATCACATTAATAAATAGTACGTACCTACATCAACAGTATTTGGGTGACCCTTAAACCATTTTGGTATGGTTATCCCCATAAATAAAGATAATCCAAGAATAAGAATATTTCTGGATGACTGCAAGTCGATAAATTGGACATTAGACAGTCCAACTCCTGTTACAATTGCAAACATAACACAGAAGATTCCTCCAATAATGGGCTCAGGAATAGTGTTGAAGAAGGCTCCAAACTTCCCCAAAACAGCAAGAAACATCATGATAATAGCCCCACACTGAATAATCCGTCGACTAGCCACCTGATTGTTAGAAAAAAGTAAGAAAATTACAAATGTGACCTGGAATACAAATTTTTAAAGTATTAACGATTATACTAAAGTAAATTGCTCAAAAATTAAAGGAACAAGTGCTTTTTTATATAATTTATCTCAGTTGCAGATTTTATATATTTTTTTTTTATTTTTAGATAATTTGCCTCATTTCAGTTCCATCTGAATCCATTCTTTAATGTATGATGAACGGTAAAACATGAAGGAATAATTTAAAAAAAAATTACCAACATCATCAAAACTGATGTCCCATATGAAACAATACTTTAAACAGTTTGAATGCGTTTATTCAAGAAATGTTTGAAACATTCAATATCTAGTGTGTCCTCCACGGACTGTGACACACTTCCTGACACCGATTTGGCACACTTCGAATGAGTCTATCGATGTTATCTTAGGGCTTGTTGGAATTCCTGTACATTCTAAGGAGGATACTGGGGTTCACTAACATGCCTCGACAACATATCCCAACAATGTTCAATCGGATTTAAATTTGGAGATATGCCGGGCCACTCAAAATTCTCTATTTCTTCCTCGATAAGGAAGTTCACACACTCTCTGGCGACGTAGGCACGCGCCATAACATGCATGAGAATGAACTCATTGCTGACAGCATCGGCAGAAGGCCTCACAATAGGTTCCAGGATATTGTCTTTATATCATCGTGCGTTCAGAGCATTCGTGTCGAGTATGGGGAAGACCGTGCGGCCACACAAGCATATTCTTGCCCAAACCATTACAGAACCTCCTCCATAAGTGTCGACTTGCACAATGGTACAGGCAAAAAATCGCTGTTCTCAGCGTCTCCATACTCTCACACGTTCATCATCACGAGAAACAGTGAAACTGCTCTCGTCTTTCTACAGCACACTGGCCCGTTGACCTAGTTCCTAGTCCAAGTGCTGATGAGCAAACTACAAGCTGGCTGCACGATGCAAAGATGTCAGAATAATGCCTCTTGCAGGCCGTCTGGCTCTAAGGCTTCCTTCGTGCAGACAATTGCGAACTGTTTGCGTCGATACACGGATTACAGCGGAATGCTGAAGGTCATTTCGCAGTGACCGCGCCGTAGCTAACCTGTCCCGCAGAGCGGTAGTCACGATATAGCGGTCCTCACTGCCTGTTTTGAAGCCATAACGGCATTGACCTGGTCTCCTGCCATAAGAGTTTTTCTCCTGGAAGCTTATCCAAAGTCGATTGATAAAGCTTGGTGACACATCGACGCGCTGTACCACCCCACTTTCGATCTGGCCATCCTCCAGCATCTGGACAGATCCGGTCATCTCGTTCTCTGTTAGGTGGTACCTGACTGCTTTGGTACACAAGATGAAGGTACACACTGACAAAACGAGCCGCAAATGATCCGTGTTGGTGTTTGTTTTGAGAATTAATGAGGAATGCATAGTTTCACCCAACAGCCTTGTATAGGTTACCTTGAGTTGTATTTTCCTTGAATGAGGTGAGTTTCGTTTGAGTTGCTTCAAACTTCACTCGCTAGCTTAAAAATTACACTTGTAGACGAGCGAATATGTTTTTCATACATAAATTTAGTTTATGAAAAAATATACTGAAATATGAACTTGTTCTTTAATTTTTTTGAGTTGTATATATATGTTGTATATGGGTGTGTGTCTCAGATTAACATAGTATGTCCAAGGAATCAACCATAGTATTTAAAATCATTATAAAAGTAAATAAGTATCGGTTTAGGTAATATTTCATTCATTTCACAAAGGAGAACAATATACCAATAAAGGTGAATCTAAACTATTTTACAAGACGAAACTTCGATATACTTTTGTTACTCCGATTGCTCCAATATTTTCACTATATGAAGTTAGTCCGCCTCCAGATCCCCAAATTCCAGAGAGGATACAGGAAATTCCTTCCGCAAAAATTCCACGATTTATGGCGCTTGTTGGAGGATGAGGTGCACAGGCTAGTCGCGCGCATGCGTAGTAATCTCCCACTGATTCTACTATCGACGCTAATATTCCTGCAAATATTCCAAAAACTGCACCAATACTGACTGTTGGTAAACCCCATTGTCCTGGAAAACGAAAATGATATTTTACAAAAAGGCACAAAGATAATCTGGTTTTTCCTATGGCATTCATTGATATTTTTCTTTATTTCATAACATTTTATTCATTTTATGAAATAGTTGCAGACGTCTTCAAACATATACCGTAGTTTACATGAGTTTTTTTTGTGTTCGTTAACTTGAGTCAATTGGTATAGAAAATTCCTGTTCCCTTTTCTCAAATGTAACATTTTAAAATACACATCAACAAGTTTAAGAAAATACATGTGTAATAAAACATAAAACATTTCCACATCTTTCACATTTTCGCGTATAATTAGTTTAACTTATAATTCAAGACAGTATGAGTTTATAACGGTTTTAAGTTGTTTTGTAAAATTCATAATGAAATTCTATTCTCTATAACAGATAAATTTGTTCTTATTAGAGAACACCGATCAGGAGATAATTTTGTAAGCTACTAACTGGGAAAGAGAAACTTAATCTGCTATATATAGAACGATAAAAACTCTGTTTCTGTAACTGATTACCTGGATAAGGGAACCTGAACCAGGGACTGGAGTACATAGTCTGTACATTAAGATCAGTTCTGGCTGCGTTGGTTGGTCCTAGGGCACCTGCAACAGTTAGTATGGCACAAAATACCCACGCTGTAATTATGGTAAGCAAAACCTGGAAGAAATCTTGGAGCTATATTTTCCTCGGCATTACAAAGAATGCTCTAAGCATTATGCATTTTTGTTAAAATTGGTTGAAGTAAATCATTAATTGTAAAATATGGTGAGCAAAATTATATTTCTATATAAGTATAAAAATAATGCTCACTTATTAACAAAGTGGACATGTTTAAAAGCAAATAAGTAAATTGTAGAATGAGGTAGACATTCATTCTCAGTTAATCAGTAACGAAAACTTTGGTATAAATGTGTATATAATGTTAAATATATGTATAATATAACAATTGATTTGGTTTGTTTCGAACTTCACGCCAAACAACACATCACTGTTTGTCCCTAATTTAGCAATGAAAGACTAGAAAGAAGGTAACTAGTCATCACCACCCACAGCCAACTCTTGGAAAACTTTATTACCAGAGAATAATGGGATTGATTTTGACATTATAACGCTTTCAAAACTGAAATGGCGATAATGATTAGAAGACCGGGGTATCAAACCCGCCACCCTCAAATCCTGAGTCAAGTTCCCCCAGCACTTTGCCGTGCTAGTCCGTATATAATGATAAAGTTAAATAATATGTAATTCCAAATACTGATGTGATATTTATTTCCCACAAAAAATACAAATATGCATAATCTCTTTTTTGTACTGCATGTTTTGTAATACAGTTGTTGTGGTTCCAATTATAACATCCCAAGACTGAACGAGAATATATCTTCATAAAACCCAAACCGTATTTTAATATTCATGATGTCATCAGATCTCACGACAAAAAGTTTTAAGTTTCAGTGACATTAATTTGGAGATTATATTTATTTCGCTAATAAAGTTTATAATTGAAGTATTAGTGCACGTTAATAGAAAAATTAAATATACGTGAACCTTGATCAAAATGTATACCTACTGGAAAAAGCTTAAAAAAATGGGAACTGTTTGATCTTCCATCCTGTTTCTTTACTGTAGCTACATCCAGGAATATTAATATCTCGGAGATACTGTGAGAACAGCACAAGAAGGAAAATTGTTCTGGAAATTCAACAAGAACAAAACAAGAATTGGTATCTAAATATTTACTGCTATAGCACTGATCATCAAATAACCAAAGTTACTTGTTTCAACCTGTTCCTTATCAGTCTATATCACTAATAACGAAGGTAAAACTTATCTTTGGCTAATATAATTCTCCAAGTTTTCTCTGGTTTAAGGCCTAAATCATGAGTATTTATTAACAAGCATGCCTCATGTTCAACCTACTTTCCCTATATCTTCCCATAAAAGTATGTTTCTTCCGGGGGGAATCTCACATCTTCTAGTGATGGTGGTACAGGACAGTACTATAAGATTGCTACTTCTTATCAAGTATAATTTTCGTCCAGATTTCTGTTCACCTTAAGTTTAGTTTGGACGAAGAAAGTCACTCAAGTAAACAAATCACTTCCTTACTTTTATTGCAGGCGGACCTATAATCATTCTTATTGGTCTTTAAATATGTTTTTCGACGTAAGGACGTTTGCCACTTCATTCGTTACATCCAAGGCTAGACAACCATCGTTTCTGCAGGAGAGGCGTGTAAGGTACCGAGTTTTCTTTCACCTTTATTCAAGGCCTAATGATTTTAAATCACTCCAGTTAGATGTAGACCTCAAGAAGTCTAGCTTTGTTTAGATTATATGTAACAGCAATATTTCTCCATTATTTAGACCATAGCAGATTCACAGACTGATTTCTAATGAGATTTTGAGCGGCTGTTAGATTTCAGTTTTTGTGATATTTTAGCTCTGTTTAAACCTGTTTAGATACCTGTATAAATCCTAGGGTTCCTGAACTTTAAAGCCACTTATTTTAGCATTTATAACTTGTCTACTTTTATTGTTTCTGTCCTAAAACCTCTCACCTTAATGAAACTTAAAATTTAATCGTAGACCTTCTCTTTCTTACAGACACTGAACAGTATCTTGATTTCACCATTAAACAATTCCTGGAACTTCCTGTTCCTGCAGAAAGTTAAACCAATTACTATTTTATGACGTAATTTATGACCGGGTTGATTGAATCGCCATGGGATCCCTCCAGGGTCTGAAAATAACCATGAATTATCATGAACGTAAGTGATTAGAAAACTGCCCGCGTGGACTTAAACCTGTTATTTACAAACACCATACTGATAACACTTTCTTTTTGTTTTAACAATCAAGCCACGTTTCCAAGTTTCTTTCTTACCCTAATTTCCAACATCTCCATATCACATTGACATTCGATCTTGAAGAAAATAATTCTTTACTTTCCCTCTGCATCAGTATTACCAAAGAAAGTAAACGTATTTATACCAATATTTATCATGAAAGAACTTTTACTGCCTTCTACACCAACGTCAATAATTTCATTCTGAACTTCTTAAAACGTATTCTGGTTAAACAGAATCGTTAATCTTTGTTCTAATTATTTTATTTTATACAAATAAATTAATCTTCTAAATAGCACATGTTAAGTAATTGCTATCCGACTGGTTTACAAACGAAGATTACAAGCAATTTCCTATAAAACAAATTTCAACCACCAGGCAATATACATTTTCCTTCATTCTCTCCTTTACTATTTTGGGTTTGGAATCCCTATCAATTAAAAAACAAAACAATTCTCTTCCTTAATAAAAAATGTTTACACTCAAATTAAGCATGAACTGCAGTAAGGTCACGTACATTGGCAAAACGAACGTTGTTCGCTCTTCTATGTAAAATATTTTCTCAACCCAAACGAGCCGTTTTTGCATATAAATAAATCTACCATCTACTATTCAAACCCAGACATCCATCCATTCATCGACATTCTGAAACCACAAGTCACAATATTTCATTCAACGTTATACATGTCTCCACCACAAGATCTTTAGACCATGATCTCTATATTAAAGAAAGTTCACACGATCATAAACAATTTACATTTAGATCTAAAATTGTTCAAAATTTTCACACATTTAACTCAGCTTTTGTACAATATATATATATATTGTTTTATCCGTCCATTTACCGGTTTTCTTTATAACTAAATAAACTAATAAATGTATTATTATGTTGTCATTTCAGTTATGATCATTTATGCAACACGGTTTTCAAATTTCCCTGAAGATGAACAGTTATTAGGAAACGTTCAAACCTTCTAAAATAAAATGTTTTATGTTTTATCAACCGTCTTCATCTTTGTCACTGAAATCAAGCTTACTCGGTACCTGATACATCCTGGCACACACTACCAGTGTTGTTTTAAGACAAAATAAATAAATATTGCAACTAAAATAACAAAAAATGTAAATATTATGGTGTTAGAAATGGCTACAAATCAAGTAAGAGAAAGAAAATATTTTATATTTTGCAAGCACATAGTTCATTAAAAGGATTAAAAACAGAAAATAAAATCACCGAAATGAAATACGATAAATGTGTATTTTGTACATAAGTGAAGATATGCATAAATTTATTGAGAAAGAATCAATACTAAGCCTAACTCCGAGAACAAATATTTAGGCTGAGTTTATGGTTGGCAGATTTCTTTACATTTATTTAAGAGCTTTTATAACCTCTTCGGAACAATGTAGAAACCTTTCAATTACTGAATAATATGCATTCAGTTTTGGTTTCAGCTTCATGATGGTTAAGGTTTCTAGTTTATTGTTGGAATAACACATTATTTAAAGGCTTTTATGTCATTCTTGGTTTAAGTGTCTGTAGCGTTTTTAAAAGCTACCAGAATTTGGTTTGCACTGGTTTATTATACGCTGCTGTAAAGAACATCCCACATGACCTCGACCAATCCGAGAACAGACTTATCTATAAATAACTTGAGACTATTGCAGCTTATTACTATTTCACTTTATTTTGAAAGTGTTTTCTTTTCGAAACACAGATTTAAAAGCTGCAAATATCTAAATCGGATGACAGTTTGATCCTAAAATATATTTTTTTTATTTCTAAACTGAAAACATTTCTGGAATATCGTATTTACTTTCAAGATGTTCTTTAAAATTGATTGACGAAAACTAGGCCCGGCATGGCCAAGCGCGTTAAGACGTGCGACTCGTAATCAGAGGGACGCGGGTTCACATCCCCGTCTCGCCAAACATGCTCCCCTCCCAGCCGTGGGGGCGTTATAAAGTGCAGTCAATCTAGTATTCGTTGGTAAAAGAGTAGCCCAAGAGTTGGCGGTGGGAGGTGATGACTGGCTGCTTTCCCTCTAGTCTTACATTTCTAAATTAGAAACGGCTAGCACAGAGAGCCCTCGAGTAGCTTTGTGCGAAATTCAAAAAAAACAAACAGACGAAAATAATTCATAACAATTCATTTTTCACATAATGATAACCACTGTTAATGTCAAACTATCTTATTTTATTCCGCTTGTCATCTTCCCATAATAAAAATTAGGGGCTCTACGAGGACTAACCAATACAGTAAATTCTTCATGGCATCAAAAATTGTTAGATATATTTTGAGGTTCAGAGATGTGTTACAGCTTTTCATCTAGTTACATGGACTATAAGAAAACGTTTTCCTTTGGATGCTACACAGAAACGGATAATTCATACTGTTCGTCAAGATGAAGTGTGGGCTGGTTCTATGGTAGAACTATTTATTTTTCAGCTATCGTATGTGAGCGACCTCATGAAGGGTTCTTATTTCTTCAGCTAAAGATTTAGTTGAATCATACACGTTTCTGTATAATACTAACAAAACACAATGAATAAGTTCATGACAGATGTGTGTTTGTTTTTGTTTGTTTTGAATTTTGCACAAAGCTACTCGAGGGCTATCCGTGCTAGCCGTCCCTAATTTAACAGTGTAAGACTAGAGGGAGGGCAGCTAGTCATCGCCACCCACCGCCAACCTTTGGGCTACTCTTTTACCTACAAATAGTGGGATTGACCTCACTTTATAACGTTTCCACGGCTGAAAGTGCGAGCATGTTTGACGCGACGGGGATGCGAATTTGCGACCCTCAAATTACGAGTTGCACGCCTTATCACGCTTGGCCATGCCGAGCCTTCATGATAGAACAAGACTTACATAATTGCTATTCCCCAGTTTTTACTAGCTGTAGAAGCTGCTTCTTCGAAGAGAGAAAGTCCTATTAACGATACGGTAGGAACGATAACTAAAGGTGTTAACCACTGAAGCAATACTCCAATAATACCTGTGAGTCCAATAACAATTTCAAAGATGGATGCCACAATGATAGCGCCTTGTATCTAGTGAAATATATCAGGAGCTACATCATAAACAACATAGAGAGAAATTATATATAATAAGTCTGTTATGTGCCCACTTAAAGTTTATTTTTGTAAGTATAGATCATAGTTATTGTATATCAAAATTAATAGGTTCACATACGTATATGTTTTATTTTAAAGAAAACTGCTACAGTAGTTAATTTATAATATTTTTTATTAAAATAATACAAAAGTACAAATCGTTGTGGAACCAGTTGTATTTATACATGTTCATGATAATTGCCTTGGTGCGATAAAATCAGAATAATTTAATATTACGTTTACTTTCAGTGGAATGGATTATCTCATGCTTAATTGTAAATAGTAATGCTCCAGATAAAAAATTATATTAATTTAAATACATGTATTTTTATGTAAGACACGTATTAGAAATAAAAACTAAGAATACTTGATACACTCGATCGTAGGTATATCATTCCTATAAAAATGTATAACAACATAGCACAGGCTAAGTCCTTTAAAGAATTACCTTTCGTTCTTAAAATCTGTATATTTTATTGTTTGGTTTTCTTAAGTCAATTGTACTCTTGTAGCACAGAGGTATGTTTGCGTAGTTATAATGCTAGAAACCACGTTTCGATGCATGTGGTGAGCGGAGCGCCTATCGCCCATTGTGTAGCTTTGTGCTCCACTACAAACAAACATACCTTAAATCAATGGTATAGAATAAATGAAAAGGAGAAACGCAGGTGAATAAGATGGATATAACTATTTTTATAGTGTCATTCATAACCTTACACTTTTTGACAGGGAAGCTGCAGTTACCTTCATATTAATACCATATGTTTAAATAGAATATTGATTATTTTAATAAACTATGTTTGAATAATTTCTCACCTCTCTCATTCGGATTTGCCAGATTTCTTGTAGCTCTTCTTCTGTTGCCGACAACATTTCTTCTTCACTAGGACACTTCCACTGAGGTAAACTCAAAATAGCAAATATCGGAGCCAGAAAGGCAGAGGACGAGCCTTGAATTATTGGAAGTCTACATAAAAAAACAATATAAAGTCAGTTATTCATATCTAATTATAAAAGTAGCTTTGTCCGTAATTGCGCTGTATAATTTAATCGTGTAACAACAAATCGAAGTAATAATAATTGATATAAGTACGATCCTGAAATATATATTACAGAATAAAACTTGAAGTAGTATCACCGTTGCACAAAATATTGTCGTGTTTTACTGTAAGTGTTTATGATCAATTTTTTAGCTATCATAAAGAGATGATAAATTTCTCTATATTTTGGAAAAAGAGTTGACCAGGAGTTGGCTGGTGTTGGTGATGACTAGCTGCCTTTCCTCTAGTTTCTCACTGCTAAATTAGTGACAGAAAACGTAGCTAACCCTTGTGTAGTTTAGTGTCATATTCCAAACAAGAAAAGCCAAACTGTAAGTTACTGTAAAACCTTCCATACAATCACCTTTTCAGCTGCCTTCCCTCTAGTCTTACATTGCTAAATTAGGAACGGCTAGCACAGATAGCCCTCGAGTAGTTTTGTGCGAAATGCAAAAAACAAAAAACAAACTAATTGGTAAGGCTGATGACAGTGCAATGTGTGAGCTCTTGCCAACAGCCATACACACATGTGTTAGCTGACACATAACTAATCATACCACTGTCAGTCACATCCCAGTAGCCTGTTCTGCTGCAGAACAGCTCAGCCAGGAACTGATTTATGCAGATGATGAAAATGATGAGAACAGTATTATCATCACTTACTGGTGAAATAAGAAATGCTAAATTGCAGTAGCGATGACCCATCAACAGAGAGTCAGAAATATGTCGTCAGACATGACTCTTGTGACAGAGAAGTCATTGATACTTATATTAGAAAGGCAGCCAGTTAGTACAATGATCTGATATTTGACAGTACGCCAGTATTCATTGCATAATCATCAGATGCTTTTCGAAGAATATAATTTACAATACAGGCTTTAAAGGTATAATTGACAGATTTCTACACTGCACAGCTATATCTTCATATCTTGATACAGTAGGCATCACGCATAATTTTCCTGGATCAGCAGAAGGTACTTTGAATGCAGACTGTACTTGTATGTTTCGCAGGAGATGTTGTCCTACCTTTACACAAAATCCATACATGTTTATTTGTAACACAGTTATCTACTAAGTATCTTGAAGTACACACTGTCTCCATGTGGTAAGAAGCTAAAATTAATACCATGCTCGCCTATTTATACATCTTCTTATAGGACAGATTTTGGTGAGAACCCTACAGACAAATGGCGAAATAACCAGAGGACGAGGGATAGATGATAGTTAGAGGAATATTTGGCTACTGTAAATTCCAGTTTACACAGAAGTAAACCACTGTCATTCAATATTTTAATCTAGTGAACTTCTGCACTGGCGATCAACATAAGAAAACACAAGAGAACATTAGAAACGACACATTCACAACACAATGAAGACTATCTTCTTTCCAGCTTCAATATCGCCATCTTCTCAAATTATCATACCTCACAGTATTGATATTATCGATGACGATATGAATGTGGATCGAACTGTCAGTGCGAAAAAATATCCTGAATGAAATGCTGGTCGCCAAAATGTACTGGACTATGTTCTTAGGAAGAATGATCAATTTATTACCATACATAAGGAATTAGCTGTATCTGTTGATACTGAGTGTTCGGTAATCGGCCTGTAGCTTCTATTCCAGTACTATTCACAGAAGCCAACACACTTCCACTGGCCAGAACTATGTAAAAAGGTATGCCTGAAGTGTAAAATAGCCTGCCTGGCAGTGTTGTCTACGAACTTGATGATGGTTTTAACTTATGAAACTGGATGGAGCTCAAACAAGCAGATATACTAGTGATCTAAGACCAACATTGTATTTCACAAGAAACATGGCGTGCAATTAAGGAAACACAAGTTCTTATTGAACATTACCAAAAAGATGGTTGCGAAGAGCTATGTGCCAGATCAAATGCGGATATCTCAATTATCCAAACTGTCGTCAGGTTGGTTAATCATCGTAATACAGTGTTGGTCTGGGACGACACTGACCTCTTTGTCTTCTTATGCCATCAAGCACGGAACATTCGTTTTAAACTGTACATGAACAGAAGCTATATTCCAAAAATAACACAATGGTAAGATCTTAAGCAGCTCCATCAGACACTTGAGAAGAATGCATGTAACAATATTCTCCTTGTGTATGCTACTGTGGACTATGACTGTACGACTCATGCTTACTGTTCTGAAGAAGGCACAAACCAGTTCGCAAAACACCAACAGTAACGTAACACGTCAAGGTCTCCAGCTACCACATGTATAAAATCTGGTGAAAATTATATTAATTAATACACGTATGAAATGGTGAATTATCGTGTTAATTAGTACAACTCCATGTGGTGTAATGCACTAGCACAGGTTTACATTATTTTTTTTCAACAGATCGTCACATTTAATTGGACACATATTCTTTGGGTTGCAGGTTCGAATCCCAGCCACGTAGTGCGTTAGAGAAAAGTAAAGCTCATAGCGTAGATACTCACAAAAACGTTGAAACAATAACATACAGAGATATACAAAAATAAAAATTATAATAACAAGTCTTTATGCATTAAACTCAACAATGATGAAATTATGAGAATTGTATTAGTATACTTTGAAAAGAGACTCCTGCAAAAATATCATAAAGTTTATATTCAAATTCATTGATGAATCAGGTCATGCCCCCCAGTGACACAATGGAATGTCCGCGGACTCACACCGGTAGAAACGGAATTTCGATAACCGTGGTAAGCAGAGCACAGATAGTCCATTATGTAGCTTTGTACTTAATTGCAAACAAAGAATCAGGTTATAGCTTGCTTGACGAAGCGAGTTAGGAAATGAAATGTTTGAAAACATGTTAAGTTATAAATGCATACTTCATATCACAGAATGTGCTTGATCATGAAGGGGGAAATCTTTTTCGTTTGTATAAAAACGATATGAAATTGTAAAATGAATTAGGGTTTCAAGGTTAAATATAAATTTCATTATAAGTGTTTAGGAAATCAACCTATTAAATAAGTGATTATTTAGTTACCTGAGGTTTTCGAGGATTGCATATACAAACACATATTCTAAAACTTCACTAACTATTCCAAAGGATTATTGTTCATTACAAAACAACCATGAAATCGAGGTATCACTAGTTTTGGTGTTACGTAAGTAGTAGATAAGTGAAACAAAACAAAAATGGTTACATCATGTATCGTCACGATTCTGTACGTTACTGTAGGTGTGTAACATGGCTTTCACTTGTTTCTTGTGGTTAAAGACATCTACAGAATGTCACAGTTTTATTACATTCCAAATGTTACCCGTTTCTTAGACAATTCAAGTTAGATAGATGTTATGAAATCTTACCTTGTACCGAATGTTGACTGGATTAGTGTCCCTAAACCTGACACAAAAAATATTGTTGATGTTATGTAGCCTCGAGCTGGATCGGACTCTTGGATGCAAAGCTTTGGTGTGACTATGTAAGGATATGCAACAGTCGACCCGAACATTGTCAGGTATTGCTGTCATTTTTAAACAATAAATCCTTTCATTTATTCATATTTCAATCAATTGACTTTACATAAAATATAATCTGAGCAAGAGAAAATGTTTAAGAAATAACTTTTCGATAAAGTGAAATTAAAATTATAAACAAACGTTACAAAGATTTATGAGTAAGGAACTCCAACTTATCTTTACTGAATATTAAAAATGTATTTTTTTGCGAAGGTATTTAACCATCAACATTATCAATGAGTGACATTTATATTAACAATGTGTAACACTGATGCTTCTAATATATGTTTTTCTTCATAATAAAAAAATTTGGGGCTAAGAAGAGAAAAACACGCAGTTTAGTCTAAGATGTCTGACTTGTCACTAAATTAGCTAACTTTTGGGTAATTACATTCCTGGTCTGTAAAATTAAACATTGCAGTTTGAGGCTCAAAGTAAAACACAGTTTTAATGTCACTTAAAAATGTCTTAATCAACTTGTTTTATTCTGAAACATCGTATGCTTTTAATTGAGATTATGACATACATAATAATATATAATGGAAAAAAATGACATTTATCTCCACGTTCTTACCTGAATCCCAAGTAGGATACAAAGGTACCAACGAGGAGCTTCCTCTACAGTGTATAAGATGTCACCTCTGACTCTATCTTCGTCTGTGACCTCCGCAATAGATGCCTATATGTTGCAAGATAATAAGTGGACAAATAGTAGACAATCAAATGATTTAAGTATTATAAGATGTACACGTATTACGTTTACTTAATAAAAAGCTTTTCAAGGTTTATTTGGTGTTTTTCTTCTTATTCAGCTCTTAATCTAATGATGTCACGTTTCGGAATGAACTTGGAAAATTGATGGATTCCTTTATGAACTGTTATTTTATTTTTTACATTTTTTTCTTGTTTATTTTTCTTGCGCATAAAATGTTTATCAACTAAACTAAAAATAAATATAACTGGTCAGTTATGATGTGTCTTTCTTCGACTAACTGATTCTTACCTGTATTTCATCAGCTTTTGTCTGGGTTTCATTTCCTGAGTCACTGGTTTCTTTCTACACATACAGACACATACATAAACATATATACATATATAAACATATTAATATTAAATATTAAAACAAACCTACAAATTCACAGCCCTTTGTTTCATTCTACGTGCACACACACATATATAAACATATATGCATATAAACATGTTAATATTAAATATTAAAACAAACCTATAAATTCACAGCCGTTTGTTTCATTCTACGTGTGCAGACACATATATAAACATATATGCATATAAACATGTTAATATTAAATATTAAAACAAACCTATAAATTCACAGCCGTTTCTTTCATGAAATGTGTACAGACACATATATAAACATATGAATATTAAATATTGAAAGAAACTTATAAATTCACAGCCGTTTGTTTCATTCTTAGTTTAAATTTTACATGTTTTTATTTATAAATTCTGAATTTTAATGTATTTTTGTTGACACACGTTCTAATGATTTCAAAACGTGTTGAAGTAGCTAATAACAAGTAATGTAAGAAAGTGGATAAGCTGAGAAGGATAAATTGAAACCTGAAAATAAAATTATCACCAGAAAAGCAAACATGATCTCCCTGAATCCTCACAGTTATCTAATAATACCATATTGCAATGCATCGCATGTTCTACTGTTTTAAACACAAGACACCTATTTCACAGATTTGTTAATGTGGTTTCTTTTTAATTTTACGCAAAGTTACAAGAGCGTTATCTACGATAGCTGTCCTTAATTTAGTAGTGAAATAAGAGAGAGAAGGCAGCTAGTATTCACCACTCACTGCTAAATTTTTACCAGTAAATAATTGGATTGACCGTCATTTTATAACGCCCCCTATGGCTAAAAGGTTGAACGTGTTTCGTGGGACGGGGATTCGAATCCACGACCCACATATTAAAAGCAGAACGCCATTACCACTTCGACTTATTTTGTCCAATTTGTTAATTCACAAACCTCATACCTACTAGAAAATATATATTATTTTATTTTGTGGTAATGAGTATGATCACCCTAAGTGTTCATATTTTTGAGGATACTTTCTTACATTACTTGTTATTACCTATGTCGACACATTTAAATATCATTAGAACATGCGTCAACAAAAATGCATTCAAATTCAGAATTTATAAATATACATATAAAATTTAAACTTAGAATGAGGATATAGAGAAAGTTAGGCAAGCTCTCTTCTTACACACATACATATATATACGTATATTTGCATTTCAGAATATCTTAAAACTATTTAAAAATATATCAATCATAGTGTTTAGTGAGAAACATCTTTCCTTCTTCCAAATAATATTATCGAGGACAGTCAGTTAGGCCGTTTTTCCACAATTGCTCTGAAAATTTAAGGGAAGACTAGTACAATTTTTCTACGTTAAATTGTAATTTGAAAAACTATAATATTATTATTATTACGATAACGGATTTTATACCGGTCTTTGTGAAACGTACATATTTTTCCATACATTTTAACCTCTTTGCGATCACCATAAAATCTTAAAACTGTGGCGTTACTTCCTTACCTGTTGATTAAAGTTTTATTCTAACAATACTTCCCATAAATTAAATCACTCAGATTAATGTGTATTTTCATACAGAATAATGATTTTCATTAGAAATGCCCAAATTAATGACTAATTTAAGTTCTAGATATTAAATACACAGCCTAATTAATCGAGATTAAAACATGTTGACTTATTAGCGATTTTGGATATTTATTTCTCCAAGAAACTACAATTCGGTGTCATTCTGTGAGATGATAATTCTGCACAAAGCTCTGGTGGTTTCTGTTATTGTATTGGTTAACACGTTTACTACGTCATATAAGAGTATTGTGTAGTCGTTTAAAGTTAGTGATTTGCCACATATAAATAAATAAAACTTTGTAATATTACCTGAAGCTCGAAAGCTGGATTATCCTGCGCCATGATGACGAAAGATTTCACAAGTCACTCCAAGATGTAACAGGTACAGATCTATATTGATATACTGATCACAAAAAGTGATCCTACCTTTCTCTCTCGGTACACCTACCTGTTGACTGAATCGCATACAAGAAAGTTTTTAGTAGTGCGTTCTTGAGCTATAACGAGATGGAGGAAGCAATGAGTGTGATGTTACAGGATGTGACGTAGCTATTAATCTAAGCGGATGTGATAAAACTATTAATCTCATGATGGTATGTTATTCTACATTAAAAATAAAACACACCTATTCCTTAAATCTGTAATTTTCGGTAAAACTTCCTAACATAATTGAACTATATTTGAGACAAAAACAGAAACTCACTGATAAAAAAGAAATTTTGAACTGAACAAGATAAAAATGTGTACTCTATATATTAGGGTTACTTGGCTTGTTTATTATTAAGCTACGAAAATGTTAAAAGTTCAAAGTTTATATCTTTTATTTTAGATAAGACATCTTTATCAAAGAAATTCACTGCAAAAAATACTGACACTCTTGCTCGCATCAACAGAAATAAACTGAATTTCATATGATTAAGATTTTTGTATATAACATGCTTACACAATTCTCTTCCTTTTTCTGTTGTCGCTTTCTGAAAATGTCGTATAACGTTTAAACACAAATAACTGCTTTTTCTGTTTTGGTTCTACTTATCAGATGTCACATGCCATTTAAGTCAGTGTTTATGGTTCTCCAGTAGCAAAGCGGTATGTCTGCAGACTTACACTGCTAGAAACCGGATTTCGACACCCAGGAGTGACAGAGCAGAAATAACCCATTGTGTAGCTTTGTACTTAATTGAAAACAAACAAAACAGTGTTTGGTTATTTGTAAAAGCAAACATAGCGATTTCTTATGGTAAATAGACCAAGATTTATAAATTATCTGTGTGAAGCAGGTCTTTGTTGTTTTAATATAACAACCAAAACAGTACGAGAGCAGTGAACTGGTTAAACTCATACCTCCCTACAAAAAACTGGACAAATGA
This sequence comes from Tachypleus tridentatus, assembly GCF_004210375.1. Classification (NCBI taxonomy): domain Eukaryota; kingdom Metazoa; phylum Arthropoda; class Merostomata; order Xiphosura; family Limulidae; genus Tachypleus; species Tachypleus tridentatus. The sequence goes on from NC_134827.1 coordinate 20,921,005, forward strand.
ATGTGAAGCGAGAGAAGATGGTACAATAACGTTTTACTGTACGTGTTTATTACCATATATTACGACTGCATGTATAGGTATAGAAATGTACATGCCATGTTAAGTACAAAACTATACACTGACAATATTCTAGATGTAACAATGGTCAATCACAAAATGGTCACATATAAATGACAAGGAAACATTTAACCTTCGAGACATCAAATAAACGAAAACAAATTGATAATAATTCAGTGGAAGACGTATCTGACAATTTTTAACGACAGTTTGAATTCCCAGCTCTGCCCATGGTGAAGGTTTACAAGACCATAATGAATTTTCTTTTTGAAGTTCTTCTAATACAGTTAAAATATCTTCTTTTAAAAACGTTTTTAAGTTGTTTTAAGGAGACTGCACTTTATAGCTTTATTTGAAAACGTGGACAAATTTGCTAAGAAGAAGGAACCTCTTCTTCATTCTCTAAGGAACCTGTTGCTACACAGAGAAAGTCATTACTGACAAGTTGGGAAGGGTAGAAGTCGAAACGAGAAAATCCGCAGAAATGGAAAACGAGTTGCGTCAGTTCTCTTTCAAAGCAACCCATTTTACAGTAGAGATGTGGTTAATATTTCTACTGTCCGGATTTGATACAGTTGACACAATAATTTTGATTTTTGCTTCTACGGAAAACTATATTTTACGTCAAGAAGTAGGAATCATTCTGAAAGTATTTTAATTATTTAATATGCGTCTAATTCAAGTTTAAGCCCTTATTCTAATTCTAATATGAACCATAAATTAAAATGTGTGTATCAGAAAATATCTTCTAACGTAAGTAGTAGCAATATCTTAATTCTTAACATTGTAGCTGGATATTTTATTTTATTTATTATAAGAAACAAGTCAAAACACTCAAATTTTTATTTACAGTCTTTGACTTAAGGAATTTTGTTGTGGTGTGAGGTTTTATTTACAACAGCTACTGCAGTAATGATATAGGGTTTATTCAACAGAATATCTTTTATTTTTCAACATGTAAAACGTTTAACAACAATTTGTTTATATATAGTCTACTAATTTAACATGCTAAATTTGACCTGAATCAGTCAGCTCGTTAAGGAAGAGATCCGTCGAAAGACATAAAGTTTTACCGTTATATTAGATATTCATCACACAGGTATGACTAAACTTGTTTAGTGCGCATGAGAGAAAAACGCCTGTACCTTAATTTTTATGCTTATACATACCCTGTTTCACTCGCTAGAGTTGGAAAAAAAAGAGGAAAAATGCATCTTTACTTGTTAAAATATAACAGTCCGGCAACACATTTAACTAAACAGGAAATAATACTGGTATCATATACTCATAGATGAAAATGCGAAAGGAAACTTTCATAATGTTTTAACTATCAAATTTTAATGCAATTGGTGTGGCAGTAGATATTTTGTAAAATATGTGAAATAACGCTTGACATAGATGTGTCTTCTACATAAACAAACATTCTCAAACAATACACACCTGGTATCAGTTGGTTTCGAGAGAAACCACGTAGTATCTTTTTATATGTTCTGCTAGACTGAACACGTCACAAAGGAGTCAAATTGAAAAAAAAATCATCGCGTAATTTTAAGAATTTCAAAAATGATTTTTTTTTTGTCAAAGATACTGTGCTAAGGTTTCAACGAAACATGTAAAGCACATCCAATCAGTAGCTGTGGTAAAATTTGAATTAGGAATAACAATGCCATAAATTTATGAAACTGAAATGTCCAGAAGTTCAAGGTAAATATTATTTGAGATATTTTAAACTTATGTCTTCTTCAGATGTATTTGTATTTTATTTTGATAATTTTACATCATGACTGTTTCTACTGTTGTAAATTCGTCGCTCGTGGACGTTAAACTTCCTAAATAATGAAGACATTGAAATCCCATACACTAGTCTTGATTTGCATTGAGACGTAACAAAATAATAATTAATTTTGATAGTTTAAAAGAGTTAGTATTAAATAACTTATTAAGTCAAAGATAGCAAAGTTTTTATTTAGCTATGTTTAGTTTCTTTGTTTTGAGTTTTTGCCCAAAGCTTCATGTGGGTTTGTTTGTTTGTTCAAGTATGACTGTTGAATAACATGAAGAGTTATCCAGTTCTCTGAATGGATGGTTTCCATAACCTTGTAGAATGGAGTAAACAATACGTAGTCACAAGTTCATAATGATTTAATATATTTCTGGATAGTTGTAACTTCATGGTAAAGATGTTGGCTTCAAGTATAGTCCTATTAGAAATACAATTTACTTTACTATCAACATACGTCTAATCTTTCGTAACTTATTCAAAGACAAGGTATCATTATGTTTGACTATATTAAACGCACATATAATGTCTGTAATTTAGCAGAGTAATACCAGAAAGAAAGCAACTAGTCATGACCACCCACCATCAACTATTGAGCAACACTTGATGGTGGATGGTGATGACTAGCTGCCTTCTTTCTAGTCATCACCACCCACCGCCAACTCTTGGGCTACTCTTTTACCAACGAATAGTAGGATTTACCGTAATGTTATAACGTACCCATGGCTTAAAGGGCGAGAATATTTGGTGTCACGAGGGTTTAAACACGCAACCATCAGATTACGAATCCAGTGACTGGACGACATAAAGGTTGGTGTAATATTTCAAAATTGTACATGCCCGGTTGTCTAGTTACATTATATAATGATCATAATGTGACGCTATTTATAGCTTTTTTAACTCAAAAGTATTCCTTGATTTTAAAGTTTCATTCGGTAGTTGTGGGCCTTATCGTACTTCAGTAATCATGCGAATAAAACAAACAAGTAAATAGTTTCACAGAGCCAACTACAGTCCGACTCTGTAGCGTAGCTGGTTACATTAAAACAATTCTGAACGATACAGGCATTTTAGCCACTTAACTGAGAAGCAACTTGATATTAAAATAAAAAAGAATAATACGGATATTATATCATATATACCCAGCATGGCTACTTTGATTAAGACGCTCGACTCCTAGCGTGAGCGTCGCTGTTTCGAATCCCTGTCGCAATGTTTTTATTTATTTATTCAGATTATAAATAATGATAATTTATCAATAACGTTAAATAGCTTCACTCTGTTTTCAGTAAGTATGGGCAATGTTACCATATATTAATACCTTGAATTTACGTTGAAATTATGCAACTTTATATGATCTACTGAGGACTGATCTTTTTTCTTTATCGACTTGGATGGTTTTGGTTTGTGGAGTTGGTAAGTTTATACTATGCTGATCTTCATAAAGTTTGAGAAACTAAAATTTAAAATCTATAATAGCGGGAAAAGCAGATTTTCTTAATTCATTATATAATTTAAAGCATGTGTAACCAAAATTTAAAATCTATAATAGCGGGAAAAGCAGATTTTCTTAATTCATTATATAATTTAAAGCATGTGTAACCTTTTCATGGCTGAATGCTTGAAAAAATGAAATAAAAAGGGAGCCAAAAATGTTTGTGAATGAAGCAGTTATGTGAAAATTTGAAGTTGAAAAATGTCTATAAGATTGTGAATGTGAATGATTCAGTGCATTTCTAACTGAACTTGAACCTTTCGTGTACTTTTGGGTTCAGTTGTGATAAGTTAGAATTATTACATAGCATGCTCTTAAAGTGTTACCTAATATTACACTGCATTTTGCATTTGATATTCATAGGCTTTCATTAAATTATTTTACATTTGGACATACATGTGATACTAAAGAGGTTTAATAATATATTAAACCTAATTTGGAGCGTCACCTCGTCCAGTCATACTCTATCTGATGACTCTGCACCTTGACAGTAACCCTGCAGTTTAAAACCATTTGCAAAAGGATTTTCCTCAAGAATGCTATATCCAAAATAATGCAACTATATTGCCTTTAAGTAATTTAAAATTTATCTACTGTACGAAAAGGACGGATTCCTAGTACCAGATTCAACACTTTGATCGTTTAAAAATCAGTAGAAGATACGACCAACAGTTTAACTCGCATATCGAAATACCATAAATCCCTGTATCATCTACCAGCTCTTTCACGTATGTAACAACTGAACAGAAGATATAACTGGAAACCTTATCTTGGTGAACCTGTACCCTATTAACCTCGTTTCGAGATGAACAACATTTTTTGAGGATTTGTATTTTGTTGTTTGAGACACATGGATGGCTTTTTGCCACATTATCCTTTGTGAATTCTCACCTGTTGTAATACATTGCACTTTGCTGGACATGGCTGGAGCATGACTTGTTGCATGACTTCTTCTAGATGGTCCTGATACTCAAAACTGATACTTATGACTTTCAACAAATATTTTAACCTTGAAAATTCTAAATCTCTGATCTAAACACATTTTTATGATATAAGTATATGAATACTTTCATCGGAAAGAGCTGTTACAAATCCTTTAAATTTGATAATTTTTTAAATAGTTTCAAACTGCCTACTTAAATCTAAAAAAGTTAAACATATTTCTGATTAACACCAATCCTAATGCGAATTTATATATATATTGATTTGCATATTCTAAATCGTTTCAATATAACGTAGTCAGCCCTGAACTTGCAGATGTTTTGTTTTAACTGAATTTATGCCTCACAATGCAGATATAATCTTACTGAATTCTTGACTTGTATCAACTGCATTTTATCATTGATATATTATTTTGGAGGTTATACATGATTGTTTATGAATATTTTATACACCAGATGAGGCCAAAAAACGAATATTATTTGAACCAACTTGAATTTCGATAGAAAATTTGTTAAGAAAAAAAAAGGTAAAAGTTTTGTAAAGATATAAAATGAAACTAATGTTTACAGAAACTAATTCAAACTTATTCAAAAAATCAAAATAATTCTATAATTCGACTACGTAGGCAACATACTTCTTTAGGTACGTTATCTAGCTTCTCAAAGTTTAAACATTAAATTTAATCATGGAATTTGATTAGTGTGTTTGATCATTATCTCTGAATATTAATTATTTGAGGTATATTTAAAAAACAACAACAATAACATGTGATGGTTACAAAGTTATGACTGAAATGGTAAAAACCATAATTATATCAGACAGCATCCGGAGACACAATGACATTTTTCTGATGGAAGGGAAACAAAAGTTCATAGGTAATCTAAAAATACTAAAACATTAGACAGACGAATACTGGGACAGGCACCACATGTTCTCAATATATATATATATGTGTGTGTGTGTGTGTGTGTGTGTTTGTGAGTGTTTGAACACGTGTAAAGATGTTAATAATAAAAAATATTAATAAATAAAAGATAATTTATCCTACTGATAAACCTCATAGTTGTCTCTAGATATGTATATGAACACGTCAATATTCAGAGCCAAACAAACCTAAAACTTCTGATTCGTTCTACTCATTCTCACAGTCGTTTCTATTCAAACAATCTTTTTATTGTATTGATAACTAATATTCAACATTCTGGTTTTTTGAAGCTGCTTTTGTTTTGTAAATTAAACATGTCAAAGGCTAAAATGCTTTAGCATTGTTCAGAAATACCAAACAGTACCATTGCATCGATAGAATCTTTAAAACATTTGGTAACGTGACCGTGACACAACAATTCCATGAACAAGCAAGCAAAAAATTAAAAAATCTAACGAGGTGGAACCAATTTTTTTTATAAAATAAAGATTGGAGATGGTTTTAATGGGTAGTGAAATAAACTGTATTACACATGTACAACGTTTCGACAAACTTTCATTTTTATCAGGTACAAGTGTTTTGTATGGAGATAGGGATGATTGTTTGACGTTAAGCATAGGGCTACTTAATGGCTTATCTGTACTCTGCCTACCACGAGTATCGAAACGCGATTTTCAGCACTGCAGGTTCGCAGAATTTCCGCTGTGTTACTGGAATGCGTTGATACATTACGTAACATACGTCACACGACCGGACATTGTTTAAAAGTAAATATATCTTTAAAGAGAGGCTGTGTTTTTCAGTTAAGATAGCTTCCTTTATATCCGTTATTTGTCTAACATTACAGCATTTTCTGTGGATATGCTGTGTTTTTAGAGATGATCCGTAAATTACAATGTAATGTTGTGTAGTTGTAATTTTGTGTGTCAGAGTTAATGTTGTTCGTGAGTTACGTTGTACCTTTGTAATAAGTTTTTTTTTTTACTACGCATTCAAACCGTGTCCATACATGATATGAGTGAAAGTAAAATGCTTATTTAAGCTTCACGATTGACTCTTCACATTCCAAGACATCTAATAAAAAATCGATGAGTGAAGCAAGAAAATGTATTGCTATAAAGAGGCTGGAAGGTTCTGTTTTACATAAGACTTGTTTTATAAATGGTAATAAATTCCTTCGTAAAAGTCCATTAACAGGGGGCGAAGTAATGGCAAAAATACCCATAAGAACCACAAAACTGAAAATTTTTATGTACTCACTCACGGTTCCAATGAATATTCACACAAATTTTGGTGAAGATCCATCCAAACTCTACAAAATTTCACTTTTTTTTTCGTTTTATCACTCCAGACATAAGACATCCAATACACTTTTCGTCAGGGCAGTGACCGTTGATTGTTCCCAAACTATTTCATCTTGTTGTTTTCTGTCAACATTTTGTACCTTTTTTATATCACAAGTGTGTGTTTTTCTTATAGCAAAGCCACATCGGACTATCTGCTGTGGCAACCAGGGGATTCGAACGCCTGATTTTAGCGTTGTCAATCCGAAGACTTACTGCTATCCCAGTGGGTGACTTATATTACAAAACAAGGTAGTTGATATTCAAACCAATAATTGTTTTACCTTGTTTTATAACAAATAACGCTGACCTGTCATGGCTGAACGAGTTTAATTAATATTTCATTTCGCTTCGCTATACCTATTTAAACTTTTGTTGTATTTATTGATTTATCTTTAAACTTTTGTTATTCTTGCCAATAGCTAAAGACAAGATCTGATTAATTCAACATAAAATAGCTGTTTAAACGTCACCAGCGCAATATTTAAAAAACTTAATTTTACTAGAAACTTTAAAAAACCTACACAGTAGTACCTCCAATATTTTAACCATTAACTACTAAACCTAATTTTCATTCAATAATAATTATAAATGAATGATATTAGAATACAGCTTGCAGATATAGCTACATTAATTATAAAAAGCACCATGATTATTGACTGGATGGCTGTTGTGATATCAGGAATTCTTTAAAACATTTTTTATTAATTGTTTGTTTCAAGTTCTTGGAATTAGTGTACATTTATTAGTTTTGTTTTAAATATATCGATTAGTGGCAGCTATATGTCGGCAAAACAAAATCTATCTTGTATTTTATTCGAGTGAAGATTTAGAAGTAAATTAACAGAAGAAAAAGTAAATGACAGTGTTTATGATAAGCAGACTGTAGGTGAACCAATCACCTTCTTGATTTCAGTTTCTACTGTTTCTGTCAGTAAACTGAATACCAAACTAAAATCTGAACTCAAATGCATAAGTGTAAAGATAATTATATAAATCGAGGTTTCATTTTCATAAGAACAGTTCTAGCTAATGGGAACATGAAGACAAATAAACGTACAAGGTAGATGGGTAGGACCATCGAGTTCTTTAAGCGACAAGTAAATAAACTTTAAGGGTAAAGCAATTTCAAAACCAGGTCGTTGTTCCATGAAAAGTCTTGAAGCTTCTTTGTAGCATTTTGTCTTTTGGGAATGAGCTTGAAGTCATGCTGTAGGATATTCTACTGTTATGAACCAATCAAGACCACCCATGAAGAGAGGTATGAGAAACCTACAAGCGAGAACCTTTATCACGTGGTAACATAACCAGTCAGTTGTTCAAGGTCAATATGCGCTGGTCGAACTTAATTTTGAACAGATAGACTAAGAAGAAGGTAGATGTAGGAAAGGATGACAAGCAATTATAATATAAAAACTGTGGCTCGTTCTGAGTTAAACAAAATAAGCAAACGCTTCTAGTACGTCGTAACAGATACACACACATAGCACAAAACCTGTTCCACACTAACGTACGAGAACAAAACTACTGAAGCGTTTAAATAACACTTACTAAACATATTTTAAAAAAACATGAATTCTAACCCTGATATGGTTAATTATAACCTAAATTATGTACGAAACTTTACTTAAAAATATTCACACCTATTATTACTGTATACAAGTATGAACAAACAAACATAAAAATAAAACACATACATACACGACACGCTACAAACGAAATAACTACAACACAGGTTTGAATAGCAATTAAAGAAACAATAAAAATACCTCTGGTGAAGATAGCATGTAAGCCATCTTAGTCAGTTAAGACATTTAGCAATTGCTGAAACACCTCTCGGAACTATTTAATCGCTCCCTGCACCTGGGGTACATCCCTGTCTTTTTGAAGCAGAAAAATATTCTTATATTTCTAACAGGTTTAAAGAGGGAAACCAATCAATAAACCATAGAGCTGTAGACCAATCAGGTTGAATCACCCTAACCAGCTGCGTAGGTAAAATTCTAGTAAGAGTTATAAGTACTAAATTAAGTACATATTTAGAGAGAAAATCATAAAATTATCCGAAGAACAGAAGGGTTTCAAAATATTTCGGTAAACCACTGTTAATTAGGTTAACTAAAATAATAATGAAATAAAAAATAGTGCATAATCGACTGTTAACTCGACCTGGACAAATACAATTTGACATTCATATATTAGGTTTGAAATGTTACAGATAAATCTACTGTGAGGGATATAAAATAAAATGTCGAATAAATACGTATAAACGATATGTCATTAACTGATACATATGTTTTTTTTATTTTTGGCTTCAGAATTCGTGGATAATGTAGCAATTTGAAATAGTTACCAAACGTTCTCCATAAATTTACAACTTACGATTAATAGTACGACTGAATACAAGGAAAATGAAGCATAATAATTAGTTTATTAAAAATACAGGTCTTTATGTTCTCAAGATCCAATAAAGCTCGTAAAAAAACTAAAAAAACTCGAGATTCACCTAGATGGAAATATTTTTCAGACTAACACGCCAATTCTAAATTAGTTCTACCCACTTTCAGTAAATCTTAACAAAACAAACTATTGCATGTGCCAGGCCACTTTATCATACATGATAGACATGAACCAAAAACGCTTTTCTCCTGTGTACCTACTTGACCATATTATTACTGTGATGTATTAACTATGTATTATCAGAGTATTAATGTTAAATACATACTTAATATATTAGCAAATGAAGAGGCATTTGGGTATATGGTACTTCGATTTGTGTAATGTCAGGCTGTCCATATTCCAAATGAAGAAAAGTGTATGTTAGTGTAAATGGTCAGCTAGTCATCACCACCATCAAACACACAATACTCTTTTTACCAACGAATAGGGAGACTGACAGAAAAATTAAAAACGCTTTCGCAGTTGAAAGGGCGAGCATGTTTGGTGTGGTAGGTATTCAAACTTTCGACCCTCAGATTACGAGACGAGTGCCCTAACCATCGGTCATGCCGGGCTCTCATGGTAAGAATAATGTAATTATTATTGTGATTTCATACAAATACAGATCCTTCAATTATGTGGTGTTTAGTACTTAACAGTGTTCTAAACCTAATGGAGCCAACTTAAGTCAAAGGGATTCACTAGACCAATAGTGCTGGAGGAAGCAGTCTACATTGCACCAGACCCTTCAAAAACCCTGATCAAGATTCAGCTAATCAACAAGCACATACCACTAGTTTTCTGGCTACTCTTGTCTGACTCATTACAGATTAGTGAGATTTGAGTTTCACTCAAACAGCTCTTAAGAGCGGAACGCGTTTTTGTTCTAAAGGGTTACGAATCATGAACCTTATGTATACTATAATTTTTTTTTCACGCAGAACTTAGCCCTACTTGTGGGTCTGACTGATTAGTGTATTAGTTCCATGCGTACCCTGTTTAGATTTATATAATGGCCCATTGCAAAAGACAATTTCCCACTGTATTTCAAGAATCACTAAAACAAATGTAATAAAACAGATATCTAAAACAAATATAAATTTATTCACCTAAATTGATTACGTTTTCACAATAAAACTAAACATCTAACAGTCTGAAACCTCGTCATCAAATATTACAAATTCCGATACCCGACTATCACAAAACTAACATTTTGAAGTAATATTTGAAAGCAACCAGTAGTAGCATTACACCACTCGACATGAGCAGTAAACATTATAAAATACACATTAAACGATTTATGAGAATAAAGTATAAAGCTGGTCGTAACTTGTAAACAAAACAACGAGGTAACTGTTTGTTTTTTTAATTTCTTGCAAAGCTACATAACGACTATCTGCGCTAGCCGTCCCTAATTTAGCAGTGTCATTACCACCCACCTCCAACTTATGGGCTACTCTTTTACCAACGAAGAGTGGGATTGACCGTCAAATTATAACGCCCCCAAGACTAAAAGGGCGAGCATGTTTCGTACGACGGGGATTCGAACCCGTAACCCTTAACTTAGGAGTCAAACGCCTTAAACCACCTCGATATGCCGAGCCAACAACGAAGGGGGAGGATTACGGTAAAATTTATAAGGCAACAAAGAATTAGTTGGAAGCATTACAGTCTCTTTGTGTTACGCCTAACACTTTCTGTTTTTATATTAAAATAATAATTTTATGAACAATTCCAGATAAATACTAGAATACTAAACTCACTGAAAGCGTATTACTTATATTGGGGGTATATGTTTGGATATATGAAGCTCAACTATAACACTGTGTACAAACAATCCCACCTATCTTAATACATTGAACTGTTTTAATGAGTGTTTTTTTTACACATGTCACGTTCTGTGATCTGAAGATACAATAATGTGGTAAATTTAGAAGATCGTGAAACTTCCTGACGCGACAAAAACTTTTGTAGTCAAAACCAAACGAAAACAAAACGTTCACAATGTTTTAACTGTCAAAGAATTTCTGCAGAATGTAGATGTTTTGCAAAATGTGTTATGGACCTTGAAACACTTGACATAAAAGTCTCTTCTGCACAAATAAACATACATACATATACAATATGTGTTGTACTCTAGTTTGCTTTTACAAAGTCCTTCTTCACGACCTACCAAAGAATACATAATTGATTTTAATGCCCTAATAACACACACATGCACAGGATGGTATAACCTGTCAACAACACAATGAAATCCAATCACCATGACCCTAACCTTTTCTAATTACTCTCTGTGAGCCCATTGCTACTGTTGCAAGAATGATAAGAAACGAAAATTCTATTGCTATGTCGTTAATTTTATATCACAGTACTATTTTCCTAGATGAAAATATCAACTATTCAAAATCAACATTTGATGTAATCTCTGCATGTCCCTGTCAATCCCTCCAAAATTCAGATGGTTTTATTTGAAAAAATAATGAGAAATCGGACAAATTGGTTCTCTACACTAAACAATATGGAATCATCATTAGTCGTGGCACCAGGTATTTTTTTCAGACAGGATTAGAGTAAATTAATCTATGATACCTTTTTACACTTCTTTTTATTAGCTGTATTTCTGTACCTCAACAATATCAAACCTGGACTCTCATACACACGATTCGACATTATCACTCATTAAGATCTTTAGCAGCTTAATCTCAAATTGAAACTATTTTAGGTACGATTAGAGTTATTTAATCCATGAAACCTCGGGCGTGGTCAAATACACCAGTCTAAAGGGTTGGGAATCATGAATCTAAATCTGTAATTAGTTCACAAATCGGTCAAGAGATGACGGAGTTCTGAGTTGAACATTTTTACTGGATAGGACAAAAAGACTTCGTTCCGTTCCATGAGCTATTCAACCCGCATAAAAATATTAGTCTGTGGTTTCACACAATTTGTTTAGCATAGCGTATTATTTCAGACTAGTTCTTGTTTGAGAAAGACTGTAGACAGAGAAGAGTATACTTGGTAGGTGTTTTTTATTGGAGTGCATCTCTCTGAGAAGTGTTTGGGCGATGCTTTTGTCCATTAGCGTCGTTCCAGTATGTCAGACTAGCCTGAAAAAACACATATAATTAATGTATATTAAATCTGTATTTATACTAACTACACCCTAATTAAAGTTGTAATTATAAAATAACCAGGATCCAGAAGTGAGTTTTAGTTCAGTTACTCTAATTCAATTCTCCTGTATGACCACCCAACGCCAACTCTTGGATTACTCTTTTATCAACGAATAGTGAGATTGGCCGGGACATAATAACGTTCCACGGTTGAAAGTGTTCAAAAACTGTTTCATGACATACAACAAATTTCCTTCACTAAACTTCAGTCACACTAATAAGAACAAGTACCTACATCAACAGTTCCTGGGCGACCTTTAAACCACATTGGTATGGTAATTCCCATAAGTAAAGATAATCCAAAGATAACAATATTTTTGAATTAGTAAAGGGCGATAAATTGAACATTGGACAGTACAACTCCCGTTATAGTTGCAAACCTAACACATAAGGTTCCTCCAATAATGCTCCAATCGTCCTCAAAACTTCGAGTATCATCATGGTAACAGCACCATACTGAATAACCCTTCAACTAGCCACATATTGGTGTGAAATTCAATCACATTACAAAATTACTTGAGATTTAAATGTTTAAAATACTGGCGCTTTTTATATATAGCTATTTCAAAAGAATATATTGAATCTAAGAAAATAACAATGCTGTTTAAAATCATTATAGAGGTTAATCTAAATCATTATGTTAAGACAGATTTCGATGTACCTTTGTTATTCCGATTGTTTCAATATTTTCACTGTAAGAAGCCAACGCGCCTCCAGGTCCACAGATACTGGAGAGGGTACAGAAAATTCCTTCAGCAAACATTCTACGGCTTATAGCGCAAACTAAAAGATTAGGAGCAGAATGTATTCGTGCGGGTTTTTAGTAATCTCCTACTGATGTCACTACAAACGCGAATACTTCATGACGAGAGACCCACTTGAAGTAAAGAATGTATCTCGAAACGGCAAGTATGGGTATTAACACTTTCACTTATGAAGCAGAGAACAACGTTTCGACCTCCCTAGGCCATCTTCAAGTTAACAAAGATAGAGTTTTCAAATGACTGTTGCTGGGCACATGTTTTAGGGATGAGGGTTTACAAAGTTGAGAGATTGTAGGGGCATTGCAGTTAGATGTTAGGTTATTTATTAATATAGGTAAAAAGATATTCCTTTATATTGGTTTAGTTTTGGTTTTTGTTGTGGTATAAGTCAGGCTTATTTGATTTTGCGTTTGTTTGTAGTTGTTTCTCTACTAAGTATCTAGGTGTCTTCTGTGGTTATGTAGTTATGATGTGTTTATTTGATTTGCGGTGTTCAAAAACGATTGAATGTGTTTAAAAATAAAAGACGACAGCCTACAATAGAACCGCTTGGGATAATAAAGTTTTGCGAAGGTCGTAGGGAAAATGAAAAGTTGAGTCGTTTATTCTATATTTTGCACAAGCAAATAAGAAAAGAAAAAAACTAAATCAAAAATCATGATTTTAAAGAAAAATGTGTCATTATCTCTTGTAGTTAGTTTTCTTCCGAACTTCTGTTGTTCCTTAAAAATGGTAATTTAAAGAGTAAAACACGAACTACCAGCCATTTGTATATAAGTATTATACAACTGTACACGTAGATAAACAATGCTTTGTACATCATACAATCAGTATTTTCAGGGAGTCGCCCCTTATATTATGTATGATGTGAAGGGATAGAAAACTCAATATACATCATGGAAATATTATTACACACATTCGTTAAAAATTACATTATAATACACACGAAGATTTATTTAAAGGTAAAATTTTATATGCATTTAGTAAGGATTGCGTCTCAATCCAGACATACATTTGCCCATTGTTATGCTTTATATATAGAGTGAATTTGGTTATACAAAAATTATATATGCTCAAAATATTCTCAAAGAAATATCTACGACAAATTCCAACTGCAGCTTAACATTTTACGTCTTGAACTAATACGATCATATAGTCAATAGTTACAGTAAATTATCATGAACCATGTCTGTTAGCTTCTAGCTTTATTTATTATCATTACAATGTATAAAGGTATCTACCATATCAAGTGAGTCTTTGCTCACAGTTAAGCATAAAAACTTAGCAAACAAGATGAATAAAAAATTAGGAATTTAAAAGCCTTCAAGTACGGATCATAAAAGAAGTAAGTAAACAAGGCTGGAGATAATGGAGCCATAATTTGCTCAAACCACAACCCCCTACATTTGGTGGAAACTTGTTTTAAGATAATATATGTTTGAAAAAGGTTTAAGTCGTATAATGAATTTTATTAATAGATTCTGCTTTATAAAAAAAACAACTATCAAAATATAATTGTACAAGGTGCTAACTTGGATATAGGAATACCTGAGCTATAATGAATTGTCCATAAATATTTTCTTCATCATGTCTGGATAAATTTTTGTTTTGAATTTCGCGCAAAGCTACTCGAAGGCTATCTGCGCTAGCCGTCCCTAATTTTACAGTGTAACACTAGAGAAATAACAGCTAGCCATCACCACTCACCGCCAACTCTTGGGCTACTCTTAACCAACGAATAGTGGGATTGACCGTTACTTTATAACGTCCTTACGGCTAAAATGGCGAACATGTTTGGTGCGACCGGGATTAGAACCCGCGACCCTCAGATTACGAGACGAACGCCTTAGCCCACCTTGACTTCTCAATACATAAACCAGGTACCAGAGTAGATCATCTGTACATGAAGATCAGTTTTGGCTGCGTTGTGTGGTTCGAGGGCATCTGCAGCAGCTTGTATGAAACAAAGAACGTTCGCATTTACCATGGTAAGTAACACCTGGAAATAAACTCGTAGTTATTTGTTATTCAACATTAAAATGAATTTTTCTTACCATAATACATTTTTTGTTTTTCATTTTATTAAAAATGTCTAAAAAAAACACAAAGCAATTGAATAGTAGAAGAAAATTTGATATGACTGGAAAGTTGTTTAAATACAAGCGCAGGAATAATATTTGTTGAATATTGTAAAAGAAAGCAAATAATAACATATTCGTTTAGGTGGGCGTTCACTCTTCAGTCAGTTAACAAAAGCATTTTGAAAATACATTCATAATACGACAAATATGTTACATAACAATAAAATAAATTTTAAGTTATTTAATATGATATGCTGTTGTAATATTTATTTCATAGATAAAATACAAATATTTCTGTATTCTTGCATTTGTGATACCTGTTTCATAACACGTTTGTTGTGGTTTCTACTTTGTTTTATAGCGCCACCTTACAACAACAGTCAGCTGTATCTAAATCCCTTTTTGGAAAAAAAAAAAAAGATTTTTACAGTTATACAACTGAACATTTTTCAGTAACACTCAATTAGCTATAGATTTTTTTTTTAACATTAAAGTCAATAATTGAAGTCTTGGTGTATTTTTATCTGAAAGTGAAATGTATGTTTAAAACCTCGATCTATAGGAAAAAGCTTGAAAACGGGTAGTTGTTTGATCTTCCATCCTGTTTCTGTATTGTAATTACAACCAGAAATATTAATATTTCTAAGATTCTGGGAGAAGAGCACAAGAAGGAAAATTGTTCTGAAAACAAACAACAACAAGATACAGTTATTTTAATACTGGGTTGTTAAGACACTGAATACTGAATTGGAAAAGCTTCTTGATATAACGGATTTCAGACGAGTGTTTAATGCTAATATAAATTTGATTTTAGCAGTTAATATTCTCGAGATTAACCACTCTTCTACATTGTTTTCTATGGCCTATTAGTACCTTTTTTGCTTTATGCAGTAATTTTCTTTATTTATATTCCCTGATGTAACTATTTCTAAGCTATGCATATGAATCTAAAAGGTCCATAGTGAGTGTAATATAAATATTTTGTGTACATTACATAAGAAAGTGTCATTCCTGCAGCATATCTACATCAGGGTAAAATTATAAGTTTATAAATGTTTGTGATAACTCGTGAGATTTGTGTGATTTGCAGTATATCACTGTTTTACCAAAATAAATACGAAAACAAGGACAGAATCAACTATTTTTTCAAGTCTCCAGACGAATCACAGCAGAGCACTTAATTTAATGACGAACATAATGAAGTGAATGTAGTTTAAGTTGTGAAAATCATGTTAACTTTAAGTGCCAGTTTCCCATTGCACAACAGATAAGTCTAATTTACACTCCTTGGCATGTTGCTAAACTCTGGCTTTACTTATTATTTAGGTTTCTCACGTTTCTTGATGTTGTTTAAGGTTTAAGTAACCTACTTGGTGAGTTGATATTACTTTTAATTCTATGTTTGATGGAGAAAGTGTAGACACGTTTTATAAAATATTTGGTTGAACTTTCAGTATCAGTCATGACATATTCGTAATTTCTGTTGTTCCAAGAGAAGATAAAAAATTGGGAAAAATTCTTTCAAAACGGTATTATATTGCTATAAATGGATATATTATTTTCCAAAATTTTGGAAAAGCTTTTGGAACTCTACATGAAAGATAACAACAGAAGTAATTTTATTTCACATTTTCATATACTGTTAAAACAGTGTTTCGAAGAGTAGTATTAGAATTTTCTAAGATTGAGTTATGAATTTTCTATTATTTTTAAATCGTGAAACTACTAGAATAAAACAAGTAAATAACTCCTAATGAAAAACAAACTCAGTCACTATCGTAAGATATAGTTTCATTCTTACAAATGGAAATGATCCCTGATAAACGAAAGTTATTTCAGGAAAGCATTTTGGTTGTTTGATGCCTTTACTTTTATTTAGTGTCTTCATAACAGGGATGGGTAGCTCCATGGCTACTGGCCACATGTGGCCAGTGGATAGTACAATTGTGGCCAGCTCGAGCTTAGGAATAAACCTTTTCCATAATTTATTTTTTATTGCAAGTTTGGATATCAGCAACTGCACTGCCTAACGTCATCTTTGATATCGCGCGTTACATCACTGCCACAGACTCCGCCCATTTTGTAACGTCAGTCTCGTTTAGATGTTTGTTTTGCATGCGCTTGCGAACATATTTTTATTGCGCAATTTTCAAGTGTTTAAATAAGTTTTGTTTTTAATTCCATAAAATGGATAAGTGAGTAATTCGAAAACAAAGAATTCAGATGATGGTGAACACTTAGAAAATTAATTTAAAAGATAATTTAATTGATTCTGGCATAACTGCTGAAAAGAGAATGACACGTGACTAGAAAAACGTGAAACGAGAATTTAATGAAAGATGGAAGATAAAACTTGCAGTGATTGAAGTAAATATCAAGCAAAGGTGTGTTTTGTGTAACAAAGTTTTTAGGAATAATAAAATATACATCCTTAAGCAACATTTAAAAATTTTTCACAACGAATTTAATGTAAAATTTCCAGTTGATAGCAAAAATCGTATGAATGAAATTAGCCGTCTGAAAGCACAACTTCATGAACAAAAGGAAGGCCTAAAAATATTTTTACAGCGATAGTACTAGTTATGTTAGATAGCTATAAAGTAGCTTGTATCCTAGCTCAAAAATAAATCATTATTTTGATGTTCAACTAGTAAAAGAAATATTCATTGTGATCATTGAAACTATGTTGGAGAATTATGATTCAAAAATAAAAGATGATATTCTTCAAAATGTAAATAATTTACAATTAAGTCGAAGAATAATTGTCCGCATAATGCTCGAGTTAGCGAAAGACGTAGTTAAATAGCTGCTTGAGAAACTAAAACACTGTTTGTATTTTTCTTTAGCACTAGGTGAGTCAACAGATGTTAGTGACACTGCACAGTTGATATTTTGGGCTCGATATGTTACTTCAGATCTTCAAGTCGATTACGACATCCAACATGTGGAAAAACATCTTTGAAAAATTTCTTGACTTGTTAAAAAAATTCAATCTGGATTTTAAAAAATTGGTTTCTGTCACAATCAACGGTGCTCCCACCAAAACTGAGGCGAAATTAGAATTTGTTTCTCTTTTGAAGCAAAATTTAATTGAAAATGATATGAAGTCTGCGAAGAGGTAAAATAATACGCGAGCAATCAGTCTGTGCCCGGCATGGCCGAGCGCGTTAGGCGTGCGACTCGTAATCCGAGGGTCGTGGGTTGGCATCCCAGTCGCGCTAAACATGCTGCCCTTTTCAACCTTGGGGGCGTTATAATGTGACGGTCAATCCTACTATTCGGTGGTACAAGAGTAGCCCAAGAGTTGGCGGCGGGTGTGATGACTAGCTGCCTTCCCTCTAGTCTTACACTGCAAAATTAGGGACGGCTCAGGTTTCTCCTCCTGGCTGGGGGCTGTGCAGTTGGCTAACAATTTACTCACTTAAAAAACCAGCCTGTAAATAAATCCGCAAGCGATTGCGGCCCTATGTTCCTTCATGGAATCGAGAGGCATAATAATAATAATAATCACAGTCTATTCATTAATTTCAATTAAAACTAAACCTTTTTGTGGAACAATTGAAAAGCATAATTTCACATATTTGGCAAAGTTGAGTAATTTTCTAGAAATAATAAGGACTATGATTTCTCTCATGCTAAAGATGATCTCTGTGTAACCTGGATCAAAAATCTTTCTTAAATATTTGAATTACAATGGTATTGCTTTGTTTGTTGCTCAGAAGAAAGCAGTAAAATGAGATATTCTTGCTTTGCTCAACGCAGGATGAAATTGCTTTTTGTGTAGCTTTTACTCTACAATAAAGAAACCAAGTAATTAAACATGTATTTAATAGTATGCACAATAAAGTTACAAAAATATCATAAACCAAATTATAGTAGCTCGTTTTACTTTACACGTGAAGTAAGGTAGAATTAAATCAATATTTTATCTAAATCTATTCTGGTGACTATGTGTATTAAAGTATTCTTGCCTGTGTGTTGCACATGTTCCGCCTGTTCTTCAAATTTGTAGAAGGTTCGTGAACGTAAGAATCAACAATATTTGCTATACGAAAGCGTGCTATAACATTTTTGAAATTTCTATAAACTCAAAAGATTCCTTTTAAAAAGCAACTAACCGAGAAACGGAAGAGGAGTATTATTATTGGTTGGTCAGCTACAGCCAGTGTGCTATAGGCCTTGGAAGCTATAATTGTCATGAATGCCTATTAATCGGAAAACTACAGAATTTGACCAGGATGTTTATGAATTTCAACTTCGATGAATTACTTCGGACGTTATTATATCTACGAGGACATTAAATAACTTTTTTGCTAAGAAGTGAGCTTCTAATCGGTGTGAGGTTGGCCAAGAAAGACATCGTCAATATAGCGAGGTTTATGACAATATCAACTCATAATTAATTAAGTGCTTATATAATCTGAAGCGAGAGTTGAAAGTGTCATAATTATATCAAGGATAATATTTGTGTAAATAAGAATGTTACAGCCCTCTTTTGAAATTACGAAAAACTAAAGTTGGAATAAACATTCAAATTATTTGAAACGATTTCATATGCTCGTGCGAATAATATAGACCGAATAAAATAATAAAAATTAAGACATGTTCATTAACAGGCTCACAACTTTGTATAACAAATATAGTGAAATGGTTTAATACATATGTCTTTTCGTATAAATAAATAATACTTTTTAAAATTATTTTAAGTTCGAACGTTGGATATAGCTCTGGTTGGGAAATGTTCCGACCAATCTTAGTGAAGCTGTTGTTAGATATCATCGGAAGTGACGAAAATATCTGTAAGTTCTGAATTTCATAAAAGGCTACACGAGGGTGATCTACGCTAGCCGTCCTTAATTTAGCAGTGGAAGACAAGAGGGAATTTACTAATTAAATCCATTTTCTCTGTTTAAAGTAAGAACAAAAAACGCTATTATACTTACAGATTTACATTTAATGGATTGCTGGGGCTGAATTCACGATAACTTGTTTAGTCTGTTATGGTCGGATTTTTTTTCGTTGTTTCGAGATATGTATTTCTGGACATCTTAGGAATTAGGCTCAATTAATTATCTAGGAAAAATGAATCAATCTTTTTTTGTACATCAGATTAAGAAATTTGACACTGATATTTTTGATTAGACGAATACGTGTATTTAATTATACATCTAGAGACCAAATTACAAAAAAAAGGTAAATGTATTAATGGTGTGTTTGTTTTGCTATGGCACTTTACGAAATACATAATCTTGTGAAAAAAACATTATCTGGTCCATACAGCAGCTATTAGATAAGTTATTTATTATCTGTGTATTTATAATGTATTTTTGTTATAAAATTGAAAGATTATTGTTCCATCTTCTTCTCGAATATCGAATAGTAGAAATTCACAACAGGTCAATTAAATTTGGTATAAATGTATTTTGTAATGCATAAAGATAATTCACAATACAGTTTGTACAGATATAAGTAATATTATGATCTAATATATGAATGAGACTTGAAATTAATAAACCAATTCTCAATCAGCTTCTGTAATTTGTTACGCAGTTTGATTTTTTTCTCAATATTTTAAAGGATCTGGGGCAAAGTAGTATCTTGACTATTAATTTTAGATATTATTTGGAAAATGTGCTGTCTTTATTTATAACATTTGCCTGATTGTCTAGTTTTACTGCATTTTAGTTTGCAAGAAAGTAGTTTTACGAAGATGATATTTCCTTTAATGTTGGTCCAAAAAATATTTTACATTCACAATTCACTAGTTTTTAGAGTATTTAATTTGCCGTAAAAGTAGTTTTTACAAATACGATATTTAATTAGTTCGCTATATCATTGTACTGCTACTATTTTTAAAAATTACAATTTTATTTATTTTTTACATTTTCACTGTTTTAGAACGGAACATAGAAGAAAATCTTCAGTACTATGATAAATCTCTCTTGCTGGCTTCTGATTTAAAAAACAAAATGAATCACTGCAGCGTTTTGTGGTTATTTAATGTTTTATAAAGAGAACATTTTCACTACTATCTCTTTTACTGGAAGTATGTAAGCCTAATGAATCTTAAAATGTATATGAAAATTATTAGTTGCTTGTTTACTTGTAGTTCTTTCGTCTAAATGTTTTGTTTCAGAGTTCTAACAATAGTATCGATCATTTACTTTAAGGCAGTAAAATATAATTTATTTCAGGAAAGTTATAGTACAATAAAACGTGTTAATTAACTGAAAATCAGTTTCACAGTCTTGTTTATGACTAACATATCAAATCATGGAAAATGGCCAAACTAATACACACTTATAGTGACTTCAAATATTCTAACTGAAGAGACGATCGCAGCTTCTGTTTTGTTTTTTTAAGAGTCAATTAATGTTACGATTATTATTCTTTTGAGGCTAAATTTTTAAAATAACGTTCTTACATTACAAATTAAATATTCTACTCGTATGTTGGACTGATAGGAATGTATTTGAAAATTTTATATATTTTAGTTACGTTCATGCTGAACGGGATGTTATAGGTTTAAGGTGACGACAGTGAAAACTGCTTCAGTCATATTATGTTCAAGGTCGTGCTCTCTCCATTTCTTAAGTCCTCTTTCTTCGTCTGTCCCTGAAATTGATACATTCATGTCATAATTTATTAGTTTTGAGAGTAAGTTAAATGTGTTATTGTTTTTATTCATCTCTTTGATTACGTGTTTACTGATTTATATATAATATCACATTTATTGTTAAAATACATAATATTTTCTCTTGTTTTTCACGTGAAGGTAGTGAATGTTATACCTCCTATCAGAATGACAAAAAGATTGTAAATACAGCCTGTAATACTTCTCATACAGTTGATGCTTCCTAGTTGCTCAGCGCTGAATAAAAAGACACAGAACAGACAGATGGTTGTATAGATTTAATACTTTGTATAAAACAAAACTCGGATTACGAGTCTGGTGCCTTAACCGCCTGGTCATGCAGAGCTTGTGTTGGTGTTATGTAAAAAGCCACACAATGAATTACTATCTACTACAGATATTAAAACCGAACTTTCAGCGCCATAAGCTGTTTCATTCTCTGTGACTTTAAAGATGTACTTTATTATAACATAAACTGAATATTTTATGAAATATTTATATTTATATAAAGGTCTCAGGGGCTTACACGTAAATCTGAGACGCTAAACATCGTGATTTGATACCCATAACGATCACAGTCTAGAAGGCTCATTGTACACCTTAGTGATTAACAACAACAACAAAAAAAGCGTCTAGACAAGTGTAATATTGTGCATATTTTATCGTAGTTGATTTTTAGTTGTTCTGTACGCTGTTTATTCTCTCTAAATTGCATAAATTTGGAAATATTTCCGAGAGTTTCGTGTCTGTAGTCATTCTGGTCGTTGTTATTGTAACATCAAAAGGCATTTAAAATCGTCTACATAGTTTTTGAAATAATTTGTTTATTTTGCTTGTTTGGAATAAATAACAGAGTTACAAGACCGGTTTTGGAACCCGGTTTTTAGCAGTATAAATCCGCCGATATACGGCTATGCCACAAGGGCGCCTTTGAAATAATAAGATTTTAAATAATTTGAGAATCAAATTGTTGTCTTTAAACCACAGTTTTGAGAAGTAAGTGAGTTATATTTAAATATCACTTTGTTTATTATTATGACACCATTAAATCATACCTTTATTTAAACAGACCCAAGACAGTATTATGATGTTAGTAGGTTAAAATGGAAATAGGTGACTGAATTATCAGAAACGTTATGCTAGAAATGCAAGATTTTTTTTGTTTCGAAAGTTATGCAGAATAAAATTGTAATGTTTTGTACAGCTACAATAGAATATAAAAATAACTCAATATTTCGAGAATGAAAAGCTAAAAAAACAAACTCTAACATAATGCTGTATTTGGTTTATTCGCGATCTCTCGAAAGAATGATCTTTGATCTGGTAGGGAATTGTCTAACACAAACGCAATGAGTACACCGACAAAGAACTGTAATGAGGTGCTACGTCAATCCCTAAATGAAACTAAATAAATTTTAATAATAAGATACAATTAGTTTAACCAGCCCGTTGTAGCTCAACGAAAATTTTACAAACTGACGAGCTGGTTCTGTGGTA
Organism: Tachypleus tridentatus; assembly: GCF_004210375.1. NCBI lineage: Eukaryota > Metazoa > Arthropoda > Merostomata > Xiphosura > Limulidae > Tachypleus > Tachypleus tridentatus. The sequence continues at coordinate 20,944,135 of NC_134827.1, forward strand.
ACTAGGTAAGTCTCAACCATCTTATAATATTATAAGAATCTTCCATTTTGTGTGAGACAAACCGCTATAACATATTTTAACACATTTGGTGCCCTGTATGTTTTGTAAGTTGTGGAGCATTGAACCATTAGTATTATCTAACAGATTATTTTAGAAACTGTTTCATAACTTTACAAAAAAAAAATTGCTCTATCAAATTCCAGTATCGTCCCTAATTTAACAATGTAAGACTAGAGGGTGGGCAGCTAGTCATCACCACCCACCGCCAAACCTAGGACTACACTTTTAACAACGAATAGTGGGATTGACCGTGATATTATAATGCTCCAACAGCTGCTAAAGTGTACACGTTTGGTGTGACAGGAAATCGAACCTGTAACTCACATATTACGAATATAGAACTTTAATCAATGGAAAGAGCACTCATAACTAAAACGATAGCCATTACAACATAAGTTTTATTCCACTTTGTCATTAAGAGAAGCATATGATGAGCAAGAATGACCCACGCCCGAAGGGAAGAATATGTTTGATGTGAAGGGGATTCGAACACGCTATATCTACATAACGAGTTGAGCTTCCTACTCACAGGGACGTGCCGTCCCTCTAATCAAATAGACAAACACATATCAACGGTTGGAAAAATCTAAACAAACATTACTCTGAAATTATTACAGTTTATGGCGGCTGGAAAAGGTAATATATTTAAAGAAATTGTAAGAAATACTATACCATTTCTGAAAATAATTTCTCTAATATTTTATTTTTGCTATCATGTTTCTAAAAATTACAGCAACCAGAAGGGTACAAATTATAATAAATATGACATAAACATAAAATATTAAAAATTATTTTCACAATTGGTATAGTATTTCTTAGTTTGATTGATTGATTGATTTAGTGTTTTATGGCACAAAGCAGCGAGATTTCTTAGTTTAATTTATAAACAAAGAACTGATATGTTGCGATATCTTTACATCCGATTATGCCTTACCTTTTGTTCACTGTTGTCGGGATTTCTTTTTATGCGATGTATTTTTCGCCCTACGTATAAATATTCATACATTTCAATATAAAAAAAAATTAGAAAAATTTCATTATCATTTGCTAAATATTCACTTGTCTTGTTCTACTTCTAAATATTTTACACACAAACACCCCAGAATTCAAACCAAATGTTAATGTTTTTTTTTAATTTTATGGTTTAAAAAATCTATAATAAGACTGAAAAAAGCTCCACTGTCAAACCACATGAGAACATTCTAATTGGGGACCATTATTAACAGATGCTGTTCAGTATTATTGTTGTTCACTACAAGGTGCCTGTTTGTGTTGTTATAATTAAAAATTTAAAACACAAATATATTAAAAGCTTATATTTCTAAAGCATCCGTAACATGGCCAGGTGGTTAAGACAATCGACTCATAATCAGAGATTCGGGGGATCAAATCCCGTTGCACCAAACATGCTCGCCCTTTCAGCCGTGGGGGCGTTATAATGTTTCGGTCAATCCCACTATTCGTTGATAAAAGCGTAAACCGAGAGTTGACGTTGGGTGGTGATGACTAGCTGCCTTCTCTCTAGTCTTACACTGCTAAATTAGAGACGGCTAGCACAGATAGCCATCGTGTAGCTTTGCCCAAAATTAAAAAAAGAAATAAAAAAAATTCTGAAGTAGGTGCTTTTACATTTCTTTTGGAGGCATAATAATCAAATGATTTGATTTTTGAAGTTAATATTTAAGTGTTAAAAAATCCAAAATTTCATACTTGTATATTTTCAATGTGTTCATTGTTTCACTTTTTAATACTTAATGAAAACTTTTAAGTTTTAATTTACCCAAACCATTCGCATTACCATATAGTAGTGTGTTGTCTGTCAGTCAGTCAGTAGACACTTCAATGACGCCGAGTAAGGAAAGCTAATAGTTACAGGTTGATAATGTCGCTACGTCAGTTAAAAGTACACGTGTTGTGTGTTTTCTTATAGCAAAGCCACAATGGGCTATCTGCTGAGCCCACCGAGGGGAATCGAGCCCCTGATTTTAGCGTTGTAAATCCGTAGACTTACCGCTGTACTAGCGGGGGGCAGTACACGTGCCACGAATCACGTTAATAATTATGAATTATATAAGTTACAATATAATGTTACATATGAGCTTTAAAAACAAGAAGTAAAAATATTTGTTCCTTTATTTTGGCCACATTTTCTCTTAAAACAGAAAAATTCCGAAGACGCTGAGAAACTATATTTAATTTTTAAAACACACCTTAACCTTTTGTTGTTGATTTTTAAAATATTTTGAAAATGGCGATATATGCAATAAGATTCTGTTTCCTAATAAATAACTTACCTTTGCTGCTTTTAAATGAAGAATCCATAAATGTAATTGAGTTTTTGGAAAATATAAACCACTCGAACAAAATGCCATAAAAACATTTGAGGTGGTCAGTATTTTTACTTTACAAACTAGTCGTGCCGAACGTTAAGAGTTATAAATTAAACAATAAACACTGTAATTCCTATCACTCACTATACACGTCACGCCCAGCATCTGAAAACGCCAAACAAAACATTTAATAGATTGAGATAAATCAGAATGGTGGGTCTGCTGTACAATCATTTTTCACATCTTGAATACCGATTTGACCACAAATGTGATAGACATTTTAAACCGTGACGAGTTTTCGTATGTTTTTAGGATTTGTAAAAACAAATCAAATTACTTAATGAGTTGTAATTTAAAAATGTTCTATGAAACCTAAACCTGACGAGAATGTTTCCATCGACTATACACCTGAAAACGAGTCAATAATCATTAAAAAAGCAAACAAAAGTTCTTTACAGTCTTGTATCTCAGAACGACTGGTATGGATATTAACACTTTTACTGATCAGCAGAGAACAATGTTTCAGCCTTCCTAAGTCATCTTCAGTTTAAGAAAGAGAGAGTTTGTAACTGACGGTTGCTGGGCACATATCTTATAGACGAGAGAATAAACGGGCAAGGGATTGTAGGGGGCGTTGCAGTGGCATGTTAGGTTATTAATTAATTAGTATTGTTTGTTTGTTTGTTTTTGAATTTCGCACAAAGCTTCTCGAGGGCTATCTGTGCTAGCCGTCTCTAATTTAGCAGTGTAAGACTAGAGAAAAGGCAACTAGTCATCACCACCCACTGCCAACTCTTGGGCTACTCTTTTACCAACGAATAGTCGGATTGACTGTCACTTTATAACAACCCCACGGCTGAATGGGCGAGCATGTTTGGCGTGACCGGAATGCGAATCCGCGACCCTCAGATTATAAGTCGCACACCTTAACACGCTTGGCCATGCCGGGCCTAATTAATTAGTATAGGTATAAAAGTGTTGCTTTATATTGGTATAGTTTTGCTTTTAGTTGTGGTATAAGTAGGGCTTTTTTGATTTTGCGTTTGTTTATATTTGTTTCTCTACCAACTATCTGGGTGTTTTCTGTGGTTATGCTGGGTTTATTTGATTTCCAGTGTTCAGAAACGTGTGAAGGTGTTTCTCTTTTCTTTTTTGTTCTTTGAATCTAATGTCTATTTTTCTGTTTGTTTCTCAAATATAGAAGTCGTGGCAGTTGTTGCATTGTATTTTATAAATAATGTTTGTGTTGTGTTTGTCAGTGAAGACTTCAGTTTTGTACATGGCTTTTGATTAAATTTGGTATTTACCGAATGTTGTGTTCTGTTACGAGTTTTATTTTTAAGTGTTGTTATTTTTTTCGCTGATGTCGGGAACATATGGTATGCAGTTGTATAATATTTGTTGTATCTTGGAATTTATTATTTTTTTGTTTGTTGTTGGTCGAGGTGTGTGCCGATATTTTTTTCTCAGTTTTTTGAGGAAATTTGTTAATGTTGATGAAGTGTTGTTTTATTCGGTGGATTTAATTATTAATTTTATCGGGTGAGCAGTTTTGTGGCTATATTTAGTTGGTTTCTTGATATGTTGAATTTTTGTTTTGTTTCATGTGCTAAGACCCAGGGTATGTGTAAATCATAATGAGTGATTTTTCTGTGGATTTCTGTTTTGAATTGTGTATCGGTTCTTGTGATAATGAGGTTGGGAATTGCTATTTAGTTAGGTTTTTCGTATTCACAGGTGAAGTTAATGTTGGGATGTACGAAGTTTATGTGATTGAAGAAACTAAGTGTGTGCTGAGTAGATGTGAATCCAGCAATTGTATCATTAACATACCTGTACCATTATAGTGGTGGGTATAAGGCTCAATTAATCTCTCCAGTCTTGCTCATAATATTATTTACTTATAATTATATAAGTAAGGCTCGTTCGTGAACAGGCTTACAACGTTGTATAACACATATAGTATTATGGTTTAATATAAATATCTTTTCGAATAAATTATTAATTCATTTTAAAAGTATCTTTAATTCGAAAGCTGAATTGTTCTTCTCCGTGATGACGAAATGTAATTTATCAAGAGTTATAGAAGTAACAGATACAGATACTGATGGGACATGTTGACCACAACTATGAATCTGTGGACATATTTTCCAACTAATTTTAGCATAACTGTTGACTGAACTAGATGTTTCATATACCGCGTTCTTCAGTCGTTACGAAGTAGGAAGAGAAACGTAATATCAACAGAAGTAACAAAACTCTCACTTTCAAAATGGAAATTTTCTTTAACTTAGAAATAGATTTATGTTATGGTTAAGAATAAAACGTTATTTTTTAATTGATTTGTTGTTATATATTTATTTTAATACTGATATTTGCTTTAGTTAAATATATGTCTAAAAATGCATGTATTGTATATTATTAAATGTGTATTGAGAAATTTCCGCCTCTCCTATAAATCTGTAATAGATTCACGAGTGTATGAATCAACAATCAACAACGTGTGTATTTATTAACTAGAAACTGCTAGTATTGTTACCAAGTGTACTTTTGATAATCTTGCTTAAAGTGAATAAATCGACATGCCAAAAAACAACCGAAGATTGCTGGTTTGCTGCATTTAATATATTATTAACCTCGAGAGCCATAAGTGTGATAAATGTTTATTAATTGGGACACTGCAGATATTTGACCAGAAACGTTTAAAGAATTTAAACAGTATAAACCGTTTAACTTCAGTGAATTAACTTCGGATGGTACCATTTCTACGAGGATGTTTTGTAACTTCGGCTGTTAAACTAACGTGAAAGCAGCAAAGAACAGAACTAGCTGCTACTTGTAAGTGAACTGTACTCATATGCCTTCGAAAGGGATTCGCTCATCGTAAACTGTTGATAAAATATTCAATTGCACACTAGAAAAAAGACCAAGTACTGTTTGAAGCTTTATAAAACTTTTGTGTATAAATCATTATTTGTAATGACTATTACAATAAATTGTGTTGTTGTTTATATATTAACATATATATGTGTTAAGAAAAAAAACTTCGTTTATCATTCTTCTTGGACAATATCATAAATTTGATATATATATATATATATGATATTTAATTAATTTCTAAATGTGAATTACAAGTTAACTCGGTTTCAGGCTATTTGAAATCATAATACGTAGCATAAAAAATTGAAGACTCGTTCGAGATGAATTTTATTACATAACAATTTAAAATGTTATTTGAAATCTCTAATAAACTACTTCAGACGAATATGAAAGACAAGTGTGAAGTCTATTTGGATTTCTGTCATTTTTATCAGCGTTTTCAATTTTGTTACTTATTTTTGAAATTGTATGATTTTGATCACGCATTTACGCTTAACTGTCCTACACGACACGATAGCCCACACTTTAAGTAGTGTAGCCAAATTCCAACATTAATCCAAAAATTTACCTACCTAGTTACAGCAGTTTAGGAAATAAGATCAGAAACATACATACGCGTAAACAAATAACGAAAACAACTACAGAGCAGTATCATACCAAGGAAGATATCATATGTTGTTTTTGGTGTCTGGTACTTAGGTGTTGTGAAGTAATGCTAAGTAAAGAGTCAACATGTTACACTGACATTTTCTAAATTAAGCGATTCACAGTATATGTGTAGTAATTACAAAAACACATTCCACAGTGGGGTGTCTTGTGAGAGATACAAGAGCAACTGTGATATTCCGCTATTTGAAGAGCAGAAAATAGGCCAAGAATACTGCCCTCTACTTGTGTATTAGTTAAAAAAGTACTGATGGCAAACGCAGATAAAAATTCTGTTTATTTACAAGAAATTTGTAAAATAAATTGCAGTGACATCTAGTGATTAATAATCCAGTATTTTATTAAATATTGACTATCTGCTGTTTTTATTTCTTGTAGAACCATTCATGAATTAAATAATGATTAAACTTGTGAATTCTCCTTCTTTTAAGTCATTAACAGCAACATAATATTTATTTTCATACAGAAAACACTTTATTCAGAAATAACAAATTTAAAATGTTTTTATATAATTTCTGTTAATACGGTAAAGATCGTTGAAACCTTAATGTTTCAAACACAAAATCTTGTATCAACGTCATAATCCTTGACAGAAAGTTATATTTTCAAACATTTTATGTTTGTAAGAGTTTAATTTTTTGAGTGAATGACACTTAAAAGTATTTATCTTTGTATATTTTTAAGCTTTGTAGATTATAAAGTTTTTCTGCCTTCGATTCCCCTGTGTGGGCTCAGCCGATAGCCCGATGTGGCTTTACGATAAGAAAACAAACAAACAAACTCACAAGCTTGCAGAATACCAACTTTGATACATATGTTCGGGTACCACTAATGTAGTTATTGAAATAACTGGGGGGTAATTGAGACTTGTGAATCACGACGAGAAAGAAGCAGTTGAGGAGGAACATTGTTTGCTGGTAGTTGTAATAAACACGACATTGTAGCATTATAACCTGATTTCATTTTCAAGAAAGCAAAGTTATGTAGTTAGAAAAATAAAAAGTAAATAAGTGAGTGGATATTCTGAAAAATTATTTCATATTGCAAGGTGTTTCGCAAACTAATCAGAAAATGAAATTATAATATATCACATATCTACTTCGGAAAATCCGAATAGTTTAATATTTGTAACTTAAAACCACCTGAAATAATATTTTAAGGGAAATACTTGCAACGTTGAAATTTGTTCGGTTTATTCACAAATTGTCAAAGGAATGGAATTGTCTGCTATGGAATTGTCTAAAACAAACGCAATGAGTCCACCAATGAACACACTGGTATTCAAGAGAACTGTGATGAGTTGGTTTACTGCGTCATTCCCTAAACGAAATAAATTTGTATTTCTTTCTGTGTATGTTTTTTTTTTATTAAAGGCTACCATCGTACATTGTGAGAATCACAAGATAGTATGTTCTAATTTGTAGTTTGATATGTTATGTCACTTAAAAGCATGACTGTAGTTTATCAGATGAAGAAACATAAAGGTAACAAAACATGTGATTAATCAAAAACATATAATAAACATAAAAACGAGTGATAGATATAAAACAAGATAAATATCTAATATTCTGTAAATCCAGTATTAAATCGTTACTAATTAAAGTCTGTATGTGGTCCGTATTGGGATGTGAAACTCTTTATCACTCTCGCAACTTCCTTTGTCTTCTAAGTACATTAAACTGATATGTCAAAGTTTATAAGCATTTGACTTTTATAATAATATGTCAAGATACATTCAGCTTTATTTGGCGGTTGTTTTTTAAAGAAGTCTTCAAAAATGGTTCACTAATAATTAGAAAACCTTAAAATATAAACATTTTTGTAAAGTTAATCTTAAAACTGGTTCATTTGACTTGGCAGTGACTATGATGACGTTTATAAATTATACGTAATTCTCTTAAATTTGATAATTTTTTTATACATACTCACTTGAATACGCGTAGGCCCAGGCAATTTCTCTAGTAAATGAATAACTTGTTCTGGAACATATATCTTGCATGAAGACATGGGATGCTGAATATTGCTTTAATTATAAAACATTTCTATTTTTAATAATACTTTGTTTTAACAGTTTAAAACTTATGTGTGTGCATAGAGTAACAGAATGATTTAGATTTTCCTGATGTGAGTATTGGTATTTTCAACTTGAATAACACATTATGTGACTCATGAGCTAAATGACCAGGTTAGAGAACCATAAGATTCAACCAAATTCATTTTTTAATTTGAAATATCTGATAGATAAAAGGAGAAACAGTTGACAGCACTCACCGCCTGTGCGGCTACTCTTAGCCGAACATTAAGACTTGACTGCCACAGTTATAACTCCACTATATCTTGCTGAATGTGTTCTTCTGCATATTGTAACTAGAATCTTGGACCTCCCGATTTGTAAGTCGACACACGCGTTAACCACACTACGTTCTTTTCTAAAAAAAAATGTTATTTGAGTTCTGTGCTTCTGAGAAATATCCAAATAAGAAACATCGTATTCGGGAAATGTGAACTGTTTTGTTCAATTCTCTTTTTATAACAGTTATTTTTCTATTATTCTAAGTTTGTTGGAAAATATTTTATTTGAAATTTCGTTACGACGTAAAAAATTAATTTATTAAGAACTTTTTAATGGGATACAAGAAAACAATTCTCATGTAAAGTTTCTTTATTGAAGTTTTTTTCCTATTATCCACAGCGTTGTTTTCTACATTTCAAAATCCCCTTTAAACTATGACTCAATGTCGTCTTCCTCATTTTGCTAGATAAATCACTGTTAATTTATTTAGCGTATTACGTACAACGTATTAAATTTGTGGCGCTCTGAACCACCTGTATTATATAAAAGATGATTTATTGGTATAAAAATATTAGGTAAAATTGTACAAGCATAATATACGAGGGGTTTCGAATTTCGGTACCACTGGTGGGCAAAGATTTGAGCTTAACAACAAACCAAACAAACAATGCACGCTTCTTTCATAAAACTTCGATCACATTCATAAATAGTACGTACCTACATCAACAGTAATTGGATGACCCTTTAACCATTCTGGTATGGTTATCCCAATAAATAAAGATAATCCAAGAATAGGAATATTTCTGGATGACTGCAAGTCTATAAATTGAACATTAGACAGTCCAACTCCTGTAACAATTGCAAACATAATACAGAATATTCCTCCAATAATGTGCTCAAGAATAGTGTTGAAGAAGGCTCCAAACTTCTCCAAAACAGAAAATAATATCATGGTAATATCGCCACACTGAATAACCCGTCGACTAGCCAACTGATTGTCAGAAAAAGTAAGAAAATTACAAATTTTTAAAGTATCAACAATTATACTACATGCAGACTGCTCAAAAATTAAAGGAATAAATTCGTTTTTTTATATAATTTATCTCAGTGTTCCAAATGTGATAATATTTTTTTATATTTTTAAGTAATTTGCCTCATTTAAGTTTTATCTGTATCCATTTTTTAATGTGTGATGAACAGTAGAACATGGAGAATTTTTTTTAAATTACAAATACCCTGCCTGAGAATGAACCCATTGCCGATAACACCGGCAAAATGCCTCACAATGGGTTCCAGAGTTTCGTCTCTGTATCGTCGTGCGTTCAGAGCAGCCGTGTCGAGCATGAGTAAGTCCGTGAGGACACCCAAACATATGCCTGCCCAGACCATTACAGAACCTCCTCCGTAAGAGTCGACTTGCACAATGTTACAGGCAAAAAATCTCTCTCCTCAGTGTCTCCACACTCTCACACGTCCATCAGCACGAGATACAGTGAATCTGCTCTCGTCTGTTTACAGCACATTGGCCCATTGACGAAGTTTCTATTCCAGGTGTTGACAAGCAAACTCCAACCTGGCCGCAGTGTTTCATGCCATCAGAATAATTCCTCTTGCAGGCAGTCTGGCTCTAAGGCTTCCTTCGTGCGAATTGTTTGAGTCGATACACTGGTTCCAGTGGAATGTTGAAGGTCATTTCGCAGTGACCGCGCCGTAGCTACCTTTTCCGCAGAGCAGTAGTCACGATATAGCGGTCCTTCCCATGACTGTTGTGCAGCGATAACGGCTTTGACCTGGTGTCCTGCCATAAGAGTTTGTCTCCTGGTAGCGTCGCCAAAGTCGATTGATGACGCTTAGTGACACACCGACGCGCTGTGCCACCCTCCTTTGGGTCTGACCATCCTTCAGTATCTGGACCGACCTGGTCACCTCATTCTCTGTCAGATGGTGCCTGACTTCTTGGGTACACAAGGTGAAGGTACACACTGACAAAACAAGCCGCAAAAGATCCGTGTTGGTGTTTGTTTCGAGAACTAATGAGAAATGCATAGTTTCACCTAACAGTCTTATATAGGATACCTTGAGTTGTATTCTCCTTGAATGATGTGAGTTTCGTTTGAGTTGCTTCAAATTTCACTTGCAAGCTTAAAAATACACTTTTAGACGAGCGGATATGTTTTCATACATAAATTTAGTTATGAAAAAATGTAGTGAAATATGTTCTGTACTTTCATTTTTTTTAGTTGTATATATATATATGTGTGTGTGCGTCTCAGATTAACATAGTATGTCCAAGGAAGTAACCATATAATTTAAAATCATTACACAAGTAAATAAGTATCGGTTTAGCTAATATTTCATTCATTACACAAAGGAAAACAATATACCAATAAAGGTGAACCTAAATTATTTTAAAAGACGAAACTTCGATATACTTTTGTTACTCCGATTGCTTCAATATTTTCACTATATGAAGTCAGTAAGCATCCAGATCCCCTGACTCCCGAGGGGATACAGGAAATTCATTCCGCAAAAATTAATTTAGATATTTTATTTATTTAGCTACAGAAATTTATAATTAAAGTCTTAGTGTATGTTTATAGAAAAATGGAATATTCATGAACCGTGATTTAAATGTATACTGACTGGGAAAAACTTGAAAAATGGGAACTGTTTGATCTTCCATCCTGTTTCTTTACTGTTGCTGGAATATTAATGTTTCGGAGATACTGTGAGAACAGCACAAGAAGGAAAATTGTTCAGGAAATTCAACAAGAACAAAACAAGAATTGGTATCTAAATGCATATTGCTTTTGCACTGATCATCAAATAACCAAAGTTACTTGTTGGAACCTGCTCCTTATTAGTCTATATCACTAATAATTAATGTAACATTTATCTTTGGCTAATATAATTAGCCAAATTGTAAGGCTTAATTCATGAGTATTTATTAATAAGCATACTTTATGTTTAACATACTTTCCTCATATCTTCCCATAAAAGTGTATGTATACGATGTTTCTCCAGGTGAATCTTACATCTTCTAGTGATGCTGGTACAGGGCATTACTGTGTGATTGCTACTTCTTATCAACTATAATTCATGTCCAAATTTCTGTTTATGTTAATTTTAGTTGGGACGAAGAAAGTCACTCAAGTAAACAAATCACTTCCTTATTCTTATTGCACGCGGACCTTTAATCATTCTCATTGGTCTTTAAATATGTTTTTCGCCGTAAAAAACCTCATTCATGACATCCAAGGCTAGAAAACCATCTTCTCTACAGGCCAAGCGTGTAAGGAATTGAGAGTTTCCTTCCTCTTTTCTCAAGGACGAATGATTTTAAATCACGCGAGTTAAATGTAGACCTGAAGTAGTCTAGCTTTGTTTATATTGTATTTAAACAACAGTATTTCTCCATTATTTAGACATTAGCAGATTTATAGTCTGATTTCTAATGAGATTTTGACCGTCTGTTAGAGTTTAGTCTTTGTGATATTGTAACTCTGATTAAAACTGTTTAGATACTTGTATAAATCCTAGGGTTCCTGAACTTTAAAGCCACTTATTTTAGCAATTATAACTTGTCTACTTTTATTGTTTCTATCTTAAAACCACTCACTCACTTTTACCTTTGCTAAAATCCCTCTTTGTTGATATATATGTTATGGCCAGTTTTGATATTGAATCTTTATATACCCCTTGATGAAACTTAAAATTTAATCGTAGACTTTCTCTTTCTCACAGACGCTAAACAGTATCTTGATTTCACCCTTAAACAATTCCTGGAAATTCCTGTTCCATGCAGAAAATTAAACCAACTACTATTTTATGACGTCATTTATGACCGGGTTCATTGAATCGACATGTATCCCTCCTGGGTCTGAAAATAGCCAATAGTTTTCTATACTATTATGAATACAAGTAATCAGAGAACTGCCCATGTGAACTTCAACCTGTCTTTTACAAACACTTTACTGATAACCCTTTCTTCCTGTTTCGAAAATCAAGCCACGTTTCTAAGCCATGTTTCTTTCTTACCCCAATTACCAACATCTCCATATCACATTGACATTCGATTTTAAAGAAAATAATTCTTTACTTTTCCTAGGCATTAGTATTACCAAGAGAGTAAACGTATTTCTACCTATATTTGTCATGAAAGAACTTTTTACTGCCCTCTACACCAAAATCAATAATTTTATCCACATCTTCTTAAAACGTATTGTGGGTAAACATAATTTTTAATATTTGTTCTATATATTCTATCTTATACGAATTAATTAATCTTCTAAATAGCACATGCAAAATAATTGCTATCCAACTAGTTTACAAACGAAGATTACAAGCAATTCTCTACAAAACAAATTTCAACCACCAGACAATTTACATTTTCCCTCATTCTCTCCTTTACTTGTTTGGGTTCGGAATCCATATCAATTAAAAACAAAACAATTTTCTTCCTTAATAAAAAATGTACAAACTCAAATTGAGCGTGTGCTGCACTAAGGTCACGTACATTGTAAAAACAAGATGTATGTGAACATCTAGATTTTCAACCAAGACATTCATCCTTTCTTCCACATTCTGAAACCACAGGTCACAATATTTCATTCAACGTTGTATCTGTCACCACCACAAGATTTTCAGTCCTTGATCTCTATATTAAAGAAAGTTCACCCGATCATTAACGATTCACATTTAGATCTAAAATTGTTCAACGTTTTCACACTCTTAACTCAGATGTTGTATATACATATATATATATATTGTTTTATCCATCCATTCACCGGTTTTCTTAACAACTAAGTAAACTAACGATTATATTTTTCTAATCATAGTTTTGTAATAATCATTTATGCAACACGAGCTTCAAAATTCGCGGAAGATGAAACAAGTTGTTCGGACACGTCCAAACCTTATAAAATAAAATGTTTTATGTTTTATCAACTGTCTTTATCTTCGTCACTAATACCTGATACATCCTGACACACAATACCAGTGTTGTATAAATTTAAAATAAATAAATGTGACAAATAAAATAAAAAGAAATCTAAATATCATGGAGTTAGAAATGGCTACAAATCAAGTTAGAGAAAGAAAATATTTTATATTTTGCAAGCACACAGTTCATTAAAAGGATTAAAAACAGAAAATAAAATCATCGAAGAAGAATTGTGATAAATGTGTATTTTGTACATAAGTGAAGATACACATAAATTTATTGAGAAAAAAATAATACTAAGCCTAACTCCGAGAACAAATATTTAGGCTTAGTTTTTGGTTTTGGATTTCTTTACATTTATTTAAGAGCTTTTATAACCTCTTCTCAACAATATAGAAAACTTTCAATTACTGTGTAATATATCTTCATTTTTGGTTTCAGCTTCATGATGGTTATGGCTTCAAGTGCATTGTTGTAATACACATTATTTAAAGGCTTTTATGTCATTCTTGGTTTAAGTATTTTTAAAATTTAGCAGAATTTGGTTTGCACTGCTTTAATACATGTTGTTCTAAACAACGCAAGTTTAATCCCACATAACCTTGTCCAATCCAAGAAGAGACTTATCTGTAAATAACTTGGGACCGTTGCACTTTATTTTGAAAATGTTCTCTTTTCCAAACACAGACTTAAAAGCTGCAAATATCTAAATCGGAGGACAGTTTGATCCCAAAATATATTTTGTTATTTCTAAATTGAACACATTTATGAAACATCTAACTTACTTTCGAGATGTTGGTTAATAGTGATACAAGAAAACTAATTCATAGCAATTCATTTTTCATATAATGATAACCACTGTTAATGCGAAACTATCTTATTTTATTGCACTTATCATCTTCCTATAATAAAAATTAGGGGCTGCACCAGGATTAACAAATACAGTCAATTCTTCATGGCATTAAAAATTGTTAGATATATTTTGAGGTTCTGAGATGTATTACAGTTTTTCAACTAGTTACATTAACTATAAGAAGACGTGTTTTCCTTTGGAAGTTACATAGAAACGAATAATTCATACTGTTCATGAAAATGAAGTGTGAGCTGACACTATGGTAGAACTCTTTATTTCTCAGCTATCGTATGTAAGCGACCCCATGAAATGTTCTTATTTCATCAGCTAAAGATTTAGTTCAACCTTCCACGTTTATCTATAATCATCAGAAAACACTATCAATAAGTTGATGATAGAACAAGACTCACATAATTGTTCTTCCCCAAGTTTTTACCAGCTGTAGAAGATGCTTCTTCGAAAAGAGAAAGTCCTATTAAAGATACGGTGGGAACGATAAATGAAGGTGTTAATCACTGAAGCATTACTCCAACAACACCTGTGAATCCAATACCCATTTCAAAGATGGATGCCACAATGACAGTGTCTTGTATCTAGTGAAATATATAAGGAGTTACATTATAAATAACATAGAGAGAAAGTATATATAACAATTCTGTTATGTGCCCACTTATAGTTAATTTTTGTAAGTATAGATCATAGTTATTGTATATTAAAATTAATAGGTTCACATACGTATATGTTTTATTGAAAAGAAAACTGCTACAGTAGTTAATTTATAATATTTTTTATTAAAATAATACAAAAGTACAGATCGTTGTGGAACCAGTTGTATTTATACATGTTCATGATAATTGCCTTGGTGCGATAAAATCAGAATAATTTAATATTACGTTTACTTTCAGAGGAATGGATTATCTCATACTTTACTGTAAATAGTAATGCTCCACATAAGATTATATTAACTTAAATACATATATTTTTGTGCAGGAAACGTATTAGAAATAAAATCTAAGTATAGTTGATTCACTCGATCGTAGGTATATCATTCATAGGAAAATGTATAAAAATATAGCACGGGCTAAGTCCTTTAAAGAATTACCTTTCGTTCTTAAAATCTGTATATTTTATTGTTTGATTTTCTTAAGTCAATTGTCTGCGTGTAGCACAGAGGTATGTTTGCGTAGTTACAATGCTACAAACCAGGTTTCGATGCACGTGGTGGGCGGAGCACCTGATGCCCATTGTTTAGCTTTGCGCTCGACTACAAACAAACATACCTTAATTCAATGGTATAAAATAAATGGAAAGAACAAACGCAGGTGAATAAGACAGATATAACTATTTTTTATAGTGTCATTCATAACCTTACACTTTTTGACAAAGAAGTTATAGTTATCTTAATATTAACATCATAAGTTTAAATAGAATATTGATTATTTTAATAAACTATGTTTCTATAATTTCTCACCTCTCTCATTCGGATTTGCAAGATTTCTTGTAGCACTTCTTCTGTTGCCGATAATATTTCTTCTTCACCAGGACACTTCCACTGATGTAAACTCAAAATAGCAAATATCGGAACCAGAAAGGTGGAGGACGAGCCTTGAATTGTTGGAAGTCTACATAAAAACAACATAAAGTCAGTTCTTCATGTCTAAATATTAAAGTAGCTTTGTCCGTAATTGCGCTGTATTGTTTAAGCGTGTAACAACAAATCGAAGTAACAATAACCAATGTAAGTACGATCCTGAAGTGTAAAAACAGCATAAAACTTCAAATAGTGTCACAGTTGTATAAAATATTGTAGTAAGTGTTTATGGTCGCTTTTATAGCTACCATAAAATGACGATAAATTCCTTTATACTTTAGTAAAAGTGTAGACCAAGAGATGGCTAGGGTTGGTGATGGCCAGCTGCCTTATCTGTAGTTTTTCACTGCTAAATTTGTGACAGCAAACGTATGTAAACCCTTGTGTAGTTTAGTGTTATATTTCAAACAAGCAAAGCCAAACTGTAAGTTATTGTAAAACCTTCCACACAATCACGGTTTCAACTTCCAGGCAGTTTAAGCTAACGCAATTAATCATAAACTTTGCAGCACCAACTTCAGACTTTGAATCAAAGTTTTTAACAGAAGACAACCAAACTTCAAAATCATTCAAGAAAAGAAAGTTATAAGATTCACGTAAAGGTATAGGCATTGATCAAAGTAGTTAATTACTCTATAATCTATGGTGATGAGTAGAATAGAGTTAATAATGTAAAGTCTTTAAATCAGTTGACTAATATTTATATACACACCCTTGTTCCAGCAATACATAGATGACACCACATCTTTCTTCCCGGAATCTTTGGATACTCTGATGCACCTGATCATTGTAGGAAATAGACTGTCCGGGCTATAATTGAAGCAGTTATACCACAGGTTTTAAAAGTTGCATTGCATCAGGGACTGGCTGAGCAGAGGTACTAGCATCTTGTCTATAGGATGATCTTCGAGTCCTTCAGTGAACGTGGTTTATGCAGATTAAATCAGAACGTACAGTTGTTTAAATGGAGTACTGCTGTAACTCACAACACTGACACCCCTGACTTCACTGCAGGCGATAACATTCAGTATGTGGGTGAAAATATTGATCTCAGTGTGAGAACCACTGATGATCTCAACACTTTGCTCATATTGAGATACAAGGATTATGCTTCGAAAATCTGTAACAACAGAATATAATGCAGATGTTGGATTATTTATTGTCGACTAATTCACACTGCCATGTACAGGGTTGCAGTCTCCAACTTATGAAAATTTGGTCTTCCAGCTCCGTTAGATATTGTCCATAGTGCTATTATCACACTCTGAAGTATTTTTATATGTCTTTGGTCCTATTATTCCGAAACAGCGGAAATAATTTTTCTACCTATGATCGACCTTGGACCTACAAATCTCTCCTGTATCAACTCTATCATATAATTCATTCGTAACCATACCAAACCGTATAATGAAATACACATTATAGCATCTCGTTGGCTACTTTGGTAGAAAGCACCGATAATTGTAAAATGACAACCCGATGGAAGTTAATTTCATGATATTACTCTCAGGTCCAGAGGTTTCTGTACATTCATGAACTTCATAGGGTGTATCAGACATTTCATGGCTGGGTAGTAAACTTCTGCACTAGCCTCTCTATACACTTTCTTGAAGGACAGATTTTAGTGAGAAGTCTACAAACAATTGACGAAATAACCAGAGGACTAGGGATCGACGATAATTAGAGGAACATTTGGCTACTTTTAAGTCCAGTATACACAGAAGTAAACCATTGTCATTCAAGATTTTAATCCAGTAAATTTTTGCACTAGCGACCAACATATGAAAACCACAAGAGAACATTAGAAACGACACATTCATGATACAATGAAGCCTATCTTCTTTCCAGCTTCAAGATCGCAATCTTCTCAAATTACCACACCTCACAGCATTGACATTACCGAGGAAGATGTGAATGTGTATCGAACTATCAGAGCGGGAAAAATATCTTGAATGAAATGTTGGTCGCCAAAATGTTCTGGACTATGTTCTCAGGATGAATGATCAATTTATTACCATACATGAGGAATTAGCAGTATCTATTGATACTGAGTCTTCGATAATCGACCAGTAGCTTCTATTCCAGTACTGTTCACAGCTGGTATAATCAGTAGCAAACTGGACCAAGTATTCAAGTAAGAACTATGTAGCTACCACTGTGCTCTCATATATTACTGTTGGAAGCCAACACACTTGTACTGGCCAGAACTGTGTAAAAAGGTATGCCTGGAGTGCAAAATAACCTGCCTGGTAGTGTTCTGTACGAACTTAACGGTGGTTTTATATTATGAAACTGGATGGAGCTCATACAAGACGATATACTAGTGATCTAAGGCCCACAATGTATTTCACAAGAAATATGGCGTGCACATTAAGGAAAGACAAGTTCTTGTTGAACAGTGCCAACAAAGGGTTGTGTGTAGCTCTGTGTCAGATCAAATGCGGATGTTTAAATTATCCAAACTGTCGTCAGATTGACTAATCATCATAATACAGTGTTGGTCTGAGACGACACTGACTTCGTTTCTTGTTATGCCATCAAGCACGGAACATTCGTTTCAAACTGTACACAAAAAGAAGCTATATTCGAAAAATAACACAATGTTAGGATCATAAGCAGCTCCATCAGACACTTGGGAATAATGCATGTAACAATCTTCTCCTTGTGCATACTACTGTGGACTATGCACTACGACTCATGCCTATTGTTCTGAAGAAGGCACAATCCAGTCAGCAACACCAGCAATAATCTGGCACATCAAGGTCTCCAGCTAACACATGTAGAAAATCTGGTGAAAATTATATTAATTAATACACATATTGAAAGGTGAGTTATCATGGTAGTGAGTGCAATTCCTTATAATGTAATGCACTAGCACTGGTGTTTATTGTAATTTTTTTCAACAAATTGTTACATTTAATTCGACTTATATTCTTTGAGTAGCGGGTTCGAATCCCAGTCACACACACGTAGTGCATTACAAAAAACTAAAGCTCACAGCATAGATACCCACAAAAACGTTCAAACAATAACATACAGAGATATACAAAAATAAAAATTATAATTAACAAGGCTTTATGCATTAAACTAAACAATGATAAAATTATCAGAATTATATCAGTATACTTTGAAAAGAGACTCCTGCAAAAATATCATAAAGTTTATATTCAAATTCATTGATAAATCAGGTCATGCCCACCAGTGGCTCAGTAGTATGTTTGTGGACTCAAATTGCTAGAAACTGGGTTTCAATAACCGTTGTGAGCAGAGCACAGATAGTCCATTATGTAGCTTTGTACTTAATTTCAAACAAAGAATCAGGTTATAGCTAGCTTGACGAAGCGAGTTAGGAAATGAAATGTTTAAAAACATGTTAAGTTATAAATGCATACTTCATATCACAGAATGTGCTTGATCATGAAGGGGGAAATTTTTATGGTTCATATAAAAAAGATATGAAATCGTGAAATGAATAGGACTTCATATTAAATTTAAGTTTCATGACAAGTGTTTAGGAAATCAATCAATTAAATAAGTCATTAGTTAGTTACCTGGGGTTTTCGAGGATTGCATCCGTATACAAACACATATTCTAAAACTTCACTAACTATTCCAAATGGTTATGTGATGAAAAAAACCACCATGAATCTGAGGTATCCCTAGTTTTGGAGTTATGTAAGCAGAATATAAGTAAAGCAAAACAAAAATGGTTAAATCATGTATCGTCACGATTCTGTACGTTACTGTAGGTGTGTAACATGGTTTTCACTTGTTTCTTATGGTTAAGGGCATCTACAGAGTGTTACAGTTTTATTAAGTTCCAAATGTTCTCCATTTCTAAGATAATTCAAGTCAGATAGATATTATATGATCTTACCTTGCACTGAATGTGACTGGATTAGGGTCCCTAACCTGACACAAAAAATATTGTTGATGTTATACAGCCTCGAGCTGGATCGGACTCTTTGGTGCAAAGCATTGGCGTGACTGTGTAAGAATATTCAACAATAGACCCGAATATTGTTAGATTTGTTTTGTTTGTTTGTTTTGGAATTTCGCACAAAGCTACTCGAGGGCTATCTGTGCCGTCCCTAATTTAGCAGTCTAAGACTAGAGAAAAGGCAGCTAGTCATCACCACCCACCGCCAACTCTTGGGCTACTCTTTTACCAACGAAATAGTGGGATCGACCGTAACATTATAACGCCCCAACGCTGGGAGGGCGAGCATGTTTAGCGCGACGCGGGCAAACCCGCGACCCTCGGATTACGAGTCGCGCGCCTTACGCGCTTGGCCATACCGGGCCATATTGTTAGATATTGCTGTAATTTTTAAACAATAAATCCAATTGGTTTTATTCATATTTCAATGAACTGACTTTACCTAAAATATTATCTAAGCAAGAAAAAAAATTAACAAAAACTTTTCGACACAGTGAAATGAAAATTCTAAAGATACGTTAAAATGATTTATAAGTAAAATACTTCAACTTATCTTTACTGAACATAACAAATATATTTTTACGAACGTATTTGAATATAAACATTAGCAATTTGTAATATTTATAATAGCAATGTGTAACACTAATGCTTCTAATATATGTTTTTCTTCATAATAACAATTTTGGGGCTAAGAAGAGAAAAACACACAGTTTAATCTTAGATATCTGACATGTCACTAAATTAGCCAACTTTTAAGTAATTACATCCTTGGATTGTAAATTTAAACATTTCAGTTTGAAACTCAAAGTAAAACCCAGTTTTAATGTCACTCAAAAATGTCTTAATCAACTTGTCTTATTCTGAAATATCGTTTGCTTTCAATTGAGATTATGACATGCGTAATAACATAAATGGAGAAAAACGTAGGATACACAGGTACCAACGAGGAGCTTCCTCTACAGTGTATAAGATGTCACCTCTGATTCTATCTTCGTCTGTGACCTCTGCAATAGACGCCAATATATTACAAGATATGGACAAATGGTAGACAATTAAATGGTTTTAGTATTTTTAGATGTACATATATTATGTTTACTTAATAAAAACATGTGTTTTAGATTACATATATTATGTTTCCTTCATAAAAACATGTGTTTTTAGATGTACATATATTATGTTTACTTCATAAAAACATGTATGTACATATATTACGTTTCCTTCATAAAAAATGTGTTTTTAGATTACATATATTATGTTTACTTCATAAAAACATGTGTTTTAGATGTACATATATTATGTTTACTTCATAAAAACATGTGTTTTTAGATTACATATATTATGTAGATGTACATATATTATTACTTCATAAAACATGTGTTTTAGATGTACATATATTATGTTTACTTCATAAAAACATGTGTTTTAGATGTACATATATTATGTTTACTTCATAAAAACATGTGTTTTTAGATGTACATATATTATGTTTACTTCATAAAAACATGTGTTTTTAGATGTACATATATTATGTTTACTTCATCATATATTATGTTTACTTCATAAAAACATGTGTTTTAGATGTACATAAAACATAAAACATGTGTTTTAGATGTACATATATTATGTTTACTTCATAAAAACATGTGTTTTTAGATGTACATATATTATGTTTACTTCATAAAAACATGTGTTTTAGATGTACATATATTATGTTTACTTCATAAAAACATGTGTTTTAGATGTACATATATTATGTTTCATAAAACATGTGTTTTAGATGTACTTCATAAAACATGTGTTTACATATATTAGATGTTTTACATATATTATGTTTACTCATAAAAACATAAACACATGTTTACATATATTATGTTTAAAACATGTGTGTTTTTAGATGTACATATATTATGTTTACTTCATAAAAACATGTGTTTTTAGATGTACATATATTATGTTTACTTCATAAAAACATGTGTTTTTAGATGTACATATATTATGTTTACTTCATAAAAACATGTGTTTTAGATTACATATATTATGTTTACTTCATAAAAACATGTGTTTTTAGATGTTCATATATTATGTTTACTTCATAAAAACATGTGTTTTTAGATGTACATATATTATGTTTACTTCATAAAAACATGTGTTTTTAGATGTACATATATTATGTTTACTTCATAAAAACATGTGTTTTTCATTTGGTGTTTTTTTCTTCTTCTTCACCTCCTTAAAGTTATGGTGTCACGTTTCGGAATGAAGTTGGAAAATTGATGGATTTATTTATAAACTATTACTTCATTTTTTACATATTTACCCAGTTTATGTTTCTTACGCATAAAATGTTTATAAACTAGACTAAAAATAAATATAACTGGATAGTTAGAATGTCTTTTTTTCGGACTAATTGATTCTTACCTGTATTTCATCAATTTTTGTCTGGGTTTCATTTTCTGAGTCGTTGGTTTCTTTCTACGTACACAGACACATAGATAAACATATATACATATATAAACATATTAATGTTTAGTATTTAAAGAAACCTACAAATTCACAGCCTTGTGTTTCATTATACATGTAGAGATACACATATAAACATATTAATATTAAATATTAAAACAAATATTTCATTATTAGTTTAAATTTTATATGTTTTTATTTATAAATTCTGAATTTGAATCTATTTGTGTCGACGCACGTTCTAATGGTTTCCAAATGTGCCGAAGTAACTAATAACAAGTAATGTAAGAAAGAGGATAAGCTGAGAAGGATAAATTGAAACCTGAAAATAAAATAATCACCAGAAAAGCAAACATGCTCTCCCTGAATCCTCACAGTTATCTAATAATACCATATTGCAATGCATCGCATCTTCTACTGTTTTAAGCACAGAAAACCTATTTCACAGATTTGTTGATTTGGTTTCTTTTGAATTTTGCGAAAGTTACAAGAGCGTTATCTACGATAGCTGTCCTTAATCTAGTAGTGAAATAATAGAGAGAAGGCAGCGAGTTATAACCACTCACTTCTAAATTTTGACTGCTCTTTTACCAGCAAATAATTTGATTGAACGTCATTTTATAACACCCCTACGGCTGAAATATTCAACATGTTTCGTGGAACGGGGATTCGAATCCACGACCCAGAGATTAAAAGCAGAACGCCATAACCATTTCGATTCATTAGGTCCAATTTCTTTAATCACGTACTTTATACCTACAAGAAAATATATTACTTTAGTTTGTGGTGATGAGTGTGATCACCCTAAGTGATCATATTTTTCAGAATACTTTCTTACATTACTTGTTATTACCTGTTTCGGCACATTAAGAAACCATTAAAATGTGCGTCAACAAAAATACATTCAAATTCAGGATTTATAAATATACATATAAAATTTAAACTAAGAATGAGGATATAGAGAAAGTTAGGCAAGCTCTCTTCTTACACACATACATATATATACGTATATTTGTATTTCAGAATATCTTAAAACTTTTTAGAAATATATCACTCTTAGTGCTTAGTGAGAAACATCTTTCCTTCTTCCAAATAATATTATCGAGGACGGTTAGTTAGGCAACATTTCCACAATGTCTAGGAAAATTAAAGGGAAGACTAGTACAATTTTTCTACGTTAAATTGTAATTTGAAAAACTATAGTATTATTATTATTACAATAACGGATTTTATACCGGTCTTTGTGAAACGTACATATTTTTCCATACATTTTAACCTCTTTGCGATCACCATAAGATGTTAAAACTGTGGCGTTACTTCTTTACCTTTAGATTAAAGTTTCATTCTAACAAAACCACCCATTAATTAAATCACTCATAATAATATGTATTTTTACACTGAATAATGATTTTCATTAGAAATGCCCAAATTAATGACTAACTTAGGTTCTAGATGTTAAATACATAGCTTAATTAATCGAGATTAAAACATGTTTTGTGATGTTTATTTTTCCCAGAAGCTGTAATTCAAAAACATTCTGTGAGATGATAATTCTGCACAAAGCTCTGGTGGTTTCTTTAATTGTATTGGTTAACACGTTTACTACGTCATATAAGCGTATTGTGTCGTATTTTAATGTCAGTGATTTGTCACACATAAATAAATAAAACTTTTTTAATATTACCTGAAGCTCGAAAGCTGGATTATCCTGCGCCATGTTAACGAAATATTTCAAGTCACACCAAGATGTAACAGGTAGAGAGTTGAATGGGGTATACTGATCACAAAAAGTCATCCTACCTTTCTCTCTTAGTACACCTACCTGTTGACTGAATCGTATATAAGAGGGTTTTAAGTAGTGCGTTCTTGAGCTGTAACAAGACGGAGAAAGCAATGAGTGTAATGTTACAGGATGTGATAAGCTATTAATCTAAGCGGATGTGACGAAACTATTAATCTCATGATGGAATGTTATTTTGCATTTAATTCAAAACAAACAAAACAGTGTTTAATTATTTGTAAAAGCAAACATAGCGATTTCTTGTGGTAAATAGATCAGGGTTTAGAAATTATCTGTGTGAAGGCAGGTCAAAACAAGTACGAGAGTAATTAATTGGTTAAACTCATACCTCACCATAAAAAAACTGGACAAATTAATGTCAAGCGAAAGAAGATGGTACAATAACATTTTACTGTACGTGTTTATTACCATATATAACGACTGCATGTGTAGGTATAGAAACGTACGTGCCTTGCTGGGAAAACGACCACTCATGTTCAGTACAAAGTTATCCACTTATAAAATTCTAATTATAACAAGGGTTATTCTAAAAATGGTCATATAAAATGACAAATAAATAGTTGACCTTTGATACATCAGATAAACAAAACCAACTGATAATAATAAAGTGGATGAGGAATCTGACAATATTCTTAACGACAGTTTGAATTCTCGGCTCTGCCCTTGGTGAAAGTACACATGTCCATAATGGACATTCTTTTCTAAGTTATTCTAATATGGTTAAAATGCCTTACTGCAAAAACGTTTTCAAGTTGTTTTAAGGAGACTGCCATTCATAGCCTTATTTCTCCCTTTCAAAACGTGGAAAACGTGGAGAAATTTGTCAAAAGAAGGAAAATCTCTTCGAGGATTTTCAAAAAAGTTCATCCCCACTGATTAGTGGGGAATTGTAGAAGTCGAAACGAGAAAATTCGCAGAAATGGAAAACTAGTTCCGTCAGTTCTATTTCAAAACAACCCATTTTACAGAAGAGATGTGGTCAATATTTTTATTGTTCGAATTTGGTTCAGTTGGCACAATAATTTTGATTCTTGCTTCTACGGAAAACTATATTTTACGTCAAGAAATAAGAATCATTCCAAAAGTATTTTAATTATTAAATACGCGTCTAATTCAGGTTTAAGTGCTTATTCTAATTCTAGTATGAACCAGAAGTTAAAATGTGTGTATCAGGATAGAAACGTAAATTGTAGCAATATGTTAATTCTTAACATTGTAGCTGGATATTTTATTTTGTTTATTATAAGAAACAAGTCAAAACACTCAAACATTTAGTTGTAGTTTATAACTTATAGAAATTTGTTGTGGAGTGAGTTTTTATTTACAATAGCTAATGCAGTAACGATATAGCGGTTATTCAACAGAATACTTTTATTTTTCAATATGTGAAACGTTTAACAAGAATTTGTTTATATATAGTCTACTAAGATAACATGCTAAATTTGACCTGAATCAGTCAGCTCGTTAAGGAAGAGATACGTTCAAAGACATAACGTTTTGGCGTAATATTAGATATTCATCGCACATGTATAGCTTAACTTGTTAAGTGCGCATGCGAGAAAAACGCCTGTACCTTTTTTATTCTCAGTCATACCATGTTCCAGAGCTGGATAATATAAAGAAAATACTGCAACTTCTCTTTTTAAAATATAACAGTTTGGCAACACATCTAACTAAACAGGAATTAATACTGGTATCATATGCTCATAGATGTAAGGGCAAAAGGAAATTTCCCTAATGTTTTAACTGTCAAATTTTAATGCAATTCATGTGGCAGTATATATTTTGTGTAATATGTAAAATAACGCTTGACATAGGAATGTCTTATACATAAACACACATACTCAAACAATACACACCTGCTATCAGTTGGTTTCGAGAGAAGCCACGTGGTCTCTTTTCATATGATCTGCTTGACTGAACACGTTACCTAAAAGTCAAATTGAAAGAAAAGATCATCGCGTAATTTTAAGAATTTTAAAAATGATTTTTTTGTCAAGGATTCTGTGATAAGGTTCAAACTAAACATGTAAAGCACATGCAATCAGTAGCTATGACAAAATTTGATTTAGGACTAACAAAACCATAAATTTCTAAAGCTGAAATGTCTGGAAGTTCGAAGTGCATAGTATTTGAAATATTTTAAACTTATGTCTTTTTCATATGTACTTGTATTTTATTTTGATAATTTTACATCATGACTGTTTCTTCTGTTTGTAACTTCGTCGTTCGTGGACGTTAAAGTTTTTATATAATGAAGACATTGAAATCCCATACACTAGTGGTGATTTTCATTGAGTTTAGTTTCTTTGTTTTGAGTTTTTGCCCAAAGCTTCATGTGGGTTTGTTTGTTTGTTCAAGTATGAGTGTTGAATAACATAAATAGTTATCCAGTTCTGTGAATGGATGGTTTCCATAACATTGTAACGTGCAGTAAACGATACGTACCCACGAGTTTATAATGATTTAATATATTAAATTAAGTCCCATTAGAAATACAATTTAGTTTACTATCAACAAACGTCTGATCTCTTGTAACTTATTGAAAGACAAGATATCGTTACGTTTAACTACATTGAAAGCACATGTAATGTCCTTAAGTTAGTAGTGTAAGACCAGAAAGAAGGCAGCTAGTCATCACCACCCACCACCAACTCTTTGGCTACTCTTTTACCAACGAATAGTGGGATTAACCGTATTATTATAACGTACCCATGGCTGAAAGGGCGAGAATATTTGGTGTCACGGGGGTTTGAACCAGCGACCATCAGATTACGAGTCCAGCGACCTGACCACATGAAGGTTTAGTTTGGTTCTTGTGACTTTCGCGTAAAGCTGCACGAGAGCTATCGGCGCTCCGAAATTCAGCAGTGTAAGACTAAACGGAATCTAACTCGTCATCACCACCCACTGCCAACTCTTGGGTTACTCTTTTAGTAACGAATAATGAGATTGACACGTCACATTATAACGCCCCACTACTGAAAGGGCGAGCATGTTTGATGTGTGGGGATTCGAAATCATGACCCTCAGATTACAAGTTGAGTGCCTTAACCACCTGTCCATGCCGGGCCCTTCATGAAATTTATCTACAATAGCCGTCCCTAATTTTGCACTGTAAGACTAGAGGGGAAGCAGATAGTCATCACCAACCTTCACCAATCTTGGCTACTCTTTTGCCGATGAATATTGGGATTGATAGAACATAATAATGCCCCACGGGAGAAAAAGCGAACATTTTTGTTGTGACTCGGATTCGAAACTGCGACCCTCAGATTGTTTGTCCATTGCCTCTAACCATTTAGCCTTGCCGGGCCTATCTAAGTGTGTGTTTTCTTATAGTTATCTGCTGTGTCTAATTACCGGATTCGAGCCGTTGATCTCAGTATTATGAATCAGAAGACTACATCTATCTCCTTTAAATCGTCTAATAAATATGATTAGGAGAAATTTGAGGAAATATGTGCCGTCTCATTTACGGGTGTTGGTCTAATATGAGTTTCCAATGATTTGTTACGCGTGTAGCCCCAGTTCGTAAAAGGACAAATGCTGTTTTCGCTTCGCCTCTAGAAAAACTGTGTAGGAGAAATAAATTAACCGATTGTTTCTAAAATAAACTCAAACGAAATGATGGCCCACACATTAGGTAGTCTATTCAGGATAGTGTAATATTTCAATATTTTACACGCCCGGTTGTCCAGTTACATTATATAATGATCAGAATGTTACGCTATTTATAGCTTTTTTAACCCAAAAGTATTTCTTGAACCAGATTCTAAAGTTATATTCGGTAGTTGTAGGCCTAATCGTACTTTAGTAATCATGCGAATAAAACAAAGAAGTAAACAGTTTGACTAAACCAACTTTGATACCCGCAATCCAACTCTGTAGCGTGGCTGGTTACATTAGAACAATTCTGAACGATTCAGGCATTTTAGCCACTTCACTGAGGAGCAACTTTTCCTTGATATTAAAATAAAAAAGTAGAATAATACGGATATTCCATCATGTACACCCGGCATGGCCAGGTTGGTTAAGGTGTTCGACTCGTAATCTGAGAGTTCCAATCCCTATCGCACCAAACATACTCGCCCTTTCAGCCGTTGTGGCGCTATAATCTGACGGTCAATCCCACTGTTCATTGGTAAAAAAGTAGCCCAAGAGTTGGCGGTTGGTGACGATGACTAACTGATTTCTCTCTGGTCTTACACTGCTAAAGCAGGGACGGCTAGCATAGATAGCCCTCGTGTAGCTTTGGGCGAAATTCCAAAACAAACAAACAATTGCATCATGAGTAAAAATAAGTTTAGTTCTTCCAATGCAAACTTAAATAACTTTATTATCGTTATTACTAATAACGCTATTATAGATTTTAAATTGGGCCCGGCATGACCAAGCGTGTTAAGGCGTGCGACTCGTAATCCGAGGGTCGTGGGTTCGCATCCCCGTTGCGCTAAACATGCTTGCACTTTTAGCCGTGGGGCATTATAATGTGACGGTCAATCCCACTATTCGTTGGTAAAAGAGTAGCCCAAGAGTTGGCGGTGGGTGGTGATGACTAACTGCTTTCCCTCTAGTCTTACACTGCTAAATTAGGGACGGCTAGCACAGTGAGACCTCGAGTAGCTTTGTGCGAAAGTAAAAAAAACAAAACAAATATTTTAAATTTGTGTTTCTCAAACTTTATGAAGATCAGTCTTGTGCTCTTCATTGGCACAGAGGTAAGTTTGAAGGCTTATAACACAAAAATCTGGATTCTATACACATCATGACCACAGCCCAGTTAGTCCGTTGTGTCGCTTTGAGCTTGAAAATAAACAAGTAAAAGAACTGTCTTTTGTAAATCAGTTTTTCTGGTGGCAAAACGCCGTGTCTGTGGAATTGTACCGCTAGAAGTCTAGTTCAATAGCCGTGATCGGTAGAGCACAGATAGCCCATTGTATAGGTTTGTGCTTAAGTTCAAACAAATACACTTTGCTGTTTCACGTGAAACTAAAAATGTTTTTATATATTTATATATCTTATAAATAATGATAATTTATCAATGGCATTAAATAGATTCCCTCTGTTTTCGGTAAGTATGAAAAACGTTACCATAAATTAAACCATTCTTTTTCGTTGAAATTATGCTACTTTATATGGTCTACTGAAGACTGATTTTTTATCGACTTAGATGGTTTTGGTTTCTGGAATTCGTAAGTCTAAACTAGACTGATCTTCATAAAGTTTGAGAAACTCAAATTTAAAATCTATAATAGCGGGTAAAGCGGATTTTCTTAGTTCATTGCATATTTTAATGCATGGGTAACCTTTTCATAGCTGAATGCTTGAGAAATTGAAATACAAAGGGAGCCAAAAATGTTTGTGAGCGAAGCAGTTATGTGAAAATTTGAATTTGAAAAATGTCTATAAGATTGTGAATGTGAATGATTCAATGCGTTTCTAAGTGAACTTGAACCTTTCGTGTACTTTTGGGTTCAGTTGTGATAAGTTAGAATTATTACATAGCATGCTATTAAAGTATTCCCTGATATTACACTTCATTTTGCAATTGATATTTACAGGCTTTCATTAAATTATTTTACATTTGGACATACATGTGATACTAAAGAGGTTTAATAATATATTAAATCTAATTTGGAGCGCCACCACGTCCGGTCATACTCTATCCGACGACACTGCACCTTGACAGTAACCCTGCAGTTCAAAACAATTTTAAACGTTTTTCCTCAACACTGCTATGTCCAAAATAATGCAACTATATTGTCTTTTAGTTATTTACATTTTATCTACTGTATGAAGAGAACGGGTTCTTAGTACCAGATTCAACACTTTGAGAGCCCAAAAATCAAAACAAGATACGACCAACAGTTTAACTCGCATATCCTTGCATGAAATATCATAAATCCCTGTATCATTCTGTATCAATCATGTGACGATTGAACAGAAGATACAACTGGAAACCTTATCTTGGTACAAATCCCTGTATCATTTTGTATCAATCATGTGACGATTGAACAGAAGATACAACTGGAAACTTTATCTTGGTACAAATCCCTGTATCATTCTGTATCAATCATGTGACGATTGAACAGAAGATACAACTGGAAACCTTATCTTGGTACAAATCCCTGTATCATTCTGTATCAATCATGTGACGATTGAACAGAAGATACAACTGGAAACCTTATCTTGGTACAAATCCCTGTATCATTCTATATCAATCATGTGACGATTGAACAGAAGATACAACTGGAAACCTTATCTTGGTACAAATCCCTGTATCATTCTGTATCAATCATGTGACGATTGAACAGAAGATACAACTGGAAACCTTATCTTGGTGAACCTGTTACAAATTTTTCAAATTTGATAAGTTTTTTTAAATAGTTTCAAACTGCCTACTTAAATATAAAAAAAAATCAAAACTTGGGGTGGTGCTAGTATTGATGATAGGAGGCGTGCTATAAAGCATATGCTTTTGGACCACAGCCTGTCTCTCTTCAGTATTGGTTCTTATATTTATTTTCATGCACCTAGTCAGTATTTTACTGCTACAGAACTTTCTATTTGCTCCCCTTCACTTTTCATCAACTTTTCTTGGACAGTCGACAGTAATCCACGGGGCAGTGATCACTTTCCTATCATTTTGATAGAGAATGGCCGTGGTTGATGACATTCGATCCGCGTGCTTCGACGGAAGTTGGACAAGCTAACGGACTTTCGTTTTCTACTCTCTCAGAACTTGATCGTGCTGTCGATAGATGACTGTGTGGCAGCAATAACTGACTGTATTATCCAGGCAGCTACTCAGTGTGCTCGTAAAACCTTGACACGTTTCCCACGGTATCCTCGCCCTTGGTGAACTCCTACATGTCACATGACAAAAAAAAACTCCAAAACGAGCTTGGGATACCTTTCGTAGATATCCCACACTTTTAAACCGCATTGCATTTCAATAGGTTTGTGCACATGCTCGGCAGGTCAGGCGTCAAAGCTAGAAAGAATCTTGGATTAAATACACCTCTGGCATTTCTTTTATCGCAAGTTCCTAAGTCATATGGGACAAAATTCGAATGGTTAGTAGTCAGTATACCTCTGCCCCCTTTTAATCTTGTTCTCTGATGACAAGGAAGTTGCTGATACTCAGAGTATCGCCAATACTCTCGGCGAGAGCTTTTCTATTTCATCTAGCAATTATGCTTTATTCCCAATTTTCTTAGCTATCAAAACACGAACAGAACGATTGCCTCTTTCCTTTCAGAGTGATCGTCTTTATGATTATAATCATCCCCTTATCCTGGCAGTACATCAATCGGACATAATGATGTTCATTACGAGATGGTGCACCATCTCTCTCCTTCCTCTTTTGCTATTCTTCTGATTGTTTTTAACTGTATCTTGCATGAGAATGTTTTCCCGATGCTTGGCATCATGCAATTGTACTCCATTTTCCTAAAACTGGGAAGGATCCCAATATTCCTTTGAACTACCGTCTAATTGCTTTGACGAGCTGTCTCTGTAAGATATTAAAGAGGATGGTTAATGCTTGTCTTGTTTGGTTTCTTGAATCAAACAACCTCCTTTTACCCACTCAGTGCGGGTTCCGAAGACAATGCTCCACCATGGACCACCTGATTCGACTTGAAACATCAATTAGGGAAACCTTTATCAAACGACAACATCATGTTTCTGTATTTTTCGATCTTGATAAAGCTTATGATACAACGTGGAGGTACGTAATATTGCGAGACCTCAACTTGTATACGTTGCGAGGCGACTTACAGATTTTTATTAAACATTTTTCAATGCATCGGCGATTCCAGGTCCGTGTGGGTTCGACAACTTCCTATTCTTTCCTACAGGTATTTGGAGTCTCGCAGGGATGTGTCTTGAGTATCACAATTTTCATTATAAAGATTAATGGTATCAGTGCTCAACTAATCCCCTACAGTTGCAAACAGTAACTTTGTCGACGACTTCCATATCTCGTGCCACTCGTCAAATATGAGGGATATTGAGTGGCAGCTACATACTGCCTTCAGTCATTTACTGACGTGGACCACAGCAAAGAGTTTCAACCTTTCTCTCTCCAAAACTGTTTGCATGCATTTTTTTACAGTCAACGGGGTTTCATCCAGATCCTGAACTCACTAGTGGTGAAGCTTTGCTTTCCTTGGTCCCTAAGGCCAAGTTCGTTGGACTTATATTTAACAGTAAACTGACTTTTATTCCACACATTAAGCAGCTGTGTGATGTGAACAAGGGCACTGAACATTCTCCGTGTCCTCTTTTTCACTTCTTGGGGTGCGGATCGATGTTCCACGCTAAAAATCTATCGCGCCCTCATTCGAACAAATCTAGACTCTGGGTCTGTGGTCTATGACTCTATCAGGACTTCTGCCTTGAAAATGTTGGACCCTGTTTACAATTAGGAGTTTTGTCTCTGCACAGGGGCTTTCTGCACTTATTCAGTCCAGAGTTTGCACATCCCATGAACCCCCTCTACACCTTCGTCGTTTGCAACTGTGTTTAATGTATGTTTCAAAACTTCGGTCTTTACCACAGCCTCTGGGGTTGTGTTTTCCTTCCTCAGTGGGCCACACTTTTTCATATAGAAGGTCTGCCACTGTTCCTTTTAGCCTTTGTCTCCATGTGGAGTTAGATGAATTGGGTCTATCTTTGGATGACATTGCGGTACCCACAGATCACCATTGCTAATTATTATCCTCAAATGTAACCTTTTTTTGAGTCATCTGAAGAAGGCAAATACTCCTGATTGAAGTATCATCTTCTATTTGCCAAACATCTTTCGAACTATCCTTCCATTCCCATTTCTCTCTTACTGCTGTACACTATATATAAAAAAATTGAATTTCACACTGTTTAAATTTTAATTCAAAAATTAAACTTTGTTTTACCTTGATTCATTTTTTTTTTTTTAGAATTTTAATAATTTTACTTTACTTTTAACTTTTTACCTGATGTTTGCGGCAAATAGCCTAGTTGCTTTGCGCCACAAAACGTGAAACCAACCACCACTCTCTTGTCTGTGTGTTTTCCTTTAGCAAAGCCACAAAGGTCATCTGCTCAGCCCACCGTGGGGAATCGAACCCCTGCTTTTAGCGTTGTAAATCCTGAGACATACCGCTGTACTAGCGGGAGGCCGCTCTCTTCTCGAATGTAGTTATTCAATATTACACTTTAAGGTATTCCATATAGAACACTGGAAGAAATTCTACTCGTTCAATACCGTTATAAATAATGTAATTAATACATTTTAGTACAAGTATGTTATAAATCTATTTTCCTTCATATTAGTTGGATCAGTAGAAAATCTAAGGAAATTTTTAGTGTCACTGGAAAGTTATTTAATTCTTTCAATTTTCTTCCCATAGTCTAAGATTTTAATAGTCATTTTAATCTAATATTTTAATAGTTCTTGCTATGTAAAATATAATACGTGATACTAATGTTAAATGATGTTCTGAAAACTAAATACTGATACCGAGTAAAGGAGCATTACAGTTATTACAACGACATCTAGTTACAAAGGTTTAAACATTTTCTCTAATGGCGGGTGTTTGTTGTTCTTGTAGTTTCGCGGATAAAACTTCGTAGGATTAAATAATTATTGTATTTAAGGAATCTAGAAGCCGTTGATAGAAGTACCACATAATTTTTCACGTGTAGAGGACACTTTTCATAAACACAATCTTCCAGTCGGTAGATTTCTCAAGTCTGTCCAGGTCAAATGTTTATGAACAAATATAGTGTTAGAAATGACAAGATTTGTAGCTGTGTTTTAGACATCTACTAGATCCACATTATTGACGTCTTAGTTTGTGTCACTTATGAAACTTTATATCAGTGACACATTTACTTCTTTAAATCGAAATATTCAAAATATTTACGTTTTCAAACGACAGTTCAAATGCATTAACTGAATACAAAACATTTTATAATTGTAAATTTCGTTTTATGTTTAAAGTTGTTTATTAAATGGAACATAAAGACTACATAGTACTTACAAGTGATATCAGTTTCATTGAATGACGTAGATCGTCTTATGTTTAAATTTATTCTGTAGTTCAAAAGCACACTACATTTCAAAATGATATCATAAAGCAAAAACAAAACAAACAAAATGTAGGATTTACAGTTTCAATTTTCAACTATTAAGTCAAAAACTATTAACTAGTTGTTAGAGTTTAAAAACCAGTTTTATTTATGGATTATACCAACAACGACCACATTGTTAAGAAATCCTGATTGTATAAAGTTTGTTCTGAAGCAGGAAATCATTCATTA
The DNA here is from genome assembly GCF_004210375.1 of Tachypleus tridentatus. Lineage (NCBI taxonomy): Eukaryota > Metazoa > Arthropoda > Merostomata > Xiphosura > Limulidae > Tachypleus > Tachypleus tridentatus. The sequence goes on from NC_134827.1 coordinate 20,978,262, forward strand.
AATTTTGTTGAAGATGTTGTGGAACTGGTGACAGTTAATTAAACCTTCTAAAGGTTTTACTGGCTATAGAACTAGGTATATATCAAATAATTTGAAACACTCTAAATCTCAGATTTTTTCTTACGTTATTTTGGGTTTTATTTCGTATGACTTATAGATAATAAATATAGAAAACAAATCAAACATTTTGAAGAATCAGTTAACTGATATACAAACGTTATTTTTAATTTGATCCTTTACAATTAAATATTCGAATCAAATACTTGTTGTTATATACATAGATATATGATTCATACAGAACATCAAAATACCTATAAGGAAACGTACAATACGAGTGTAGTACTATGTGTAATGAACGTAGTATTTATATGGAAGAAGATATTTTAATAGGATAGAAATTATAACTTTAATATTTTCAGTCGTAGTCCGAGAACGATTTTTCGTACAAGTTATAACAACCGAAGGTGTCATCACATCTTGTTAAGTATTGTTTGTTTAAAGTGATTATACACCTAAACCGGACAACAGGTCACAAAAATTACCACGCTGCTGGGTTGTACAATGACCTCAAACACTGATTATATTTAGATCTGGTTTAGCGGAAAAATGATTATAATATTTCAGTTTATGAATATTTCTTGTAACATTTAGTAAACATTCCAAGATAAAATGTAATAAAATAACCAAGTATTATCGTATCAAACTAATTATACGTTTATACTGACTTATATGTTAACTGTTGTAAATAAACTAAATACGACCGTATCTTTACTTTTCTGAATCAAAGTTATGATTATTATAACTTTTAAGTTTAAATCTTTTAAGTAATGGTCTCACTTTACGAAGAAAAATATTCTGGTCGTATGTTGGACTGATGGGAATGTACTTGAAAATGTTGTATCTTTTAATTACATTCATGCCAAATGGGAGGTCATAGGTTGAAGGTGACGACAGCGTCAACTGATCGCCTTCATTCGTATTATGTTGAACACCTTGCTCTCTCCATTTGATAAGTCCTCTTTCTTCGTCTGTCCCTGAAATCAATACATTCATATTATAATATATTATTTTTGATAATAATTTAAATCTTCTATTATTATTTTACTTATTTTGGAAAGTGTTCAGATCGTTTATCAATAATTTCGTTTTTATTATTATAGTACATTAATGTTAACATGTTTCTCATTTATCGATTGTTCCAATTCCATCACCTATCAGTATGTTAAAGCGACCGTTAAAAACAAGCTGCTAGTAATTACACCCACATACATATCTATCCACTATCTTTAATTCTTCAGGTTTGGCGAATGCGTAACATTGTATATTATATTAAAGAAAAGATATGGACTATTATCAATCTCTCATATGATAGAGGTTAGGCTAAATTTTATTTGACAAACCTCAATTAATAGGTAAAGATGTTAAGAGCATAACGTACGATGAGATTTTGAGAGTTTTAAGTTTTTGTTTTGACATAACCTAAGTTAAATATTTTAAGAAGCAAGAGTCAATAGGTTTTATAAAGATCTTACAACCAGACTTTGATTGACGTTTTCAATGAACAAAAGAAGCAATGAGAAATATAATAAGTAAAATTATCATTTGCGAAGAACCACCAACACAGAACAATATGTTAAACAATACGAATTAGAGCATAAAACACATTATACAGACTTTTATAAGAAATGTTTCTAAATTGTCTAATGCCAAATTAAAGAAGGAATTAAATATAAATTATCGCACACTGGGTTTTATTTCAATGATCGTCTTGTGATGTTCACATTGTATTCTACCAGTAAGGATTTCATTCTTATTCTGGATCATTAATACAGGATACAGTAGAACCTTTATTCATTACTGATATGTTTTTTTATTTCCAAGTATTCCTGTAATTTAGTCTTGCTAATAATCAGTATATTTATTTATGTCTTTACAAAATTAAATATACTCTAGTTTTCCACTGTGTAATTGTTTACCGGTGTATAACTATAATTTGATTATAAATAATTAATAAAACCGAATTCTATGATTTTCAATACCTTATTCTATCCTTTATAAAGGGAAGATGAGAAATTACGTATTTATAGTAATCTTTGCCTTTATTATTGTAATACTAAAATGATATTTAGAGTTCCAGATTGGAGAATAAATTTCAAACATATTAAAACTTATTAATTGTGCAAAAATTTAGTTCCCTCAACATGGGAAGGGGAGAAAATTGAGAAAATTTCCTGGCCTCGGGCCTCCTAGTAAGCCTAGGTTAAAAACGAAGAAAATTGTTATTTTGTGAGAAACAAATTTTGTTAATTTAAAATTTATTAAAGGAATACATAATTTAAAATCATGTTCGAAGAAAGTTTTAATATTTGCTTATCGGTGGATGACCTAGATTAAACAAGTTATCGTTTAGGTTCGGCAAGTTGGAGTTCGCTATTTAACGTATTTCGCAAACATTGTCTTCTGTTATTTCTCCGTATTACAAATGTCTACTTTGTAATATGAATATTTACAAATATAAATCTGAAGCTATTAAACTACTAGAAATACTGTCTTTTATAATTAAACGGTATTAAATATGTCTAAACTACTTATATAATACCATTTGGTAAATTAACATGTTTACAAAACAGTTAAACAAGCTCAACTAATTTCACATAAACTACTTTTTAGGGGAGCCCAGAAATTTCTTATCTCAGTCCCGAAATTTCTCTTTAGTTGTGTGTGTTTATAAATATCTAGTACTTTTGTCTGTCCTATGTTAATTTAGTTTTTCACACAGTTCTAGAGTTAACCAGGTGAAACTTGATAGGAGAGTTCAGGAGGGACTTATTTATTTGTATGACGTAGCCTCTGAAAACAGGAACTAAAACACCAGCTGAAGATCACCTGAACATGATGATGATATAAGAGTTGGCCTCCAGGTTCGTTGAGACAGATATGGGTATCACATTTTGTGTTTCTGTTCCTTCTTGGGATTTTGGGGTGCCATGTTTGAAACTGACTTCATGTCGAAACTCACAAGCTAGCAGGATACCATCTTTAATACATATGTTTGGGTATCACTGAGGTATTTATTGAAATAACTGTTGGTATTTGAGACTTGTGAATCATGAGGAGGAAGAAGCAGTTGAGAGGTAATATTGCTTGCTAGTAGTTGTAATAAACATAACATTGTAGCATTATAACCTGATTTCATTTTCAAGAAAGCAAAGTTATGAAGTTAAAAAAATGAAAAGTAAATAAGTGGGTGGATATTCTAAAAAATATTTCATATTGCAAGGTGTTTCGCAAACTAATCAGACAATGAAATTATAATATATCACATTTTTACTTCGGAAAATCCGAATAGTTTAATATTTGTAACTTAAAAACACCTGAAATAATATTTTAAGGGAAATACTTGCAACGTTGAAATTTGTTCGGTTTATTCACAAACTGTCAAAGGAATGTTTCCTTACCTGGTATGGAATTGTCTAAAACAAACGCAATGAGTCCACCAACAAACACACTGGTATTCAAGAGAACTGTGATGAGTTGGTTTGCTGCGTCATTCCCTAAACGAAATAAATTTGTATTTTTTGTTGTGCACGTTTTTCCTGTTTTTATTAATGGCTACCATAGTACATAGTGCGTACTACAAGATAGTAAGTTCTAAACATTTGCTTTGTAGTTTGGTATGTTACATCACTTTAAAGTATGACTGTAGTTCATCAGATAAAAAACAAAGAGGTTATAAATATGTCATTGATCAAAAACATATAATAAATATGAAAACGAGTCAAAATATAAAATATAAAATATAAAAAAATATAAAATATCAAACACTCTGAAAATCGAATATTAAATGGTTACTGATCAATATTTGTATGTGTGTTTGTTTTATAATTAGTGATCCATAAATCTCACTACCAGTAAACACAACGTGAAGTCTCCCGGTGGTACAGTGGTAAGTCTACGGATTTACAACGCTAAAATAACGGGTTCGACTTCCCTTGTTGGACCCAACAGATAGTCTGATGTGTCTTTACTATAAGAAAATTCTCACGCACAAACACAACGTAAATCTTTAGTACTCGAGGTGGAGCGTTGAGATGTGAAACTGTATACCACTCTCGCTGTCTCTTATGTTTTCAAAGTGCATTGAACTGGTATGCCAAAGTTTAAAAGTAGTTGACTTTTATAATAATATGTCAAGATACATTCAGCTTTACCTGCCTGTTGTTATTCAAAGAATAATTTGTAAAAGTGGTTCTCTAATAATCAGAAAATCTTAAAATATAAACATTTTTGTAAGGTTAATATTAAAACTGGTTCATTTGCTTTGGTAATGACTGTGATAACGCTTATAAATTACACGTATTTCTCTTAAATTTAATAAATTTCTTATACAGACTCACTTGAATATATATATGTATATATTTCCAATAATTATGTCATGTCTCTACGCGAAGGCCCAGGCAATTTCTCTAGTGAATTAAAACTTGTGTTCTAGAACATATGTCTTACATGAAGAAATAAGATTCTGGATACTATTTTAATTATAAAATATTTCTATTTTTAACAATACTTTGTTTTAACAGTTTAAAACTTAAGTGTGTGTATGGAGTAAGGGAATGATTTAGATATTCCTTATGTAAGTGTTGGCATTTTCAACTAGAATGACACATTATAAGAGATATGAACTAAATGACCAAGTTAGAGAACCATAAGGGTCGACCACATTCATTTTCCTATTTGAAATTTCTGATAGGTAAGAGGAGAAACACTTGACAGCACTCACCGCTTGTGCGGCTACTCTTAGCCGAATATTAAGACTTGACTGTCACAGTTATAACTCCACCAAGAACTAATTTAGTAAGAACTTTTTAATGGCATAAAATAAAACAGTTCTCATGTAAGGTTTCTTTTTTGAAGTATTTTTACCTCTTACTTACAGCGTTGTTGTTTACATTTCAAAATCTCCTTTAAACTGTGACTCAATGTCTTTCACTCATTTTGCTAGAAAAATCACTGTTAATTTCTTTAGTGTATTACGTATTGAAAGTGTGGCGCTCTGAACCACCTGTGTTATTAAAAAAAAATAATTTATTAGTATTAAAAATATCAGGCAAAATTCAACAAATTTCCTGAGTTCAAGCACAATATACGAGGAGCATCGAGTTTCGCTACCCCTGGTGGGCTGGTGGGCATAGATTTTAGCTCAACAACAAACCAAACAAACAATGCACGCTTCTTTCATAAAACTTCGATCACATTCATAAATAGTACGTACCAACATCAATGTGATTTGGATGATCATTAAACCATTTTGGTATGGTTATCCCCATAAATAAAGATAATCCAAGGATAAGAATATTTCTGGATGACTGCAAGTCGATAAATTGAACATTAGACAGTCCAAGTCCCGTTACAATTGCAAACATAACGCAGTAGATTCCTCCAATAATGGGCTCAGGAATAGTGCTGAAGAAGGCTCCAAACTTCCCCAAAATAGCAAATAACATCATGGTAACAGCCGCACACTGAATAACCCGTCGACTAGCCACCTGATTGTTAGAAAAAGTAAGAAACTTACGAATGTGACCTGGAATACAAATTTTTAAAGTATTAACGATTATACTCTTTTTAAACTGCTCAAAAATTAAAGGAACAAGTTTGTTTTCTTATATAATGTATCTCAGTTCTAATTGTGATTATATTTTTTTATTTTTCAAGTAATTTTCCTCATTTCAGTTTCATCTGCATCCATTCTTTAATGTGTGATGAACGATAAAACATGAAGGAATAATTTTTTTTTTAAATTACCAACATGATCAAAACTGATGTCCCATATGAAACAATACTTTAAACAGTTTAAATGCGTTTATTCAGGAAATTTTTGAAACATTCAATATCTAATGTGACCTCCACGGGCTGTGACACACTCCTGAAACAGATTTGGCACACTTCGAATCAGTCTATCGATGTTACCTTGGAGTATGGCAGCTCATTTGTCTACCAGGCTTGTAAGAAGTTCTCTACATTCTAAGGAGGGTACTGGCGTTCACTAACACGCCTCGACAACATATCCCAATAATGTTCAACCGGATTTAAATCTGGAGATCTGGCTGGCCACTAAAACGTTTTTATTCCTTTCTCGTCAAGGAAGTTCATACACATTCTGGCGACGTGGGCTCGCGCGATAACCTCCATTAGAATGAACCCATTGAAGATAGCACCGGAAAAAGGCCTCACAATATGTTCTAGAATTTCGTCTCTGTATCGTCGTGCGTTCAGAGCACTCGTTTTGTGTATGAATAAGTCCATGCGGACACCCAAGCATATGCCTGCCCAGACCATTATAGAACCTCCTCCATAACCGTCGAGTTGCACAATGTTACAGGCAAAAAATCGCTTTCCTCAGAGTCTCCACACTCTCACACGTCCAATATCACAAGACGTCTGTTTACAATACGGTGGCCCATTCATGAAGTTTCTAGTCCAGGTGCTGACGAATAAACTCCAACCTGGCTGCAGGTTGTCACGTTGTCAGCAAAAGCTTCTTGCAGGCCGTCTGGCTCTGAGGCTTCCTTCGTGCAGACGATTGCGAACTGTTTGGATCGATACACGGGTTACAGTGGAATGCTGAAGGTTATATCGCAGTGACCGAGCCGTAGCTAACCTGTCCCGCAGAGCGGTAGTTACGATATAATGGTCCTCTCTGGCTGTTGTGCAGCGATAACGGCCTCTCCTGCCATAAGAGTTCGTCTCCTGGTAGCGTCGCCAAAGTCGATTGATGACGCTTGGTGACACACCGACGCGCTGTGCCACCCTCCTTTGTGTCTGGCCATCCTCCAGCATCTGAACCGACCTGGTCACCTCTTTCTCTGTCAGATGGTGCTTGACTGCTTGGGTACATAAGGTGAAGGTAAACACTGACAAAACGAGCCGCAAAAGATCCATGTTGACGTTTGTTCCAAGAATTAATGAGGAATGCATAATTTCACCTAAAACCCTAACATAGGATAACTTGAGTTGTATTCTCCATGAATGAGTCAGTTTCTTTTGAGTTGCTTGAATCTTCACTCGCAAGTTTAAAAAATACACTTGTAGACGAGCGGATATGTTTTTCATACATATTTAGAATATATTATGAAAAAATATAGTGAAATATGTATTTGTTCCTTTCATTTTTTTGAGTTGTGTGTGCGTCTCAGATTAACATAGTATGTCCAAGGAAGTAACTCTAGTATTTAAAATCATTATAAAAGTAAATAAGTTTGGGATTAGCTAATATTTCATTGATTTCACAAAAGAGAACAATATACCAGGAGAGGTGAACCGAAACTATTTTACAGGAGAAAACTTTGATATACTTTTGTTATTCCGATTGCTCCAATATTTTCACAATATGAAGTCAGTTCGCATCCAGATCCCCAGATTCCCGAGAGGATACAGGAAATTCCTTCCGCAAAAATTCCACGATTTATGGCACTTGTTGGAGGATGAGGTGCACAGGCTAGTCGCGCGCATGCGTAGTAATCTCCTACTGATTGTACTATCGACGCTAATATTCCTGCAAATATTCCAAAAACTGCACCAATACTGACTGTTGGTAAACCCCATTGTCCTGAAAGACAAAATTGAGGATATACAAAAAGACACAAACATAACCTGGTTTTCAATCAGCGTTCATCGATATTTTTCTTAATTGCATAACATATTTTATTCACTTTATGGAATATTTGTTGACGTGTTGCAACATATGTCGTAGAATACATGAGTTTTTTGTGATGGTTAACTTGTGTCAATTGTTATTGAAATTTCCACTTCAATATTCTCAAATATAACATTGTAAAATACACATCAACAAGTTAATACATGTGCAATACAACATAAAACATTTCCACAACTTTCACATTTTCGCGTTTAATTTGTCTGACTTATAATTCAAGTTAGTATAAGTTTATAAGGGTTTTAAATTGTCTTGTGAATTTCATAATGAAATTTGATTCTCTATAACTGAACAGAAATATTGGTTCTGATTAGAAAATCCGACCAGGATATAATTTTGTTAGTTACTAACTGAGAAAGAGAATCTTAATCTGCTTTATATAGAATGATAAAAAAAACCAGTTTCTGTAACTGATTACCTGGATAAGAGAACCTGAACCAGGGACTGGAATATATAGTTTGTACACTAAGATCAGTTCTCGCTGCGTTGGTTGGTCCTAGGGCACCTGCAGCAGTTAGTATGGCACAAAATACCCACACTGTAATTATGGTAAGCAAAACCTGGAAAAAAAATATCGGAGTTATTTTTTTTTGGCATTAGAAAGAATAAAGTAAGCGTGATGCATTTTACTTTTATTAAAACTGGTTCAAGTAAACCATTAACTGTAAAGTATTGGGAGCAAAATTATATGTATATATAAACATAAAAATAATGCCCACTTATTAACAAAGTGGACATGTTTGATAAGAAATAAGTAAATTGTAGAATGAGGTGGACATTCACTCTTATTTAATCAGTAACGAAAACTTTAGTATAACTGTGTATATAATTTTAAATATATGTATAATATAACAACTGATTTGGTTTTTTTCGAACTTCACGCCAAACAACACATCACTGTTTGTCCCTAATTTAGCAATGAAAGACTAGAAAGAAGGCAACTTGTCATTACCACCCACAGCCAACTCTTGGAAAACTTCTTTACCAGGGAACAATGGGATTGATTATGACATAATAACGCCTTCAAAACTGAAAAGGCGATAATGTTTCGTGGAGCTGGGTATCGAACCCGTGACCCTGAAATCCAGAGTCAGTCTCCCTCACCACCTTGCCATGCTGGTCCGAATATAATGATGATGTTAAATAATATGTAGTTCCAAATACTGATGTGATATTTATTTCCCACAAAAATACAAATATGCATAATCTCATTTATGTATTACCTGTTTTGTGATATAGTTGTTGTGGTTCCTCTTTTAACATTTCAGACTGTATGAAAATAAAACCTTATAAAACACAAACCTGATCTTAATATACATGATTTGATCAAATCTCACAACAAAAAGTTTTACGTTGCAGCTACATCAATTTGGAGATTTTAATTATTCAGCCACAGAAATTTATAATTAAAGTATTAGTGTATGTTTATAGAAAAATGGAATATACGTGAACCGTATTAAAATGTAAACCCACTGGAAAAAGCTTGAAAAAATGGGAACTGTTTGATCTTCCATCCTGTTTCTTTACTGTAGCTACATCCAGGAATATTAATGTTTTGGAGATACTGTGAGAACAGCACAAGAAGGAAAATTGTCCTGAAAAAATCAAGAAGAACAAAACAAGAATTGGTATATAAATACTTATTGCTATAGCACTGAACATCAAATAACCAAAGTTACTTGTTAGAACCTGTTATTTATTAGTCTATATCACCAATAACGAATGTAAAACTTATCCTGGAACTTCCTGTTCCCACCAAGGAGTTAAACCGATTATTATTTTATGACGTCATTTATGACCGGGTTCATTGAATCGCCATGGGATCCCTCCTGGGTCTGCAAATAACTAATAGTATTCTCTACTATCATGAACTCAAATGATTAGAAAACTGCCCACGTGAATTTAAACCTTTCTTTTACAAACACTATCAAGCCACGTTTCTGAGCCATGTTTCTTTCTTACCATAATTCCCAACATCTCCATATCACATTGACACTCGATGTCAAAACAACACCAGTGTTGTTTTAAGACAAAATAAATAAATGTGATAACTAAAATAACAAGAAATTTAAATATTATGGAGTTAAAAATGGCTACAAATCAAGTAAGAGAAATAAAATATTTTATATTTTACAATACAAAATATTTTATATTTTATTTTTAATCATTAAAAGGATTAAAAACATAAAATAAAATCTTCGAAGTAGAAATACGATAAATGTGTATTTTGTACATAAGTGAAGATATACATATATTTATTGAAAAAAAAAATCTATACTAAGCCTAACCCAAGAACAAATATTTAAGCTTAGTTTATGGTTGTAGGATTTCTTTACATTTATTTAAGAGCTTTTATAACCTCTTCTCAACAATACAGAAAACTTTCAATTACTGAATGATATGCATTCAGTTTTGGTTTCAGCTTCATGATGGTTAAGGTTGTAGTTCATTGCTGTAATAACACATTATATAAAGACTTTTATGTCATTCTTTTGAATATGTTTTCTTTTTGAAACACAGTTTTAAAAGCTGCAAATATCTAAATCGGAGGACAGTTTGATCCCAAAATATATTTTTAAATTGAAAATTCTGGAACATCGTACTTACTTTCGAGATGTTGGTTAATAGTGATAGAAGAAAACTAATTCATAACAATTCATTTTTCACATAATGATAACCACTGTTAATACAAAACTATTTTATTTTATTGCGCTTATCACCTTTCCATGATACAAAATTAGGGGCTCTACTAGGATTAACAAATACAGTCAATTCTTCATGGCATTAAAAATTGTTAGATATATTTTGAGGTTCTGAGATGTATTACAGCTTTTCAACTAGTTACATTATCTATAAGAAGACGTGTTTTTCTTCGGAAGCTACACAGAAACGAATAATTCATACAGTTCGTCAAGATGAAGTGTATGCTGGCTCTGTGGTAGAACTATTTATTTCTCAGCTATCGTACATGAGCGACCCCATGAAACGTTTTTATTTCTTCAGCTAAAGATTTAGTTGAACCTCACAAGCATATCTATAATTATAACAAAACACCATCAATAAGTTAATTATAGAACAAGACTTACATAACTGCTATTCCCCAGTTTTTACCAGCTGTAGAAGCTGATTCTTCGAAAAGAGAAAGTCCTATTAAAGATACGGTAGGGACGAAAACTAAAGGTGTTAACCACTTTAGCATTACTCCAATAACACCTGTGAGTCCAATAACCATTTCAAAGATGGATGCCACAATCATAGCGCCTTGTATCTAGTGAAATATATAAGGAGCTATATTATGAACAACATGGAGATAAACTATATATAATAAGTCTGTTATGTGCCCACTTAAAGTAAATTTTTGAAGAAAACATCACAGTAGTTATTTTATAATATATTTTATTAAAATAATACAAAAGTACAGATCATTGTGGTACCACTTGTATTCATACCTGTTTACGATAATTGCCTAGTGCGATAAAATCAGACTAATTTAATACTACGTTTACGTTCAGTGGAATGGATTATCTCATGCTTCAATGTAAATAATTGTGTTCCAGATAAAAATTATATTAATTTAAATAGATATATTTTTATGTAAGAAACGTACCAGAAATAAAAACTAAGTACACTTGATATACTCGATCGTAGGTATATCATTCATAGGAAGATGTATAAATACATATCACGGGCTAAGTTCTTTGAAGAATTACCTTTCATTCTTTATCTCTGTATATTTTATTGTTTGATTTTCTTAAGTCAATTGTCCCCTTGTAGCACAGAGGTATGTTTGCATAGTTACAATGCAAGAAACCAGGTTTCGATACACGTGGTGGTAGGAGCACTTATCGTCCATTGTGTAGCTTTGTGTTCGACTACAAACAAACATACCTTAATTCAATGGTATAGAATAAATGGAAAGGACAAACGCATGTGAATAAGACGGATATAACTATTTTTATAGTGTCATTCATAACCTTCCACTCACTTTCTGATCAGGAAGCTGTGGTTACATTAATATTAACATCATTAGTTTAAGTAGAATATTGATTATTTTAATAAACTATGTTTATATAATTTCTCACCTCTCTCATTCGGATTTGCCAGATTTCTTGTAGTTCTTCTTTTGTTGCCGACAACATTTCTTCTTCACTAGGGCACTTCCACTGAGGTAAACTCAAAATAGCAAATATCGGAGCCAGAAAGGCGGAGGACGAGCCTTGAATTATTGGAAGTCTACATAAAAAAGACATAAAGTCAGTTCTTCATGTCAAAATATTAAAGTAGCTGTGACCGTAATTGCGCTATATAGATTAAGCATATACCAACAAATCGAAGTAATAATAATCAATATAAGTACGATCCTGAAGTATATATTACAGTATAAAACTTGAAGTAGTATCACAGTTGTATAAAATATTGTAGTATTTTTCTGTAAGTGTTTATAGTCGCTCTTTTAGCTGTCATAAAGTAACGGTAAATTCCCTAATACTATTGTAAAAGAGTAGCCCAATAGTTGGCCGGGATTGATGATGACTAGCTCCCTTTCTTCTTGTGTTTCACTGCTAAATTAGTGACAGCAAACGTAGATAACCATTGTGTAATTTAGTGCCATATTCCAAACAAGCAAAACCAAACTGTAAGTTATTGTAAAATCTTCCACAAAGTCACAAAATTTATAACTAGTTCTAATAAATGTGGTAAGCATAGCACAGATAGCCCTTTGTATAGCTTTATGCTAAAGAACAACTACATCAAATATCATACTCGTATATATACATCTTACTTGTTGTTTATAATTATTTGACACCAGACAGATATTCTGATAAGAAATATTCATATAAGTAAATTACTTTTAGAACGATGGATTTTCTGAATTATTGAAAGTAGTTTTGTCACGGGTCGAATAGAGTACGCGCAGAACTTCGTGAAGCTAATGTTATATACCATAAACTCTGCAGCTCCAACTTCAGAGTTTGAATAAAAGTTTTTGACAGAAGACAACCAAACTTAAAGTTATTCAAGAAAAGAAATTACAAGATTCACGTAACGTAAAGGTCTATAGGATGCTCTTCGAGTACATCAGTGAACGTGGTTTATGCAGCTTAAATCACAAAGTAAAGTTGTTTAAATAGAGTACTGCTCTATCTCACAACATTCACACCGCTAACTTCACTGCAGACGATTACATTCAGTATATGAGTGAAAATATTGACCACAGTTTGAGAACCACTGATGACCTCAACGTTTTGCTCATATTGGGTATCATAGCCACAATTACTCCTGCAAAGAAAGACACAAGAATTATCCTTCGAATGTCTGTAACAATAGAATATAATTCAGATGTTGGTCGGTTTATTGTCGAATACTTCACATTGCTATGCATAGGGTTGCAGTGTGTAACTTATGAAAAGTTGGACTTCCAGCCACGTTAGACACTGTCGATAGTTCTATTAACACACTCTGGAGTATTTTCATACGTCTTTGGTCCTATTATTCTGGAACAGCGGAAATAATTTGACTACTTATGATCGACCTTGGACCAACAAATCTCTCCTGTATCTACTGTATCATTTAATTCATTCGTAACCATATCAAACCGTATTATGTAATACCCATCATGACATTCCATTGGCTACTTTGGTAGAAACCACTGATAATTGTAAAATTCCAAACCGATGGAAGCAAATTCCATGATTTATTCTTAGGTCCAGAGGTTTCTGTACATTCATGAACTTCATTTGGTGTATCAGACATATAATGGCTTGGTTTGGTTGTTTAAAGTGTCTCTTAAAGAAAGATTACGCTAGAGGTAATGTGAGCCACATACTAATTGGTAAGGCTGATGACAGTGCAATGTATGAGCACTTGCTAATAGCCTCACACACATGTATTGGCTAAGACATCACTACTCATGCCACTGCCAGTCACATCCCAGTAGCCTGTTCTGTTGCAGAACAGCTCAGCTAGGAACTGATTGATGCAGATGAGTATGATGAGGACAGTATTATGATCATATACTGGTGCAGTAGAAAATGTTGAAGTTGCAGTAGCGATGATCCATCAATAGATAGTCAGAAGTATGTTGTCAGACGTGACTCTTTTGACAGAAAAGTCATTGATACTGAAATTAGAAAGGCAGCCAGTTTGTACAATGATCTGATATCTGACAGTACGCCAGTAGCCATCGCATAATCATTAAACATTTTCGAGGAATATAATCTACAATACGGACTTCAAAGGTATAATTGACAGATTTCTACACTGCAAAGGTATGTCTTCATATCTTGATACAGTGGGCATCACGCATAATTTTCTTAGATCAGAAGGCACTTGTGACCTCAGACTGCACTTATGTGTCTTGCAGGAGATATTGTCCTACCTTTACACAATATCCACACATGTTTATTTGTGACACAGTTATCTACCAAGTATCTTGAGGTACACATTGTCTCCATGTGGCAAGCAGCTCAAATTAATACTACGCTAGCCTCTCTATACACCTTCTTGAAGGACAGATTTTAGTGAGAAGCCTACAGACAATTGACGAAATAACCAGAGGACGAGGGATCGACGATAGTTAGAGGAACATTTGGCTACTTTTAAGTCCAGTATACACAGAAGTAAACCATTGTCATTCAAGATTTTAATTCAGTGAATTTTTGCACTAGCAACCAACATAAGAAAACCACAAGAGAACATTAGAAACGACACATTCATGATACAATGAAGCCTATCTTCTTTCACTTTAAGATCGCAATCTTCTCAAATTACCACACCTCACAGCATTGACATTACCGAGGAAGATGTGAATGTGTATCGAACTATCAGAGCGGGAAAAATATCTTGAATGAAATGCTGGTCGCCAAAATGTTCTGGACTATGTTCTCAGGAAGAATCATCAATTTATTACCATATTTAAGGAATAAGCAGTATCTATTGATACTGAGTCTTCGATAATCGACCAGTAGCTTCTATTCCAGTACTGTTCACAGCTGGTATAATCAGTAGCAAACTGGACCAAGTATTCAAGTAAGAACTATGTAGCTACCACTGTGCTCTCATATATTACTGTTGGAAGCCAACACACTTGTACTGGCCAGAACGATGTAAAAAAATATGCCTGAAGTGGAAAATAACCTGCCTGGTAGTGTTCTGTACGAACTTGACAGTGGTTTTATATTATGAAACTGGATGGAGCTCATACAAGACGATATACGGATGATATAAGACCAACAATGTATTTCACAAGAAATATGGCGTGCACATTAAGGAAAGACAAGTTCTTGTTGAACAGTGCCAACAAAGGGTTGTGTGTAGCTCTGTGTCAGATCAAATGCGGATGTCTTAATTATCCAAACTATCGTCAGGTTGGCTAATGATCATAATACAGTGTTGGTCTGAGACGACACTGACTTCGTTTCTTGTTATGCCATCAAGCACGAAACATTCGTTTCAAACTGTACATAAACAGAAGCTATATTCCAAAAATAACACAATGTTAGGATCATAAGCAGCTCCATCAGACACTTGGGAATAATGCATGTAAGAATCTTCTCTTTGTGCATACTACTGTGGACTCTGACACAGTAATCACAATTAAATCACATTTAATTGGACTGATATTCTTTGAGTAGCGGGTTCGAATCCTAGTCACACACACGTAGTGCGTTACAGAAAACTAAAGCCCACATCCTAGATACCCACAAAAACGTTCAAACAATAACGTACAGAGATATAAATAAATAAAAATTATAATTAACAAGACTTTATGCATTAAATTATACAATAATGAAATTATTAGAATTGTATTAGTATACTTTGCAATTAGACTCCTGCAAAAATATCATAAAGTTTATATTCAAATTCACTGAAGAACCAGGTCATGCCCCCCAGTGACACAGCGGTATATCTGCAAACTCACACCGCGAGAAACTGGGTTTCGATAACCGTTGTAAGCAGATCACAGATAGCCCATTATGTAGCTTTGTACTTAATTACAAACAAACAAAGAATCAGGTCATAGCTAGCTTGACGAAGCAAGTTAGAAGATGAAATGTTTAAAAACATGTTAAGTTATAAATGCATAGTTAATATCACAGGATGTGCTTGATTATGAAGGTGGAAATCTATATGGTTCGCATAAAAATGATATGAAATTGTGAAATGAATTAGGGTTTCAAGATTAAATATAAATATAATTACAAGTGTTTAGGAAATCAACCAGTTAAATAAGTGATTGGTAAGTTACTTGGGGTTTTCGAGGATTGCATCCGTATACAAACACATATTCTAAAACTTCACTAACTATTCCAAAGGATTATTGTTCATGACAAAACAACCATGAAATCGAGGTATCACTAGTTTTGGAGATATGTAAGCAGTAGACAAATAAAACAAAACAAAAATGGTTAGATCATGTATCGTCGCGATTCTGTACGTCACTGTAGGTGTGTAACATGGCTTTCACTTGTTTCTTGTGGTTAAAGACATCTACAGAATGTTACAGTTTTATTACATTCCAAATGTGTCCCATTTCTAAGACAATTCAAGTTAGATAGATGTTATGAAATCTTACCTTGTACCGAATGTTGTCTGGATTAGGGTCCCTAAACCTGACACAAAAAATATTGTTGATGATATGTAGCCTCGAGCTGGATCGGATTCTTGGATGCAAAGCTTTGGTGCGATTATGTAAGGATATGGAATAGTCGTCCCGAACATTGTTAGATATTGCTGTTATTTTAAAACAATAAATACATTGTTTTTATTCATATTTCAATAAACTGACTTTACCTAAAATACAACAGAAGCAAGAGAAAATGTTTAACAAAGAACTTTTCGACACAGTGAAATTAAAATTGTAAAGAAACGTCATGATGATTTATGAGTAAAATACTTCAACTTATCTTTACTGAACATAACAAATATATTTTTACGAGGGTATATGAATATCAATATTATCAATGTGTAACATTTATATTAACAGTGTGTAACACTGATGTTTCTTTTGTATGTTTTTCTTCATAATAAAAGTTTTTGGGACGTAGAAGAGAAAAACACACAGTTTAGTCTTAAATGTCTGACATGTGACTAAATTAGCCAACTTTTCGGTAATTACATCAGTGGTCTGTAAATTTAAACATTTCAGTTTGAGACTCAAAGTAAAACAGTTTTAATGTCAGTTAAAAATTTCTTAATCAACTTGTTTTATACTGAAACATCGTATGCTTTTAATTGGATTATAATATACATAATAATATATAATGGAAAACAAAAACGACATTTATCTCCACGTTCTTACCTGAATCCCAAGTAGGATACACAGGTACCAACAGGGAACTTCCTCTACAGTGTATAAGATGTCACCTCTGACTCTATCTTCGTTTGTGACCTCCGCAATAGACGTCTACTTGTTGTAAGATAATAGATGGACAACAAATACATATTAAATGAGTTAAGTATTTTTAGATGCGCACGTATTACGTTTACTTAATAAAAACCTGTATTTTTCAAGATTAATTTGGTGTGTTTTTTTTCTTCTTCAGCTATTAAACTAATGAGGTAACGTTTTGGAATGAACTTGGAAAATTGACGGATTCCTCTGTGAAATGTCATTTCATTTTTTACATTTTTTTCCTAGTTTATGTTTCTTACGCATAAAATGTTGATAAACTAAAGTAAAAATGAATATAACTGGTTGGTTAGAATGTCTCTTTCTCGGACTAATTGATTCTTACCTGTATTTCATCAACTATTGTCTGGGTTTCATTTCCTGTGTCGTTGGTTTCTTCCTATGTATAGAGACACATACATAAACATATATGCATATATAAACATATTAATATTCAGCAATAAAACAAAGCTACAAATTCACAGCCGTTTTTTTCATTCTACGTGTAAACACACATATATATACATATATGCATATAAAAAAATTAATATTAAATACTAAAACAATCCTATAAATTCACATCCGTTTGTTTCATTCTTAGTTTAAATTTTATACGTTTTTATTTATAAATTCTGAATTTTAATGTATTTTTGTTGACGCACGTTCTAATGATTTCAAAACGTGTTGAAGTAGCTAATAACAAGTAATGTAAGAAAGTGGATAATCTGAGAAGGATAAATTGAAATCTGAATATAAAATTATCACCAGAAAAGCAAGCATGATCTCCTTGAATCCTCACAGTTAGCTAATAATACCATATTACAATGCATCGCATGTTCTACTGTTTTAAACACAGAAAACCTATTTCACAGATTTGTTAATTTGGTTTCTTTTGAATTTTACGCAAAGTTACAAGAGCGTTATCTACGATAGCTGTCCTTATTTTAGCAGTAAAATAATAGAGAGAAGGCAGCTAGTTATCACCAGTCACTGCTAAATGTTTGACTGCTCTTTTACCAGCGAATAATTGGATTGACCATCATTTTATAACACCCCCTACAGCTGAAAGTTTGAACGTGTTTCGTGAAACGGGGATTTGAAAAGCAGAACGCCATAACCACTTCGACTCATCAGGTCCAATTTGTTTAATTACATACTTTATACCAACTAGAAAATACATTATTTTAGTTTGTGGTGATGAGTGTGATCACCCTAAATGATCATATTTTTAAGAATACTTTCTTACATTACTTGTTATTACCTATTTAGAAACCATTAGAACGTATGTCAACAAATACACATTCAAATTCAGAATTTATAAATATACACAAAATTTCAACTAAGAATGAGGTTATAGAGCAAGTTAGGCAAGCTCTCTCCTTACACACATACATATAATTCCGTATATTTGATTTTTAAAAAAATTTAGAAATATATCAATCATATTGCTGAGTGAAAAATATCTTTCCTTCTTCCAAATAATATTATCAAGGAAAGTCAGTTAGACCATTTTACTACAATGGCTATGAAAATTTAAGGGAAGATCATTGCAATTTTTGCTGCGTTAAATTGTAATTTGAAAAAAACTATAGCATTATAATTATTACAATAACAGATTGTATACCGACCTTTGTAAAATGCACATATTTTTCAATAAGTTTAACTTATTGATCACCATAAAATGTTAAAACTGTGGCGTTACTTCTTTACCTTTAGATTAAAGTTTTATTCTAACAAAACCTCCCATTAATTAAATCACTCACAACAATGTGTATTTTCATACTCAATAATTTCATTAGAAATGCCTAAATTAATGATTAACGTAGTTCTAGATATTAAATACACAACCCAATTTATCGATATTAAAACAAGTTATCTTTATAGCGGTTTTGTGATGTTTATTTTTTCCCAGAAACTATAATTCAAAAACATTTTGTGAGATGATAATTCTCCACAAAGTTCTGGTGGTTTCTTTAATTGTATTGGTTAACACGTTTACAATGTCATATAAGCGTATTGTGCAGCATTTTTATGTTACAGATTGGACCTGGCATGGCCAAGCGCGTAAGGCGTGCGACTCGTAATCCGAGGGTCGCGGGTTCGCGCCCGCGTCGCGCTAAACATGCTCGCCTTCCCAGACGTGGGGGTGTATAATGTGACGGTCAATCCCACTATTCGTTGGTGAAAGAGTAGCCCAAGAGTTGGTGGTAGGTGGTGATGACTAGCTGTCTTCCCTCTAGTCTTACACTGCTAAATTAGGGACGGCTAGCACAGATTACCCTCGAGTATCTTTGTGCGAAATTCCAAAAAACAAACAAACAAACAAAACAATGTTACAGATTTGCCCCATATAAATACATAAATCTTTCCAATATTACCTGAAGCTCGAAAGCTGGATTATCTTGTGCCATGATGACGGAAGATTTCATAAGTCACTCCAAGATGTAACAGGTACGGATCTGGATGAGGTATACTGATCACAAAAAAGTGATCCTACCTTTCTATCTCAGTACACCTACCTGTTGACTGAATCGAATATAAGAGAGTTTCAAGTTGTGTATTCTGAGCTGTAACGAGATGGAGGAAGCAATGAGTGTAATATTACGAGATGTGACGAAGCTATTAATCTAAGCGGATATGACGAAACTATTAATCTAGCCAAATGTGACGAAACTATTAATCTCATGATGGAATGTTACTCTACATTTAAAGAAAAACACACATGTTTCTTAAATCTGTAATTTTGGGTAAAACGTCCTTAGATAATTGAAGTATATTTGAGATAAAAACAGAAACTGATAGAACGTTTTCTGTTTCGGTTCCACTTATCAGATGCCACATACCACTTAAGTCAGTGTTTAGTGTCCTCCAATGGCAAAGCGGTATGTCTGCACACCCACACTGCTAGAAACCAGAATTCGACATCCAGGTGTGGCAGAGCACAGGTAGCCCTTTCTGTAGCTTTGTGCTTAATTCAAAACAAACAAAACAGTGTTTAGTTATTTGTAAAAGCAAACATGGCGATTTCTTATGGTTAATAGACCTGGGTTTAGAAATTATGTCTATAAAGCAGGACTTTGTTCTTTTAATATAACGACCACACATGTTCAGTACAAACTTATTCATTTACAAAATTCTAATTATAACAAGGGTCAATCATAAAATGGTCATATAAAATGACAAATAAATATTTGACCTTTGATACATCAAATAAACGAAAACCAACTGATAATAATTAAGTGGATGAGGAATCTGACAATATTCTTAACTACAGTTTGAATTTATATAGTTAAAATGTCTTACTTTGTAAACGTTTTCAAGTTGTTTTAAGGAGACTGCCATTCATAGCCTTATTTCTCCTTTTGAAAACGCAGACAAATTTGCCAAGAAGAAGGAATATCTCTACTAAGATTTTCAAAAGATTTAATTCCCTAAGAAACCTGTTGCTAGACAGAGAAAGTCATTACTGATTAGTGGGGAAGTGTAGAAGTCGAAACGAGAAAATTCGCAGAAATGGAAAACCAGTTGCCTCAGTTCTATTTTAAAACAACCCATTTTACAGTAGAGATGTGGTCAATATTTTTACTGTCCGGATTTGGTACACTTGACACAATAATTTTGATTTTTGCTTCTACGGAAAACTATATTTTACGTCAAGAAATAAGAATCATTCCAAAAGTATTTTAATTATTTAATACGCTTCTAATTCAGGTTTAAGTGCTTATTATCATTCTAATATGAACCAGAAGTTAAAATGTGAATACCAGGATAGATCTTGAAACGTAAATTGTAGCATTATGTTAATTCTTAACATTGTAGCTGGATATTTTATTTTGTTTGTTATAAGAAACAAGTCAAAACACTCAAACATTTATTTTCAGTCTTTGACTTATGGAAATTTGTTGTGGAGTTAATTTTCATTTACAATAGCTACTGCAGTAACAATATAGGGGTTTTCAACAGAATATTTTTATTTTTTCAATGTGTGGAACCTTTAACAAGAATTTGTTATTTTTAGTCTACTAAGATAACATGCTAAATTTGACCTGAATCAGTCACCTAATTAAGGAAGAGATACGTCCAAAGATAAAGTTTTACCGTAATATGAGATATTCATCCCACAGGTATGACTCAACTGGTTTAGTGCGAAAAATACGCCTGTATCTTATTTTTTATGCTCAGTCATACCCCGTTTCACTCGCGAGAGCTGAAAAATATAAAGACAAAAAAGCAGCTTCTCTTGTTAAAATATAACAGTTCGGCAACACATCTAACTGAACAGGAATTAATACTGGTATCATATACTCATAGATGTAGAGGCGAGGGGAAACTTCCATGATGTTTTAACTGTCAAATTTTAATGCAATTCGTGTGGCAGTATATATTTTGTGAAATATGTAAAATAACGCTTGACATAGAAATGTCTTCTACATAAACACACATACTCAAACAATACACACCTGCTATCAGTTGGTTTCGAGAGAAGCCACATAGTATCTTTTCATATGTTCTGCTTGACTGAATACGTTACAAAGGAGTCAAATTGAAAGAAAAGATCATCGCGTAATTTTAAAATTTCCAAAAGGATTTTCTTTTGTCAAGGATACTGTGCTGAGTTTTAAACGAAACATGTAAAGTAGCTATGATAAAATTTCAATTAGGACTAACAATACTATTAATTTGTAAAGCTGAAATGTCCAGAAGTTCGAAGTGAATATTATTTGAAATGTTTTTAACATATGTCTTCTTCAGATGTATTTGTATATTATTTTGATAATTTTACATCATAACTGTTTTTTACTGTTGTACGTTTGTCGTTCGTGGACGTTAAACTTCCTGTATAATGAATACATTGAATTTCTATACACTTGTGTTGATTTGCATTGAGACGTAACGAAATAATAATTAATTTTGATTGTTTAAAAGAGTTAGTTTTGAATAACTTACTAAGTCAAAGATAGCAAAGTTCTAATTTATATGTGTTTAGTTTCTTTGATTTGAATTTTTGCCCAAATCTTTATGAGGGTTTGTTTGTATTTTGAATATTCAATTATGACTGTTGAATAACATAAATAGTTATCCAGTTCTGTGAATGGATGGTTTCTATAACCTTGTAAAGTGGAGTAAACGATACGTTGTCACGAGTTCATAATGATTTAATGTATTTTTGGAGAGTTGCAACTTCATGGTAAAGATGTTGGCCACAAGTATAGTCTAATTAGAAATACAATTTAATTTACCATCAACATACGACTGATCTTTCGTAACTTTTTGAAAGACAAGGTATCGTTATATTTGAGTATATTGAACGCACATATAATGTCTGTATTTTAGCAGTGTAAGACAAGAAAGAAGGCAGCTAGTCATTACCACCCACCATCAACTCTGGGGTTACTCTTGATGGTGGGTGGTGATGACTAGCTGGCTTCTTTCCAGTCATCACCACCCACCGCTAGCTATTGGGTTACTTTTGGTGGTGAGTGATGATGACTAGCTGCCTTCTTTATATTCATCACCACCCACCGCCAACTCTTGGGTTACTCTTTTATTAACGAATAATTGAACTGACACGTCACATTATAACGCCCCACTACTGAAACGGCGAGATGTTTGATGTGACGGGGATTCAAAATCACGACCCTCAGATTACAATACGAGTGCCTTAACCACCTGGCCATGCCGGGCCCTTCATGAAGTGTATCTACAATAACCGTCCCTAATTTTACAATGTTAGAATAGAGGGGAAGCAGATAGTCATCACCAACCCTCACGAATCTTGGCTACTCTTTTCCCGATGAATATTGGGATTGATAGAACATAATAACGCCCCACGGGTGGAAAAGGGAGCATGTTTGGTGTGACTCAGATTCGAAACTGTCACCCTCAGATTGTTAGTCGATTGCCCCTATCCATGTGACCTTGCCGTGCCCATCTATGTGTGGTTTTCTGATAGTTATCCGCTGTGTCTAAGTACTAGACTCGAACCGTTGATCTCAGTATTATTAATCAGAAGACTACATCTATCCCCTTTAAATTCTATAATAAATATGATTAGGAGAAATTAGAGGAAATATATGCAGTCTCATTTACGGGTGTAGCTCTAATACAAGTTTCCAATGATTTTTCACGCGTGTAGCCCCAATTGGGAAAAGGACAAATGCTGTTTTCGCTTCGCCTCTAGAAAAACTGTGTAGGAGAAATAAATTAACCGATTGTTTCTAAAATAAACTCAAACGAAATGATGGCCCACACATTAGGTAGTCTATTCAGGATAGTGTAATATTTCAATATTCTACACGCCCGGTTGTCCAGTTACATTATATAATGATCAGAATGTGACGCTATTTATAGCTTTTTTAAGTCAAAAAAATCCTTTAACCAGATTCTAAAGTTATATTCGGTAGTTGTAGGCCTAATCGTACTTTAGTAATCATGCGAATAAAACAAAGAAGTAAACAGTTTGACTGAGCCAACTTTGATAACCGCAGTCCGACTCTGTAGTGTGGCAGGTTACATTAGAACAATTCTGAATAATTCAGGCATTTTTGCCACTTAACTGAGGAGCATCTTCTCCTTACTATTAAAATTAAAAAAGAATAATACGGATATTGCATCAGGTACACCCGGTATGGCCAGGTTGGTTAAGGCGTTCGAGTCGTACTCTGAGGTTCGCGGGTTCAAATCCCTGTCACACCAAACATGCTCACCCTTACAGTCTTCTCTGTTTTCAGTAAGTATGGGCAATCTATAATAGTGAGTAAAAGCGAATTTTTAGTTCATTACAAATTTTAAAGTAACCTTTTCATGGCTGAATGCTTGAGAAAGTGAAATACAAAGGGAGCCAAAAATGTTTGTGAGTGAAGCAGTTATGTGAAAATTTGATTTTGAAAAATGTCGACAAAATGGTGAAAGTGAATGATTTAGTGCGTTTATAACTGAACTTGAACCTTTCGTGTACTTTTGGGTTCAATTGTAATAAGTTAGAATTATTATATAGCATGCTATTAAACTATTACCTAATATTACACTGTATTTTGCATTTAATATTCATAGGCTTTCATTACATTATTTTTACATTTGGACATACATGCGATACTAAAGAGGTTTAATAATATATTAAACCCAATTTGGAGCGTCACCACGTCCAGTCATACTCTATTCGACGACTCTGCACGTTGACAGTAACCCTGCAGTTTAAAACCATTTGCAAAAGGAGTTTCCTCAAGACTGCTATGCCCAAAATAATGCAACTATATTGCCTTTTAGTTATTCACGATTTATCTACTGTACGAAGAGGACGGGTTCCAAGTACCAGATTCAACACTTTGGTCGCCTAAAAATCAGTAGAAGATACGACCAATCGTTTAACTCGTAATTCCTTGCATGAAATATTATAAATCCCTGTATCACTCTCCAGCTCTTTGATGTATGTGACGATTGAAAAGAAGATATAACTGGAAACCTTATCTTGGTGAACCTACACTCTGTTGACCTCGTTTCGAGATGGACATCATTTATTGAAGATTTGCATGTTGTTGTTTGAGATACATGGATGGCTTTTTGCCACATTATCCTTTGTGAATTCTCACCTGTTATAATACATTGCACTTTGCTGGACATGGCTAGAGCACAACTTGTTGCATGACTTTTTCTAGATGGTTCTGGTGCTCCAAACTGATCCTTATGACTTCCAACAGATATTTATACCTTGGATATTCTAAATCTCTGATCTAAACACATTTTTATGATATGAGTATATGAATACTTTGCATCGGAAAGAGCTGCTACAAATCCTTCAAATTTGATCAGTTTTTAAACATTTAAGACTGTTTTCTTAAATTTAAAAAAAGTCAAAACGTATTTCTGATTAAAGCCAATCCTAATGCAGATTTATATACATATTGACTTGCATATTCTAAATCATTTCAATATAACATAGTCAGCACTGATCTTGCAGATGTTTTGTTTTTACTGAATTTATGCCTCCCAATCCAGATATAAATCTTACTGGATTCTTGACTTGTATCTACTGCATTTGATCATTAATATATTATTTTAGAGGTAATACATGATTTTTATGAATATTTCATACAACAGATGAGGCCAAAAAATAAATATTATTTGAACCAACTTGAATTTCGATAGAAAGTTTGTTGAGAAAATAAAAGACTTAACGTTTTGTGAAAATATAAAATGAAACTAATGTTTACAGAAACTAATTCAAACTTATTAAAAAATTCAAAATAATTCTATACTTCAACTACGAAAGCGACATACTTCTTTAGGTACGTTAACTGGCTTCTCAATGTTTAAACTTTAAAACATTAATTTTGATCATGAAATTTGATTAGTGTGTTTCATCTTTATCTCTGAATATTAATTACTTGAAGTATATTTTTAAGAAACCAACAACATCTGATGGTTACAAAGTTTTGACTGAAATGGTAAAAACCATAATTACATCAGACAGCATCCGGAGACACATTGACATTATACTGATGGGAGGGAAACAAAAGTTCATAGGTAATCTAAAAATACTAAAACATTAGACAGACGAATACTCGGACAGACACCACATGTTTTCAATATATATACGTGTGTGTGCGTGTTTGTGAGTGTTTGCGCACGTGTAAAGATGTTAATAATAAAAAATATAAATAAATAAAAGATAATTTATACTACTGATAAACCCCATAGTTGTCTCTAGATATGTATATGAACACGTCAATATTCAGAGCCAAACAAACCTAAAACTTCTGATTCGTTCTACTCATTCTCACAGTCGTTTCTATCAAACAATCTTCTCATTATATTGGTAACTAATATTCAACATTCTAGTTTTTGAAGCCACTTTTATTTTGTAAATTAAACTGGTCAAAGGCTAAAATACCTTAGCATTGTTCAGAAATACCTGACAGTACCATTGCATCCATACAATCTTTATAACATTTGGTAACGTGACCGTGACAAAACAATTCCATAAACAAGCAAACAAACAATTTAAAAAAACCTAACGACGAGGAACTCATTTTTTAGAAAAAAAATTTGAGGATAGTTTTAATGGGTAGTGAAATACACTGTATTACACATGTACAACGTTTCGACAAACTGTCATTTTTATGAGGTACAAGTGTTTTGTATAGAGATAGGGATGATTGTTTGACGTTAAGTACAATCTTACTTAATGCGATTTTCTGTACTGCAGGTCCGCAGAATTTCCGATGTGTCACTGGAATGCATTGATACATTACGTAACATACGTCACACGACTGGATATTTTTTAAAAGTTAATATATCTTTAATTAGAGGCTGTGTTTATCAGTTAAGATAGCTTCCTTTATATCCGTTATTTGTCTAACATTATAGCATTTTCTGTGGATATACTGTGTTTTTTAGAGATGATTGGTAAATTGCAACGTAATGTTGTGTAGTTGTAATTCTGTGTATCAGAGTTAATGTTGTTCGTGAGTTACGTTGTACCTTTGTAATAAGTTTTTTTTACTACACATTCAAACCGTGTCCATACTTGATATGAGTGAAAGTAAAATGCTTATTTAAGCTTAACGATTGACTCATCACATTCCAAGACATCTAATAATAAAATTGGATGACTGAAGCAAGAAAATGTATAGCTATGAAGAACCTGGAAGGTTCTGTTTTACATAAGGCTTGTTTTATAAATGGTAATAAATCCCTTGGTGAAGATCCATTAACAGGAGGCGAAGTAATGGTAAAAATTTTGTTTGTTTGTTTTTTGAATATCGCTCTAAGCTACTTGAGGGCTATCTGCGCTAGCCGTCCCTAATTTAGCAGTGCAAGACTAGAGGGAAGGCAGCTAGTCATCACCACCAACCGCCAACTCTTGGACTACTCTTTTACCAACGAGTAGTGGGACTGAGCGTCACATTATAACGCCCCCACGGCTGAAAAGGAGAGCATGTTTGGTGCAACCGGGATTCGAACCCGTGACCCTTAGATTACGAGTCAAGCACCACAGCCAGCTTGCCAGGTCGGGCCTGATTAATTCAACAAAAAATTGCTGTATAAACGTCACCAGCTCAATATTTAAAAAACTTAATTTTACTAGAAACTTTAAAGAATCTACACAGTAGTACCTCTTATATTTTAACCAATAAACTACTAACCCTAATTTTTATTCTAAATATTTTTATAAATGAATGATATTAGAATACAGCTTGCAGATACAGCTACATTCATTGTAAAAAGCATTATGGCTGTTGTGATATCAGGAATTCATTAACACATTTTTTATTAATTGTTTGTTTCAAGTTTTTGGAATTATTGTACATTTACTAGTTATTTTAAATATATGGATTAGTGGCAGCTATATGTCGGCAAAACAAAATCTATCTTGTATTTTATTCGAGTGACGATTAATTAACAGAAGAAAAAGTAAATGACAGTGTTTATGATAAGCAGACTGTAGGTGAACCAATCACCTCCTTGATTTCAGTTTCTACTGTTTCTGTCAGTAAACTGAATACCAAACTAAAATCTTAACTCAAGTGCATAAGTGTAAAGTAAATTATATAAATCGAGGTTTCATTTTCATAAGAACAGTTTTAGCTAATGGGAACATGAGGACAAATAAACGTACAAGGCAGATGGGTAGGACCATCGAGTTCTTTAAGCGACAAGTAAATATACTTTAAGGGTAAAGCAATTTCAAAACAGGTCGTTGTTTCATGAAAAGTCTTGAAGCTTCTTTGTAGCATTTTGTCTTTTTGGGAATGAGCCTGAAGCCATGCTGTAGGATATTCTACTGTTATGAACCAATCGAGACCACGCATGAAAGAGGTATGTGAAACCTTCAAGCGTATATCTTTATCACGTGGTAATATAACCAGTCAGTTGTTCAAGGTCAATATGCGCTGGTCGAAATAAATTTTGAACAGATAGACTAATAAGAAGGTAGATGTAAGAAAGGATGACAAGCAATTATAATATAAAAACTGTGGCTCGTTCTGAGTTAAACAAAATAAACAAGATGATCCACAAATACTTCTAGCACATCTTAACAGATACACACACATAGTCACAAAATCTGTTCCACACTAACGTATGAGAACAAAACTACTGAAGCGTTTAAAGAACACTTAATAAACATATTTTTTAAAAAATACAGGAATTCTAACCCTGATATGGTTAATTATAACCTAAATTATGAACAAAACTTTACTTAAAAATATTCACACCTATTATTACTGTATACACATATGAAGAAACAAACATAAAAATAAAACACATACACACACGACACGCTACAAACGAAATAACCACAACACAGGTTTCAATAGCAATTGAAGAAACACATCTGGTGAATATGGCATATAAGCCATCTCAGTCAGTTAAGACATTCAGCATTTGCTGAAACACCTCTCTGAGCTATTTAATCGCTCCCTCACACCAGGGTACATACCCGTCTTTTTGAAGAAGGAAAATATTCTTATATTTCTATCAGATTTAAAGAGGGGAAAACCAATCAATAACCATAGAGCTGTAGACCAATCAGCTGCGTAGGTAAAATTCTAGTAATAGTTATAAATACTGGATTAAGTACATATTTAGAGAGAAAATCATAAAATTATCCGAAGTGCAGAACGGTTTCAGAGTATTTCGGTAAACCACTGTTAATTAGGTTAACTAAAATAATAATGAAATGAAAAATAGTGCATAATCGACTGTTAACTCGACCTGGACAAATACAATTTGACATTCGTGTATTAGGTTTGAAATGTTACAGATAAATCTACACTCAGGAATAGAAAATAAAATAGTACGACTGAATACAAGGAAAATGAAGCATAATAATTAATTTATTAAAAATACAGGTCCTCATGTTGTCAAGATCCAATAAAGCTCGTAAAAAAACACTCGAGATTCACCTAGATGGAGCTCTTTTTCAGACCGACACGCCAACAAAATTTTTGGGCCTTAACTATTGACCTAGGAAAACACATGCAAACGAACTCAAAGGAAAAAACGAAACAACAGAGGCACAACTACGACTGGTAGTTTGTCTGCTCTGTTTGGGTTAACGTTGCACCATGTATGATTAAAAAGACAGTACAAACAATACAAAACTCAGTTCTCACTAAAGTATACGGAGTTTCATCCACAAGTTCATTTTTCTACACATGTATGCGAACATACACCCACTCTAAATTAGTTCGACCTACGTTCAGTAAATCTTTAACAAAACAAACTATTGTATGTGCCAGGTTACTTTGTCATACATGATAGACATGAATTAAAAAATATTTTCTCCCCTGTACCTACTTAGCTATATTGATACTGTGATGTATTTACTATGTATTATTAGAGTATTAATGTTAAATAATACATATTTAATATATCAGCAAATGAAGATGCATTTGGGAATATGGTACTAAGGTTTGTGTAATGTAAGGCTGTCCACATTTCAAATGAAGAGAAGTGTATGTTAGTGCAAATTGTTAACGCTGAACGTAAATGGACATGCCCCTGAAAAATTTGTTTGTTTTCTGAATTTTGCGCAAAGCTACACGAGAGCTATCTGCGCTAGTCGTTCCTAATTTTGCAGTGTAAGACCAGAAAAAAGACAGCTAGTCATCATCACCTCAAACAAACGATACTCTTTTTATTAACGAATAGGGAGACTGACAGAAATATTAATAACGCCCTTGCGGTTGGCGAGCATGTTTGGTGTGGCGGGTATTCAAACTTTCGACCCTCAGATTACGAGTCAAGTGTCCTAACCACCGACCATGCCGGGCTCTCATGGTAAGAATAATATAATTATTATTGTGACTTCATACAAATACAGATCCTTCAATTATGTGGTGTTTAGTACTTAACAGTATTCTAAACCTAATGGAGCCAACTTAAGTCAAAGGGGATCACAAGATCAATAGTGCTGGAAGAAGAAGTCTGCATAGCACCAGATCCTTCAAGAACCCTGATCAAGATTCAGCTTATCAACAAGCACATACCACTAGTTTTCTGGCTACTCTTGTCTGACTCATTACGAATTAGTGAGATTTGAGTGTCACTTAAACAGCTCTTAAGGGCGGAACGCGTTTTTGTTGTAAAGGGTCATGAATCATGAACCTTATGTATGCTATAATTTCTTTTTTTCACGCAGAACTTAGCTGTACTTGTAGGGCTGGCTGATTAGTGTATTAGTTCCATGCATACCCTATTCAGGTTTATATAATGGCCCATTGCAAAAGACAATTTTCTTCGGTGTTTCAGGAAACACTAAAACCAATTTAACAAAACAGATGTCTAAAACAAATATAAATAAAGATAAATTGATTACGTTTTCACAATGAAACTAGATATCTAACAATCTAAAACCTCGTCATCAAATATTACAAATTCCGATACCCGACGATCACATAACTGACGTTTTGAAATAATATTTGACAGCAACCAGTAGTAGCACTACACCACTTGACATGAGCAGCAAACATTACAAAATACACATTAAACTATTTATGAGAATGAAGTATAAAGCTGGTCGTCACTTGTAAACAAAACAAAGAGGGTAACTGTTAATTTTTGAAGTTCGCGTAAAGCTACACAACGGCTATCTGCGCTAGCCGTCTCTAATTTATCAGTGTAACACTATCACCACCCAGCTCCAACTCTTGGGCTATTCTTTTACCAACGAAAAAACTAAATAAAATATTATGATTCTAATGAAATATGTTTTCATTACCCCTGGTAGTTTGTTTTCTTACGAACTTGTATTGTTCCTTTAAAACTGTTATTTAAAGATTAAAACACGAACTATCAGTCTTTGTATAAAAGTATTATATAACTGTACACGTAAATAACACAGGTCAACAAATCTTTTCGAAATCTCAGTTGCATAAGATTTTTTTACTCATTCTTACCCTTTGTGACCTGCTAAATTCAAATATGAAAACGGTTCAGCTCTACATGCTCTAGTTTTAATGCAATTTTAAGTTTTTCATTCTAGCCTTTTGTGGTCAAATTAACACGTTTCCTGCGATGCCAATATTGGCAAACCGGCAACTGCTGCGATGCTCTTGTACATCTGGCAGCTTCAGTGCTGAATGAGCTATGATAACGTGAGGTTGTCGTTACACTTGTCTCTAGCCTGCAACTTAGTTAAAGGTAAGACAATAGTGAGACACCGGTGGGTCCCATTGCAGGAAACGTGTTAATTACTTACACGTTTATGTTATCAACAGAGATATTAAAATTGTTTAGATTTTGTGGTCAAATTAATTACTTACACGTTTATGTTATCAACAGAGATATTAAAATTGTTTTGATTTTGTTTCAGTTCTGATCAAGGAGACGTCAATGTGAGAACAAGCCGGACGCTTTCTGTTATATTTGTGGATGCCTCACGCTTATTCGTCAAAGGCGTAATATAACATCGTTTCTGAGGTGTGCTTATAAAGCGTACTTTGGACTTGCTCTTGGTGACCAAGACAAGAAATGGGCCCCACATATTGTGTGTCATAACTGCGAGGAAATGCTGCGTGACTGGACAAAAGGGAAACGTAAGGGTTTATCTATTCGGAATTCCCATGACCTGGCGAGAACCGATGGACCACACAACTGACTGCTATTTTTGTCTGGTCAATACAAAGGGCATTGGCAAGAAAAACAGACACAAAATCTCATATCCTAGTATCCCCTCAGCAATCCGACTTACTCTGCACTCTGATGAGCTCCCAATCCCAGTTTTTAAAGGATTTCTTCCATCTGAAGATGTGGGTAGTGACCAAGAGCAAGAGACTGCTGATGAAACTCAAGAAATACTTTCAGAATCTGGCGATCCTTCTTATGAGACCTCACAGTCATTAACTCCTCAACAGTTTAGCCAGCCAGAGTTGAATGACCTTGTGCGTGATTTGGGTCTCACCAAAATGCAGCTGAAGTGTTAGCTTCCAGGATGCAAGAAAAGAATCAGCTGAGCCATACAACTAAAGTGTCATACTTTCGAAATAGGGAGCAGGCTTTTGTGCCATTTTTTACAGAGGAAAATATGTTTGTTTATTGTCATAATATCTCAGGTCTTCTCCAGGAATTAGGGATGCCAGTATACCATCCAAATGACTGGCGATTATTTCTAGATTGTTCTAAGCAAAGTTCGAAATGCGTTCTACTTCATAATGGCAATGTCTATGCAGCTGTTCCAATTGGACACTCTGTGTATTTACGAGAGGAATATAATGACATTAAGACTGTGATTGACCTACTAAAATACCACGAGCACAACTGGACAATTTGTGTGGACTTCAAAATGGTTACTTTCCTCCTAGGTCAACAAAGAGGATTTACAAAGTACCCCTGCTATCTTTGCATGTGGAACAGCCGAGCTCGAGAAAAGCACTGGAACCAGAAGGAGTGGCCCATACGTGAGACTCTGAAGGCAGGTATGCCAAATATTGTCAACGATCCAATTGCCAGTCGAGAAAAGATCATATTTCCTCCTCTCCATATCAAGCTGGGCTTGATGAAACAGTTATGAATGCTTCCAACACATATTTTCTGTGCTCCCTGGTTTGTCCTTCGAGAAGATCAAGGCAGGTGTTTTTGATGGACCACAGATTCGTGCACTTGTGCGTGATCAAGAATTTGCCAGAAAGATGAACGACAAGAAAAGGACTGCATGGCTTTCATTTGTGGCGGTGATGGCAAACTTTCTCGGTAATAAAAAAAGCTGACAACTATAAAACCCTTGTAGCGAATATGTTGTCAGCTTTTCGCGATCTTGGATGTAACATGAGTGTCAAACTCCATTACCTGTACAGTCATCTTGATAGATTCCTGAGAACCCAGGAGCTGTAAGTGACGAGCAAGGCGAGCAGTTCCATCAGGACCTCAAGACCATGGAAGAGCGTTACCAAGGGAGATGGGACAAACATATGATGGCAGATTACTGCTAGAGCATTAAACGAGAATGCCCTGAGACAGTCCACAAACGCAAGAGCTACAAGCGGAAATTCATGCTTGAGTAGACTGCAATTGAGCTTTGCCTCCTCATAGTAGCAAATGTCTTATCTACTAATCAGTTTTATATAAATAAATTGAATTATAACTTTATATAAAATTGAATTTATATAAATAACTTGAATACATTTATACTATCTTGCATTTTCTTTTTTATTACCCAGCTATATTAAAGAGTTTTATAACATATTTTATCACATATTTTTCATGATAGACTACGACGTCAATGTGATGATGACGAAATTTTGAGATTTTCAAATACCTTGACTGCAAAAAACATAGAGCACTGAGGAAAAAACTAACTTCAGATCTGAAATCTGGGCAAGAAATTATGTAATACCAAGTGTTTGATATAAATGCAACAAAAACTTTGTTGACCAGTGTAATGAATGCTTTGTACATCATACAATTAGTGTTTTAGGGAGTCGACCCTTATATTATGTATGATTTGAAGGAGTAGAGAAACTCAATATTCATTGGGTTAATTTTATTACACATATTCGTAGAAAAATTATATTAAAAGACACGAAGATTTATTGAAAGGTAAAATTTTATATGCGTTTAGTAAGGATTGTGTCTCAATCTAGACATATATTTGCCCATTGTTATGTTATATATGGAGTGAATTTGGTTATACAAAATTTGTAAATGAAACATCTACGAAAAATTCCAGCTGCAGCTTAACATTTTACGTCATGAACTAATACGATCATATAGTTAATAGTTACAGTAAATTGTCATGAACCGTGTCTGTTAGCTTCCAGCATTATTTATTATCATTACAATGTATCAAGTTATCTACCATATCAAGTAATTCTTTGCTCACAGTTAAGCATAAAAACTCAGCAAACAAGATAGATAAAAAATTAGGAATTTAAAACCCTTCAAGTACGGATCATAAAAAAGTATGTAAACAAAGCTGAAGATAATGTAGCCTTTATTTGCTCAAACCACAAACCCGTACATTTGGTGGAGACTTGTTTTAAGATAAAATATGTTTAAAAGAGTTTTAAGTCGTATAATGAATTTTATTAATAAATTCTACTTTATAGAAAATTATCAAAATACAATTTTACAAGGTGCTAACTTGGATAGAGGAATACCTGAGCTATAATAAATGCCGTCCCTAATTTTCTGTGTAATACTAGAGAAAAGACAGTTAGCCATCGCCCCTCACCGCCAACTCTTAGGCTACCTTTTACCAACGAGTGTAAGACCAGAGGGAAGGCAGCCAGTCATCACCACCCGCCGCCAACTCTTGGGCTACTTTTTTACCAACGAATAGAGCGATTAACCGTCACATTATAACGCCCCCACGGCTAAAAAGGCGAGCATGTTTGGTGCGACCGAGATTCCAACCCGCAACCATCGGATTAGCAGTGGAATGCCTTAACGCGCTTGGCCATGCCGGGCCGTGATACCTGTTTTATAACATGTTTGTTCTGGTTTCCACTTTGTTTTATAGTGCCACCTTACAACAGTAACAGTCAGCTGTATCTAAATCCCTTTTTTTTTTTTGGGAAAAAAAAGATTTTTACAGTTATACAACGGAACATTTTTCAGTAACACTGAATTAGCTAGAGAATGTTTTTTTTAACATTAAAGACAATAATTGAAGTTTTGATGTATGTTTATCTAAAATTGAAATGTGTGTGAACCGTGTTTAAAGCCTCTACCTGCAGGAAAAAGCTTGAAAAAGGGGAAGTTGTTTGATCTTCCATCCTACTTACATTTTGAAACTACAACCAGGAATATTAATATTTCTAAGGTACTGGGAGAAGAGCACAGGAAGGAAAATTGTTCTAAAAAACAAACAACAACAAGATACAGTTATCTTAATACTGTGTTGTTAGAACACTGTATAATAGACTGGAAAAGCCATTTGGTATAACGGATTTCAGACGAGTGTTTAACAGTAATAGTTAATATAAGTTTGATTTTAGCAGTTAATATTCTCGTTTTAACCACTCTTCTGCATTGTTTTGAATGGCGTATTCGTACGTTTTTGCATATGGTGCCTTTTAGGGGAGTCTAAAAGTTCCATAGTGATTTTAATATAAATATTTTGCGTACATAACTTAAGATCAAGTATTTTTATTTAATGGATTTTATCTAAATCCATTCTGGTGACTATGTAGATTATATTCTTGTCTGTGTGTTGCACATGTTCCGCCTGTTCTCCAAATTTGTAGAAGGTTCGTGAACGTAAAAATCAACAATGTTTTCTATACGAAAGCATGCTATAACATTGTTGAAATTTCTACAAACTGAAATGATTATATAAAAAGCAACTGACAGAGAGACGGAAGAAGAGTATTATTATTGGTTGGTCAGCTACAGCCAGTGTGCTATACGCCTTGGAAGCTATAATTGTCATGAATGCCTATTAATCGGAAAACTACAGAATTTGACCAGGAATGTTTATAAATTTCAACTTCAATGAATTACTTCGGACGTTATTATATCTGCGAGGACATTAAATATCTTCTTTGCTAAGAAGTGAGCTTCTAATCGGTGTGAGGTTGGCCAAGAAAGACATCGTTAACTTAAGCGAGGTTCATGACAATATCAACTCATAATTAATTAAGTGCTTATATAATCTCAAGCGAGAGTTGAAAGTGTCATAACTATATCAAGGATAATATTTGTGTAAATAAGAATGTTACAGCCCTCTTTTGAAATTTCGAAAAACAAAAGTTGGAATAAACATTCAAATTATTTGAAACGATTTCATATGCTCGTGCGAATATTATAGACCGAATAAAATAATAAAAAGTAAAACATGTTCGTTAACAGGCTCACAACTTTCTATAACAAACATAGTGGAATGGTTTAATGCATATGTGTTTTCGTATAAATAAATAATACTTTTTAAAATTATTTTAAGTTCGAACGTTGGATTGTGCTGCTTCATGATGACGAAATATTTTATGAATAATCTCAAAAGCAACAGATATAGCTCTGGTTGGGAAGTGTTTCTACCAATCTTAGTGAAGCTGATGCCAGATATCATCGGAAGTGACGAAAATATCTGTAAGTTTTGAATTTCATGCAAGGCTACACGAGGGTGATCTACGCTCGCCGTTCTTAATTTAGCAGTGAAAGACAAGATGGAATTTACTAATTAAATCCAGTTTCTCTGTTTAAAGTAAGAATAAAAAACGCTATTATATCTACAGATTTGCATTTAATGGGTTGCTGGGGTTGAATTCACGATAACTTGTTTGGTCTGTTATGGTCGGATTTTTCTTCGTTGTTTCGAGGTATGTATTCTGGACATCTTAGGAATTAGGGTCAATTAATTACAGCAACTACTAGATAAGTTATTTATTACCTGTGTATTTATAATGTATTTTTGTTATAAAATTGAAAGATTATTGTTCCATCTACTTCTCGAATATCGAATGGTAGAAATTCACAACAGGTCAATTAAATTTAGTATGAATGTATTTTGTAATGCATAAAGATAATTCACAATACAGTTTGTACAGATATAAGTCATATTATGAACTAATATATGAATGAGACTTGAAATTAATAAAACAATTCTCAATCAGTTTCTGTAATTTGTTACGCAGTTTGATTTTTTTCTCAATATTTTAAAGGATCTGGGGCAAAGTAGTATCTTGACTATTAATTTTAGATATTATTTGGAGAATGTGCTGTCTTTATTTATAACATTTGCCTGATTGTCTAGTTTTACTGCATTTTAGTTTGCAAGAAAATAGTTTTACGAAGATGATATTTCCTTTAATGTTGGTCCAAAAAATATTTTACATTCACAATTCACTAGTTTTTAGTGTATTTAATTTGCTGTAAAAGTAGTTTTTACAAATACGATATTTAATTAGTTCCCTATAACAGTGTACTGCTACTATTTTTAAAAATTACAATTTTATTTTTTTACATTTCCACTGTTTTAGAACGGAACTTAGAAGAGAATCTTCAGTTCTATGACAAACCTGTCTTGCTGGCTTCTCATTTAAAAAACAAAAAGAATCACTGCAGCGTTTTGTGGTTATTTAATGTTTTATAAAGAGAACATTTTCGCCACTATCTGTTTTACTGAAAGTAGATAAGCCTAATGAATTTCGAAATGTATATGAAAATTATTAGTTGCTTGTTTACTTGTAGTTCTTTCGTCTAAATGTTTTGTTTCAGAGTTCTAACAATAGTATCGATCATTTACTTTAAGGCAGTAAAATACAATTTATTTCAGGAAAGTTATAGTACAATAAAACGTGTTAATTAACTGAAAATCAATTTCACAGTCTTGTTTATGACTAACATGATTTGAAAAATGGCCAAACTAATACACTCTTATAGTGACTTCAAATATTCTAACTGAAGAGACGATCGCAGCTTCTGTTTTGTTTTTTTAAGAGTCAATTAATGTTATGATTATTATTCTTTTGAGGCTAAATTTTTGAAATAACGTTCTTACATTACAAATTAAATATTCTACTCGTATGTTGGACTGATAGGAATGTATTTGAAAATTTTATATATTTTAGTTACGTTCATGCTGAACGGGATGTTATAGGTTGAAGGTGACGACAGTGAAAACTGCTTCAGTCATATTATGTTCAAGGTCGTGCTCTTTCCATTTCTTAAGTCGTCTTTCTTCGTCTATCCCTGAAATTGATACATTCATGTCATAATTTATTAGTTTTGAGAGTAAGTTAAATGTGTTATTATTTTCATTGATCTCCTTGATTACGTGTTTACTGATTTATATATAATATCACATTTATTGTTAAAATACATAATATTTTCTCTTGTTTTATGAAATATTTATATTTATATAAAGGCCTCAGGGGCTTACACGTAAATCTGAGACGCTGAAAATCGTGATTAGATCCCCATAACGATCACAGTCTAAAAGGCTCATTGTACACCTTAGTGATTAACAACAACAACAAAAAAAGCGTCTAGACAAGTGTAATATTGTGCATATTTTATCGTAGTTGATTTTTAGTTGTTCTGTACGCTGTTTATTCTTTCTAAATTGCATAAATTTGGAAATATTTCCGAGAGTTTCGTGTCTGTAGTCATTCTGGTTTTTTGGTAACTAGGTAAGTCTTAACCACATTATAATATTATAAGAATCTTCCATTTTGTGTGAGACAAACCGCTATAACATATTTTAACACATTTGGTGCCCTGTATGTTTTATAAGTTGAGGAGCATTGAACCATTAGTATTATCTAACAGATTATTTTAGAAACTGTTTCATAACTTTACAAAAAAAATTACTCTATCAAACTCCAGTATCGTCCGTAATTTAACAGTGTAAGACTAGAGGGTGGGCAGCTAGTCATCACCATCCACCGCCAAACCTTGGACTACTCTTTTAACAACGAATAGTGGGATTGACCGACATATTATAATGATCCACGCCCGAAGGGGAGAATATGTTTGGTGTGAAGTGGATTCGAACACACTATACATTACAAGTTGAGCGTCGTAATCACAGGGACGTGTCGTCCCTCTAATCAAACAGACAAACACATATCAACTGTTAGAAAAATCTAAACAAACATTACTCTGGAATTATTATAGATTTATGGCGGCTGGTATAGGTAATATATTTAAACAAATTGTAACCAAATTCAAACCAAATGTTATTGTTTTTTTTAATTTTATGATTTAAAAAATCTATAATAAGACTGAAAAAAGCTCCACTGTCAAACCACGTGAGAACATTCTAATTGGGGACCATTATTAACAGATGCTGTTCAGTATTATTGTCGTTCACTACGGGTGCCTCTTTATGTTGTTAGAATTAAAAATTTAAAACGCAAGTATATTAAAAGCTTATATTTCTAAAGCAGCCGTAACATGGCCAGGTGGTTAAGGCAATCAACTCGTAATCAGAGAGTCGAGGGTTTAAATCCCCGTTGCACCAACCATGCTCGCCCTTTCAGCATTGGGGGCGTTATAATGTTACAGTCAATCCCACTATTCGTTGATAAAATAGTAAACCGAGAGATGGTGTTGGGTGGTGATCACTAGCTGCCTTCCCTCCAGTCTTACACTGCTAAATTAGAGACGTCTAGCACAGATAGCCATCGTGTAGCTTTGCCCGAAATTAAAAAAACGAAACAAAAAATAATTTCTGAAGCAGGTGCTTTTACATTTCTTTTGGAGGCATAATAATCAAATGATTTGATTTTCTGCATTTTAAACATATATCGATACAAAGTTAATATTTAAGTGTTAAAAAATCCAAAATTTCATACTTGTATATTTTCAATTTGTTCATTGTTTCACTTTTTAATACTTTATGAAAACTTTTAAGTTTTAATTTACCCAAACCATTCGCATTACCATATAGTAGTGTGTTGTCTGTCAATCAGTCAGTAGACACTTCAATGACGCCGAGTAAGGAAAGCTAATAGTTACAGGTTGATAATGTCGCTACGTCAGTTAAAAGTACACGTGTTGTGTGTTTTCTTATAGCAAAGCCACATTGGGCTATCTGCTGAGCCCACCGAGGGGAATCAAGCCCCTGATTTTAGCGTTGCAAATCCGTAGACTTACCGCTGTACTAGCGGGGGGCAATACACGTGCCACGAATCACGTTAATAATTATGAATTATATAAGTTACAATATAATGTTACATATGAGCTTTAAAAATAAGAAGTAAAAATATTTGCTCCTTTATTTTGGCCACATTTTTTTCTCTTAAAACAGAAAAATTCCGAGGACGCTGAGAAACTACATTTAATTTTTAAAACATACCTTAAACTTTTGTTGTTGATTTTTAAAATATTTAGAAAATGTCGATATATGCAATAAGATTCTGTTTCCTAATAAATAACTTACCTTTGCTGCTTTTAAATGAAGAATCCATAAATGTATTTGAGTTTTTGGAAAATATAAACCACTCAAACAAAATGCCATAAAAACATTTGAGGTGGTCAGTATTTTTACTTTACAAACTAGTCATGCCGAACGTTAAGAGTTATAAATTAAACAATAAACACTGTAATTCGTATTACTTACTATAAACGCCACGCCCAGCATCTGAAAACGCCAAACAAAACATTTAATAGATTGAGATAAATCAGAATGGTGGGTCTACTGTACAATCATTTTTCACATCTTGAATACCGATTTGACCACAAATGTGATAGACATTTTAAACCGTGACGAGTTTTCGTATGTTTTTAGGATTTGTAAAAACAAATCAAATTACTTAATGAGTTGTAATTTAAAAATGTTCTATGAAACCTAAATCTGACGTGAATGTTTCCATTGACTTTACACCTGAAAACAAGTCAATAATCAGTAAAAAAGCAAACAAAAATTCTTCACAGTCTTGTATCTCACAACGACTGGTATGGATATTAACGCTTTTACTGATCAGCAGAGAACAATCTTTCAGCCTTCCTAAGTCATCCTCAGGTTAAAAAAGAGAGAGTTTGCAACTCACGGTTGCTGGGCACATGTCTTAGCGACGAGAAAATAAACGGGCAAGGGATTGTAGGGAGCGTTGCAGTAGCATGTTAGGTTATTAATTAATTAGTATTGTTTGTTTCTGAATTTCGCACAAAGCTACTCGATGGCTATCTGTGCTAGCCGTCCCTAATCGAGAGGAAAGGCAGCTAGTCATCACCACCCACCGCCAACTCTTGGGCTACTGTTTTACCAACGAATAGTCGGATTGACCTTTACATTATAACGCCCCCACGGCTGAAAGGGTGAGCATGTTTGGCGCGACCGGAATGCGAACCCGCGACCCTCAGATTATAAGTCGCACGCCTTAACACGCTTGGCCATGCCGGGCCTAATTAATTAGTATAGGTATAAAAGTGTTGCTTTATATTGGTATAGTTTTGCTTTTTGTTGTGGTATAAGTAGGGCTTTTTTGATTTTGCGTTTGTTTATATTTGTTTCTCTACTAACTATCTGGGTGTTTTCTGTGGTTATGTGGTTATGCTGTGTTTATTTGATTTCCAGTATTCAGAAACGTGTGAAGGTGTTTTTCTTTTCTTTTTTGTTCTTTGAATCTAGTTTCTATTTTTCTGTTTGTTTCTCAAATATAGAAGTCGTGGCAGTTGTTGCATTATATTTTGTAAATGATGTTTGTGTTGTGTTTGTCAGTGTAGTTTTTACACAGTATGGACTTCAGTATTGTACCTGGCTTTTGGATAAATTTGGTATTTACCGAATGTTTAGATCTATTACGAGTTTTCAGTGATGTCGAGAAACCCACTTGTTGAGAAATTTATATGCAAAAACGGCTCGTTTGGGTTGAGAAAATATTTTACATAGAAGAGCGAACAACGTGAACCTGACGATGACCGAAGAAGGTCGAAACGTTGTTCGCTCTTCTATGTAAAATATTTTCTCAACCCAAACGAGCCGTTTTTGCATATAAATATTACGAGTTTTATTTTCAAGTGTTGTTATTTTTTTCGCTCATGTCGGGAACATATAATATGCAGCAGTATAATGTTTTGTAGTTTTTTGTATCTTGGAATTTATTATTTTTTTGTTTGTTGTTGATCGAGGTGTGTGCCGATATTTTTTTCTCAGTTTTTTGAGGAAATTTGTTAATGTTGATGAAGTGCTGTTTTATTCGGTGGATTTAATTATTAATTTTATCGGGTGAGCAGTTTTGTGACTGTATTTATTTGGTTTCTTGATATGTTTAATTTTTGTTTTGTTTCATGTGCTAAGTCCCAGGGTATGTGTAAATCATAATGAGTGATTTTTCTGTGGATTTCTGTTTTGAATTGTGTATCGGTTCTTGTAATAATGAGGTTGGGAATTGCTATTTAGTTAGGTTTTTCGTATTCACAGGCGAACGTAATGTTAGGATGTACGTAGTTTATGTGATTGAAGAAACTAAGTGTGTGCTGTCTAGATGTGAATCCAGCAATTGTATCATCAACATATCTGTACCATTATAGTGGTGGGTATAAGGCTAAATTTATCTCTCCAGTCTTGCTCATAATATTATTTGCTCATAATTATATAAGTAAGGCTCGTTCGTGAACAGGCTCACAACGTTGTATAACACATATATTATTATGGTTTAATATAAATATCTTTTCGAATAGCAGGCCCGGCATGGCCTAGCGCGTTAAGGCGTGCGCTTCGTAATCTGAGGGTCGCGGGTTCGCGCTCGAGACGCGCCAAACATGCTCGCCTCCCAGCCGTGGGGGCGTTATAATGTTACGGTCAATCCCACTATTCGTTGGTAAAAGAGTAGCCTAAGAGTTGGCGGTGGGTGGTGATGACTAGCTGCCTTCCCTCTAGTCTTACACTGCAAAATTAGGGACGGCTAGCACAGATAGCCCTCGAGTAGCTTTGTGCGAAATTCCAAAACAAACAAACAAACTTTTCGAATAAATTATTAAATCATTTTAAAAGTATCTTTAATTCGAAAGCTGAATTGTTCCTCTCCGTGATGACGAAATGTAATTTATGATGAGTTATAGAAGTAACAGATACAGATACTGATGGGACATGTTGACCACAACTATGGAACTGTGAACATATTTTCCAACTAATTTTAGCATAACTGTTGACTGAACTAGATGTTTCATATACCGCGTTCTTCAGTCGTAACGAAGTAGGAAGAGAAACGTAATATCAACAGAAGTAACAAAACTCTCTCTTTCAAAATGGAAATTTTCTTTAACTAAAAAATAGATTTATGTTTTGGTTAAGAATAAGACGTTATTTTTTATTGATTTACTGTTATATATTTATTTTAATACTGATATTTGCTTTAGTTAAATATATGTCTAAAAATGCATGTATTGTATATTATTAAATGTGTATTGAGAAATTTCCGCCTCTCCTATAAATCTGTAATAGATTCACGAGCGTATGAATCAACAGTCAACAACGTGTATATTTATTAACTAGAAACTGCTAGTATTGTTACTAACTGTACTTTTGATAATCTTGCTTAAAGTGAATAAATCGACATGCCAAGAAACAACTGAAGATTGCTGGTTTGCTGCATTTAATATATTATTAACCTCGAGAGCCATAAGTGTGATAAATGTTTATTAATTGGGACACTGCAGATATTTGACCAGAAACGTTTAAAGAATTTAAACAGTATATTTAACTTCAGTGAATTAACTTCGGATAGTAGCATTTATACGAGGATGTTTTGTAACTTCGGTTGTTAAACTAACGTGAAAGCAGCAAAGAACAGACCTAGCTGCTACCTGTAAGTGAACTGTACTCATATGCCTTCGAAAGGGATTCGTTCATCGTAAACTGTTGATAAAATATTCAGTTTCGGGCTAGAAAAAATACCAAGTACTTTTATAGCTTTATAAAACTTTTTTATATAAATCATTATTTGTAATGACTATTTGTAATAACTATTACTATAAATTGTGTTGTTGTTTATATAATAAAATATTTTTGTTTTAAGAAAGAAAACTGCGTTTATCATTCTTCTTGGACAATATCATAAATTTGATATATATTTATATATATGATATTTAATTAATTTCTAAATGTGAATTACAAGTTAACTCGGTTTCAGGCTATTTGAAATCATAATATGTAGCATAATAAA
Source organism: Tachypleus tridentatus (assembly GCF_004210375.1). Lineage (NCBI taxonomy): Eukaryota > Metazoa > Arthropoda > Merostomata > Xiphosura > Limulidae > Tachypleus > Tachypleus tridentatus. The sequence continues at coordinate 21,021,919 of NC_134827.1, forward strand.
TTGAAGACTCGCCCGTGGTGAATTTTGTTACATAACAATTTAAAATGTTATTTGAAATCTCTAATAAACTACTTAAGACGAATATGAAAGACAAGTGTGAAGTCTATTTGGATTTTGTTTTTAATTTTGTTGCTTATGTTTAAAATTATGTTGTAGAATTTTGATCATACATTTACGCTTAACTGTACCTACACGAAAAGATAACCCACAATTTAGGTAGTTTAGCCAAATTCCAACATTAATCCAAAAATGTACCTACCTAGTTACAGCAGTTTAGAAAATAAGATCAGAAACATACAAACGAGTAAACAAATAAAAACAACTACAGAGCTGTATCATACCAAGGAAGATATCATATGTTGTTTTTGGTGTGTAGAACTTAAACTCGTAAGTAATGCTAAGTAAAGAGTTAATAGGTGACACTGACATTTTCTAAATTAAGCGATTCACAGTATATGTATAGTAATTAAAAAAACACATTCCACAGTGGGGTGTCTTGTGAGAGATACAAGAGCAATTGTGATATTCCGCTATTTGAATAGCAGAAAATAGGCCAAGAATACTGCCCTCTACTTGTGTGTTATTTACTGATGGCAAGAGTAGATAGAAATTCTGTTTATTTACAAGAAATTTGTAAAATAAATTGCAGTGACATCTAGTGATTAATAATCCAGTATTTCATTAAATATTGACTATCTGCTGTTTTTATTTCTTGTAGAATCATTCATGAATTAAATAAAGATTAAACTTTGTGAATTCTTTTTTTTTTAAGTCATTAACAACAACATGATATTTATTTTCATACAAAAAACACTTTATTCAGAAATAACAAGTTTGAAACTTTTGTATAATTTCTATTAATATGGTAAAGATCGTTAAAACTTGAATGTTCCAAACACGAAATCTTGTATCAACGTCATAATCCTTGACAGAAAGTAAATATTCTAAAACATTTTATGTTTGCAAGAGTTTAATTTTTTGAGTGAATGACATTTAAAAGTATTTATCTTTGTATATTTTTTAAGCTTTATAGTTTATAAAGTTTTTCTGCCAAGAAGCACTACAACAACACACTCTAGACATTTAATACTATTGATAAATCTTCATATATTAACGGTACTATAAAACATATTACATACTTAAGGTTGATAGAGTGTTTGTTTGTTTTGATTCTGATCACAAGTTAACAAAACGGGCTGTCTGTGCTCAGTCCATTACAGAAATCGAAACTGGATTCTGACATTGTAAGTCCGCATTGATACCACTGAGCTATACAAAATGATAAATAAATAGCTTATAAAATTGTCCTGCAATTCATATTATAACAATGTTCTTCTATATCCAGAAACTAATGTAATATAAAATTTTATATTGATAATCCTACCAATACAGCGGCATTTAGTGACAAAGATTACAAAATATTGATATCAGTTTTGAACTGTTTGTTACTTTCAACATAAACCAGTTCCAAACGTACTCAGTTGTTCAAAGTACACTGTTTTTTGAAAATAATTCTATAAAGCAAAAAAAAATTAAAATATTATTTGAGGTTTATATTTCCAAATTTCAAGTATTAAGTTAAAAACTGCTTAATCAAAGTTTTCTGTAGGTTTGAAACCAAATAATAATTTGTGAACGATTTAGTAAAGTTTGAAAGTTAGCCATATTTTAGAATTATACAAGCAAAATCCACAATACAACGATTTATTATTGGTATAAAATTTGTCTCTCACCAAATCATTCATCGATTTTTGTTGCACGTCCGGTGAAACTGCTGACACCTGGATAAATTTTCTAAAGGTATTAGAAGTTCTTGGTAAATATAATAAAATATGAGATACTCTGAAAGCTAACCTTGTTTTCGCTGTTGGTATAGTTTTTATTACGTGATTTAACTTTGTAACTATACAAGACGAGATTTAGCTATTTGATACACAAGCGTTTATTTTCCACTTGCTCATTTGTCATTAAGTATTCAGCATAAAATATAATGTTATATATATATAAAGTAGATAATAATAATTGCTGTGATAGAAATGATACACTAACAGCATGATATTAATGTCAGGGATAGGAGTGTCATCATTTACTAGTGTTTTAATTCGTAGTTCTACCTATAAATAAGAAACTTAGATAATTGATGTTCAGAGATTATTAAATGCTATTAAATCAGTCGTTAGGTAAAATACTTGATAATTCTAATCTTTAATATACTCAGTAGTGAAACAAGAACGACCGTACCACGCCTCATTATATCAAACCGATTATACATTTGTACTAACTTACATGTTAATTGATGTAACTAAACAAAAGACGACTGTATTGTTACATTACAGAGTCAATTTTATGATTATTTTTCTTTTGAGATTTAAATCTTTTAAATGGTTTCACTTTACGAAAAAAAATATTCTGATCGAATGTTGGACTGATAGGAATGTACTTGAAAATTTTATATCCTTTAATTAGGTTCATGCCGAACGGAAGGTCATGGATTGAAGATGACGACAATGTCAACTCGTCACCTTTAGATCCATTATGTTCAAGGACTTGCATTCTTCATTTCATAAGTCCTCTTTCTTCGTCTGTCCCTGAAATTCATACATTCTTATTATATATTTTTAGTTTTGAAAGTAATTTAAATGTATTATTATTTCCGTTTATCAAAATGAAAAGTTTTTATTCATTTATATCTAATATTACATTTATAGTTAAAATGTTCCAATATTTTCACATATTTTTCCATGCGTTGCCTGTAGATATTACATCCCTCTCAGAACCATAAAAATATTGTGAATAGAACTTTCCATTTTCTTATACAGTTGTTTTTTTTCCTGATGCTTCTTTAATGCTCAGCTTTGAATAAAAATGTTTGATACTTCTCGATTGACATCCAAAAACAAACGAAACAAACTTTCCTCGATTCTACAGCTGTAATGATATGATACATAAAAGACAGAGAAATGACAGACAGTTAGTTTCTTATACGAAAGAGGTTATTTTAAATTTAAATTTGGTTTATTGTTAAGTACGATGACATACAACGAACTATCTAAACGGTGTCCACTTTAGATATTGAAATTTGATTTTTAGCGCTATAAGCTATCAGACTTAATGATAAGACTGTTTGTCTTTCACATGACATAAAGTGATCATTTTGTGAAACGAGAGAGAATAGGATTCATAAACATTTCACAACCAGACTTTGTTTGATGTTATTAAATAACAAATGTAAAAGTGAAAAATGGAAAGAGGTAGATGAGTTATCAAAACAGTCATGTTACAGGTGCAAGTTGATTTTTTCGTATTCGAAAGTAATGCAAAACAAAGTTGTTGTTGTTTTTTACATATTCTAAGAAAATAAAACTAACTGAATATTTTATGGCAACAAATAGTAATAAAACACTTAACGTAACACTTTAACAGTGTCACAAATCACATTGAAATGTAATCGATTTATTCACGAACCTTTGAAGGAATGTTCTCTTAGCTGGTATGGAATTGTCTAACACGAAGGTAATGAGTCCACTAACAAATACACTATTGTTCAATAGAACTGTAATGAGTTGGTTTGCTACGTCATTACCTAAACGAAATAATAAAAATATTTTTCTACATTTGGTATTCTGTATGTTTTGTAAATTGTAGATCATTGATTGAACTGTCTGTATTATCTTAATGATGGTTTTAGAAATTGTTTCATTAGTTTCAACAAATTTCCTTCTTCAAACTCCAGGCACACTCAAAACTGTACGTAACTATATCAACAGCACCTGGATGTCCCTTGAACCACTTTGGTATGGTAATGCCCATAAATAAGGATAATTCAACATTAAAAATATTTCTCGATGAGTGAAGGTCGATAAATTGACATTGGACAATCCAGCTTCTGTAACCATTGCAAACATAACACATGTGATTCCTCCAACAATGGGCCCCGGAATAGTGTTTATAAAGGCTTCAAACTTCCCCCAGAACTGCAAAAATCAACATGGTAACAGCACCATACTGAATGACTCGTTGATTAGCTACCTGTTGGTGTGAAAAATTGAGGAAAAGAAAAAGTGAAGTGAGTTTTATGTTTCTGAAATATCAGCGGTTACTATATTTACATAAGTTAAGTTTTTGAAATATCAGCAGTTATGATATACTTACACATGTATAATAACACAATAAATCCAAGCAGTTAACAATAATATTCAAAATTGAATACAAGTGCTCTAGTCTGTATTTGAAGGGCAGCACATGGGTATACTTTTATTCTTTTGATTGCTGCAATATTTTGACTGTAAGAAGTCATTCCACATTCAGATCCCCAAATTCCAGAAACGATACAGCAAATTCCTTCTGCAAATATTCCACGGTTTATGGCGCTAGGTGGAAGAGGAGGTGCGGAGGCTAGTTGTGCGCATGCGTAGTAATCTCCTACTGATTCCAATACCGATGCTAGTATTCCAGCAAGCATTCCGAAAACAGCACCGATACTGACTGTTGGTAAACCCCACTGTCCTGAAAGACTAAAATGAAGATGTAAATGGTCTACCTTTACTTCAAACGTAACATTCTTAACATACATATCGACTGCTTTAACAAAACACATGTACAATAAAACATCAAACTTTCAGATTATAACTTTCAATTAGTATATTTTTTATTTCAAGATAATGTGTGATCTTAATGATTTTATATTGTTCAGTGAACTTCACAATCAAATTAGTTTCACAACAATTGAAGTAATAACAAGTTTCTACATAGACAGAACTGATCAAAAGATAATTTGATCTCACTAATTACGTAAATAAAAAATCTAAATTTTAATCAACATTTGTATAACTACTTTACTGGATAAGAAAACCTAAACCATGGACAAGAGTATATCGTCTGAACACGAAGGTCAGTTCTGGCTGAGTTGGTTGGTCCTAGGGCACCTGCAGCAGTTGGTACGTTGCGGTAACTATGATAAGTAATATCTGAAAGTAGGCTTGGAATATTTGTTATTCAATATTCAAATGGTTTTTCTAACCCTATATATATATATATTTGTCCTTTATTAAAAATGTTTCAGCAGTTTATTTTAGCAGTGAAGTCTTTGTGAGAGGAAATTGGTTTACATACAAGCACAGGAATAATGCTTATTGAATATGTTGAAAACAAAATAGGTAACGTTTATCCAAATACTAAATAAAGAAACAAACATGAACAAACGCAAAATTAAAGAAGCCTTTCTTATACAACAACTCTAGCCCAAAATAAACCAATGCAAATGAACACCTTTATACCTATATTAATAAATATAATCAAAAATTTGAGCACGCCCCAGAATCCCTTCAAACTTGTGGTCAGCTATTGGTCAGTTACCTCTTTCTTTCTTTGTGAACCTAACTATGACCGAAGAAAGTCGAATAGATTTTTTTCCATCCATATTAGCCGTTTTTACATAAATATTTAACTTTTATTACAAATGTTTCAGCAATTTATATTAGCAGTGAATTATTTGTGATTAGAAATTGGTTTAGACAAAAGCGCAGGAATAATACTTATTGAATGTTCACTCTATAGTTAATTAGTAAAAGCTATTTAAAAAATACAGTTATAATAGTATAAATACGTGACACATAACAAAACAACAAAGTTACTTATAATGAAATAATGCTGTAATATTTATTTCATACATAAAATATAAACATGTGTGATCTTGCCTTTGTGGTATTTATTTTGTAATACGTTCCTTCTGGTTTCCATTTTGTTATATCTCGTATTATATATATATATTATATATTAAAGTTTTTGAGGTACTGGGAGAAGAGCACAAGAAGTAAAACTGTTCTGAGAAACAAACAACAACAAGATACAAATACTTCAATAGTAGGTTGTTAAAACACTGAATGCAAAACTGGAAGAGCTATTTAGTGCAACAGAGTTTATATGAATATTTAACAATAGTAATTAATATCAGTTTGATCTTAGCTGTTAATGTTCTCAAAGTTAACCTTTTTACAGTGTTATGTGAAGGGCTACCCTTACATTATCTATATCTTGAGCAGTAATCATGTCTCCCTGTGTTCCTTCACCAGTGTATTTGCCAAGAATGTACACATGTTGGTTTGCAGGGAAAAATGTCAAGTTTTCTAGTTAATTCTTAGGCAATAATTTTATGTCTTTTTTTTTCATTTTAAATAACGAAAATGTTAAGTAAAGGGATTGGAACCGACAACATGCAATTTTAAACGCATCAACCCCAGGCCATGTCAAGCTTCTTGAGTATGGTATAATGTATTATGTTACAAACTTCGGTTTTCCTCACAATTTACATTCATTCACTTTTTAAAAGATCAAAGAGAAAACGTTTCCTCTAAATATTGTTTTCAAAATCTGATTGAAAATGCGACGATTATTTACTAAATGTAAAAAATAATAAATTATAAGATTGATATATACGATACATTATTACGAAATAATGCTGTTGCCATTATTATAGAATAGTTTTACCTTAATTTGATTTGGATCTAAATAAAGTTTTCGTTTTGAAAGTCATTATGATGAAAACGGTTAGTCTGATTGAATGTTTACAAAGGAAAATATAGTTGTGATAAATGGAAAAGCAAGGCTATAACGAAGGTTGTTTAGGAGTTTACAACGATTTATTATTAAAGTTTTGATAAGTTAGAGATAAATTGGGTTGTTTATGTTGCAGGTAACCTTCACAGTGATTTGTGTGTTTGACGGAGAAAGTAGAATAATAATAATAATAAAGTATATTTCATATACTTGCAGGTTGGACAAGATACTTTCAATAGTCAACTGTGTAGCTTTGTACTAGAAACAAACAATTCTCCTTTTCTTTCAGATGGCGCTAAGGTTTCGCCTATGCCATACCGGGCCTTTCACTTATCAGTGCGATACCATAAAATATAAGCCCAACAGGGCCAGGTCGTAATCTGAGGGTCACAGGTTCGAATCCCCGTCGCATAAAACATGTTCGCTCTTTCAGCCGTGAAGACGTTATAATGTGACGGTCAATCCAAGTATTCTTTAATAAAAGAGTAGCCAAAGTGTTTGCGGTGGGTTGTAATGGCTATCTGCCTTTTATCTAATCTTAAACTGCTAAATTAGCGATGGCTAGCGCAAATAGCTTTCGTGTAACTTTGCGCGATATTCATACAAAGCCATAAAATAATCAATATTTTACACATAAAAGCTTCACTTGAGTATAACAAGTTTGTCTATAATAATAACAAAACACCATTAATAAGTTTATTATAAAACAAGAATTACATAATTGCTATTCCCCAGTTTTTACTAGCTGTAAAAGTTGCTTCTTTGAAGAGAGAAAGTCCTACCAACGATATGGTAGGGACTATCACTAAAGGTTTCAAACACTGAAGTATAATTCCTTTACACCTGTAAGCCCCATAACCATTTCAAAGATGGATGCCCCAATGATAGCGCCTTGTATCTACACAAATATATCAAGACTTACATTTTAAATGATGCAAAGATATATTATAGATTATTGAATTTAATGTATGTAAGATATTTGCTGTTAAACATATATTTTATATCTATATTTGTTCCATTTTAATGCATGATACATACATTTGCTTAAATTAAACATATACATGGTGTTCAGAAAGTCACGGTGCAGTTTTATATGTTAATAAATAAATAAGTGCACAGTGACTTTTCGAATACCCTGTATTTAAAAATGCAAAATTTACGAAATATTTGTAACGAAAAAATACAATGAAGATTTAAAACTCAAGTTTGAGTGTAACGACATATAGGTATTTTATTAATATAAGTCTTGAAACTGTGTTCTGAATAAAATTGTGAATAAAAACTTTGTTGATATTAAAAACTCAATATTCATTTCAAAAGAATTATCATCGTAAATAATCACTGAAGTATTCAACTTAACTGATGTTGATAGTCTCTAAACATCCAATATTGATTAACAAAAATCAAACAATATTTCAATAATGTTACAACAATTTACAAAAAAAAAACAAGCTGGAAAAAGTTGAAGTAATTTGTAACGATGTAATTTATCTGTTCAATACATAGTTAGTTAATATAGTGTTATAAATCAAAAGGAGTGGTTCAGGTTATAATGTTACATGAACCAAGTAAAGATTTAATACAAGTTACTGTTCATATAGATGAATAAAACATTCTAAAATTACCTTACGATCGTAAACTGGATTGTCCCACACATCAAAGGATTTTACGTTTACTTCAAGATGCAACATGTTCAGAAGATGGATGGGATACATGAAGCGCAGCTCTATGAAACTGTGTATAAATGATCTTTCTAACGTAAGTTTACCTGTTGATTGTACTAATAATGTTATACACATGTCTAGGTTGCTGTGTTCTTGAGACGTAAAGATAAGAGGTGGAAGGACGTAATATCACCGGAAGTGACAAAACTATTTCTCTTTTAGTTGTTTCTTTTTGAATTTCTTGCAAAGCTTCACAAAGCCTCTCTTCGCTAGCCGTCCCAAATTTAGTACTGTAATATAAGAGGGAAGGAAGCTAGTCATAAACACCAACCGCCAATTATTGAGTTGCTCTTTTACCAACGAGTTGGAAAAATCCAAAATATCCTCCCAGCTACGATAAATCGTCGCTAATCAGTGCAGAGTTAAATAATTTTTGGGCACTGTTGAAAAGCAACGTTTTATGCGTTGAGATAGACAGAGCACATAATGTATACAGAAATGTAAATATCATATATATATAAACAGGTCCACATATTAGTAACAAGAGATAATCCTCAGTAGCCGCAGCACTTGATATTCCTTCAGACAGGTTTAGAGCAAAATAATCTATGACATCTTCTCTTTGTTTCTTTATTTCCTACTTTTCTGTGCGCCAACAATACCGAATGTTTCATCGTGTATTCACGATTTGATTTTATTACTTATCAAGATCTCTACCAGGGTACCCTCAATTTGAAATCCTTTTAGGCGGGATTAAAGTGATCTATGAGATCTACGGTGTGGTTAAATATATCAATTGAAATGGATTAACTTCATGGGTCTAAAACTGTAATTTCATCTGAAATCTGTCAAGAGACTACTGAGCCATCATTAAATGCTTTTTGCTTGAAAATTGAAGTGAAATATCCTAGTATAGCCCGGGGACAAAAAAACAACGATAAGTTGTGTGCTCTTCCCAACAGGAGGTGTTCAGAAACAATACTTTGGTTTAAAATTTAGCACAACGTTACACAATGGGCTGTTTGTGCTCGAAATATGGTTAATGGAGGTGTGAGTCTGCTCACATATCTCTGTGCTTCTGGGACGCGGAACAGACCATCTTCTTCAGCCCCGCGTGTGAATTTCCTTAACAGAGAGGGTTGTTGTCTGCCAACCATATTGAACGTATAAATGTTTTATATATTTTAAGAATTGTGTCTGGTGAACAGTCATTGTGCTTACCAGCGATGATTTAATGTGACTGGTGTATTTAAAGCTAATTCGTTAAGCACATTAATACCAAAAGCACATAAATACCAAAACCAGAAAAAGTTCACTATGTTTGAAGTGTTGAAGGTTCAGCATGCAGATATTTTCAGAGCCTTAATGTAAAGATTGAGACGCTTAACATAAAAAGCTGGTCTGTACAAACATAGTTACACACGTAATTCCATCTGCTTACAGCAGGTTTCAAAAGAAGTTACGAAGACTCACCATCTTCTTTGTACAGCTAAATACGTTTGCATCTCACACTCTGGCAAAGTAGCATGTTTGCGGACTTTCAACGCTAAAAACCGGGTATCGATACCCGAAATGGACAGAGCACATACAGATAGCATTTTGTGCTGAAAAACAAACAACATCTATCGTTGCCAAAGTATATTCTCTAAACATAAGTTTTAGTCCTATCCCTATAATATATTTAAAAGTAATGCCTCTATCTGACAAACTCGGCTGTTTAAACTGTTTTGTTTGGTCAATCCACCCAAAATTCAAATGGTTGTATTTAGAAAACGATGATGCAAACAACAGATCACTCTTTTTGCAGTAAGTAGTTCTAGTACTTGGTTTCAACCAGATTTTGGAAAATATATATATATATTTCAGACAAGCTTGAAAAGCACATGTAATCATTAACTATAATTACATTTCAATTAAACCTCACTATGTCTTAAATTTGTAATACTGCAGAGCCAAGTAGGTCAAGATTAATATTACTTCAATTATTATATTTTAATGATCATCTGAGTTCAGATGTATTTTATTTTGTGTTTTATACTTTTTATTTATGGTCAGTTTGTTCCAATTTTTCTTCATTTTTTTATCATATTTGAGTGACATTGAACTTGAACAAGAAAGCAATAGTTTGAATTATGATATATTGAATTTAAAATTTGTTGATATTTTTTTTTGTTTCAAAAGAGCTAACAATAAATTAATTGTTCAATCAGAGGTTGATTTTAAATGGTTCAGCAGTAACTATGAAAACTTATAGCACTGAAACCTGAGTTTCGATACCAGTGGTCAGCACAGCATAGATATCTCATATTAAAACTTTGTACAATTAACTGCAGACAAAAGAGAAAAAATACTTAGATTTATGTCTCGCCCACTTCATTCCAATTATTCTTTTTAACGCATTCAATCGAAATATACGATCGTTTGTGTTTTTGTTTAAGATTTCCCGTAAATACACACGAGGGTTATTAGCGATATCCGTCCCTAATTTGACAGTGAAAGAATAGAGGGAAAGTAGCTTGTCATCAACACTCAACGCCAATTCATAAGTCACTTTTTATCAACGAAGAGTAGGATTGACAGCAACGGCTAAAAACGCGAGTCTCTTTGATGTTACGTGATTCGAACCCTTATCTGTAGTTTATGAATCAAGTGCCTTAACCACCTGGCCATGTTGGTCCGTCATCTATAATTGACTAATTAAAAAGAATCTGATGAAATATCTGCACTTTCCTGAGATTTTTATTATAAGTATTAGGTTTATTGGCTCTGTTGGTTACCCTACTTTTGACATTTGAAACGAATAACTTTGGAGCCAATAAGTGCAGATTACCAGTCTGGTATTGAAAGAAAGGCCTTATTATCATGCAGCAAACAATTTATATATGTATATATATATTAAAAATTGTATCGTTACGTTCCTCTAACCTGAAATTCATAATGACCTAATTAGGATGAATGTGAACATGTATCGTGATAATTCTTATAAAACTATATTTGTAGTATTAACATCTCAGAAATATAATTAGAGTTAAATATTATTGCTGTTTAAACACTAACGTGTTGACTTGACACGCAAGCATTAAAGGAATCTGCTTATTAGTTTTATTTTTTAGTGTTTGAACATAAAGCATTAATCTGCGACTTTCAATCATTGAAATCTGAAACCTGGTGACACGTGTGTCGTCACTTATACATAGTCTCGATGTAGGAAAGCGCAAAAATCACTTTTCTGCCACACCTTTAGCGAACTTTTTCATAGAGAGGTAAATAACCTAAATATATGTAAACTAAACCCAGTCATGATGACGGTTTACATTTTATGCAGACAAATCAGGCTAGAACGTTCTTTGAGAATACTACATGCCTAGCTCCAACGGTTTTGGAAATGTTGAAGGTTAGAACATGATACGGAGATTATTTTATAAGTATTATAATCAGCTTTACTTTGCTGAGTGACGATGGCCAAAAGTAATTTTATCACAGATATTTCGTAATAAGGAAGCAACTTTATGTTATACACAGGGTTAAATGGCACTTTTGATGAACGGGCCTAAGCAAAACATCGTCTTCATTGCGCCTTAGAACGAAAACCAGAAACATTTGTGTAGGTTACAGTTTTAAAAACTATTAAACCTGTTTCAAGTATTCAAGCATATTAGACAACCCAGATAATACATTTATGAGATGATTTAACTGCTTCTTACATCCAATCTCATGGTTGTTGTTTGTTTATTTTATTTCGATAGATAACTATGTGTAACAAATTCAAATGTAATTACAATTATTTTGAAAGTATAAACTAACGGGGAATTCAACAAGGGAGAAGGCTCATGAAATAAGGTACATTTATTTTATTAAAAACATTAACTCTTAAATTTAATCCACTTTTGATGAATATTCATCTGGTTTCTGGGTTCCATTTACAAAGCATTGAACAATATGGATTTTACTCAATAATTCGCTAATGGTAAATCGTTAAAAAAGCTTAACAATCACACGACTTAATGTTCCTGTTCTTGACAACATAAAACAAGAGATACTCTAGATTTGTATGGATTATTTGGATAAGTAGAATACTTTAATATTATTTATTAGTTAGAGGTTCTGTCTAATCAAGAAAGAAATTTACAAACTTTATATACTGAAGATAACCTAAGGTTGTTATTGTATGGTAAAGATTTGTGTATAGATTATTTTAGCTGTTATTTAAAACACTTTATTTTTACTTTCGGTATAAAATATGGTATGTTTGATTTTTATAGCATTATCGATCAACTAAGAAAGTGTACCCAATGCTGGATGAACTTGAAAGACGAACACAATATTAGTTTAAGCTCTTAGCTCTTACTCACATTTGTGTTGGTAAATCTAACGTTTTCAGGCAAAAATAAACAAATTCAGAGTTACAGTTACTGTGAATAATAAAGAAAACACAAAATATAATAAATAGAGAATTTGAGCTTGACATGACTTGTTGGTTAGGATGCTGGACTCGCGAGAAAGGACGCGAATTCAAGTCCTGTTTCCGAACATGCTCGTCGTATCTGGTTGCAGTTTGAGCCTGTAATCTTGCTTTTGCCCATCATGATTAGGTGTTTAAAGCGCTTTATTCACAATTTGAGAATCGCTGGCTAGAATCCTAGCCTCACCGAACATGCTCGTCCTTTCAACCATAGGGGCGTTATAAAATCATGATCAATCCCATTTCTGATTGTAAGACAGTAGCTCAAGAGTTGTTGGTGGGTGCTAATGACTAGCTCCCTTTCTTTTAATCTTTTCATTCATTCATTCATTCATTCACCACTCGACTCCATCAAGGAACATAGGGCCGCAATCACTTGCGGATTCTTTAACAGGTTTTTAAGTGAGTAGGTTGTTAGTCCACTGCACCGAGCCGTCCCTAATTTAGTAGTGTAAGACTAGAGGGAAGGAAGCTAGTCATCACCACCCACTGCCAATTCTTGGGCTACTCTTTTACCAACGAATAGTGAGATTGACCGTAACATTATAACGCCCCCACGGCTGGGAGGGCGAGCATGTTTGGCGCGACGCGGGCGCGAACCCGCGATCCTCGGATTACGAGTCGCACGCCTTAACACGCTTGTCCATGCCGAGCCCTTTTAATCTTTTACTGTTAACTTCAAGATTGCTAGCACAGGTAGAGCACTGTATTGTGTAATGAACGAATTTAATATTGCACCAGTGCCAATTAATAATATCATATTCAGATCTGCTTATATCAGGTCATCCATTAAGTAACGCAGGATTTTCGGTTCAGAAAAATAGAAATAATTTCAAACGCTTTTAATGTTATTTAATCAATAATGTACCTTCCATTATTATTAATTACTTCCTGCCAACGATTCACAAGCTTCTGAATGCCACTTCTATAAAATTCTTAGCATTTGGAGGAAAACAACGTAGAGAGAGTTGTTTTGACATCTTCACGTGTTCCAAGCTCTTTTCCATCAAGATAGTTCTCCAAACTTCGAAATAGATTGTAGTCAGATGGAGACAATGTTTGAAAAATAAAGAAGATGTGGAAGTTTTCCCAGTCTATTGTTTCAATCTTTGAATATGTGAACCTTGATGTGTGAGGCCGTGCTTTATCCTGGAGTAACACAACACCCGAAAGACTGATCAAAACAGGCCTCTTTTATTTCAGTGCAACATTCAAGTGCTCTGACTGTTGACAATAGAAGTCTGATGTAATCGCTACATTGAGTGGCAGCAACTCAAAATGGATCGTATCAACAATATCCCACCGAACACTTAACAAGACTTTCCTATGGTGGAGGTCCATTTTGGGCTGTTCTATAGCCAGTTTATCTGCACTTAGCCATTGTATGCGGCGTTCAACATTTTCATAATATTTCCATTTTTTATCTCTAATCACTAACCTGTCCAAAAAAGGTGAGTTACCTTTACGAGAGTGTAGAGAAGTGCAAAGTTCACTCTTTCTCGAATGTTGACTTCTGTCAACTCAAGGGGGATACATTTTCTAGGTGTTGACATTTTTCTAAGCTGTTGCAGATGACGGTGAACTGTTAAATGGGTTGAATTAAGCTTCTGTGTTAGTTATTTTACTGTTACAGCACAATCTTCTTCAAGTGCAGCCAGCAGTAAGTCATCATTAAACTCAACAGGATGACCTGAACGTAGCGCATTACTTAAGCTGTAGTTATTTGATTTGAACCTCTGAAACCATCTTCGACATTTTCTTTCATTAACAAACTCCACACCATAAACACCTTGAATGTTTCATGTAGTTTCTGCTACACTTTTGCTGTTCTTTTAAACTCATAAATTATTATATGTGTAATGTTCTCTTCAGACACATCCATCTTCATAATGGTTTATTTGATTAATGATCTGAAAAAGTGGAGTTGGGTTAGTTTGTTTTGTTTGTCTGAACATTTTTATACACGTCTTACTAAAAAGTTAAGTCAAGTCTTCTACAGAGACAGAAATGATAATGCACTTTTGTATTAAATTTTCGGACATTATATGTGGGATGACCTGATAAAATAAATTAAACACGATCTTTAAACTTATTTAGTATTCTACGATTGCCAATTCCATTATTATTTCATGTTTTAAGAGCAAGCAATGTATTTATCCCATTTTTATCTTAAGAATAAGATTAAGCAAATATTAAGGATTGACACAAATGAGTCAGTTGAAAGATACAGATGTGATTTAATTGGTCAAACAAACCTACACATACAAGTAATAAACAGTTAAATTGAAAATTCTGCAACAGCAGAACACGTACATATAACACAACACGATTTCACGAGTCAAAGCTAAAATTTTAGCTTAACGTCAATATATTACATTTTTAGTACGCAACAATCATCCAAAGTAATACAATTAAAAAATAGAAATAAGCTAAAACCAGATAAAGGTCCATCAAGTCATTACAGTGATATGTAGCGTGACATATTGTAAATGTTGGCCACAGGGTTGTGCAACTAACTATCAAACGATAATGCCAAATGACTCGCTAGAAGTGTACATATTGTGTGTGTTTATTTTAGCAAAGCCACGTTGGGCTACATGCTGTGTCTACTGAGGGGAATCGAACTCTTCATTTTAATGTTATAAATCCGAAAACTTACTGCTGTACCAGCGTGGTACGTACAGAACTCGAAACCAAATGTTTCATAAATAACTTTTGAAGATTACATAGAAAGCGCCAAAACTTTTCATTTTTGTGAGTGGAGGCCATTGACTGCTTTAATAAACATTAGTGTGAGCCATAGTAGGGCTAAATGTTTTTTTTTACATTTTAAGTAACTCGGGTTCTCAGTTTGGACTATTCTGTTTCAATACTTTTTGTAGCATTAAAAATATCTTTATTACCACAGCTACCTAGATGAGATATATATCGAATCACACTTGTCTTTATAAAACTTTTATTTTAGTTCTACTTGTTCATTTTTTTTGAATTAGCGGTATTTTTGGGTACCAGCAATACCAAACTTGGACATGTTTATACCCGGTTCAATATCATTACTCATGAAGATCTCTATCAGATTATCTTTATGTATAATTAGGTGCCCTAGGTGGAACATCATATATATATGTATATACTAATATCCATTTTAAAAAGTCATTCACTGGAACAGCAGTAAGTATAAATTTTAAACGCTAAACAAGGGAGTTTCAATTTCCTTCAATGGACACAGCAGATAGCCCGATGTGGCTTCGCTACAAAACTGCACACACACACAAACACACGTTTCAGTTAAATAAAGAAATCATTGAAAATTCAGATGGAAGAGTTTTGTGAAATAATTAGAGCGACAAATTTCGTTATTTTCTTTTGAACGCATGTCTGGAAAACTCACTTATTTACTTCGATGGAAATTCGTTGAAAAATTGAAATTTTGATTCACTCAATAAACATTTAGATAACGATTTAGGCGACTTCGTAAATAAACTAAGCTCTAGTTTTACTGAACCAGTAGTGTAAAATGGTTATTGTTAATATTTACAGAGATGCCAACTATTTGAAATGACTGAGCGTAATAATTATAGAAAGAGCCCGTACAGATATCGTACAACTACTGGATACAGTTTTGATTCATCCATTTCTGTGGACCCATCTGCAGCTAAACTGTAAAAACTGTCATAATCCAACATTTGTACAATGGCTGTAGTTTTGATTCTAGCACAGCCATATTTTTTCGCTATATCGGAATCTCGGAACATTTTTCTGAATAGATGTCTTGCATGATCGGCTATAGCTAGGGGTAAGTTATGAGCAATGATGAATTTGGTGAACACCATTTCTGCATTTATGGTTTCATATTTGGAATTCTTATTCATAAATGTCGTTATCTGCATCGTTTTAGTCTTCGCCTCAGCCTTTTGTTGGTGAGATGCCGATTTTGTATGTCTGCAACAATCGTTTATCCCGCCATGCGCCACAGGAAAATCGATGTGACAAACTGTACAAAATGCATGACTGTCACTGACTTTTGATGCACCATACTCTTTCCTAAATTTTTGATTCACAGTTTTAGTCCTTTTAGATTTGACAGGAATAAGACAATCTGGTGAACGAGGACTCTTATTTTCTGTCTTATGAACGATCGCATTGCTGTTTCTATGCCGCTTAAAAAAAAAAAGAGAAATACCCATCTACGCGAGCGCTGATTGGCTGACAAGCACTGATGACGTAACTATGGATTCCCCCACGTACCCAGTATGGAGAACACAGCACTCAAACTATTGGTAGACGTCAGAGATACAAATATTTTTTATTATTTCAATCATAAACATGATTATCGCAAGTATCCAATGGACTATGTCTTTTATTTATTATCAAAATTATTTGTATCTTACTAGAAATTTTTTCTTCACCCTTTTCAAGCCCTGGGGTAACAATTTATCACTTTATTGTATAGGTTTATATAATATGTAATAATTTGTGAGTTGCAAGAATTCGTAATATTTGTCTGCATGAGTCGTAACATATACACCAAAATCGTAATGATTTCGCTCAAATCGTAATGGTTGGCATCTCTGTATTTAAACATTTTTAAAAGTTGTTTTAAAAGAACTGTTTTTATGACCACCATTTTGTTTCGTCATGATCCCTAATATTAATTACAACCGAACTTAATCATTTTTATACTTGTGTAAAAGTGAAATATTTTATTTTAATGAGTTATTGGATTTTGAACATTACTAAAGTGTAGGTCGTTGCAAATATGTAAAGTTGTTTTTTCTCCCAAGTTAAAACGTAAGCCATTTTATTTAAATCATATGATTTTATAATACAACAATTTGCTGACTTCCACTTTTGTGATAAGCTATTGACGATGGATTCGGAAAAATGGACTATTATTAAATATGTGGCATATGAAATTCAGAGGCAATCGTAATTTTTGAATGATCAGTAACACATATCAAAAACATTCAAGTAATGTAGCGTAAGACTTGTTTGTTTTGAACGTCGCACAAAGGTACGCTAAGATTGTATACGTTATTTATAACACCTCCCACGACCCCAGTCACACCAAATATTTTCACCCTTTCAGCCATGGGGGCGTTATAATGTAACGGTCAATCCCACTATTCGTTGGTAAAAAAGTAGCCGAAGAGTTGGCGGTGGGAGTGGTGATGACTGGCTGCTTTCTTTCTTGTCTTACACTGCTAAATTAGTGACGGCTAGCGCAGATAGCCCTCGAGTAGCTTTGCGCGAAAATAAAAAACATTAATAGACAGCTTTTATATTGATATTACACATTCTTGTTTGCATCTGTTTTATATTCATTTTATTTTCATTCCTTTTTATAGTAAGTACACAAGGTATATTATATGCTTCTTATGTGATGTTTAATGATTAATTATATACTTTTTCAAATTTGTGAAATATTTACTTTATTCTCTAACAGTAAGACCAGATCTATTCAGTTTGACCACGTGCCGAACGTGTTACAGAAAAATTCTTGAGAGTATTTCATAAAACCTGACTGGAAAATTTTGTTAGCAACAACTTAGTTTATTGTGTTTTTTTTCTTTTTCTTTACGATAAAAACATTGAACTTAACTTAGATATTTTAACGAAACGATAGCGACGCCATTTCCCCAGATAAATAACCGACTGGTTTTTTCTAATAGAACGAGATTCTAATTTTTAAACTCAAAATCAGAACAAAATTCGGAAAATAAGAATTGTGTTAAACAGTTATTTTTCTCAAGTTCAACTCTCTATAAAACAATGGTGAATAATGTAAATATTTGTATAATATTATATATGTGGTGTAAATTTCTACAGACTCTTCCGTCAATCTATCTAGATATGCATATATATAAAAGCGCAAAAGTCTCTCTCTGTGGGTCTGTTCCTTATCCACAGACGGCCACATTGGAAAAGTTACTAGCCCAAACTTAAGTCACAGATAGAACTCAGAGATCTTGGTTCGGGAAGTAACAAGGTTTATGTGGCTATTGCCACAGAACCAACAGCATGAGCCGAAAGTGACCAATATAGTGATATTTGGGAAAAATGAACGACTGATTGGGCTGAAATTGAAAATGCAGAATTTTTATGTAATCTTTCTCGAGAGAGCTGTTATTTATATTTATTCTCTGTGTAAAGATTTATTACGGGTGATAACAATTTAAAAACTTGGTGGAGCCTTCATTTGTACACCTTCTCTCCCCCTCAATATTTTCTATGTACATGTGAAATCACTCTAACTCCACCTTAACGGAAAAAGGCTGGTGCTTTCTTTCACACATCTGTCACTACGTAGGCTTTCTTCTGTCACATATTATGCTACACTTGTGAGTACTCACAAGAAACTGCTATACGATGACTTTACAAAAATGTTTTGATATCAGAAAATTTTAAATTAAGTCGTGTTGCAACCAGAAGCGAATAAATCAAATATTCGTTAAACGGAATGATGATGAAGTCACAGTATGCTGAAAACTCTTAACGTATTATAATTTATCACGGATGAGTCAACGATTTATGGAAATTTTAATTATAATTTAGAAGTTAGTTAAATGTCATTTTGTATCAAATTTGTAATATTCACCAACAAGATGGGTTCACACAATTTTCTTTCTTTACACAAATATATTTTAATATGTAAACAACAATACAAGTTATAATAACTGTTATTATAAATGCCTCACGCTAGTACAGCGGTATGTCTCCGGATTTACAACGCTAAAACCAGCGGTTTGATTCCCCTCCGTGGGTTGAGCAGATAGCTCAATGTGGCTTTGCTATTAGAAAAACACACAGTTATTTTAAATAATGATTTTTGTATAAAACGTTTACAAACTTGTAAACAGTACGGAGTCTTATACCTGGTCTGGAACTCAATCTTTTATTTACAGTTTTATTTAATTCTTTGTGATTTTTATTAAGAAACGTATCAAATAATAATTACAACTCGACTTACTGTGGACTCTCATGTTGAACAACCTTAACTCGCATCAGACAAATTTTTACTTTATCAGAATCTGCTGCTCCGAGAACGAAGATATATCTTTCACTGACTTCTTATAAAGTACAGCGCATTTTGCTCAATTTAAATCGTAATTATATCAATATATGCATTTTTTACGATAAACTTCAAATGATAGAATATCCTGATAAGTTGGTAACCATAACTATTTTCTTCAATAACCTGAAATTTTTACTACAAGGTTCAGATCTTCATCACTCATGAGATACATTCATAAAAAGAACAAAAAATATCAAATGTTCTTTATTGTAAACTTTATTTAAGTAGTTTGATGTAATTTGTATACAAACTTTTTAAACAGTAAATATGTTTTGTTGTTTCATGCTTCCTACGTTTTTTACGTAATATTATTATGCGTGAAATAACAACAGTTATCCATGTTATGCCTCTTCATTATTAATCACCAGTTAATTACTAGATAGAGTGTCTTCTTTATTTCCTGTAAATAAATTCTTCCCCAATAATCATTAGAATTACGATTAAGACCGAAATAAAGCGTACACTCGAAACATTTAAATGAAAACGTTTTCGTTACTTAAGGTGTATGTTTATATCTTCTTTAGTAGATTATTTAGGAAGAATATTTGTGATGTGTACATCGGAATTGGCAGTAACTGCCTGTTGAAGAAGACGTCGTATTTTAAAATTATGTTTTTTTTCTACTTCAGGCAGTTGTCGCTCACTCCACTGTACTCATCAATGTGATTTTACCCAAAATACAACATATAAAAAGTATATTGAATTTTAAACCAATTATTTTGACTCAATGACTGAGAGTTTTATTTGTTTGTTTTGAATTTCGCACATAGCTACACAAGGGTCATCTGCACTACCCGTCACTAATTTTATTACCCGGTATAGCCACGTGGTTAAGGTACTCAATTCGTAATCTGATCGTTAAGGGACGAATTATCGTCATACCAAACATCCTCGCCCTTTCAACGGTGGAGGCGTTGTAATATGACGACCAATCTCATTATTTTTTAGTAAAATAGTAGCCCAACTGTTAGTGGTGGGTGGTGATGATTAGTTGTCTTCCTTCTAGTATCACATTGCTTAATGTAACGGTTAGCGCAAATAGCCCTCATGTAGCTTTGCGCAAAATTCAAAATAAACCAAAATTAAAACCTAATTTACCAGTGTAAGAGTACAGGGATGGCAGCTAGTCATCACTACCCACTCACTGTCATTTCTTGGGATACTCTTTTGCCAAAAAATAGTGGGAATGACAGTCACTTTAAAACGAACCTGACGGACAAAATGCACTTATGTTAGTGCGTTAAAATACTTTACAAATGTATATTTTAAACATTATTCGACAATATTCTTAAGACTTAAAATTAGGGTAACCTCTATGTACAAACTGAAGACTATTATAACCTCTATGTACAGAATGAAAATTACTATAACCTCTGCGTGCAATTATTTTATCATTTTGCTAGTTTTGAATTAGCGAACTGTAGGAAAAGATAATAGTAATATTATCTATTTCCAACTTTTGTATGATAAGTGTCTCACTGAAAAAGAAAGTTTGATCGTTACTTCTTTAAATAATAGATTGCCACAAATTTAGTAGCGCGTTTTTACGGAAGCGAGACGTGAACCATGGATCATTGTTGCACACTCTGGGGACGCTAGCGAGATCGAGTAATTAACGATAATTTGTTTCACTACAGAATGATTAATTTTTATCAACAGAAAGGTTTATATGCTCAGTGATATGCTTTTGCGAAGTGAAAATAACATCATATAAGAAAACATTTCTTTCAAAATACGCATGTGCTAGACTTAGAAACAAATAGTTTGCTTTGAATGTATGTATTTTCTTATAGCTAAACCACATCAAGCTGTCTTCTGAGTTCATCGAGGGGAATCAAACCCCTGATTTTAACGTTGTAAATCCGTAGATATGCCGCTGTGCTAGTAGGGGACTGGTTTGCTTGAATTTCCTTATATAGCAATGATAGGCTAAAAGAAGGGCATATATTCAACACACCACCCATCGCTATGTCTCAAGCTACTCTTTTTTAGTACCGGATAGTGTTTGTTTGTTTAGAATAAAGCACAAAGTTAAAAAATGGGTTATCTGTGCTCTGCCCACCACGATTATCGAAAATTGGTTTCTAACGGTGTGAGTTCTTAGACATTCCATTGTGCCACTTGGATGCAAATAGAGCATGTTTGTGTCTTTATAGCAAAACCACATAGGGCTATCTGTTGTGTCCACCAAGGGGAATCGAGTCTTTGATCCGTAGACTTATCGCTGTATCATTGGGGCCCTGGATAGTGATATTGACCGTGACATTTTAACGCCTCTCCAGCTGAAATGGCGAGCATATTCGATGAAAGGTAATTAAACTAATAATTTTTAGATTGTAAGTTAAACTGTAAAGTTACCAAAACATGTGTTAAAGCGCAATTCAAATCATATTATTTCTGCGAAAGGAGCCGAAGACCACTTGGATGGAACCCCTGTTTTACCACTCGTATTACTCCACTATATTGTATTATCTATCTATCAGTTAATAGACACTGAAATTACTTTACCTTGTTTGTTATTTCTTGGCTTGAGTAAGATGTACGCATGCCACGAATCATAAGAAGAATTATACACTCTGTAGGTTACAACAGAGCATGATGTATGAATTTGAAAATTGATAAATGAACATATTTGTTACTATTAATTTTTGTTTTAGTTACTCTTTAAACATAACATTTGAGTGACTCTGCACAGGTTCATGGCACCACATCAAAACTTAGTATATATAATGTTAAACTTTGTTTCTGTGAAGGTTTGTTTATATGTAGACTGGTGTTACATTGATTTCTTCTAAAGTATATTGGTACCCTATGCTAGCTACTTCTTAGCTTCTATATACTTAAGACAGTTATTTCAGACCTAAACTGAACAGCATGTTAATTCAAACAGAAACTTTATGACATGCCCTTGGCACAAGTGTATGGGAATTCTAAATAATGATAAGTTCTCTCACCCTGGAATATTCAAATATCAACAGCGACCTGTGAAACTTTATCATCATGTTGAAATTTAGATTCTCTAATGGTATGAAAGGATTGGCCTTTTAAAACGGAATGAATGAGAAAATATTGTTTTATCTTAATATTTTTGCACACTACTGTATTTTTTATTGATGTGGATTGTTTATTTTTAATTATATTTTAGCGTTTTAATTGTATATTATTATTTCTTTACCTTATATATTTATTATACACATATGTAATATTTTATATTATTGTATTATTATTATTATTACTTAACAAGATTTACGTAACGTTGGAAGAATGTTGGTGTGCTCTTGTCAAATTACGAAAAACGAAAGTTGAAATAAACATTCGTATTATTTGTAATGATTTCATTTATTCATGCGAGTAATAGTAAAATTGTTTGATATGAAAGTATATTAGTATAAATAAATAAAAATTTCTAAAGTTACCTAAATTTTGAACTCCATGACGACGAAATATTTTATGAACAATTTGAAAAGTAACAGACATAGCTCTGGATGGTACATGTAGAAAACGGCTGCAGAACTGTATACTTTCTATACCAATATAATACTATTATACTTTCTACCAGTATTAGTGCAGCTCTTACCAGACGTCACTAAACTACTTATACTGAGACCTCGATGTGTATGTTTGATGCATTACATTTTAAAAATAAAACTAGAACGGAAAAACTAGATAAATGTAATATCATTGGTAGTGACGAAACTATCTCAAAGTTGTGAATATTACGCAAAGCAACACGAGGTCAATCTTCGCCAGTCGTCCGAAATTTAGCAGTGAAGACGAGGGGAAATGCAGACAGTCATGACCACCCACCGCCAATTCATGGGCTGCTTTTACACCAACGAATAGTGAGACTGACTACCACATTATATCACCCTTTATGGGTGAAAGAACGAGCATGTTTGTAGAGAGTGGGATTAAAACCTGCGACCCTCAGATTGCGAGTCGAGCACTTGGCCATGCTGAGATGATCGTAGCACCTACATCTCGCCTTCTTCAACCTTTCAATAGTAAATATAAACAATAGAAGACTGCTGGTGTTTTATTGTTTGGTTAAAATTGGTACAAAATTAACTTGTATATTTAACCGTTTTATTATTTTTGTTGTTAAATAGGTAAGAAGTTTGCATATCGCATCACGTTTTAAAATCTAATCTTATTCTTCGACCGATAATTTTATTGTTATTAACTAAGGTATCAGTCACGTGTCAGGTACTTTTAGTTTTTCAGTGTAATTCTGTTCTCACTGTTTACAGTAAGAATCGGACACGTTACAACAACTAAAGCTTTGCATTTAATGAATAAAGCATTGATGATGATGTTCCTATGGAGAAATTATAAGTTTTGAAACGTTTAGTAATTTCTATTGATTAGATTTACATATTTTTAATGATCAAATTGTTTGTTTGTTTTGGAATTTCGCACAAAGCAACTCGAGGGCTATCTGTGCTAGCCGTCCCTAATTTAGCAGTATAAAACTAGAGGAAGGCAGCTAGTGATCACCACCCACCGCCAACTCTTGGGCTACTCTTTTACCAACGAATAGTGGGATTGATCGTTACATTATAACGCCCCCACGGCTTGGAGGGCGAGCATGTTTGGCGCGACTCGGGCGCGAACCCGCGACCCTCACGCCTTAACGTGCTAGGCCATGCCAGGCCCTAATGATCAAATTACTTTCATTGAATTACAGATCAGTCTATATTTAAAATTATTCAAATATTTATTGTACGCTATATTTAAAACAATTTTATAAAATATAAATTCTTTAAGTATAATTTTTAAAAGTATAGTTCAAATTTTCAAGTATTAAGCCAATGACTTTCAGCGAGTGATTAGTTCAAAAGCTTGTTGTAATTCGAGATTATACTAACAACGATCACAAAGTCAAGGAATCATAATAGGTATAAAGTTTGTCTTTGAAGCAGGAAATCACTCATTAGATTTCGCTACAGATGTAATAAAACTGGTGACAGTTAATTAAACCTTCTAAAGGTTTTATAGAATACAGTATTATGTATATATGAAATACTGTGAATTATGTGTTTTCTCTTTGCTTTTGGTATAATTTTATTACATAGTATAACTGTGTGAATATTATAAAAAATAATTGTTAATCAAACTAATGCATGTAAAATGAAAGTCGTGTCTATTCAGTAGAAGTTACCAAGTAATTGTTGCGTTTTCTTTGAGTCTTGTCTTTGAACAACATATCAAATCATGGAAGATTTTAAAACTAATATACACTTATAGTGACATTTCTTCAAATATCATGGCCTAGCGCGTAAGGCGTGCGACTCGTAATCCGAGGGTCGCGGGTTCGCGCCCGCGTCGCGCTAAACATGCTCGCCCTCCCAGCCGTGGGGGTGTATAATGTGACGGTCAATCCCACTATTCGTTGGTAAAAGAGTAGCCCAAGAGTTGGCGGTGGGTGGTGATGACTAGCTGCCTTCCCTCTAGTCTTACACTGCTAAATTAGGGACGGCTAGCACAGATAGCCCTCGAGTAGCTTTGTGCGAAATTCCAAAACAAACAAACAAATTCTTCAAATATTGTAAGAGACGATCACAGCATGTTTTTACTTTCAACTGTTCATATTATAAAAGGATAATAACTTTTTTTATACTTTCGACAATCAGTCGATGTTACGATTATTATCCCTTTGAGGTACAATTTTTTTTAAATAATGATCTTACATTACTATAGAAAATATTCTGATCGTATGTTGGACTGATAGGAATGTACTTGAAAATGTTGTATCTTTTAATTACATTCATGCCAAACGAGAGGTCATAGGTTGAAGGTGACGACAGTGTCCACTGATCGTCTTCAGACCCATAATGTTCAAGGTCTTGCTCTCTCCATTTCATAAGTCCTCTTTCTTCGTCTATTTCTGAAATTCATAAATTCTTATCATACATCTTTAGCTTTGAGAGTAATTTGAATGTGTTATTATTTTAATTGATCGACTTGATAACTTGTTTACTGATTTATATCTAATATCATATTTATTGTTAAAATACATGGTATTTTCTCCTGTGTAGGTTGTGAATATTATACAAAGGATAAATAGGTCGTTGTGTAGATTTGACATTTGGTAACAAAAAATAAACAAATCAGATTTTTTTTATTCTACACCTGTGCATGATACGTGAATGATAAAATATATAAAAAACAGAAATATGAAGGAAAATAAGTTTCTTATATAAAAGATGTTAAGGTTTAATTTTGTTTGTTGTTATGTACAAGGTTGTACACTATATTTACTACACATACTGAAACCTGTTTTTATCACTATAGACCATCAGACTCATAATTGAGTCTCTGGGACTTTTAGGTTTTACTTTATGTAACATAAAATGAATATTTGGTAGACCGATGATGAATAGAAGTGGTAAAGTAAAACACATAGTATCACATGAGAAGGGATCAGTTATAACTTATCCTTTTATTTTCGTGATCGTCTTGTGATGTTCAGATTTGTATTCTACTAGTAAGGATTTTATTGCTATTCTTTACCATTAACACAGGATACAATAGAACCTTCATTCAGTTTTGGCATGTATTTTACTTCAAATTATTCCTATCATGAGGTCTGACTAAGAATCAACATTTTTGTTGATGTCTTCTCAAGGTCTTTACGAGTGTAAGAAGTTGTTTCATGTTTTTCGCCGTTGAAAGCACATTTTGAAAATTAATTGAGGTATAAAAAATATCACTTTGTAAATTATTATAATAAATACAACACCATTACATCATAACTTGATTTAAACAGCCCAAAGACAGTAATCTGAAGTTAGTAGATTAAAATAGAAATAAGTAAATGAATTATTCTAAATGTCATGTAAGAAGTTCAAGCTTTGTTTTTTGTTTTGAATATTATGTAGAAAAAAATTGTAATGTTTTGTACAGCTACAATAGTGTATAAAAGTAACTCAATATTTTTAGGTTGAGAAGCAAAAAAAACACAAAACCTAATAACATACTTTGAAGGAGTTACGTATCACATCGCAATGTATTTGGTTTATTCACGATGTCTCGAAAGAATTATCTCTTACCTGGTATGGAATTGTCCAACACAAACGAAATAAGTCCACCAACAAATACACTGGTGCTCAAAATAACTGTTATGAGTTGGTTTGCTACGTCATTCCCTAAATAGAACAAAATAAATAATTTAATAATAAGATGCATTAAGGTTTTGCTAACCCGTTGTGATATAAAGAACGTTTTAAAAACTGATAATCTGGTTCATTATTAACTAGATAAGTCTCAACAATCTTTTAATGTCATAAGAATCTTCCATTTTGTGTGAGACAAACCGCTGTGAGATATTGTAACACTTTTGGTACTTTGTATGTTTTCTAAATTGTTGAGCATTGAACCGTCTGTATTATTTAACAGGTGATTCAGAAACTATTTTGAAACCTTCAGCAAATTACCTTCCTCAAACTTCAATCATTCTAATAAGTGTACGTACGTACCTATATCAATAGTACCTGGGTGGCCTTTAAACTACTTTGGAATGGTGATCCCCATAAATAAAGATAATCCAAGGATAAAAATATTTCTCGATGAATGAAGGTCGATAAATTGGACATTGGATAGTCCAGCTCCTGTTACCATTGCAAACATAACACATATGATTTCTCCAATAATGGACTCAGGAATAGTGTTTAAAACAGCTCCAAACTTCCCCAGAACTGCAAAAATCAACATGGTAACAGCACCATACTGAATAACTCGTCGACTAGCCACCTATTGGTGTAGAAACCAAGCAAATGGAAAAGTGAAGTGAGTTTTACGTTTCTGCAATATCATCGGTTACGATATTTACACAAGTTTAAATTTCTAAAATATCAGCAGTTATGTACCATAAGATAATAAATTTAAAGAGTTCATAATATTATAAAAAATGAAATACAAATGGTATTTATCTGTTTTAGAAGGGCAGCAAGTGGGTATACTTTTGTTATTCCGATTGCTCCAATGTTTTGACTGTAAGAAGTCATTTCACCTCCAGACCCCCAAATTCCGGAGATGATACAGGAAATTCCTTCTGCAAATATTCCACGATTTATAGCGCTAGGTGGAGGAGTAGGTGCACAAGCTAGTCGTGCGCATGCGTAGTAATCTCCTACTGATTCCAATACCGATGCTAATATACCTGCAAACATACCCAAAACAGCACCGATTCTGACCGTTGGTAAACCCCACTGTCCTGAAAAACCAAAATCAAAATGTAATTATCTTTTCTTTTTCAAACGCAACGTTTCTAAAATACGTATCGACAGATTTAACAAAACAATGTATAGTAGATCTTAAAACTCTTCTATATCTTTCACACTATTACTTCATATTGGTATAATTTTTATTTCGACATAATATATATTTATAAAAGATATAAACAAATTAGTTTTACTATAACTGAACGGATAACAAAGTTTTATAAAAAAAAGAACTGATCAAAGATAAATTCATAAATTCATAACGTAAATAAAAAAAATCTACATTTTAATGTATATTTGTATAACTCCTTTTCTGGATAAGGAAACCTAAACCAGGGACTGGAGTACATCGTCTGTGCATGAAGATCAGTTCTGGCTGAGTTGGTTGGTCTCAAAGCTCCTGCAGCAGTTAGTATAAAGCAAATAACCCACGCAGTAACTATGGTAAGTAACACCTGGAAGTAGGCTTACAGTTATTTATTATTCGATATTCAAATGAATTTTCTGATTATTATACATTTGTTCTTTTTCACTTTTGTTATTAATGTTGCAGATAAACCTAAAAGCATTTGTGTATTTGCTGTGAATGTGATGTTAGCTGAATTTGGTTTTGTCCTTCGCACAGTAATAATGCTTACTGAATATATTACAAAGCAAAAAGTTAACAGTTAGTGTGAGGTAGACACTACCTCTTCAGTTAACCAGTAAAAATAAGTTAAACATTACAGTTGTAATAATACAAATGCGTGATACACAAATATATAACAAAATTAAAGTTATTCATTTTGAATTGTTGCTGTGTTATTTATTTCGTACATCAAACAGAAATATTTATATCATTACTTGGTAGTACTTGTTTCACAATAATTTCGTTTAAGTTTCTACTTTGTTTTATCTCATTACTACTAAAGTAACAGTTGGCCGTATTTAAATTCATTTTAAGGTGTTTTTTTTTTCTAATCCTACAGCAAACATTTCTCACTAACACTCAATTATTTGGATAATGTTTTTTGACATTAATCTTTGGTGTGTATTTATTTAAACGTGAAATGTGTTTGAACTGTGTTTCAAGTCTTTACTCACTGGAAAATCTTGAAAAACGGAATTTGTTTGAATTTCTATCCTCTTTCTCTACTGTAGCTACAACCAGGAATATTAATATTTCCAAGGTATTGGGAAAATAGCACAAGAAGGAAAATTGTTCTGAAAAACAAACAAAAAAGACACAGCTACCTTAATGCTGTGTTGTAAGAACACTAAATACTGAACTGAGAAAAATCTTCTTACAAGGATTTTACATGTGTGTTAAAGGGTGATAATTAACAGAAATTTGATTTTGGCATTTAATATTCTACAGGTTAATCCTTTTACGGTGTTACGTAAGAGGCTACTGTATGATTATTTATAATATTGGGCAGTAAATTTCTTTCGCTGTATTTTCTCAAAATCGTATTTTACTTGATTGTACATAAGTCGCTTTCAGAGAAAATTTTGTAGTTTTCTAGTGATGATAGAACAACGATATTTCTTAGATAATATAAGAAAGTCGTGTAACTACTGCATATCTTGGTACTTCTCTGACGTACTCTACATCATCAGTTTTGTATTACTTTTAGTTCTATTAAGCATCAAAACTAAAACAGGATGAACCATATTAACACTTTTCTCAAAGGTTTCTGTTTGTACAAACAAATCAAATCATTGAATGTCGAAGAAGTATGAAATTTATTCCAAATAAGTTTCCACAATTAATAAGATAAATAAATTACATAATTGACAGAAACAAATTCATAAATGTCACGTAAACCATTTTGTAAGTGATTTGAAGGGAATAATGAATGTGATCGCGTGGATCAAATAAGTATTGTAGATATTTTTTAAAACCTTAATAGAAATGTATTAGACACGTCATTCAGCAACGTAAGCAGATTAAATTAAACAAAACGTTTTCTACTTATCTTCCAAAAATAAAGTCACTTGTTTAAAATAAGTTAACGATAATTAACTTTCGAAAACGGTGACTTTTTATGGTTTTCATTTTCTAGATGAATGTTTTTTTTTTCATAACAAATGAATGCGAGCATATAGTTGTTTTCTTGTAGCAAAGCCACATTCGATCATCTGTTGAATCCAACGACTGGAATTGAACCCCCGATTTTAGCATTATAAGTCCGTAGACTAGAGTTACCGCTATAACAAAAGAAATGTAAATTAAAAAAATAACTTTCACATCGACTTTTTAATATCAGTTTCCCGAGAGAAAGTAATTACACAGGTCTCAGAATTTAAACTTCATAAACGTTGTCTTGCTTTTGATAAAGGATTAAGCTACGCAGATTTCGAAAATAATATTTTATAACACATGAATTTCTTTTACACATCGGGAAGTAAACACTTCATAATTAGATCAAAATATTAAAATGGAAAAAAATGTTGCTCTTTATCGAATATGCATCATAATTCATCGTGATTTGTGTGAGTGTTGAAATCTACATCTTTTTGTTTCGAAAGAACTTTTAAAGGTCCTTTTTAATGTATAACGTTTCGAATATTTTCTTTCAACTGTCAGCCATTAAGCTGATATTCCGCCTTTACTCTAGGGCTGTGACGATTACACGATTAACCGCTTACTATTCGGTTACTGCTCTTAACCGGTTACGGATTTCCTAACTGGTTAATCTAAGATTTTTTTCCGAGAAAAATAAACGAGGGAAAACAATACGATTATCGACATGTAAATATTCGATTATTTGACCTTGATATTGGTATGTTTGCCTATCGCGATTTTACGAACTGCTTGCCTTTTTGTTTGGTTGAATTTTCGTTGTTGTTGTTGTTGAAAAGATTTAGAGGTTTTGTTAACGTTCGGTGCGGCCGTCACGCGCAAATTTCTAGGGCTGTGACGATTACACGATTAACCGGTTACGGTTCGGTTACGAGGCAAAGATTAACCGGTTACAAAAGTCCGTAATCGTCGCAGACCTACTTTACTGATGTTTTGCGATCTTGGTATCAGGTTGACTCTGTTTGAACATTGCTTCTTTATGTAGTGCTGATATTGTACTCAGCTGTCGCATTTACACAAAAAACAACAACAACATGGAAACTTATTTTAAACGATTTGTTGACCTGACAACATGCAAATGATTATTTAGTATCCACAATGTTGCCAACAGTGTTTAATGTATTTGACCTGATTAAGAAGTTTGACATTTTCATACATTTCCTTGAAATGAACCGAATCAACAATATCAACAGAAGCATGTATGTTAACAATTTTGAAGGAGAACATCTTCTGGACTTATTTTGGCGGAATTAATAAACAGTCATCACTCACGTAGCTCATACTCTGCAGCTCGAAGCATTGCCATGAATTCAGAAATATCGTAAACATGTGAAATTTCTTGCAAAAAATATTGCATAATCTCTTGCAAATCATAAAAATCTCTTTCTCACAACTTCTGTACCTGTAAAAGTATGTACCTGAAGGAAGTAAGTTCTTTGTCAGGAGCATGGAAACCAGAATCTCTTCAGACCCAAACCTCTCACCAAATCATAAACTTCACCATACAATTGAAAAGAATTCCTATCATAATTTCTATTGACATTGGATTCTGATTCAGATGCAACTATATGAAAATCCTGTGATGGAGTAGGTACAAGTACATATGGTCCATGAGCATCACCTGTTGGTCTTGTAGCAGACTGAAGGATTGGATATGAAATTTCCTTTTTATTTAGATACATGATCAAAATAGCAGTCATTACCGTGATTTTTATGATTTAGTATGACCGCTAGAATTTTAAAAGACAAATACTTTCTCTTACCATAAGTCCATTGTCTTAACTCTTTAACACAAATTGTGATTTTTTTTTCGGAGCCCATTATTTGTCTTGGTTTCCAAGTATTATTATAAAATATGCATAATATCTATCTTTGACTAATAATGTATTTTTTCTCTTTGTTTTTTTAATATATAATTACCACAGATATCTTTAGAACATTTACACAACCTCTTGTTTCCGGTGAGAGAGATAAGTAATATTCAAATTTGTAAACAAATAATGAATAAGTGCACGTACCATTAATTATTATACAGAAAAAAATTGTTTGTCATGCTGCCTGTTAATCGTGTATATACTAGCAGTGTGTTTCTCACGTGTTCTAGAATAATCCATAAGATTCTCACGTCAAAATTGGTATAAAGAAGTTTACAATCAGTATTTTTCACTATTTTAAGCACAACAAAATGTATCCCCAATTAAACGGAAATTATTCATATGACGTTTTGTGAAAAGTCTGTACGTGATTGAGAAAAATGGAAAATTTCCTATTCAGAAGACGTAAATTTCTGTAATTATTTCAAGCTATCTAAGGCCTTGCCATTTATTACAAATCAGGGAAAACAAATTAACCTCCAAAAAAACGACTCTTTTTTACTTATTTCCAGAATAAGCTCATGATTTATTTATTTAATTTTAATTTTAGAACACTTCATGTTTCATTTGTTTACTAAGTCTTAAATAAACAATACAGATCAAACAAAATAAAAAAACACGTAAACTATCAATGAGAAAAAAAGACTATTATACAACAAGACTTACATAATTGCTATTTCCCAGTTCTTACTAGCTGTAGAAGCTGGTTCTTCAAAAGTGAAAGTCCTATCAACGCGATGGTTGGGACGATAACTAAAGGTGTTAACCACTGAAGCATTATTCCAATAACACCTGTGAGTCCAATAACCATTTCAAAGATGGATGCCACAATTATAGCGCCTTGTATCTAGTGAAATATATCAGAATCTTCATTATAAACAACACATAGAGAAATTATACTTAATAAGTATGTTATGTGCCTATTAAAGTTTATTTTTCTAAGTATAAATCATAGTTCTTGTATATTTAAAATTAATAGGTACACATATATATATTTTTATGGAAAAGAAAACTGCTACAGTAGTTATTTTTATGATATTTTTATTAAAATAATACAAAAGTACAGACGGTTTTGCTATCAGTTATATTTATACATGTTCTTGATAATTGTCTTAAAATAAAAAACTGTGTGTATCAAGTAGACATATTATTCCCCCCGTACTTTTTGCCCCCTAGAGCACAGCAATGTGTCTACGGACTTAGAATCTGGGATTCGATACACGTGATGGGCAGAACACAGATAGTCCATTTTGTAGCTTTGCACTTGACAGCGAACAAATGAACCTTAAGTCAATGGTATAAAATAAATGGAAAGTATAAATCTGGATGAATAAGACAGAAATATCTCATGATCTTTCGATAACTATTTTTTGTGGTGTCATTCAGAGCATGACACTCACTTTCTGTTAGGTAACTATTTCAAAGATTGACACCCCAGTTACAGCGCCTTGTATCAAAGAAAATGCTTCAAAAAACGATATTTTAAACTCTACAAAAATATAATATAGTTTATTTCAGACAAGTAATTGGTGAAGTTTATTTTAGGAATTATTTGTAGAGAATATTAATTATGTGTATTATTTTTAAAAAATAATTCTAAATATTTAAGAAAATAACTGCACAGTCTAAATGGTTTTAACAAGTGGTTTTCCAACGTACGAGTTTATAACAACTTACATTAATATAAGAGATGATGCTCAAACAACACTTAGAAATTTGAAGCCCACTTTTATATCAACTAACTACTATCTAGATTTAAATCCGTCGCATAGCATTAAAGTTGATTATTATTTATTTAACTACTAGAATGTTTAATGATTTCGCTAAAATATAAAGATGTATAGAAACATAGAACATGACAAAGGTGTAGCTTTACATTTTGCTTTGTTTGTTTCATTTGAATTTCTCCCAAAACAACAAGAGGGCTGTCTGCACAAACCTTCTCTAATTTAACAGTGTAAGACTACAGGGAAAGATATGTCGGATACATAATATTTCTACAAAATGTTTTAACATAATTTTTCACCTCTCTCATTCGGATTTGCCAGATTTCTTGTACCTCTTCTTCTGTTGCTGACAACATTTCTTCCTCACTTGGACACTTCCACTGAGGTAAACTCAAAATAGCAAATATCGGAGCCAGAAAGATAAATGACGGACCCTGAATTATCGGTAGTCTATATAAAAACACAAAGTAAGTTTTCACGTCTAAATATTAAATCAGGTCTGCTTATAAGTGCGCAGAGAGTTCAAGCGACAATAAACAATAGCAAAACTATCTTCAATATATGTATATTTATGCACAAAGAATTGAAACAGGTTCGGTGTTCTATATAAAACTATATTTCTGTAGAGTAATCTTTAACAGGAATAACTTCATTATTTATTAGACACCTTCTTTCGCATAAACAGTTTCAAAACAATAGATCAAAATGATTTTCGAATTTCACCAGTTTCACTTAAGTTGCTACCTTTAGTTATGCTTTATCTGATAATCTTGGATATTGTCAACAACCAAGTAGCGTAATTTACATTGCTAGAGGATTCGTTATAAATATTCAAAGTCCAAAGCCCTTCATTCTTCCCTATTTCTTACCATACTCCATCTGGAGAATTAGGATAGTAAGATTTCAATATCTTTTTCAACAATATAAATAAGTGGAAGTTTACAGTCGGTGCGTGAGGCGTATTTATATATAAATATGTCTTCTTAACGAATATATTTAATGCATGTTTAATTTTCCAACTGCATATAATTCTTAAAAGTTTATGTCAATTAAGATGTTTGTGTAAACATCTGTTGCATATTAGAGCTTTTCTAACACACTTATTGTATATGTTATTAATTAATACCTCGACTTGTCAACACGTTTCCCACTGATTTTGTTTTGTTTGTTTAGAATTAAGCACAAGCAACACAATGGGCTATCTGTGCTCTAACCACCATGGGTATCGAAACCTGATTTCTAACGGCCTGAGTCCACAAACATACTGCTGTGCGTGCCCTTAGGTGCTTTTCGACTAACAATCAACTTATGGGACCACTGCTCTATTTCCACCATTTCAATTGTCTATTTTTGGCTGTTAACTAAATTTCCAGTTCGTTAGGGCATTCGACTTGCAATCTGAATGTCGCAGGATCGAATCTTTATCACATCAGTGATGGGAAATTATAAGGCAATGGCCAATCTTACTCTTTATTGGTAAAAGAGTAACACAGCATTTGGCGAGCGTGGTGACCACCAGCTGCCTTCTCTCAAGTCTTACAATGATAAATTAGGGACGGTTAGCGAAGATAGCCCTTGGTAAACAAACTTTATCAAGATCATCAATTTAAGGGAATATTCTCATCTTATAAATTCTGAATCACTAATCTTAAAAATACTGAATAATCTAAACGTATAGGCCCGGCACTGGATAAGGCACTGGACTCGTAATCTGTGGGTAGCGTGTTCGATTCCCTCTCACACCAAATATGCTCGCCCTTTCAGACGTTGGGGCGTTATAATGAGACGGTCAATCCAATTATTTGTTTGTGTAAAAGTAGTCCAAGAGTTGACGATGGATGGTTATGACTAGCTGCTTTCCCTCTCGCTTACACTGCAAAATTGTGGACGGCTAGCGCAGATACATCTCGTGTAACTCTGCGCGAAATTCAAAGCAAACCAAACCAAACTAAGCATATAAATATTGATGTTGCAAATGGCTTTAATAAACCAGGGACGTTGTAAGAGGTTGCGCACCACGGTTAAAACAAATTTAATTGAATCAGATTCTAGACTAACACTTTCAGTTGTCTAAAATAACTATATAAACTCTTGTCCGTAATGCTCTCATTTATATATTTTAACATGAGTTAATAAATTTACGCATCTTTTTTATAATTGTTGTATAATAATAAAACTCCAAGCAAAACATTTACTTTGAATCAATTTACCTGATGTATAGCAAGAATGAAGTGTGTTATACTAAAATAATCTTAAACATAAAAATCACCAAGTAACGAAGCAACCACAGTCCTACACAGTCGCGGTAAAAGAACTGTTTATGAACTACATATTTATGTATACTCAGAGATCAGAAAGATGTGTTCAGATGTGATGTAGGACTTCAAAAAGATTATGTTTCCTGTAATTAGTGTTGTTGTTCAAAAAACAAAAACAGAACAGCATGAGTTTGAAAGACCATCAACAAAGAGACCTTTATAAAGTCGTATCTTACGTGTAAGGTACAACATTATTTTATAAAAGAGAACCCACAAATACAAAGAATAAGGGAAAAATCATTCCACGTGCGCCTAGCAACAGCAATCAATATTATCAAGTGGAATTCCTTATTGATACATTATATAAGACATATTTAAAACTGTTTCTATGACATATTTGTTCTGTTCAACTATTACCAGAAACAGATGAAGAAGCAACAACATATTCATGTTTTTTCTTCACAAAAACATAACCGTTAATTCGCCGAAATCAGAGCGGATAAATTTCTGAGGGAGCTGGATGTTGAGAAAGGAGTTGTGAAACCAGATGCAGTTTTTACTGTTTTCACGTTCCTTGCAGAGAAGACATTAAATATTGTATGTGTAAATTGTTGTTTGGT
This sequence comes from Tachypleus tridentatus, assembly GCF_004210375.1. Taxonomy (NCBI): domain Eukaryota; kingdom Metazoa; phylum Arthropoda; class Merostomata; order Xiphosura; family Limulidae; genus Tachypleus; species Tachypleus tridentatus. Next base: position 21,058,441 of record NC_134827.1, read on the forward strand.
CAAATATTTTCGCGATTCTATACGTCAGCGTAAGTACGTAACAAGCATTTCATTTCAGAGTATTAGAGTTTTATTATATTTCAAATGTTCACCACTTTAAGCCTATAAAGCTTGATATATGATAAAGGTTCTTACCTTGTACCGAATGTTGACTGGATTAGAGTTCCTAAACCTGATACAAAAAATATTGTTGATGTTATGTAGCCCCTAGCCGGGTCAGATTCTTGGATGCAAAGCTTTGGTGTGAGTAAATAAGAACAGGCCACAGTCGATCCGAGCATCATCAGATATTGCTATCATTATAAAATGAATAAAAACATAGTTTTTTATTCATATTTCAATTTAAAAAACACTTAAAATGTGTTATATGCATTATAGGTAAGTGTAAGTTGCTTTAATTACGTTCTAAAGAAAGGATATATTCCAATTTTATATAGATATTTCAACAATACCATACTAATTTATTCTTCCACTCTCTTCAGTGGACGATTTATTTGAAGAAAAAAACGTATTTAATGATGTGCAACTGAATAATTCCTGTGAATTTCACCGATATCTGTGACGTGAAATATTACTGAGTTGCGTTTATCGTTAAGTCAAATAAAACACTTAGAGAAAAGGAAATGTGTTAACTCAAGTCAAGACATCAACGTTAGTTAGTGAAAGATTAATATTTCTAAGTTAACAGTAATATAAGTAGTTTAATTACACGTTTCAGATACTGTGATTTGTCCTCATATATGATTTAATTTCTTTTAAGCTGTTTGAAATTAAGCACATAGAAAGACAATGACCAATCTGTGCTCTGGTCACCACCGGTATCGAAACTAGAATTCTAGCGTTGTAAGCCTATAGACAAGCTGCTGTGCATGTAAAGGTATTGTTTAAAATAAAATTATATAATTTAAATAAAGTTTTGTAGATTTACACAAAACAGTTAAGATCTAAATATTGAAAAGTATAATTTGCACTAAGTATCTTCACAACTTTTCAAAGTAAAAGTAACCTGATATAAATCTATTTTTCAGTAAAGCTATATACGTTAAAATGGTAACTGTTATGTCAGATATGTATATCACAATATTAACTGCTACGGTTTTAACACTTTTCATGAGCTCGAGAAGCAAGATAATAATCAGTTATACTTGTCATAAGATATTAAGTTATGCCTATTATATTTTTTAAAACTACGTTCTTAGGACAGACCTTTAGGAGTTTCTACAAACTAGATAACTTTATAAAAATATTATTTTAATAGTATATTCGTAGCCGACAATCATTTGATTGAATGAAACGAGTCGTCTTCAACAGATATGACGAAAATAGTATAGTTTAAATTCCATTTGTATACAATAATTGCGACGTATAAAACATTTGCAGTTTATTCTGGGATCTTTTCTTGAATTTTTTTTATTTTCTAATTTTCACACTTTGCGTTTAAGAACTAAGCGTTCTTACAGGCTTTACATGTTAAACAGATAAATCCTGGTCTATTTGAAACGTATTTACGCGATCAAATAAACAAATTCGTATTGACAAAACTTCAACTAATAAAACTGCATGTAAAATGAGTAGTAAAGTATGATAATTGTACTCATAATAGTGCACAGTGTATGTACAGTCCGAGAAAAAAGTATAAAGCCACGTTGTAAATCGTTATAATATTTACCAATTAGATGTTGAGAAATTAAAAATATTAGCGAATAAAAATTCGACACTTGTTTTTCCATGACTGTAGTTTTTGTCGCCAAAATAAATTTCCTACCATATATATCATTCATTAATTTCCACCCTCATACAAAGAATAAGTGAAAAAAGTATAAAGTCAATTAAAGTATGGCGCTGTATTTTTATGTTTGATCTGATTTTCCTCATTAAATATGCTTTTATGCTTTATTTATTGCTTATCCTATATTAATTTATGCTGTATTTTGCTTTCTATGGAGGTCTAGCCATGCCTAGAGGTAAAAAACTGACTGAAGATGAGAAAGGTTAAATAAAAGCACTTAAAAGCACAGAAATGAATAACATTAAGATTGCTGACCATGTAAATCAATCTCCTGGTGTTATTAATGTGTTTTTGAGTGATATAAAATCATATGGGACAAAGAAAAGACCTGGAAGGTCATCAAAGGTCAGCAGAAGAACCAAGAGGCGCCTCATCAAAGAAACATCCTCAGGGAAAGATACGGCCACGCAGATCAAAGACAACGTTAATGTTGATGTTTCGGTTAGAAGAGTCCATCAAATCCTTTGGAATGATCCAGAATTGAAGTACATCAAACGAAACAGTACCCCGCCCCTCTCCAAAAGTCACATGTTGAAGCAGTTGGAATATGCGACCAAGAACGTCGATTTGGGAGACAAATGGAAGTCAGTTATCTTTTCAAACGAGAATAAATGGAACCTAGATGGGCCAGATTGCTTGCAGAAGTATTGGTATTGAAAAGGTGCGGCAAGGCAGAGCGATACAAGAAGACGTTTCGGTGGAAAACCCATTATTTTATGAGGTGTATTCTCATTCGTTGAAAAGAGAAAGTTGGTGTTTCTGGAGGGGAACCAGAACTCCGAGGACTACATTTATACGTTATCCGAATATCGATTACCGTTTGCGCACCTGCATTATGGGACTGGGTTCATATTTCAGCAAGACAATGCATCTATACATTCTTCAAAGGCAGCTAATGGTTGATTTCAAGAATGGAATGTTGACGTTATGGACTAACCAATTGAGAATGTTTGGGGGTGGATGCTCCAGCAAGTTTATGCAAATGGGAAGCAATATAAATACTTTGAATCTCTCAAAAAGGCCATTTTGAAGGCATGAGATGAAGTTGATGTGACTAACTTTTGAAAACTCACTGAAAGTATGCAAAAAAGGTGTATTGACGTTATTATTAAGAAAGGTAAGAAGATTAACTATTAAGTTTGTCGAAAACGAATTTTTGTTTACGTTATTTACATAGTGGTTATATAGTTTATTGTAATCATATCTACGCGAGTCTTTATTTCGATAAATCAAAGTATTAATGATATTCTTTTATTAGGACAATTATTCAACGCGATACCCTCAGACTAATTATTGCTTAGTCCTCAGTTAAGAATAAATGTTTTAATTCATAACTTAAATTAAAATACGAAGTAAAACGTTTTGTATTGATCAATAATTAATTTGAAATATTATAACCTTGAAGAGAATCAAACCAAAGATCAAAATAAGCACTCTATCGTTTGGCTTATTTGCGGTAAAAACTACTCACTGGACTATTCACTGATATCTCTAATTTGGTGGTATAGGTAAAAAATACAAAACTAAAATATGGAGACTAGTAGTAAGAATACAGGGTAAAAGTGACTATTGCAAATAAAGTTGGTTTCGAACTCTATTTACAAACAAAAACAATGTTAAAGTCGGAATGAAGAATTGCAAGAATTAAGGAAATACTAATGTTGAAGTGAAATGTTGTAGTAGAAACATCATATTTAGAGCTGTGATATTCTTTTAAAGCAGGATTGGAAAAATGAAGTAAACGACTTTTAGAGTGGAGCCCACTACAAATAACATACTGTAATGCAAAAATAATATGAAATATTTGGATAATTTGTGTTCATAAATCTTGTCATCATTGTTAAATATGACGAGTGTCATCAACTGGTGAGACTTATGGAAGAGTGTAATGAAAAATAATAATTATAATATATAATAAGATTTTATACGTATGTAATAACGTTAAATATTACCGACTGAAGTAATATCATATGATAAAACAACAACATTAAACACCATGTTCTCACCTGAATCCCTAGTACAACACACAGGTACCAACGAGGAACTTCATCCACTGTGTATAATATGTCACCCCTGACTCTTCCTTTGTCTTTGGATTGCACTATGGACTCCTAATTATTGTAAAATAATGGAATTGATGGCTTAAAACACAGACAAAAAAGTGGTTTAAAGTAACTCCAGAGATACATGTGTTACTTTTACGTAATGAAACCCATATTTCTCAAAGTTAATTATGTGTTTGTATAACTTTTTGTCAGAAATTTGGTATAAAATATTTATTTAAATTTATAATTAGAAATGTACATAATTTTTATTGTTCAATCTATATTGCAAAATTCCCGCCTAGTCAGTAAATGTGTAGATGATTCTTGACTCTAAAAGTCAACAATATATGTGTGTACTTAAAAATTGGTGTATCGTGTATACTGCTATGCACGATGATATTTTTTAGACATTTCCCTCACGCCTATAAATGTAACAATCACGTCACGTCAAAAGACAGTATAGTTAATGTTTTGCTACTGTTCAAAATGGTGTTTATTAGCATGTGTAACTGTTTTCTTAGTTTTAAAAGTTTGTTTTAAAATGTTGGCTCACAAATTGATTATATGATTCATTAGACCTGTAAGTATTCTATTATAGTATAAAAGAGAGTGTTGTTCTATGAAAATGTTTTAATGTATTTTTTTTGTTTATTTGCATAGAAAGCATATTTTAACGAACAAGTACAATGAAATGACGACAATATGAACACGTGAGTCATTTCCTTTCGGAAGAAAGACGATATACGATTGGCTTAAAGCAAATTTATTTAATTCTTATATTCATTTCTAAACAAATAGACAAACACATATCAACTGTCAGAAAAATCTAAACAACCATTACTCTGAAATTACACTGGTTTACAAAAAAATATTTTTTGTCTGAGGCAAGAATGTGAATAGGTGTTTTTTACTAATTTGGGTGTGCTGAATTCAAATTTATAAACAGTTTTGCTCTATCACCTCTAGTTTTCTGGCTTTTAAATAGTCTCATTTTAGTATATACAGAGTATATACGTGCTTATTTCAACAGTTGCAGCAGCTTATTACAGAAAAAACAGGATAGATAAAGAACATTGACGGAATAAATATACTTGGATGACACAATGTACACAATTCATAGTACCGCAGACAGTTAGAAGTGTGTTTTCTTAGATGATCTGGTGTATTTTGCCTCCGGGATGTCACGCAAGAGCATCCAGCAGAAGTCTCCCATCATGCTGGGGTTCCACTTGCCTTGGTAGTTGCTCTCCATCTTCGTAATGTCTTGGTGGAATCTTTCTCCGTGCTCATCACTCACTGCTCCAAGGTTTGGAGGGAAGAAGTTGAGGTGGGAATGGAGAAAATGAATTTTGAGTGACATTCGGCATCCCATATCCTCATAAGTCTTTAGCAACTTCTCAATACAGGCTTGGTAATTTGGTACGCGTGTGTTACCAAGGAAGCCACTACAGACTGACTTAAATGCTTCCCATGCTCTCAGTTACTTTAAGGTAAGAAGCTCCTCAAAATCAGTATCCTTCAGCACTTCTCGGATTTGAGGTCCGACAAAGATGCCCTCTTTGAGCTTAGCAGCACTGAGACCTGGGAACACAGTAGACAAGTGTTGGAAGGCAGCACCATTTTTGTCTATGGCCTTCACGACATTCTTCATCAAACCAAGCTTGATGTGAAGAGGAGGAAGAAGCACTTTCTTCATGTCAACCAGAGGATTCTCCTTGACGCTGTGTTCGCCAGGAACGAAAGTGCTTCTAGACCCCCAGTCTTTCTGCTTGTAATGCTGGGATACAGCTCGACTATCCCAGAGACAGAGAAAGCAACAGTACTTTGTGAAGCCCACTTGCATACCCATAAGAAGACCAATGACCTTGAGGTCCCCACACAGACTCCACTGGTACTGGTTGTACTTAACAGCTTCTGAAAGAAGCTCCATATTGTCATAGGACTCCTTTAGATGGACAGAGTGTGCAGTGGGAATGCTGGGATATTTATTCCCGTTGTGCAGAAGCACAGCCTTGAGACTTCGCTTGGAAGAGTCTATGAAAAGACGCCAGTCTGAAGGATTATGTGGCAAACCAAGGAAAGTGAACAAGCCAGGTACATTTGTGCAGTAGCACAGCCTTGAGACTTCGCTTGGAAGAGTCTATGAAAAGACGCCAGTCTGAAGGATTATGTGGCAAACCAAGGAAAGTGAACAAGCCAGGTACATTTGTGCAGTAGCACAACTTGTTTTCCATGTCGAAAAATGAAGCAAGGTCTTTGTTCCGATTCCTGAAACTGGTGATCCTTACATCTTCCAGGACTAGGTTCCACTGTTTAAGCCGAGAAATCAAAGTAAAATTAAATCATATGTAAGGCAATAATAATTACGTGCATCGTTGGAAATTGTAATACAAATATATACCCAAAAGATTGTATAACACAATTGTCGAGGGACACCAACCTCCTGCGCTGACTGCCAGTGCACTACTGGCTGTTGATTGAGACGTGTTGGCTACGCTTAACTGCCAAAATCCGTCTTGATATATATATATATATATATATAATGTAATGCTATCACTTACATTTATTGCATAATAACTAAAAAAGAGGACATAACTCACACAATATTAGAAATTAACCCTGAATGCATATACGCCTTTATGTACAGTATGTGTACAAAATGTACAGTATGCATATCTAAAAATATAGAGGTGATGAGTAAAAACGGATTTCAAATCTGAATTCAGCACCCCCAAATTAGGTTAAAACAGCTATTTTTGTGCTTGCCTCAATTTCTTTGTAAACCAGTGTTATTATAGTTTATGGTTGCTGGCATAGCTAAGATATTTAAACAAATGGTTAGAAATACTATATAATTTTTGAAAATAGTTTTTGTAAAATTTATTTTTATGTCATATTTGTAATATTTCATACCCTTCTGATTGTTATAATTTTATCAGTTTTTGCTTCCTACGCATAAACTGTTTATAAACTAAACAAAGAACGTCTAACTGATATGTTGCGATATCTCTACACCCGATTCTTTCTTACCTTTAGTTCATCAACTGTTGTATGGATTTCCTTTTCTGCGATGTTTGTTTCATCCTACGTATAAGTATATACATATTTCAATACGTAAATTAAATTCCCAAAATTTTCATTATCTTCTACTGAACACTTGTTCTTCTTTTGAAGACATATTATTCAGTAGAAGCGCTTTGATTTTCAGCCTTTTCAACATATGTCTAGGCAAACTTTATAAGATAATCTTTAAGTATTGAACTTAAAAACTTGAAAACACTAAATTACATATTTAGTAGATTCAGGTAAGTGAGAATGGAGAGTCTGCTATAAAATCATTTTTCACATCTTAAATACAAAACTGATCATAAATGTGATAAAATTTTTCAATTAAAACGAGTTTTCGTGTATTTTGACAATTCGTAAACGCGTCAAAACACTTAATAAAAAATAGTCTAAAAATGTTCTCTGTTTGTTTGTTTGTTTTGAATTTCGCACAAAGCTACTCGAGGGCTATCTGTGCTAGCCGTCCCTAATTTAGCAGTGTAAGACTAGAGGGAAGGCAGCTAGTCATCACCACCCACCGCCAACTCTTGGGCTACTCTTTTACCAACGAATAGTGGGATTGATCGTCACATTATAACGTCCTCACGGCTGGGAAGGCGAGCATAATTAGTGCGACCAGGATTCGAACCTGCCATCCTCGGATTACTTAATACACTTGGCCATGCCGGGCCATTTTCTCTTAAATAGAAATCTGACACGAATAAATCTTTTGATTTTACACTTGAAAATAAATTAATCACCAGTAAAAAAAAAAATTAGCAGTCTTGCTCATAATATTTAGATGTACTACTATGTATTCAATTACTTTGAAGCTGTAAAACCTGTTTCTTAGGTTTTTTACTCAGTGCTCTTTTCTTTTTTATTGATAAGAAAATATGGCTAACCAAAACTGTTTTGTACAAACACAACACTTTGTTTGATTTCACTTTTAGTAGCAATACTAGTTTACTCTTCCCCATAACAAAGCAGAAATCAGAGAAATTCCTGAGGTCATAATCTGAGCTAGTCAGTTCAAATAGTCAGTGAAGATAAACTGTCTGTTAAAGGTAAAGCAATATCTATTCGTGTTCAAGTAATTCATCTGTATCTGGTTTTCCATTATCTTTCAAAGTCACTTAAACCTTTCTGAAAAGTAGAGGAAACGGGATTTTATAAGGACAAATAAAGTTCAGGAGATATTTACAAATAATTTTATATTTACGTTAACTGATCAAAATAAGACGTGTTTTTTCTTTAAAGATTTAACTTTTTCTTTTTATTTACTTGCGCGAAATAATTGTAGTCAAATAACCAGTGTGGTCTTCAAGAATTTGCCTGCACGTATTCAAATTTATGGTGTTAGCATTAAATTAATTATTAAGTCAAATAATATGGAATCATAATTCACTTAAGTTAATAATAGATTTTTGGGGGTTAGTTTAAAAGTTAAATTTTTACTCTGTATTTTCTTTGCACCATTTAAAATATTATTTTTACACACACTCAACCGGAAATCTGTAATGGGCTAATTAAGAGGAACGTGAAAGACAATATGCAGTATAGTGTAATTTCATCATTACTTTTAAGCCTACTGCCTTTGTTGATTCGATGACTTTTGACGTTTTAAACTATGACATTAAATGTTTACAATTACATATAAAGCAGCAACCTGAACAGACGTTTTATACTTGTGATTAGTCGAGGTGATAATAACTGCTTTAGGCAGAGTTATCAGGCTAGAAAGATTTACATGCCTATAGACAGCGATTTCGAAAATAAGTACCGGAATGTCATGTAACATGTTGACATTATATTCATCTATGTCCTATGACCTTTTAACCTCACAGGTATTCTTTTAACCAAAATATTCTGATCTAGGTTTGGAGGTAATAACCTTGGGCATTTTCGTGTGACCGTGTGGATAATAAACAAATACGTTTACACCGACAACCCGACTGGTTCATACTTTAGAATATTTTCAAAAGTTAAACAAATCCGGTACTACACATGTATTTGTGTAACTGTAATAATTTTGTAATTCAGAAAATCAAAAATATATTATAATACATCACATTTGAGATTTGATCCTAGTTCTCCGCTGCACACTCAGGTAAATTCGTTATAATTAAGTGAGGTATAATTTGTATAATGTGGCAAAATCAAAAGAAGTGTTATTTATATAACACGTGGTTATATATTTGTTTATGCTGTAGAAATTACTAATATATCTATGATTATAAATCCATTCAATCTGTTTCTAGTAAATATGGGTGAATGTTAGTATGTTGTAAGCTTCGCAGTAAAATCATTTACTGATAATACACAAACCATTGGATGTTTAATAGTGAATCAGTATCTGATGGTACTAGTGTTGGTCCATTATTCTATCTATTTTGCAAATATCTGTTTTCATCTCAGCACAAAAACAATCCCACATCATTTCACTGTCCCCTCCCACCCCATGCTTCATGGTAGGTGCTATGCCTAAAGGTAAGTATCTTCCACATTTTTCCGTCAGACGTACAACCTATCCTTTAAACCAAATATTTCAAACTTGGACTCATCTGTCCATAACACGTTTTTCTAATCCTCAACAGTTCAGTTTTTCTATTTCTAAATAAGTGTTAGATTCTTGACAATATTTGGAGACCGAAGTAAAGTTGTTTTTTTCAGAGCTGTTACACAGTCAAATATTCCATCCTCATTGAGAATTCTTAATACTATAGATCTGATCACTTTTATATTATTTGGTACATGGTTGCTCATCTTATCCTTGAGATCAGTGGCAGTAGTGTATTTTTAACGATATGTTTTCTTACATTTTGGTATTTTAATTATATATTATTATTTAATTGTATAATATATTTATTGTTTGTTTGTGAATTCCGCGCAAAGCTACTCGAGGACTATCTGCGCTAGCCGTCCCTAATTTAGCAGTGAAAGACTAGAGGAAAGGCAGCTAGTCATCACCACCTACCGCCAACTCTTGGGCTACTCTTTTACTAACCATTAGTGGGATTGACCGTAAATTATAACGCCCCCACTGCTGAAAAGGCGAACATGTTTGAAGCAACGGGGATACAAATCTGAGACCCTCAGATTACGAGTCGCACGCCTTAACCCATCTGGCCATGCCGGGCCAATATATTTATTATATATATATAACTATTTTATGTTATATATCATCACATATTACATTATATTCTCATGAAAATATAATTGTTTGATGTTATAAAAAGTAATGTAATGCGTGTGGGTAATAGAAAAATTATTTTTGTTAACAACGATTCCAAGTGTTTACCATTCTACATTTATACAGTAAAAGCTCAATTTTTCATCATGTAATACGTTTTGCGTTGTGCGCTACATATTTTTAGTTTGTTTTTTGTTTTTGAATTTTGCACAAAGCTACTCGGAGCTATCTGTGAAAGCCGTCCCTAATTTAGCAGTGTAAGACTGGAGAGAAGGCAGCTAGTCATCACCCCCCACCGCCAACTCTTGGGCTACTTTTTTACTAATGAATAGTGGGATTGACCCTCACATTATAACGCTCCCGTGAATGAAAGGGAGAGCATGTTTTGTGCGACGGAGATTCGAATCCACGATCCTCAGATTACGAGTCGAACGCCTTAACCCACCTAGCCATGCCGGGACCGTTATTAGTTTATATATGAGAAAAAAAACAAAACACTCATTTGTTAAAACTCTGATTTTATGTAAAACTGCCCAAGATAATTCAAGTATTTTGACCCGAAATTACAAAGTCGCTGCTATAAAAGAAATATCAACTTATGCAAGATAAAAATTAAAGCTATAATTGAGTCAACAATATATTTAGAAAAGAAACTATAGAGTTAAGATTGAATTAATTGTTAAATAAAATATTGTACGATTATGTTTTCATTCATCTGAAAAATGTGTTTCCGTTTTGGTGAAGATTAAATATTTTATCACAAACGCACATGTTGTTTGACCCATTTTAAAAGTTATTTTAACACTCGTCTAATTCGAAATCTGTGATGAGTGAACTAAGACGAACGTGCAGTCTGGTGTGATTGTATCATTGTTATTAGCTTCATTAGTTTTGTTGTTTCATTGGTTTTAAACGCTTGAACTCTGAGCTACTGTTTCGTTAACGCACAGTGGGATTCGTTAACGTTTCCACGACTGTAAGGGTGAACATGTTTGGTGGGAGGATGATTCAAACCTGCGACCTTCAGATTGCGAGTCAAGCGCTCACGTGGCCATGAAGGGGTCTTACTTGTTGAACTTAAAGTGTGTAACGGATTTACTGTTATACATTTAAGAATCATCAAAGTTTGATGTGTGTATAAAATACTAGTAATTGCTAACCAGATTTTTGATAAACTCGCCTAATGTAGCCATGTAGTACAAAATGTCGCCATCCCTATTGTTGGTTTTTCACAATCAGCATACAATAAAACTCGGAAGCTGTAATTATGATAAACGCTTATTAATCAAAAAACTACAGATTTTTGACGACAAACGTTCATATGTTTCGAATATTACAAGTCGTTTGACTGTAGAGAATCAAATTTGAACGTTAGTGTTTCTACGAGGATATCAGGTATTTTCATCGGTAAAAACTTACGTACGGTCAAAGAAACTGATAGCCCTTTGTGGCTTTGCTATAAGAAAACACGCACGCACACGTAATAAACTTTTTTTTTTGATATTTGTTACGTTAACGCTCAGAGTCAAAACCTTCGACTTTAATGAAATTAATGAAGTTCTTATTACTACAATAATAATTAGTAATAATTATTCAATGAGGAAATCTCTGTCATTAACACAACATTGTTATGAATTTTTAGGTTGACTCATTCAATAACAAAAAAAAAAATCCCCACTTCTGATATCGGATATATAATATTTCAACAAACTGTTTTAATATAAGTTCTCACCTCTCGCATTCGGATTTGCCAGTTTTCTTGTAGGTCTTCTTCTGTTGCTGACAACATTTCTTCTTCACTTAGACACTTCCACTGTAAACTCAAAATAGCAAATATCGGAGCCAGAAAGACAGATGACGGGCCCTAAATTATCGAAGTCTACATTAAAATACAAAATAAGTTTTCACGTCTAAATATTAAATCAGCTCTGCTTATAATTGCGCAGAGAGTTCAAGTGACAATAAACAATACCAAAACTATCCTGAATGTATATATATATTAATTTTAAAAACTTGAAACAGGTTCAGGGTTCCATATAAAGCTGTATTTTTGTGTACTAGCCTTGCACACGAACGACTTCATTATTTACTAGGCAGCTTCTTTAATATACACAGTTTAAAGACGTTACAAGATAATGATATTGGAATTTCACCAGTTTCTGTATGCTGCTAAGTCTAGTTGTGGTTTATCCAACTTTGAGTGTTATGAAGAGCCGTGTAGCGTAGTATACATTGCCAGAGGTTCCGTTATAAAAATTTCGTGTCACCTGATTTTAGTGTTGTAAATCCGTAAACTTACTGCTGTACTAGCGGGGGGCATTACGTTATACTAAAACATTCTTGAAAATGTAACGAAACAGCCACAGTTCTTGCAAAGTAGCAGCAAGAAAGTGTTTTTTAAACAACATTTCTATATTGTTTGTCATGTCTTAAATAATGTGATGGAAATGAAAATTTATTTCTTTATGAAATAGACGTAACGCAGATATGCATACACATAATTTGTAAAGACGTGTTAAGATGTGATGCAGGACCTCAAAACGATTATATTTCATGTACTTATGGCCAAATTATAATTTACAGTAAGAAATAGTAGGACTGAGTGAGCTAACTTAGTACAAGCATTGTATGTAGCTGCAGACAGAAAGTTGTATTTATACTTTATACCTCAAGTAGAGAAAGCATTAGACGAAATGGCCCGGCATAGCCGAGAGGGTTAAGGCGTTCGACTCGTTTTGAATTCCCGTCGCACCAAACATGCTTGCTCTTTTAGTCGTGGGGTCGTTATAATTTACAGCCAATCCCACTATTCTTTGGTTGGTGATGATGAATAGTTGCCTTCCCTCTAGTCTTACATTGCTAAATTAGGACGGCTAGCGCAGATAGTCCTTGAACAGCTTTACGCGAAATTTAAAAAAAAACAAACAAACAAGTAAACGAAATTGAAAGAAAATTACTTCCTCATGTACAATTCGTAATTCATATACATCCTGAAGAGATTTGCGTGTATTATACATGGGCTGATGTACAGCTGCAGTGAGGGATACACAGAATATTTATTGATATACCTTTGAAAGAAACAGATAGAATGTTTAAATTATATAGGATACAATTCTATATAATTAGCTTTAACTGTACAAATAACAATTCATACATTGCAGTATCAAGTGATCAACATACTTATGTCGAAATGACAGAAGAAGACATGCTAAGTTGTATAGGAGGACCCATAAGAGTATGTGACCCTAATTTAGGAATTTATTCAGTAGCTATTATGAATTATAGTTGTGCACTATTTGCAGGAATAAAAGATAGGATAGCTGAACTATGTAAAAGGAGAAAATTATCTTTAAACTACTTTACTTCAATAAGACAAAGACTCCAGGCACTTGGTTATTTCATGTAAAGTTGAACTTACCTCAAGGGGGTTAATCCTGTTAAACATAAGAATACCCGAGTGGCAAGAGCTGTTGACTTTAAAAGAGTCACAATTAATTCAGAATATAAATGTATATTACGATCTTAAAGGTCTGTCAAATATATTGGATGAACTCCGAAACTTGCCTCGTTCGAGAGCAAGGTAATATCAAGGAATTTCAACAGCATGTTAACCACATGAGAGCTACAGCTGAATAAAGTGGGTTAGAGAAGTGGAAGTTTATTAATTCAGTTAAGATAACATTATGCTTGGTAGTAATACTAGTCAACCAGACGATGATCGAAGGAGGTCGAAACGTTGTTCACTCCTCTACGTAAAACGTTTTCTCAACCCAAACGAGCCGTTTTTACATATATATTTCTCTACAAGGGGTTTTCTTTACATCACTGAGTCAGAATTGTGTTATATACAGAACGTGAAAGATTGGTTTTACTGACATTTAGGAAATTAGATGGGCTGAGTAAATTTGAATAAAAGGCCAGGCAACAATATACAGTTATCTTATTCAAAGGCCACTGAGGTGATTGAATTAATTGATGAGAACCCATCAAATTAGAAAGTAGAGTGGTTAATGATAGATGATGTCAAAACTGATTTAGTACAAACAATTAGTGAAACTAGTTAGTCATAAAATAGACTTGTAGAGCAAAATTATAAGGAAAATTAATAAGATTTATAATAAAAGATAAAAGTTCGAGAATACAGAAATGAAAAATTCAAGAACTGGTGTAGAAATACAAGATTATTTATCTGCAAGCAATAACAAAAGAAGCTGGGAATTAATACTGCGGAACAATTCATTAATGACATATAATTAATTAATTTATAACAAATAACAAAGGAAACTGACATTAAATTACGACAACGTAAGCAGAGATGTGTAAAGCTACAAATCGAAGTGCGTATTGAATAGTTAGTGCGCGAGCGATTACAACGTCCTCAGTTTGTGACAAAAAACCAGAGTAACTCGAGTAATCGTCATAACTCGATATGTCGTTGACAAGAATGTAGTCGAGATTGCGTTAGAAACACTGTAGCTTAGTAAAGTTATTGCACTTAACCAAGTGTTACGTTAACAGGACAAGAAAAATCAAGACAGCTATAGTGGAAAGAGAGGGATTTCGAGAGAAAGATAAGTATTTCCTTAAGTAATTGACTATTCTGGACTGTTCAACTAGTTGGACGGCTAATGATAGATATAAAGCTCCGTTTCTGAAAGAACTATTGAATCAGGAAGATCAAAGACTTGTACCATCTACCTTCATGGACTGGCGTGGAAGGAATGTGAACACGACTTTTCTTACCTGTTAGCCATATGTAAAGACGTCTGTAAAACCTATGATAAACTGCATATTAAGGGTATAGAACATACAAGGTAAATCAGTAAGGTAATGGTATTAACACGTATAAATATGGAGAACTTTGGGTGTCCAGCATTCAAGAGGATGAACATCTACCACGTCGTAACATGTATCTATCAAAGTGTATCCACATGAACATAGTGCAAAATGGAAATTGACGGCTCTGTATGAATGAATTATTAACAGTGATGAGGCAACATTCCATCATTTCGGACATGAATTTCAAAGAAAACAGAAGAGGAATATTAATATCAGAAGAAATGATGACGTCGTTAACTGTTAAAACGAACTCCAAAGTGTATGTATTAATTGAACTTAAGGTAATATAAAATGTACTAATATTACTCTTTTTCAATAGAGTTTTTCTGTATTATGAAATATTATATAGTTAAATGATATGGTTAAAAATATTGTGTGTGTAATTTTGTGTGTGTTGCTTATAAAAATATTAAAAGGTGTAGAGCATATAACAGATGATGTATGTATGTGTAATTAACGCAGTATTTACAAAATAATAGAAAATGCTGACTGATGTATAAGTGGAAGGATAGAAAGAAAGAGTTTTGGAGATGAAATTTTTATCAGAGATCAAAATAATTTTAGGTTAGGAGCAGTGAGGCATCACTGGATATTTAGATGCCTCGTATAATTATTTGTAATAATAAGTTACATACAGAAAAGAGTGAAATATAAGTAAACATGTGTTTGTCTAGTCTATGAAAAAGTAACACTATCGAACAATATAAGAGTTATTTAAGTTATAAACTAAGAAAAACCAGCCTAGAAACTTCCTCTGTGTGTTTAGATTCCAACAAATAGACGCTATTAAGGTTAAAAATGGTTATTCAAGCTATAGACTAAAAGAACCCTGCTGAGAAACTTCCATTATGTGTTCAGATTGGAAGAAATAGACGCTATCAATGTTAAAAGGGGTTATTTAACCTTATACTAAAATAAAGCAGTTGAGAAATTGTCCGCTGTATATTTGGACCTAAATGAGGTAACGCTATCAAGGTTAAAATGGGTTATGCAAACTCTAGAGCTGCAATTAGCAAGTGGAACCAGGAAGAACCTTTCATAGCTTGACGAAGTTACACTATGGGCTATTGTTTTCGAGCGATTGATTAATTAACAAGCTTAGGAGTTTGTAAATGGGAAGCCAGCTGGCAATCAACCACATCCCTTAGTTTCGCAGACGACAAATTAGGATAAGAACGTAACAAGTAGAACTAGGACGGCATAAAAGATAGATAGTTACGACGTAGAGACAGCTCTCTTGCTACCAGAATAAACCAGGTCATTTCTCACCCAAGCTTTATCTAAGTATTTATAATACCATTATTCCTTAATATTGGTCATCATGTTAATAAAATTAAATGATTGTCTAGAATAAACAATGTTAAAGTCAAACTATACATATGGTTGTAAATACCAAGTGTCTGAAACCTTAAATAAAAAGTGTTATTGCAAATCTTTGTCTCAAATGTCTTTGTTTTAACTATAAACCATCGAGTTAGTGCCTGTGTGCTCCATTCGAGCACTACATCCTCACTTAAAAACAAATACATCTTGTAACAACAGGTAGTATTAGTCTGAGCTCCAACGGCTGAGCCGAAATAACCTCTCGGCCTAATCAAGCCACTCATCTGGCCTTCGTTACATTGTCTAAACCGTAAAATAATTAATATAATTTTTCAGTCAATTAATTTCATTCTCAATGTTTACGATAAGAATCGGAAACGTTTATATACATAGAGGTTTGCATTTGATGGGTTGCCGGCGTTGGATTCACGATAACTTGATTCGTCTGTGTGATTCCTGGATATCAAAGGAATTATAATCAATTAATTGTCCAGAAAAAATAAATCAAACTCTTTGTGCATCAGTTAAAAAAATTAAGTATCATCATATCTGTGATTAGACAAATACTTGTATTAAATTATGTATATAGAAACCAAAGAACACAAAAAAGGGTAAATGTATCAATAATATATTTCTTTTACCATGACACTTTATGAAATACATAATCTTGTGAAAAACATTATCTGGTCCATACAGCAAGTGCCCGATAAATGATTCATTACCTGTGTATTTATAATGTATTTTTGTTTTATTTTATACAACTAAATAATACAGTTGTATTTCTCCACATTTTCAATGTTTTAGAATACTTTAAGATTTTCTATTGCTGGCTTGTGATTTAAAAAAACAAAACAAAAATGCATAATTGCAGTATTTTGTGAGTATTTAATGTTTTATAAAAAGAATATTTTCTATACTATCTCGTTTTCTGAAAGTATGTAAGCCTAATGAATTTTGAAATGTCTCTAAAATATATCAGTTGCGTTAAAGTCATAGTCATCTGTTTAAAGTAGTCCTTTCGCCTAAATGTCTTGTAATAGTATTGTGACAATAGTGTTGGTCATTTACTTTAAGACAGTAAAATAAAATTACATGATTTATTTCAAAAAAATTATTGCTCTGTAAAATGTGTGGATTTATTAAAAATCTTGCATGGCATAGTTGTGAGTTCAGTTTGGTTATGATGATCTTACAAAAAACATAATAATATTTATATTTATATATAGTATACTTAATAATGTAGAAATAATAAGTTTTGAAACAATTTATAATTTCTATTAATAAGATCAAGTTCGTAGAGGTCTAAATATGTCTTAAACACGAAATATTGTAGAACGAAATAATCCTCTATTTAAACTAAATATCCTAAAATATTTAAATGTTTGCACATTTAATTTCTTTAATCAATTACATTTATATTTGTTTATCTCAGTATTTTTTCATCTTTATACTCTTAGTTTAGTGTATTATTATTGCTGCCTTGAATAACTAAACGAAAGCCTTCTAGATTTTTGGTAATACATCTTTACATATTAACGGCCGTAGTCATGTAGCTAATCACATGAATCACGTCTACCTTCTTTGTTACGTTAAATATCTAATGTTCACAATAAATTACATTGAAAATAAGTATAAATTGTTTGAAATGGTTTTCTGCCTTCTCACAACTAACGTAAGATAATTACTTACAATGACACTCCCATTACTGTGGTGGTATATGTTGACAAAGTTTATCAGATTTACAACCGTTCATTAAATGTAAAATGAAAATGTATAAACAGCGAATATGCTTACTTCCATCGAATTACGTAGATCAGTTTATATTTAAACTTTATCAAATAATAAATATACACTACATTTAAAAACAGTATTATAAAGGAGAAACTATCTAAGTATAATTATTGGATTTATAGTTCCGATTTTTCAAGTTGTAAAGTAGATACAACTCAGGATTACACAAGGAACGACCACAATGCCAATGAATCATAGTAGGTATAAAGTCTGTCTTTGAAGCTGGAAATCATTCCTTAGGTTTTGTTACACGTTCTGTGAAACTGGTGACAGGTAGTTAAACTTTCTACAGGCTTTATAGACTATAGTACTAGGTATATCAAATAATACGAAATACTCTGAATTATGTCTTTACTTTTCGCTTTTTGTATAGTTTTATTACAAAGTATAACTGCGTAAATATTATATTAAATAATTTTAATCACACTAATGAAGGTAAAATGAAAGTCGTCCTTATTCAGTAAATTAATGCGTTTTGTTTCACAGTCTTGTCCATGAACAACATATCAAATCATGGAAGATGTCCAAACTAATACACAGTTATAGTGACTATTCTTCAAATGTTAAAAGTGGAAAGACGATCACAGTTAATGTTACAAAAATTAAAAAAGGATAATAAGTTTTTGTTTTGTTTTGTACTTTCGAGAATCAGACGATGTTACAATAATTATTCATTTTTAGGTTTAAATCTTTTAAATAATGGTCTCACTTTATAAAGAACAATGTTCTGGTCGTATGTTGGACTGATAGGAGTGTAGTTGAAAATTTTATATCTTTTAATTACGTTCATGTCGAAGAGGAGGTCATAGGTTAAAGGTGACGTAAATGTAAACTAATCAACGACAGAAATATTATGATCAAGGCCTTGCTTTCTCCATTTGATTAGTCCTCTTTCTTCGTCTGTCCCTCAAACTGACACACAAACATATATATATATTTAATTTTGAGAGTATTTCGAATGTGTTATTATTTCATTCATCTCTTTATTTATTCATTTATATATACAATATAACATTTATTTTGGAGAAACATAATATTTCTCCCGATTCTCTTGTGCAGGTTTTGAATATTATATCCCCTATCAGAATGATAAGGATATTGTAAATATAACTTGGAATTATTCATATATGGTTGTTTTTTTTATTTTTCTAGTTGTTCAGAGCTAAATAAAGAATACGATACCAGCGAATGACACAGGATAGAAGGGCCGTTGTATAGATTTGATACTTGGTAAGAAAAAATAAAACAAAACAGACTTTCTTCGATTGTACACCTGTGGTTAATAAAAACATGCTGTAAAACATAAAAGATAGAAATATCAAGGAAAATTAGTTTCTTATATTAAATAGGTTATGATAAGTTTTAATTTTCTTTGTTGTTATGTTCAGAGTTATACAATAACCTATCTACGCTGTGTCTACTACACATATTGAAACGTGATTTTTAGCTCTATAATCTCTCAAACATAGGGCTGAGTCTCTGGGACTTTTACGTTCTACTTTATTGTAACATAAAATGAATATTACGTCAGAAGACGGTGAAGAGGATTCGTAAAGATTTTATAAACATATTTTGTTTATGTTTTCAAAGGATATATGTAACAGTGAATAATATAAGAAGCAAAATTATTGTTAGTGAAGAATTAATAAAAACAGAACAATATATTGAACAATACGAAAAACGAGTAAAACACACAGTATCACATTGTCCAACGTTTATAAAGAATGTTTTAAATTGTACATTATGTGAACTTAAAGAAGGAATCAGTTATAACTTATCGTTTAACTTTAGAGACCGTCTTATGATGTTCACATTTGTATTCTACCAGTAAGTATTTCATTCTTATTCTTCACCGTAAATACAGGGTACAGTAGAGCCTTCATTCAGTACTGATATATATTCATGTCATGTGGTCTGACTAACAATCAATCTTTTTGTTGATGTCTTCTCAGAATCTTCATGAGTGTTGGAGAATGTTCGATGATTTCCGCCGTATTAACATCTATTTATAAAAAGTCCCCACAGTGGCTTA
Source organism: Tachypleus tridentatus (assembly GCF_004210375.1). Lineage (NCBI taxonomy): Eukaryota > Metazoa > Arthropoda > Merostomata > Xiphosura > Limulidae > Tachypleus > Tachypleus tridentatus. The sequence goes on from NC_134827.1 coordinate 21,078,498, forward strand.
CACATAATCCGAGACGATAATTATCGTGGTTTCATAACCATAACAATCACAGTATAGATGGACAACTGTGTACCTTGGTGATAAAAACATCAACAGAAAGAAACGTAATATGTTTATGTCTATTTTATCGCAGTGGATTCCCAGCTTAATTTTTCAATATTTTAATATTAAAGTTTTATCTTTAATATATATTTTGAGAATTAACTGAGGTATATATAAATATCACTTTGTGTATTATTGTAATAAATGTAAACTCATCACATCATAGCTTGATTTGAACAGTCCGATGACAATATTCTGATATTAGTAGGTTAAAATGGAAATAGGTGGACAAATGATCAGAAACGTGAAGTTATAAATGTAAGCTGTTTTTTGTTCTTGTTTCGAAAGTTATGCTGGATAAAACTGTAATATTTTATGTCGCTAATATAGATAATAAAAGCAAATGAATATTTTATGGATAAAACACCAAACATAATACTTTAACGGTGCAACAAATCACATTGAAATATATTCGGTTTTTCACGAATCCTCGAAGGAATGTTCCCTTACCTGGTATAGAATTGTCTAACACAAATGCAATGAATCCACTGGTGCTCAAAGAAACTGTAATGAGCTGGTTTGCTATGTCATTCCCTCAATGTTAATAATAAGTTACCAGCTTGTTGTGATATAAAGAATATTTTACAAATTGATAATCTGGTTCTTTTGTAACTAGGAAAAGTCTCAACCATCATATAAGTTTATAATAATCTTCCAATTTCTGTGAGATAAACCGCTGTTATATAGTTTTCTACATTTGGTACTCTGTATGTTTGGTAAATTGTAGGGCATTGAACCGTCAGTATTATCTGATAGATGGTTTCAGAAACTGTTTCATGACGTTCAAAAAGTTTCCCTCACCAAACTCCAGTCACACTCAAAACTGTATGTACCTATATCAATAGTAGCTGGGCGTCCCTTGAACCACTTTGGTATGGCAATGAACATAAAGAAAAATAATCCAAGGAAAAATATTTCTCAATGAGTAAAGGTCGATGAATTGGACATTGAACAGTCAAACTCATATTATAATTTTAAACAAAACACATATGATTCCACCAATAATTGGTTCAAAAATAGTGTTTAGGAAGGCTCCAAACTTCCTCAGAACTGCAAATATCATCAGGTTAACAGTACCAAACTGAATAACTCATCGACTAGCCACCTATTGGTGTGAAAATCAAGCAAGTGAAAAAGTGAACTGAAATATCAGCGGTTACTATATATACAAATGTTTAAGTTTCTGAAATGTCAGCAGATATGTCATACATACAAATGTATATTGACATTATAAATCTACGCAATTAACAATAATATTAAAATTCTGATGCAAGTGATCCTAATCTATTTTAGTAGGGTAGCACTTGGGTATACTTTTGTTATTCCGATTGCTCCAATGTTTTGACTGTAAGAAGTCATTCCACCTTTAGATTCTCAAATTCCAGAGAAGATACAAGAAATTCTTTCTGCAAATATTCCACGATTCATAGCACCAGGTGAAAGAGGTGGTGCGCATGATAGCTCCGCGCATGCGTAATATTATCATACTGACTCCAATACTGAAACTAATATTCCTGCAATTATTCCTAAAATTGTACCGATACTGACTGTTGGTGAACCCCACTGTCTTGAAAGATAAAAATGAAGATGTAACCGGTCTACCCTTTTTTCAAACGTTAATTCTTAAAATACGTATCGACTGCTTTAACAAAATACTTGTGTAATAGAACATAAAACTCTGATACTCTTATCATTATTACTTTTGATAAATGTAACTTTTATTTCAGGATAATGTGTGTTAAGAAGTGTTTTACGTACAGTTAACTTCACAATCAACTTAGTTTCATTATAACTAAACGCATAACAAGGATCTACATTGAAAGAACGGATCAACAGATAATTTCGTAAGCTAGATAATTAATTAAAAAAATCTAAATTTTAACAAATATTTTTATAATTATATTTTGGAAAAGGTTACATGGATAAGGGAACCTAAACCAGGGATATGAGTACATCATCTGCACGCAACGATTTGTTCTGGCTGCGTTGTTTGGTCACAGGGCATCTGCAGCAGTTTTTATGAAACAAATAACCCACGCAATAACTATTGTAAGTAACACCTGCAAGTAGTGTTGAAGTTTTTTTTTCATCATTAAAATTAATATACATTTATTGTATTTTCCCTTTTAATATTAATGTTTCAGATACACCAAAAGCAGTATATTATCATTACATTTGCCCATTTTGTAAGTAATATCAAAAGAAGAATGAATGTGATCTCGTGGATAAAGTAATTGTTCAGGATATTTTTTAAAAACTTAATAGAAATATGTTTGATTCTTCATTCAGCAACTTAAGCTGATTAAATTCGATAAAAATATGCTTTCTACTTATCTTTTAGAACAAAGTAATGGATTATTTAGTGAAAAGAAATTAACTTCCGAAATCATCGATTTTATTTTATAGATTTCCTTATCCAGTAAAAAAGTTATTATTTATTTATAACAAATTAACGGAAGCACGTGTGTGTGTTTTTTATAGTAAAGCCACATCGGTTTATCAAAGATAACACACTCTCTGGTTTTATCATTGTAAAACTTACCACTGTTCCCCCGGGAGACATAAGTGTAAATAAATAAATTTCCAAATCGATTTTTTAACATTAATTTACTAATATAAAATGATTAATTTCACTGCTCTTAGAATTTAAACTTTGTAAAGTTGTTTTCCTTTTAATAACGGATTTTCTATAATTATGCAACGGAAATTTCGAAAATAATATTCATTTTTATTTTATCACGTGTAGATTTTTCTTATAAATCGGGAAGAGAACATCTCCTACTTATATTAAATTATTAATTCGCTTCCCACAATGAACAATATTTTTATCATATTTGTTTAAATAAATACAAACAAACTAAAGAAAATGAAAGATCATTGATGTTAAACGAATATGCGTCATCATTCATCGTGATTTGAGTCCCGAAACCACGTGTTGTAGAGTTTTTTTTATTTATGGCTTCTGGAGCATCTTATTTCAAAGTCAGCCTTCATACCGATATTACACCTTCCCTGATGTTTTTCGATCTTAGTATCAGACTGTGTGAACATTACTATCTTTTCCAGTGCTGTCCCATTAATAAAATAAACAAAATTAACAAGTAAACTCAGTTTAAATGGTTTGTTGACCCAAAAACATGCAAAGGATTATTTAATATCCACAAAGTTTCCAACCACGTTTTGTATTTGACCTTATCAAGAAGTTCAACATTTTTGTACGTTTTCTTCAATTGAACGGAATGAAAAATAGGAACAGATGAATATACGTTATCATGGTAAAGGAAACTTGTTTTGTAGGAATCAGTGAGCAATAATCACTCTCTTTATTTATAGACAGCAGCATTGGTTTAATTCAGCAATATTATTGCATTAAAAAAAGTTAACCTTCTTGCAGAAAGTATGGAATAAACTATTTCTCACGACTTCTGTTCCAGTGAAAGTATGTCCCTGGAGAAATTAAATCCTTAGCCAGAAGTCTGGTCTCTAAAATCTCTGAAGATCCAAATCTCTCACCGAGTCATTAACTTCCCCTGACATTTCAGGCTGAAATGAATTCCTACCATAATTCTATTGACTTCAGATTTAGAATGACATGTAACTGTATGATTTATCAAGATTTTTTTCTTAATAAAAATAGGTAAATATTTGAAATAATTAAGTAATTCCTCCTTACAGGTTTTGAAAAAAAAACTCAAAATGTTATGCCAAATGTGGTAAATTCCTGAGAAAAGTCTGAAAATATCCGGACTTTTCACACTCTTTGAAAGCTAGGACATCAAGAGAATTGAATATTTTATACAGAAATCTTACATTTAATAAGGTCTTGAGGTAGTTTTATAATATGAGTTTCTATGTAATATCCGATATACGTATATGAAACATTTTTAACACAAAAATATAATGAAGTTGTAAAACCCAAGTTTGTTCTCAGCGGCATATAGACATTTTATTAATATAAGTCTCGAAACTGTGTTATGAATATAATTGTAGAAGTAGCTTTGAAGAAAAACGTTTTAGAGATAATATATGAAAGTTATACTTTTAAATATTTATTTCTCGCTTACTTAATGTAAATCAAGTAAAGGATTTGTGTTCTCTGTTACCACCCACAGATTTTTTGTAGTCTTGTAACACCGTAAATTCCTGTCAATAATTACTTTATGGCTTGGAATATGAGGAAATATTAATCTGCAGCTCTTTTATTTGATCTATATCTGTTGAAATATTATGAAAAATATTCTATGTAATAAGAGACAATCTCTCTCACAAATAATGGATAACCTAATCACAATGAACTTAATGCAAAAACCTTTCTACAATACATTGTTTTTGGTTTCTTTTTTTATCAGGATGGTGATGAAGGGTAACACTCTATCAATCCGTAATACATCAATTATAAGTTAAAGATAGATGGGTTTTACTGTTTTTTTTGTGTATTTTATCACCAATGTTTACAGTTTTGGTGGCAAAATGAAAACTTACAAATTTATTTTGGATGAATCTTGGGCTTCTTCAACATTCACTATTTTGTTTTCTTTGTGACATTATAAAAGAAACCCTTGATATAAGTGTAAGTATAACCGATAGTGTTTTAATTTTCAAATTTATTAGAGCTAACATTGATACACAACTGATGATGTAGAGTATATCAGATATTACCAAGTCTTATCCTTAAAAGTGTGTGAAAACATCTTATCCTGCTTAAGATATACAGTAGAAACATTGACTTTGTAATGTAACGATACGGTCGTCTTTTGTTTATTTATAACATTTAACATATAAGTCAGTATGAACGTATGATTGGTTTGATACAATGAGACCCGAAAATTAATTAATTTCACGAGAAAAGATACATAAACAAAAATATTACAATCATGTTTCTACAGACGTCGATACAAATCAAATCATTATTCGATGTCATTGCATAACCTATATTGTGATAGTTTATGCTAAGTTCATGTATAACTGAAACATAAAATAACACTTTGTAGTTTTCGTCACCTACTGTCCAGTTTAAGTGTATAATCACTTTAATTAAACAACACAAAATATGTATTGAAACCTTCAGTTGTAATAATTTCTTTAAAAAGTCGATCTTGAATTATGACTGAAAATATTAACGATTAGAATTGTCAGGTATTTTACTTCATGACTCGTTTAATAGCATATAAGATTCTCTGAACATCTTCCATGTTCTAGGTTTGTTATTCATAGATTGAACTGAGAAACAAAACATCAGTAAAAGATATGTCCAATAAAGACGACACTCTTTTTACTGAAATTAATACTACGCTATTTGTGTTTCACTTCTGTCATAATAGTTATGATTATCATCTACTTTATATATACATGTATATGTATATAACACTAAATTTTACATGAATACTTAATTGCAAAGGAGCAAGTATAAAATATCGTTTGTATATGAATTAGCTAAATCATTTCGTTGTTACATTTACATAGTTAAACAATGTAATACAAACTATACCAACAGTGACAACAAGGTAATAATTCATATAATTTCATGTTATATAATATACACCCTGAGCTTTTACAACCTTTAGAATATTTACACAAGTCTTACCAATTTCAATGGACGTACAGCAAAATTCGATGAATGATTTTGTGCTTTCAAGACAAACTTTATACCTTTAGCACTATGTAACAAATTTTTACTTTTCTTGTTCCTGGGCAGAAAAAGTTATTTCCCATCTGCTTATGCCTAAAGTAAATGGGAAAGACCTATTTTTTCTCTTCAAACTTTGCTTTTGTGACCTGGGAGCGTGGAATGAAATCATGATTGGAGTCTATATTTGGGGGCTGGTACGTGAAAGTGATTTACTTTGCAGTCGCAAATCTCGAAAAACTACTCACTTCTAGACATTTTTGTATAACTTTAGTGTAAATACATATAAATCTTGATTCATATGTTGTTTTATTCAGACCGTATTCAAATGAAAATGTGAAAATGTGACCCGTTTTTACATGTAAAATAGGTTAATTTCTAAATTTCATTACTCAGGTCATAAAAGCAAGTTTTGAAAGGAATAATGGCCATTTTCTGTACTTTTACAATATAAGAAATAACACATACTATCCAGGAAAAAAATTTGTGTTACATAGTGTAATATGTTTTTCTCATAGCAAAGCCACATCCGATTATCTACTGAGTCCACCGATGGGAATCGAACTCTGAATGAGCAGTTTTAATACTTCAAAATCACCACTATAAATCTAATAATAATATTTTAATACTTACAGGTGTTTTGATTTATATTATTATTTTCAAATGCAGTGTACTTTGAACAACTGAGTACGTTTGGAACTGGATTCACTGTTAAGTACTGTATACATGTTTATGTTCATAGCAGTAAACAGTTTATAACTGATATGAAAATTTAGTAGCCTTTGTCGTTAATTGGCGCTGTATTATTGCAGTTGTCAGTGTGAAACATTATCTTATAATTAGTTTCTATCGATTGAAATACATTTGAAACCAGTTGCACTTATTTATCATATAAATTATTGTGAACATTAGAGATCATTTTATGTGAGTATTACTAAAGATGGTGTTAAATCGATCATTTAACGTCAGGAAACATAAAATAAATATTGTTACAATATTAATCATAATGCATTTTTATAAATTATTTATTTGTCATGTGGTATGGCCCTGTAGTAGCACAGCGGAATGATTGCGGACTTACAATGCTAGAATCCCGTTTTCGTGACAGAGTATAGAAAACCTATTTTATTACTTTGTGCTTAACTTTTAAACAATCAAACACTCAATCAATCTTTAGTATGTAATATCTTTCATAGCACTTAAGAATTCATATTATGATAAAACCAATAAAGCTGTAAGTGATTCTTGTTATTAGCTACACAACTATTGTACTGTCATTAATATATGACAATTTAACATTAAACGTCTAGAGTGTTTTCGTTTAGTACTTCTTGGCAGAAAATCTCTAAACTAAGAACTATAAAGCTTAAGAAATTTATCAAGATAAACACTTTTAAATGTAATTCACTCAATAATCTAAACTATTGGAAACATAAAATATGTTAGACTATTTACTTTCAGTAGAAGATTATGTCGTTGATACAAGATTTCGTGTTTGAGACACATTCAGACTTCAACTATCTTTACCGTTTTAATAGAAATTATTAAAAAAATTCATACTTGTTATTTCTAAAATTAAGTGTTTTATGTATGAAAATAAATATTATGTTATTGTTAATAAGGTAAAGGAAGGAGAATTCACAAAGTGTAAACATTATTTAATACATCAAAAGTTCTACAAGAAATAACAACAGGAAATAGTCAATACTTAATAATATACTCGATTATTAATCACTAGATTTCGCTGCAATTTATTTGAAAAAATTCTTGCAAATCTACAGAGTTACAATCTACGCTGATCATCTCTACGTTTTAACTCAGAGAGAAGTAGAAGGAAGTGCTCTTGGGTTACTTTCCACAAATGATATAGTGGAATATGACAATTGCTCTTGTTTCCCTCCCAAGACGCCACAGTGTGGAATGCGTTTTAGTAACTATTACATATATACCGTGAATCACTTAATTCAGAAGTTAACAATTTCATATATGATCATTTTTATTGGAAATTACTGGGCAGTAAAATCAGTACATGTTCTCATCATTAGTATGGTACTACTCTGTAGTTATTTTCGTTATTTTGTTCTCGTGTATGTGTCTCTGACCTTGTTTTCTTAACTATTGTACACTCGTTCCAGGCTGGCTACACTACATAAAGTATGGGTTATCATCTTGGTTAGGTAAAATTAAGCAGAAAAGTGTTTTCAAAATTCTACTTTTTAGGTACTATTGAATGTTTAAAATAACAATTTTAAGCAGAAGTAGCAAAATTTATAAACATAATTATAAAGATAAAACCACACTAGACTGCACATTTGTCTTTTATATTTCTTAGTTTTTCTACTAGAGATTTCGAATTGAGCGCGAGTAAAAATAATATTTTAAGTTGTATATTATCATTTATTTCGAACGAATATCCGAGTTATTATATTAATTATTACGATTTCACATATCCAAAACCAGTGTCAAACAGTAATTAAATTTTGAAAATTAATTAAATTTCGATTTATGACAAGTTTATGATATTTTACAACAAGACTGAACGTCATATATTTCTTTCTTAACAGCTACATATTTTAATATACAAACAATAAATAATAACAATTACTACAAATATTAATTAGAATTGATAGTTTATACATAATAGTTTTACAAAGTTGCAAACAATAAAAACACTTTTATCTGGTCTGAAAATAAATATTTTATCGATGGTTTACGATGAATAAATTAATTTTGAATCATACCAGTACAATTCATTTAACGGGTGGCTTTCATGTGATTTATTGACAGCCGAAGTTACACAATGCCATTGTAAAAATACTAACGTTTGAAGTTAATTCACTGATGTTAGACAGTTTGTAACGTCTGAATTCTATAAATGTTCCTGCTCAAATATACGCAGTGTTCTAATTGGTACACGTTTATCACACGCACAGCTTTCGAGGTTTGTTAAATTTCGAGTATATTAAATACGCTCAGAGTACATTTTTGATTCTTACACTCAAAAACCTTTTACAAATTTAGAGAAAAGGAGTACATTTCGATATACACATTTTATAACAAAAGTTACATGTATTTTTAAATATATGTTTAATTTAAGTCAATGTCAATTTGAAAATAAATATGTTACAGTAAATAATAAAAAAATACAATTTTTAATGCTCATTAAAATAAATATATTTTTAAGTTAAAGAGATTTGAAACATAATAATTATATCAAGGGTAATATTTGTGTAAATAATCCTTGCATATTTCTCCCTCTATTTCGATGTTAAATTAATACAAACAACCCATATTACTTAACAAGATTCACCTGACGTTGAATGTTCAGAGATGTAAATTCAAATTGGCAAGAATACTGCCAGTCACTAGAGTTTACACACACACACAGTACATTGTTTATTCTAGCAGTTGAAATACTTTTAAAGACTTAGAGAAGAGACGAAAATTAGCAATACGTATTTAACAATACAAATTAGATACATTTTAATATATCTGTTTAACTAAAGGAACCATCGATATTAAAATAAATATATCAGAGCAAATCAGTAAAAAAAATAAAATCTCTAATCATCACCAAAACATAATTTAAATTTTGTGAAAGGTGGTTTTTCACATCTGCTGATATTACATTTTTATAGCTCCTCCTACCACGAAACGACTCAAGAACGTAGTATATGAAACACACGCAGTACACTTTGTTCAGTCAACAACTGCACTAAGATTGGTCGCAAAATTTGTACAATTTGTTGTCAAAGTATCCTATCTGTATTTATTACTTTTGAAATCCTTCATAAAATATTTTGTCAGCACGGTGCAAGATAATCCGGCTTTGAGATTTAAGGTATGTTTAGAAAGTTTGTTTACTTACACAAAAAGACATATTTATTTCATATATAAACCATTACACTATGTATGTCTTACCTATAAAATTTTATTCGGTGTATATTCCTGACACGAACAAATAAGATCGTGATAGATAATTTGAATGTTTATTTCCAACTTTGTTTTCGTAATTTAAAATGATTAGAATAGCATTTTAAGAACATCATATGAATCTTGTTAATTATTATTGGATGTTTAGTTCTAATTGAGCAATTAAAATACACGACAAAAATCTTTGAGGATTATTTACACAAATACCCTTGTTATAATTATTATTCTTTCAAATCTCGCTTAAAATTATCTTATCAATTCAACTGAAAACTACGACTGTATTTCGATGAAATCAAAAATGTGCAAAAAATGACGAGCTATAACTCTGTAAAGAACGTTGATTAAGGAACGTGATAAACAGGTTTTGCAGGTTTTAAAATAATGAATACGTAGAAGTACATCTAAATATTATGTGCAAAACTGCAAATAATCTGTTTGTTGTTTTACTAGTGATTAACTTGTTTTCAAATGTAAAGTCAATGGATTTATTCATGTTACATTTAGGTTTCACAGAACATTCTTACATTACTTTCTATTAAGTGTTTTGATACATTTACAAATCGTTAGAACATATAAAAACTCGTTTCATTTGAAATTTTATACACATTGATGATCGGATCTGTATTTATGATGTGAAAAATGATTTTATAACAGACGCTCCATTCTGAGTTATTTGAATGTACTAAATGTTTAATTTGGTGTTTTCAGGGTCTGGGCGTGGCGTTTGATAATATATAATACAATTTACAGTGTTTATAGCTTTTGTAAGATACGACACGACACCTTCCACCTCAACTGTTTTTATCGCAATTTGTTTTATTGTGTTTATTTTTCTAAGAAACTAAATACTTTTATAATTATTTTATTTGAAAATCAGCGAAGGTATGTTAGTAGAGAATCGAAACTTATCACATATATCAATATTTTGAAAATCAACAACATGTATTAGTTAACTTTACGAATCCAGATACTTTTAGTTTTGCGTAGTGTTGACATTAATAATTTAGCAATTTGTTAGATACATTATGAAGTTTATTACATGTTATCATACGTTACACTAAAGGATTTGTTGGGAATATTGTTATTTCGCTTTTTTGCTTATTTTAATATCATATAAACTTCAATAAAATATTAAGATATATTTTAAGAATTAAATGTCCATTTACAGCGTCATCGGAAATGTTCTGTTACAAAAATAAAATAGACCAAAATTAATAGTAACAAATACATTTTTCTTGATTTTGAAATTCTCATGTCACACAAGTAACTTACAGAGTTCGTTAGTATTTTCGTAAATCGTGGCGTGTGTACTTTTATCTGACGTCGCTACATCATCAACGTGTTACTTTTAACTTTCCCTATTTTCGTCATTTTAGATCCTACTGACTGACAACTCACTGTCACATGGTACTGAAAATGATTTGGGTTAATAAGAACTGAGGAGTGATATGAAGTATTAAAAGTTCAAACCATGAAGAAATTGAAAAAAAAAATAAAAGTATGACATTAAGGTTATTTTAATACTTAAAGATTAACTTATAAATCTAATGTTTGTAAGGACATATATTTAAAAGGCTGAAATTCAAAGCACTTGTACTAAATAATATTTCTCCCAAATAAATGTAAAAACACCTGCTTTAGAAATACAAGCCTGTAATGTACTTGCGTTATAACCTTTTATTTTTAATTTCATCAAAATTTTACCTAAATGAATGTAGTACGTTGTAAGTATTGAGTGGCATTTGTTAATAAATGACCACGGTATAAATGTTCTCACTTCATGGACCAGTGGAGGTTTTGTTAAATGTTATTGTACATTTAAAAAAAAGACATAAAGTTTAAAAAACATTTGCTTTGAATGCTGGGATGTTTATTTGCATATATATTAAAAAGTAGAACAAGACAATGGATAACAGGTTTGGAAGAACACAACGAAAATTTTCTAAACTTGTTTTACATATTAAAATTACATACTGTACATAACTATAAATTGCAGAAAAGGAAATCCAGATAACAATCGATGAACCTAAGGTAAGAAACAATCTGATGTAGAGATGTAAAATATTTGCAGAATGGTAGTTTTCACATACAACTTGATTAAATATATTAGCTATAACAGACATTACTAACTATAATTATTCCAAGTTATATTTGTTTAGTTTTTTTAATAGTTTGTGTTTTTCATGTTTGCTTAGAAAAGAATATATTGAAAAAATACTTTAATTAACTTTCATCCAAACGAATGCTTTCTTCGTAACGAAACGAAATGACACGCATGTTAAAGTACTTGGTTTTGTTTGTTTTGATTTTTGCTCAAAGCTAAACGAGGGCAATTTGAAAATTGATACAGATATTTTTTGTAATAAAACTATATTTTAATATATATATTTAAACTATTACAAAAATAACAAAATTTATAATAATTTTTGTAATAAAACTATATTTTAATTACAAATAATAATAATTACAAATAATTAAATACGTACAAAGGTTTTCAAAATTTGCAAATAATAGCGAGACATCCAGACCATGATGAACGAAATAAGTTCGAGTTGGATACGATCTACTTAAGAGAAAGCCAGCTCGCTCTTCTTTGTTCGATTTTTCATACATCGAGTTTTTCACCGCTGAAAATAAATAACGTGTAGGTAAAAATACTAATGTACGATGTGAAACCCCTGAAGTTAAGTGGTTTATAATGTTCAAAATATATAAACATTCTTGGTCAGATATCTGAAGTCATCGATTAATAAGCATCAACCACAGTTTTAGTTTACGAAGTTTGTTTTACACCAACCATAGCAAAACAGTACTGTATACTGTGTTATAACGCGACGCGTTTGTTACACTTTGTAGACGTGGCGTGAAGAGAGATTCTAGAAATTTAATCATACATAACAGTATACACGACACATTAAATGTTCAAGTACACACATGTAGTTTTTACTCTTACAGTCGAGACTCATCTACACGTTTAGTGAATAGGCGAGAATTAGGCAATACAGATTTAACAGTATAAGTTATGTACATTTCTAAATATAACTTTAAATAGGTATACTATAGTATATCTCTGACAAAAAGTTATACAAACACAGAACTATCTTTGATAAATGTGTTTCTTTACGTAAAAGTAATACATGAACCTCAAAACCTACTTTACATTACTTTATTGTCTCTGTTTTAAGGAATCCAATTCATTATTTTGCAATAAATAGGAGTATATAGAGCAGTCCACAGACAAAGGAAGAGCCAGGGTTGACATCTTATACACAGTGGATTATTAATGCAATTCTTCTTTCCAATATTGGCATTGTTTTAATATCTACTTATAGTTTGAAACCAACTTTATTTCCAAAAGTCACTTCACAGTGTATTCTTACTACTAGTCCCAATATTTTAGTTTTCTGTTTCTTAGCTGTACCATTAAATTCGAGAGTTTAGTGAGACGTCCAGTGATTAGTTTTGATGGTAAGGAAGTCAAACATTATACCTTCTACTGTTTCCCACTATAAGAAAGCTTATTTTGATTCTTGGTTTGTCCATCTCTACGGTTACCAGATTTCATACAAATTATTGGAAAATACAAAACGTTTTTCTTGAGTTTTAAAATAAATTATTTACTGAAACATTTATATTTACCTAAAGATATACTAATATTTTGATTTGTTCCTGTTTCTAAAGGTATCTTCTTGAATAATTATCCTTTCTCAGATGACAGGATATAATTAGTTCTCTGATCTGTCGAAAAAAGACACACATATATAATCATAATAAACTACACTTGTCACAAAATATTACTTTACAATGGGCCGTAATCTTCGTTTATGTGAGTTTCTTTGTTTGAACTCGTAAAAGCGTGTCATAAGCTGAGCTTTCTCAACTATTGCATACACTGTACACTATTCTAAGTACAATTACTGCACTTTATTATTTATTTTACATGTAGTTTACTGAACGAAGTTATGTCTACGTTAATTTATTTGTTTAATAGCGTAAATATTTTTCTCAAATAGACCAGAATTTATCTATCTAACATGTAAAGCCTCTCAGAAAGCTTACTTTAAACACTACGTGTGAAATTGAGAAAATGAGGTACACGATGGCTATCTACGCTTACAGTTCCTAATATAGTTGCGTAAAAGTAGAGTGAAGTCAGCCAGTCATCACCAGCAACCGCCAACTCTTTGGCTACTTTTCTACCGAGGAATAGGGGAATTGACCGTCAAATTATAACGCCTCCACGGCTAAAACGGCGAGCATGTTTGATATGACAGAAACTGAAACCTGTGGTACTCGGATTACGAGTCCAGTGCCTTAACCACCTGGCCATGTCGGACCCTTATCCACATTCAAATCGTTCTCGATAGTGTCAGTGCTGTGAGGTGTGGTTACTTGTTAAGATGGCGGTCATTAAGCTCAAAAGAAGGTGAGCTCTATTGTATCATGAATGTGTCGTTTCTAATGTTCTCTTGTCGTTTTCTTCTGTTGGTCGCTAGTGCAGAAGTTCACTGGATTAAAATACTGAATTAGAATGGTTTACTTCTGTGTATACTGGACTTAACAGTAGTCAAACAATCGTTCATCCCTCGTCTCTGGCTAGTTCACCAGCTGTCTGGAGGATCCTCATCAAAACCTGTCCTATAACAAGACATATAGACTGGCTATCCCAGTACTAATTTCATCTTCTTACCTCATGGAGACAGTCTGAGAAAGTGTTGTGTACCTTCAAGGTACTTAGTAGATAACTGTGCTATTTACTGCAAATAAATATCTATGGATTCTTTGTAAATGTAAGGCAGCATCTCCTGGAAGACCAGTAGATGAAGATAATATTGTCATCATCATGTTCATCAGCTGCATCAATCAGTTTCTCGCTGAGCTGTTCTACAACAGCTAGTGGTATGTGACTGGGAGTTGTATGATTAGTGATGTGTCAGCCATCATGTATGAATGGCTATTGCAACAAGCAGGGGCACATGCACTGCACTGTCATAATCCTTACAAGTTAGTATGTAACTCACAGTATTGCTGGCATAAGACTGCTCCAAGACACATTTCAGACAACCATACCCAGCCATGATGTGGCTGATACATCGAAACAAAGTCATTATTGTACGCAGACTTCTAAACCTTAGAATAATATCGTGAAATTCGCTGCCATCGTGTTGACATTTCACAATTATCAGTGCTTTCCATCAGCTATAATTGGGTATTACATCATACCATATGGTTACCAATGGATTACACGTTAGAGTAGATATAAAAGAGATTCGTAGGGCCAAGGTCGATCATAAGTAGGAAAATTATGTGCGCTGTTCCAGAATAGGTGCCTTTATGGATTACCTGCACCATTTTTGACAACGATAAAAAATGAGACCAGAAACGTAAGAAAATACTCCACTCTGTGTTAACAGTACAATCAACAGTGTCTAGCGAGGCTGGAAGTCCAACTTTTCACAGGTGATAGACTGAAACCCTGCAACTAAACTATAGTAGCGTAATCTAAGCTTTCTGTCCCTAATTTAGCAGTGAAAAGGCAGCAAGTCATCACCAACCTCAGCCAATTATTGGGCAACTCTTTTACTAAAGTATAGGGGAATTTACCGTCATTTTATGACAGCTAAAAGAGCGACCATAAACACTTACAAAAAATACTACAATATTTTATACAACTCTGATACTATTTCAAGTTTTACACTGTAATATATACTTCAGGATCGTTCTTATATAGCTTATTGTTACTTCGATTTGTTGGTATATACTTAAACCATTCAGCACAATTACGGACAAAGCTACTCTAATATTCAGAGATGAAAAGCTGACTTTATGTTTTTCACGTAGATTTCCGAAAATTCAGGGTCCGTCTTCTATCTTTCTGGCTCTGATATTTACTATTTTGAGTTTATCTCAGTGGAACTGTCCTAGTGAAGAATAAATGTTGTCAGCAGCAGAATAAAAACTACAAGAAATGTAGAAAGTTCGAATTGAGAGGTGAGGAATTATATAAACATCGTTTATTAAAATAATCAATATTCTATTTAAACTTATGGTATTAATATTAATGTAACTACAGCTTCCCTGTCAGAAAGTGGGTGTACGGTTATGAATCACACAATAAAAATAGTTATCAATAAATCATAAGTTATTTCCGTTTTAATCAACAGGGTTTATCCTTTCCATAAATCTTAATCACACGAGTTTATACCTTTTACTTATTTTATAGCATTGAGTTAAGGTTCATTTGTTCGTTATCAAGTACAAAGCAATACAATGGACTATCTGAGTTCCGCCCACCACGTGCATCGAAACCCAGGTTCTAAGTCCGCAGACATATCACTGTGCTACAGGGGCCAAAACCTACGGGGGAATATTTTGTCAACTTGATACACATAGTTTCTATTTCTGAGGTATTTGTAATATAAAAATATATGTATGTAAATGAAAGAGTTCCTATCTGGAGCATTGCTGTTTATATTTAAAAATAAAATAATCTACTCCACTGAAAGTAAACGTTGTATTAAATTATTTTAACTTTATCAATCTAGACAATTATCATGAAGATGTATAGATACAAATGATACCAAAACAGTCTGTACTTTTGTATTATCTAAATAAAAAACTGTGAAAAAAGTAAAAACAACTTTAATTGGTCACATAACAGACTTATTATGCATGATTTATTTATATATTGTTTATAATGTATTTCCCAATATATTCTACTAGATACAAGGCGCTATGATTGTGGCATCCATCTTTGAAATGGTTATTGGACTCACAGGTATTATCGGAGTAATGCTGCAGTGGTTAACACTTTTAGTTGTTTTCCCTACCACATCGTTAGTAGGACTTTCTCTCTTCGAAGAAGTAACATGTACAGCTAGTAAAAACTGGGGATCAGCAATTATGTAAGTCTTGTTCTACCATGAACTTATTGATGGTGTTTTGTTATTATTATACATAAACCTGTAAGATTCAACTAAATCTTTTATTTGAGGAAATAACATTTTATGGTGTTGCGCAAATACGATAGTTGATAAATAAATAGTTCTACCACAGAGTCAACCCACACTTCATCTTGACGAACAGTATGAATTATTTATTTCTTTGTATCTTCCAAAGGAAAACACCTCTTCTTACACTTAATATAACAACTAGAAAAGCTGTCACACAAATCACTCCCCCCAAAATATATCTAACAGCTTTTAATGCTATGAAGAATTGACTGTATTATCCTAGTAGAGCCCCTTATTTTTTGGGGGGGGGTAGAAAATGACAAGCCCAATAAAATAACTAACTAACGAGTGAATGTTCCCCTCATTGAACAATTTACCAATTTCTTTTTAAACATGTCCACGTTGTTAATAAATGAGCATTATTTTTATGCTTATATATAAATCTAATTTCGCTCACAATACTTTACAATTAATGGTTTACTTGAACCAATTTTAAAAAAAGGAAAATGTATATTGCTTAGAGCACTCTTTCTAATGCCGAGGGAAAAATAACTCCAAGATTTATTTCAGGTGTTACTCACCATAATTACAGCGTGGGTTATTTGTTTCATACCAACTGCTGCAGGAGCCCTAGGACCAACCAACGCAGCCAAAACTGATCTTCGTGTGCAGACAATTTACTCCTGTCCCTGGTTCAGGTTTTTTTATCCAGTTAATCAGTTACAGAAACTGATTTTTTTTATCATTCTATATAAAGCAGATTCTCTTTCCCAGTTAGTAGCATAGAAAGTTATCTATTGGTCGGTTTTTTAATGTAGAACCGATTTATCTGTACAGTTATAGAGAATGAAATTAGATTATGGAATTCACAAGACAACTTAAAACTCTTTTAGATTTATACTTTCTTGTATTATAAGTTAGACTAATTAAAAGCGACAATGTGAAAGATGTGGAAATGTTTTATGTTTTATTGCACATGTATTTTGTAAAACTTGCTGATGTGTATTTTACAATGATATATTTAAGAAAAGGGAAGATGAAATTTCATTGTTTTCTCTCAGGACAGTGGGGTTTACCAACAGTCAGTATCGGTGCAGTTTTTGGAATATTTGCAGGAATGTCAGCGTCGATTGTTGAATCAGTGGGAGGTCACTAGGCATGCATGCGACTAGCATGTGCACCTCCTCCTCAAACAAGCGCCATAAATCGTGGAATGTTTTCGGAAGGAATTTCCTGTATCCTCTCTGGAATCTAGAGGAGCCTGACTGACTTCACAAGATGAAAATGTTGAAGCAATCGGAGAAACAAAAGTACATCGATGTTTCGTCTTTATTTTAATGTTTATTATATGTTTTTGATCAATCACATGTTTGTAACCTCTTTGTCTTTTCATCTGATGAAATACAGCCATGCCTTAAAGTGATATAACATAACAAACTACAAAACAAACGTTTAGAACTTCCTATCTTGTAGTACTCACTATGTACGATGGTAGCCATTAATAAAAACAAGAAAAATATGCACAAAAAGACATACAAATTTATTTCGTTAAGGGAATGACGCAACAAACCAACTCATCACAGTTCTTTTGAATACCAGTATGTTTATTGGTGGACTCCTTGTGTTATTGTTAGACAATTCCATACCAGGTAAGGATTGTTTGTTTGAATTCAAGCATAAAGCTACACAACTGACTATCTATGCTCTGCTCACCACGCGTATCGAAACCTGGTTTTTAGCGGTGTGAGTCCGCTGTCATTTCACTGTGCCACTGGTGGATACATATCAGGTAAGGAGACATTCCTTTGAGAGTTTGTAATCAAAGAGAACGCATTTCAACGTTACGAGTAATTAAGTTAAAGTATTATCTTAGATATTTATCAGTATTTTAGTTACAAATATTCAACTACTCTGATTTTCTAAAGTAGATATGTGATATATTATAATTTTATTGTCTGATGAGTTCACGAAACATCTTAGAATATGAAATAATGGTTCTGAATATCCACCCAAGTATTTAGTTATAATTAATGAAATTATGTTAAAGTATGATCTTAGATTTTTATCAGTATTTTAGTTACAAATATTCAACTACTCTGATTTTCAGTTCATAACTTTGCTTTCGTGCAAATGAAATTAAGTTATAATGCTACAATGTTATGTTTATTACAACTACTAGCAAACAATATTCCCTCTCAGCTGCTTCTTCTTCCTCATGATTCACATGTTATGAATCATATGAACAAACTAATTTACAAAATGGTACTATTAAAGTACTTTAGAAATATTTAATATCATTTAATTATTCAATACAGTATTTCTAGTAGTTTAATAGCATCAAAGTTATATTTATAAGTGTTCATATTAGAAAGCAGATATTTTTAATACAGATAAATAACAGAAGACGATACTTGCGAAATACGTCAATTAGCGAACTCCTATATATGGAGCCGCAACGCACAGCTGGTTTAATCTATGGTTGCCACACACCAGCGAAGATAAAAACTTTCTTGGAACGTGATTTTAAATTAAGTATTTCTTTAATAAGTTGAAAATTTATCAAACTTTTTGCTTACAAAATCACGAATTTAAACCATTTTAATCTGAAAGTAAAATGTGTGTGAATCGTGTTTTAAATCTATACTCACTGAAAAAAGCTTGAAAAAGGCATTTGTTTGATCTTACATCCTTTTTCTCTACTGTAGTTACAACTAACAATATTAATGTTTCCAAGATACTGGAAGAAGAGCGCAAGAAGGAAAATTGTTCTGAAAAACAAACAACAAGATACAACAATCTTAATACTGTTTTGTTAGAGCACTGAATACTGAACTAGTAAAGCTATTTGGTAAAATGCATTTCATGTGACTGTTTAACAGTAATAATTAATATCAGTTTGATTTTATCAGTTAATATTTTGCAGTGTTTTGTGTCGGGCTACTCTTAAATTATCTCTATTTTCAGCAGTAATATTTTTTTCTCTATTCCCTCACAAAGTATTAGTTTTGTATGTACATACGTCGCTTTTCAGGGATAATTTTCAAGTTTTCTTTTGATTGTAGAACAACAATATTCTTAGGTAATATAACAAAGTCGTGCAACTACTGCATATCTTCAGCAGAATAAGATGTTTTTACTGACGTTTAGAGATAAGTATTGTTACTTCACTTACATATTCTACATCATCAGTTGTATTTCATTGTTAGATCTATTAAACTTCAAAACTAAAACAGAATGAACCATATAAACACTTTTCTTAAAGGTTTCTGTTTATTCAAACAAATCAAAGCTTTGAATGTTGAAGAAACGTGAGATTTATTTCAAATAAGATTCCAGTACTGGATGACTGTAATCTATGACCTAGATATTTATTTATCAAGAAAAAGATAAATAAAAAGATAAAAGTCCACAATTAAGATACGCAGATATAAGGAAATAATATCCATTTTTATTCTTATCAGTTTGGATATTTTTTACCTATCGGAAATAAAACACCTCTTTCTTAGATAAAATAATTATTTGGCTTTCAACCATGAACATTTTTTTATCATTATTTTTGTTGAAATAAATATAAGCAAAGTGAAGATCTTGGAAGAATATTGCTGTTAAACGAATATATATCATTATTCATCGCGATTGGTGTGTTTGTTGAAATATACATACTTTAGTCTCGAAACTAAGCTTTATGGTGTTTTTTATGTATGATGTCTGTAGCATATGGTTTCAGTGATCAGCTATTATGCTGATTTTCAACTTTTCCTGATGTTTTTCGATTTGGTATCAGGCTGACTCTGTGTGAACATTTCTTCTTTATCCAGTGCTGATATCGTGCTCTTCTGTCCCATTCACAAACACACACATAAAAAACAATATGAAAACTTATTTTAAACGAATTGTTGACCCAACAACATGGAAAGGGCTATTTTGTATCTACAGTGTTGCTTATTATGTTTTTGTGTTTGACCTTATTAATAAGTTCCACATTTTCGAACGTTTTCTTCAAGTGAACCAAATGAAAAATAGGAACAGAAGTATATATGTTACCATAGTAAAGGAAACTTGTTTTAGAGGAAATCAATGAACAATAATCACTCTCTTTGTACATAGACTGAAGCTCATAGGATTGATATCAATTCAGCAATATTATTGCAATATAAAGTGAACCTTCTTGCGATTAATATAGTATAAACTATTTCTCACGACTTCTGTACGTGTAAAAGTACGTACCTGTCGGGACATTTAAAGTTGAAAAGAATTATTATCATCGTTCGTATTGACATCAGACTCAGAATTGCATAAAACTGTAGGAAGAGTCTCTGATAGAGTGGGTACATGAGGTTCATGAGCATCTCCTGTTGGTTTTATAGCAGACTGAAGGCTCGATGTGTGTATGTTAAATAGCAGTAATTACCAGTGTTACTGCCAGCCGAATCTTGCCTAATGTGTAAAAAATGTTGGATACAGTCAGTATATTATAAAACCTTCGAATAATTGTAATAAATGCTTATTAATCGAAAAACTAAAGATATTTGATGAAAAACTTTCATATGTTTTGAAAATTACAAACTCTTTGACCTCATAGAATTTAATTTGGACGTTACTATTTCTACAAGTATATTACATATTTTCGTCATCAAAAACTTACTTGTGTTTTAAGAAGGATCTAGTTACCTTCTCCGTCAAGTGCATTTTACCTGTGTATCAACATAAAATTAATTCACTCCCAGTTGAACGTCAATAAAAGACTGAGTTCCATACCAGATAGAAAACTCGTAATTTTTGTAAGTATAAAAACTGTTGTGTATAAACCTTTATTTTCAATAAGTGGTTTTATAAATTATATTGTTATTTGTATATTAAAATATATTTATGTTAAAAGGAAAATTATGTGGAGCAATCTTGTTGATAAATTTGATACATATTGATATTCAATTAACTTCTAAATTAAAATTAAAATTTTCAGCCATTTGAAATCGTAATAATTAACGTACGTTAGATAATAAATCGGAGACTCGTGCGAGATAAATCATAAAACGTAACAAGACCTTTTTATTAGATTCTTTTGCATCATCGCATTGAGTAAAAATCTCTACACCTTTAAAAAAATTAATAAAATCGTTCAAGTTTCAATTAAGAATATATTGAAAAGTGTCATATGTATTCATTGTCTTAGAAATCCTTTCACTGTACAAGTATCCTAATCTCATTGTAGTTTTAGTCAAAACTATATACATACGTACGTGCCTAGTTACAGCAGTTTAGAAAACGTGGTCAGAAACACAATACACATAAACAAAATAACGAAAAATAACCATGGAGTAGTACCATACCAAGGAAGATACCACTTAATGATGTTACTGTCTAGTAATTCCAAGTAAAAATGTTAATATGTGGCATTTGCATATATGAATTAAATGATTCAACTATTTCAATAGTTCTTATTATTACAGTAACAATTTGTTATTATTTATCTAAAACTCTGTTGTTAAGATTCACATTGTTATTAATTTCCAGGTGTACTCTTTTGTAGCGAATCAGTTTAAAATAATTTAAGATTTCGTGATAATAATTGTTTTTATTTTTCTGTTAATAAACGAAACGCTTATTTCTTGTATCGGATACATATAACTGTTGACCTCACCTCTATCATTCTGAGTTGCCAGATTTATTGTAGCATAACTTCTGTTGCCAACATTTCTTCTTCACTAGGATCTTCCACTGAGATAAACACAAAATAGCAAATATCGGAAACATCAAAAGAAAATAAGGTTTCGCGTCTGCTCTTTGTATAATTGCGCAGAAAGTCCAAACGACAAAGATAATGTCTGATGCGTCACTAGTATTTTTTATACGTCTTAGTAACGAATATCTTTAACGAACGTTAAATTTTCGGCTGCATATGATAGTTGAATGAATTTGTTATTTAACATCCTTGTATAAATATGCATTGAATTTCAACGCTTTTCTTATTGTGTATATTAATAATTAGTAACTTCTCTTGTTAATACAATATGCTGGTTTAGAATTCAGCACAAGGAGACACAGTGGACTATCTGTGCTTTGCCCACCACGGGTATTGAAAACTAGATTCTAGCGTTGTATGTCTGTAGACACTCTGCAGTACATCTCGAGAGTGGCTTGAAACTGAAACATTCAGAGTTCACGGGATGAACTTCAAAGTATATATTCAAGGTACGTTTTGTGGTTTTACAAGAGGAACATAAGATCTATATATTGAAAAGTGTAATATGTATTCATTGTCTTAGAAATCCTTTCACTGTACAAGTATCCTAATGTCATTGTAGTTTTAGTCAAAACTATATACATACGTACGTGCCTAGTTACAGCAGTTTAGAAAATATGGTCAGAAACACACATACCCGTAAATAAAATAACAAAAATAACCATGGAATAGTACCATACCAAGGAAGATACCACTTAATGATGTTACTGTCTAGTAATTCCAAGTAAAAATGTTAATATGTGACATTTGCATATATGAATTAAATAACTCATGGTATATATGTAGTAGTCACTGAAACGCTTTCCACACTGTGTGGTCTTTGGAGGGAAACAAGAGCAAATGTCATATTCCACTAAGATGTTATTAGTGAGTCATGCCCTCTACTTCTCTGTTAGTTAAAAAGTACTTATGGCTGGTGTAGATAGTTATTCTGTAGATTTACAAGAAATTTGTTATATAAACTGCAGCGACATCTAATGATTAATAATCGAGTATTTAATAAACTATTGACTATTTGCTGTTTTCATTTTTTGTAGAACCTTTGATGTCTTAAATAGAGATTGCACTTTGTGAAATCTCATTCTTTTACGTTATAAACAACAACATAATCATTATTTTCATACAGAAAACACTTAATTTCAAAAATAACAAGCTTGAAACTTTCTATAATTTATGTTGTTGTTTGTTTTTTGAATTTCGAGCAAAGCTACGCGACAGCTATCTGCGCCAGCCGTCACTAATTCAGAAGTGTACGACTAGAGAGAAGGCAGCTAGTTATCACCACCCACCGCCAACTCATGCACTAGTCTTTCACCAACGGATAGTGGAATTGACCGTCATATTATAACGCCGCCACGGCTGAAAGGGCGAGAATGTTTGGTGCGACGGGGATTCGAATTCGCGACCCTCATATTACGAGCCGAACGCTTTAACCTAAATTTCTATTAATACGGTAAAGATCGTTGAAGTCTGAATTTGTCTAACACAGGAAATGTTGTGTCAATGACATAATCCTCTACTGAAAGTAAATATTTTAAAATATTTTATGTTTGCAAAAGTTTAATTTATTGAATGAAAGACATTTAAAAGTGTTTATCTTAGTATATTTCTTAAACTTTATTATTCTTAGTTAATAGTTTTTCTGCTTCGAAGCACTAAAACAAAACACTCTAGACGTTTAATACTATTGATAAATCTTCATATATTAACGGTACTATAAAAGATATTATATATCAAAGGTTGATTGAGTGTTTAATTGTTTTGATTATGAGAACAAATTAACAAAACAGACTGTCTGTGCTCAGTCCATCACAGATATCAAAACTGGTTTCTAGCATTGTAAGTCCGCATTGATACCGCTCAGCCATACTAAAGGATAAATAAATAGCTTATAAAATTGTCCTGCGATTCATATTATAACAATGTTCTTCCATATCCAGAAACTAATGTAATATAAAATTTTATACTGAAAATCCTACCAATATAGCGACATTTAGTGACAATGGTTACAAAATGTTCATATCAGTTTTGAACTGCTTATTACTTCAAACATAAATCACTTCCAAACGTACTCAGTTGTTCAAAGTACACTGCTTTTGAAAATAATACTATAAAGCAAAATAAACATGTTAAAATATTATTTGAGGTTTATATTTTTGATTTTCAGGTATTAAATTAAAAACTGCTTAATCAAAGTTTTCTATAGGTTTGAAACCAAATAATAATTTGGAACGATTTACTAAAGTTTGAAAGTTAGCCATATTTTAGGATTAGACTAGCAACGGCCACAATACAACGTATAATTATAAGTGTAAAGTTTGTCTCTCACCGAATCATTCATAGATTTCTGTTGCACGTCCGGTGAAACTGCTAACACCGGGATAAATTTTCGAAAGATGTTAGAAGTTCTTTATAAATATAATAAAATGTAAGATACTCAGAATCCTAACCTTGTTTTCGATGTTGGTATAGTTTTTATTACGTGATTTAACTTTGTAAATATACAAGACGAGATTTAGCTATTTGATACACGAGCGTTATTTTCTACTTGCTCCATGGCAATTAAGTATTCATATAAAAATAGTGTTATATATATATATATATATGTACATATAAAGTAGATAATAATAATTACTCTGATAGAAATGATACAGTAAAAGCATGATATTAAAGATACGAGTGTCATCTTTATTGGGTAGAAGACCATTTGATAGTGTTTTATTCCTCAGTTCTACTTATGAATAACAAACTTAGATGTTTGATGTTAAGATATTATTAAATACTATTAAATGAGTCATTAAGTAAAAGACTTGATAGTTCGAAACTTTAATATACTCAGTCGTAAAACAGGAACGATTATACCATGCGTCTTATATCAAAACGATTAGACGTTTAGACTGATTTACATGTTAATTGTTGTAAGTAAACAAAAGACGACTGTATCGTTACATTACAGAGTCAATATTATGATTATTTTTCTTTTGAGATTTAAATATTTTAAATAATGGTCTCACTATACGGAGAAAAACATTCTGATCGTATGTTGGACTGATAGGAATGTAATTGAAAATTTTAAATCTTTTAATTAGGTTCATGCGGAATGAGAGGTCATAGGTTGAAGACTCATTATGTTCAAGGCCTTGCTCTCTCCATTTCATATGTTCTCTTTCTTCTTCTGAACCTAAAATTCATATATTCTTATTATATATTTTTAGCTTTGAGACTAATTTAAATGTGTTATTATTTCCGTTGATCAAAGTGTTTATTCATTTATATCTAATATTACATTTGTAGTTAAAATGAGATAATATTTTCACATATTTTCCATGAGTAGGTTGTGGATATTACATCCCTATCAGAATCATAAAGATATTCTGAATAGAACTTTCCATTTTCTTATACAGTTGTTTTTTCCTGATACTTCTTTGTTGCTCAGCTTTGAATAAAATATTTGATACTTCTCGATAGTTAACCAAACGGAAACGAAACAAACTTTCCTCAATTTTACAGCTGTGGTGATATAATACATAAAAGATAGATATATGAAAGAAAATAGATTCTTTAATGAAGAGGTTATTTTAAGTTTAAATTTTGTTTATTGTCACGTACAATGCTATACAATGAACTATCTACGCTGTATCCACTCCAGATATTGAAATCTGATTTTTAGCGCTATAAGCTATCAGACTTTGTGCTAAGACTGTTTGACTTTTACATGACATAAAATTATAATTTTGTGAAACGAGAGAGAATATGATTCATAAAGATTTTATAACCAGACTTTGTTTGATGTTATCAAATAATATATGTAAGAATGAGAAATGGAAAGAGATAGATGAGTTATCAAAAAAGTCATGTTACATGTGCAAGTTGATTTTTTGTATTCGAAAGTAAAGCAAAACAAAATTATCATGTTTTGTACAGATTCTAAAAAAAATAAAACTTCCTGAATATTAAGTGGCTAACAATCTAATAAAACACCTAACGCAATACTTTAACGGTGTTACAAATCACATTGCAATGTATTCGGTTTATTAACGAACCCTCGAAGGAATGTTCTCTTACCTGGTATGGAATTGTCTAACACAAAGGTAATGAGTTTACTAACAAATACACTAGTGTTCAATAGAACTGTAATGAGTTGGTTTGCTACGTCATTACCTAAACGAAATAATAAAAATATTTTTCTACATTTGGTATTCTGTATGTTTTGTAAATTGTGGAGCATTGAAATGTCAGTATTATCTTATTGATGGTTTTAGAAACTGTTTCATTACGTTCATAAAATTTCCTTCTCCAAACTCCAGTCACACTCAAAACTGTACGCACCTATATTAATAGCACCTGGGTGTCCCTTGAACCACTTTGGAATGGCAATGCCCATAAATAAAGATAATCGAAGGATAAAAATATTTCTCGATTATTCAAGGTTGATAAATCTGACATTGGACAGTCCAACTCCCGTAACCATTGCAAACATAACAAATATAATTCCTCCAACAATTGGCTCAGGAATAGTGTTTAAAAAGGCTCCAAACATTCCAAGAACTGCAAAAATCAACATGGTAATAGCACCATACTGAGTTACACGTCGACTAGCCACCTGCTGGTGGAAAAATTGAGGAAACTAAAAAGTTAAATAAGTTTTACGTTTCTGCAATACCAGAGGTTACTATATTTACACATGTTAATTTTTTAAATATCAGCAGTTATGATATACATACGCATGTATAATAACACAATAAATCTAAACAATTAACAATAACATTGAAAATTGTAATAGTAGTGCTCTAGTCTCTATTTGAGAAACAGCACAGGGTCATACTTTTGTTATTCTGATTGCTGCAATAATTTGACTGTAAGAAGTCATTCCACTTCCAGATCCCCAAATTCCAGAAACGATACAGCAAATTCCTTTTGCAAATATTCCCCAGTTTATGACGCTAGGTAGATGAGGAGGTGCGGAAGCTAGTCGTGCGCATGCGTAGTAATCTCCTATTGATTCCAATACCGAAGCTATTATTCCAGCAAATATTCCCAAAACAGCACTGATAGTAACTGTTGGTAAACCCCACTGTCCTGAAAGACAAAAATGAAGATGTAAATGGTCTACCTTTATTTCAAACGTAATATTCGTAACATACATATCGACTGCTTTAACAAAACACACATCAAGTAAAAGATAAAACACCTCAGCTTCTTTCAGATTATAACTTTTAATTATTATAATTTTGTACTTGAAGTTAATGTATGATTATAGTGATTTTACATTGCACAGTGAACTTCACAATCAGTTTAGTTTCATAACAGTTGAAGTGATAACAAGTTTCTACATTGACAAAACCGATCAACAGATAATTACGTAAACTACTTACTTAACTAAAAAAAAAATCTAAATTTTAATGAATATTTATATAACTACTTTCCTGGATAAGGAAATATAAACCAAGGACTGGAGTACATCGTCTGTACACGAAGATCAGTTCTGGCTGAGTCGGTTGGTCCCAGGGCACCTGCTGCAGTTAGTATCAAGCAAATAACCCACGCAGTAACTATAGTAAGTAAAACCTGAAAGTAGGCTTAGAGTTATTTGTTATTCAATGATCAAATGGTTTTTCTAACCACTATATATATATATATGTATATTACTTTTATTAAAAATGTTTCAGTAATTTATATTAGCAGTGAATATTTTGTGAGTGGAAATTGGTTTACATACAAGCGCAGAAATAATGCTTATTGAATATGTTTGAAACCAAATAGTAAACATTAACTGAAGATGGACGTTCACTCTATAGTTACTTTGCAAAAGATATTTAAAAATACATTTAAAATAGTATAACGTAACACAAAACATTAACACAACTATAAAGTTACTTATTATGAAGTAATGCTGTAATAATTATTTCACACATACAATATATACATGTATGATCTTGCCTTTGGGGTACCTGTTTTGTAATACGTTATTTTTGGTTTCCATTTTGTTATATCTTGTAACGTTACAACAGTTAAATTTGGCTGTATTTAATTTCTTATGTTTTTACAACTGTTCAGAAAAAAACATTTCTCAGTAGCCCTAAATTATTTTGGGATTTTTTTAAAAATTAAAGTTAATAATTGAAGTTTTGGTGTATATTTATCTATAGGTGAAATGAGCGGTGTTTAAAATCCATACTCACTGGAAAAAGCTTGAAAAATGGCAGTTGTTTGATCTTCCACTCTCTTTCTCTACTGTAGCTACAACCTGGAATATTAATATTTTCGAGGTACTGAGAGAAGAGCACAAGAAGTAAAACTGTTCTGAAAACAAATAACAACAAGATATAGATATTTTAATACTGGCTTGATAGAACTCTGAATGCAAAACTGGAAAAGCTATTAAGTGTAACAGATTTTATATGAATGTTTAACAGAACATAGTAATTAATATCAGTTTGATCTTATCAGATAACGTTATCAAAGTTAATCTTTTAACAAAGTTTTGTGTAGGGCTACCCTTAGATTATCTACATCTTTAGCAGTGATCACTCCCTATATTCCTTCAACAGTATACGGCCCTGTATGGCCAGGTGAGTTAAGGCGTTTGACTTGTAATCTGAGAGTCGCGGGTTCGAATCCCTGTCACATAAAATATGCTCGCCATTTCAGCCGTGGGGGCGTTATAATGAGCGGTCACTCCCACTCTTCTTTCGTAAAAGATTAGCCCAACGGTTAGCGGTGGGTGGCTGCCTTCTCTCTAGTCTTACACTACTAAATTAGGGACGGCTAGCGCAAATAGCCCTTGTGTAACTTTGCACGAAATTCAAAAACAAACAAACTATTAAAAATGTATTTGTCATGAATGTTCACATCTCGGTTTGCAGGGAAAAAAAAAGAGTTTTCTTGTTAATTTTTAGGCAATAATTTTATGTCGTTGTTTCATCTTAAAGGGAGAAAATGTTAAGTAAAGGGATTCGAACCCACAACCTGCAATTTTAAACGCATCAACCACCAGGCCATGTCAAGCTTCTAGTGTATGTTATATAGTATTATATTGCAAACTTCTGTAAATCGGTTTTATTCACCATTTATATTCATTCACTTTTTAAAAGATCATAGGAAAACCTTTTTCTCTAAATATTTTTTTTCTAAATGTGATGCAAAATGCGACGATTATCTACTAACCGTAGAAAATAATAAATTGAAAGATCAAGATATACGACACATGATTACGAAATAATGCTCTTGCATAAAGATAAACATTGTTGACACTATTATAGAATAGTTTCACCTTAATTTGATTTGGTTCCAAATAAAGTTTTCATTTTGAAAGTCATTATTATGAGAATGGCTAGTTTCATTGAATATTTGCAGGGGGAAAATGTAGTTGTGATAAATGGAAAAGCAAGGCTATCACTAAGGTTGTTTAGGAGTTTCTAGTGATTTACTATTGAAGTTTTGATACGTAAGAGGTAAATAGAGTTGTTTGGGCAATAGTCAATCTCTACAGTGATTTGTGTGTTTGACGGAGAAAGTAAAAGTACATTTCATATGTTTGCAGATTGGACAAAATACTTTCAATTGTCAACTGTATAGCTTTGTACTAGAAACAAAGAATTCTCCCTTTCTGTCAAATGGCGCTAAAGTTTCTCACCTGACGTATCAGTTTAGGTTTGTTTTAAATTTCGCGCAAAGTTACACGAGGGCTATCTGTGCTAGCCGTCCCTAATTTACCAGGGTAAGACTAGAGGGAGGTAGCTAATCATCACCACCACCGCCAAATCTTGGGCAACCCTTTTACCAAAGAATAGTTCGATGAACGGCCACATTATAATTTCCCGACGATTGAAATAGCAAACATGTTAGGTATGACGGGGATTCGAGCCCGCGACCCTTAGATTACGACTCGAGTGCCTTAACCATAAGTTTCTTTATAATAATAACAAAACACCATTAATAAGATTATTACAAAACAAGACTTACATAATTGCTATTCCCCAGTTTTTACTAGCTTTAAAGGCTGCTTTTTCGAAGAGAGAAAGTCCAACCAACGATGTAATTCCTATTACACCTGAGAGTCCAATAACCATTTCAAAGAAAGAGAGATGCCCCAATGATAGCGCCTTGTATCTAGACAAATATATCAAAAGCTATATTTTAAACGAAAAAAAGATAAAATATAGATTATTTCAGATAAGATATTGTTTACGTGTCTCTAAAGCTTACTTCAGGAATTATTCGAACATGTAAAGAATATTCATTCTACTCATTCTCTCTAAAAATAAAACCCTAAATTGTTGAGAAAAAAACTGCACAATCTACATGATTTTAGCAACTGATTTTCAAGTTTTCCAATATTCCAGTTTGTAATAACTTCTATTAATATAACTGATGATGCTCAAACAATAACAATAAATTTCAAGTCCAAGTTCTATCTGGGTTTAAATTTGTTGTAAACCTTAAACTGGATTATTATTTATTTAGCTTCTAGAATGGTTTGGTTTGTTTTGAATTTCGCGCAAAACTAATCGAGGGCTATCTGCACTAACCGTCCCTAATTTAGCAGTATAAGACTAGAGGAAAAGCAGCCAGTCATCACCACTCACCGTCAACTCTTGGGCTACTCTTTTACTAACGAATAGTGGGATTCAACAATCACATTATAACGTCCCCACGGCTGAAAGGGCGAGAATGTTTTGTAAGACAGGGAGTCGAACCCGTAACTCTCGGATTACGAGTCGAGTGCCTTAACCACCTGGCCATGCCGGGCCTCTTAGAATGTTTAATCATTTATACAAGGGCTATCTGCGCTACCCGTACCAAATTTAGTATCGAAATATAAGAGGGAGGGAAGCTAGTCATAACCACCCACCGCCAACTACTGAGTTACTCTTTCACAAACGAATAGTGCGATTGAGCCATATATTATAATCTTCCCACGACAGAATGGGTAAGCATGTTTGGTGTGACGGAGATTCGAACCCACGACCCTCAGATGATAAGTCCAGTGCCCTAACCAACTGGTCTTGCTGTGTCAAAATGAAATGAACAGACTGAATGATAAAACATGTTTACTCCCTTAATTCTACATGAAACAACTTTATCAAAACAATTCACACACATCCTTAAAAACAAACTCCGTTAGAATGTTTAAGAGTCCCATACTCGCATTATTACACGTATAATTTTACGAATGTTAACATATTCAGTGTTATTTGTGTTAGTTTTATTAGATAATTTATTTACATAATTTTGGTTAGTTTATCTTAATGGTTCTATAGAAATGTTGTGCAACGTTTAAACAGCAACTACTACATTTACTGTTTTTACTTTAACATATTTATGATTAGATACTAGATACTTTTTAGTTAGACCGTACGTTTGTTATACTGGAAAAGAAATATATAATTTACTAGCAGTACTAAACCTTTCTTTCAGGTAAACCCTATTCTGTAAAAACAAGCCTTTCGACAAAGATATATCACCATGCACTTTGACAACTGATAACAGTTCTTTTATTACTTTAGGAGTCTTAGTATATTTATAGGAATTATTTATACGATTATTTATAGTCGATTGATCGGTGTGTTTTTTTATATAAACTAATGACCAATATCAATAGTCTGCAAACCAAACAAGACCTAACTATTGGAGAAATATAAAATTATCTCCCAGCTACGATTAATCGTCGCTAATCAGTGCAGTCAAATAATTTTTGGGCACTTTTGAAAGGTTACTTTTTGCGCATCAAGCTAGACAGAGCAAATGATGTATACAGAAATGTAAATATCATATATATAAAAACAACTTCACATATTAGTAACAAGAGATAATCCCAGTTGTCGAGGCACTTGAAATTTCTACAGACAGGTTTAGAGCAAAATAATCTATGACATCTTTTCTCTTTTCTTTTTATTTCCTACATTTTTGTGTGTCAGCAATACCGAGCGTTTCACCGCGTAGTCACGATTTGATTTTTGTACTTATCAAGATCTCTCCCAACTTACTTGCAATTTCAAATTGTGAGTCCTCGGGCGTGGTTAAATATATCAGTTGAAATGGAATGACTTTCTGTGTTTAAAACTGTAATTTCATCTCAAATCTGTCAAGAGATGACAGAGCTATTAGTTAAAAGTTTTTACTTGAAAAGAACACAACATAAACTCATACATGCTAAGCTGAAACTAAAAAAAAATAATCTTTCTCAAAAGAAACCAAGAAAACGAACTTCAGTTTTGCATTTTTACTCTGATAATTTTATGTTAAATAAATTAAGGTAGAATTTACTCCCTTTTTATTACATCCTTATATACTGCCCCTTTATACTACAAATAGGGTGAAAAACATTGTGGTGTTTGTAAAAATATTATTAAAGGTCGATAATATGTATTTTAATGTATGTAGACACATCTCTGTTCTTCTGAGGGGCGGAACAATCGTTCTCCTTTATCCCCGCCTGTTAAGTTTGTTTTTGAATTTCGTGCAAAGCTACACAATGGCTATCTATGCCATCCATCCTTAATTTAGCAATGTAAGGAATGAGGCGAAGCAGCTAGTCATTACCACCTACCGCCAACTCTTGGGCTACTCTTTTACCAACGACTAGTGGGATCGACCGTCATATAATAACGCTCCCACGGCTGAAAGGGCGAGCAGGCTTGGTGTGACGGAGATTCGAACCAACGACCCTCGGATTACGAGTCGAGCAACTTGACCACCTGGCAATGCTTGGCCACGTTCATTAAATTTAAAGTAATAATGATTACATTAAAACTTCCATATGTGTCTGGAAATAAACAAGTTGATGATTGTTCAGTACTAAGGGTTGAACTGCTTGTGGCCAAACAACAGGACAGGGATTTCTGGCTTGATGTTGGTGAGCCTAAAACGAAGTTTTGGTTCCACGTCAACAAGACAAATTAGTGTTGAGGAACAAAAACCTTTTAATGTTGGTATCCTTATTTATTAATTGTCCCTGCTGGGTAATAACTGGCAGTACATGCACAACAGGTTCAGAAACACCGTCCTTGAAGTGGTAACTTTCTGAGATTGTTATCTACCAACCATATTGAACGTATAAATGTTTTATATATTTTAAGAATTGTGTCCGGTTAGCAGTCACTGTCCTCACCAGCGATGAGTTTAATGTAACTAATACGGTTTATAACGAGAATAAAGGTTTTTAATATTCTTTCTCCTAGTGAGGCGAGTGAAGTGATCCCAAAATATTTAATATTACTGTTTAGTTTTATTTCTACGGCTCCTTACTTTAGTTTCGTTATCATCAGGGTTAATCAAAGGTTGGTCACACTTTTTTTTGAAGATAGATTCTGACTGTATATTAGCCATGCTGCCTTCTTAAAAATCTTTGTTGAATCTGATGAAACGCTCACTACTATGAACGTTTTTTTCGAAAGTATAGAGAAGATGTATATTTAGAAAAAGTGTCATGCAACGCAACGGTTCTGTACTTCACACAACCAGATGTGAACTCGATAAATGACATAAAATATTTGAGAGTTCTACAACAATACACGCAATTCATCAAGAATACTTTTGTCTAAAACAAGTAAAATGTAAGAACAAATATAAGGAATATTTCACCGGTCGAATAGACTTCCAAAGGCCTAACTTCAATTTTCTTTTTCAACGAGCCTCTACTGTTCCACTCGCATAAAGAGTGCGAGAGAACAACAATGTAATAGAACTTAAGCCTGCATACAGCACGTGAACATGTGATTGAAAAGTTACAGCATATTATAAGTGAACGAAATTGCTTACAACACGACTGCGTGAATAGCTATAGAATTAAGTGTGTTATTTGTTTTTTATTGTTATAAAAACATAACTCATGACCCGGCATGACCACGTGGTTAAGGCACTCGACTCGTTCTCCGAGGGTCGTGGGTTCGAATCCTTATCACACCAAACATGCTCAACCTTTCAGCCGAAAATCAAAATAATAATAACAACAAGAAACCTGGTGAGTTAGCGGTAAGTTCCTGGAATAACAACACTGCAATTGGATAACCCGCAGAAGGCACAACAGACAAGTTAGTGTGATTTTCGTTTAAAACAAACAAAACTCTTAGAATCTACAGATGTAGCAATATATTTAAAGCTAACTCGTTAAGCACATAAATATCAAGCCAAAAAACGTTCACAATGTTTCAAGTGTTGGAGATTCAGCATGTAGCTATTTTGAGAGCCTTAATGTAAAGGTTGAAACGTTTAACAGAAAAATCTAGTCCACACAAGCACACCTACACACGTAATTCCATCTTCTAACAGCGGGTATCGAAAGAAGCTCTGAAGATTCACTATTTTTTCTATACAGCGGACTTAAAACGCTGAAAACCGGGTTTCAATAGCCATGATTGGCAGAGCACATACAAAGAGCATTTTGTGTAGTTTCGTGATAAAAAACAAACAACTTTTAACATTGCTAAAGTATATTCCCTGAACGTAAGTTTTAGTATTATCCAGATAATATATTTAAAAATTATGCATCTATCTGACAAACTCGGCTGTTCGAAAGAAACAGTTGAAGTGACCTCTGCTTGCCCTGTCAATCCACCCAAATTCAAATGGTTATATTTAGGAAACCATTATGCAATCAACAGATGTATTCCTTTACACTAAAGAATTCTAGCACTTGGTTTCAACCAGATTTTGGGGAAAAAAATAATTATTTTCTTGAAAGCACATGTAATCACCACCTATAATTAATTTCAATTAAATCTCACTATGCCTTAAATTTGTGATACAGCAGAGCCAAGTGGTTCTAGGTTAATTTTACTTTAATTATTGTAAATTTAATCATCGTCTAAGCTCAAATGTATTTTATTTTGTGTTTTATATTTTTTATTTACGGTCAGTTTGTTCCAATTTTTCTTCAATTTTTTATTATATTTGAGTATTATTGAATTTCAACAACAAAGCACTGGTATGAATTATGATATATTGAATTCATAAGTTATTTATATTTTGTTGTTTTAAAAGAGCTAATATTAAATTAATTGTTAAATCAGAGACGGAATTTAAATGGTTCAGCAATAACTTTGGAGACTGATAATACTAAAACCTGAGTTTCGATACCAGTGGTCATTACAGCATAGATATCTCATAATAAAACTTTGTACAGTTAACTGCAGACAAAAAAGAAAAAAATTAAGTAGATTTTTGTCTCGCCAACTCCATTCCAATTATTCTTTTTAACACATTCAATAAAATATACAATCAATTTTTTGTTTTAGGAATCTCTGCAAAGATATACGAGGGTTATATGCTCCACCTGGCCCCCCCCTAGTACAGCGGTATGTCTCCGGATTTACAACGCTAAAATTTCGATTCTCCTCGGTGGGCTGACAGTACGAAAAACACGACATGCTCCACCTGTCACTAATTTAACAGTGAAAGAATAGAGAGAAGACAGCTAGTCATCAACACTCACCACAAATTCATGAGCTACTTTTATCAACAAATAATAGGATTGACAACAACATAATAACACACACACGGCTAAAAAAGAGAGCATGTTTTGTGTTATAGGATTCGAATCTTTTATCCGCAGATTATGAATCGAGTGCTTACCCACCTGGCCATGGTGGACCGTCATCTCTCATGGACTAATTAAAAATAATCTGATGAGATATCTGTACTTTCTTTTTCTGTTTACAAGAGATTTAACAATATGGAATTCGCTTAATAATTCGCTCGTGGTGAACCGTTGAAAATGATTAACAATCACATGACTTAATGTTCCTGTTCTTGACAACATAAAACAAGGGATAGTTTAGATCTGTATGAATTCTTTGGATAAGTAGAATACTTTAAACTTATTTATTACTCAGATGTTCTGTCTAATCAAAAAAGAAAATTTACAAACTTTATTTACCTGTGATAACCCAGCGTTGTTCTTGTGTGGTAAAGATTAGTACGTAGATTATTTTAGCTGTTATTGGTAACCTTAAGTTTATTTTTACTTTCGTTATAAAAATATAGTATGTTTAATTTTTATAGCATTACCGATCAACTACGAAAGTGTACACAATGCTAAATGTACTTACAAGCACAATATTAGTTTAAGCCCTTGCTCACAGTTGTGTTGGGAAATCTTAGGTTTACAGGCAAAAAAAAAAAAAACGAATTCAGAGTTACAGTTATTGTGAATTACAAATAAAATACAAAATGTAATGAATAGAGAAGTGGAGCTCACATGGCTCGGTGGTTAGGGTACTTTTCTTGCGATGAGGGTCGTGAATTCACATTCTGATTCCGAACATGTTTGTCGTACATTGTTGCATTTTGGACCTATAATCTTGCTTTCACTCGACATGACCAGGTGATTATAACGTTTCATTCGCAATTTGACGATCGCTGGCTAGAATTCTAGTCCCACAGAGCATGCTCGTCCTTTCAACCATGGAGGCGTTATAATAAGATATTTAAACCCATTACTACTTGTAAAAGAGTAGCCTAAAAGTTGTCGTTGGATGTTAATGACTAGCTCCCTTTCCTTTAATCTTTCACTGTCAAATTAAAAACTGCTGGCACAGATATAGCTCGTGTAGTTTCGTGTGAAATCCGAAACAAACAATCCACGTGTAAAACATTATTCGCTTGAAGAACTACCAATCAACTCTAACCTATTTTAGGTCAATATCTTTACATAGAAGACGGAGTATTGATCGAATTTAGTATTGATCCAGTGCTAATTAATAATGCTATATTAATAACTACTAATATAAAGTCATCCCTTAAGTAACGCACGATTTTAAGTTCAGAAAAAGAGAAAAGATTTCAGACGAATTTTATGTTATTTAATCAATATGTATGTTCAATTATTATTAATTACTTCCTGCCAACAATTCATAAGCTTCTGAGTGTCACTTCTATAAAATTCTTAGGATTTCGAGAAAAAGAATGAAGAGAGGATACTTTTGACAACTTCATGTGTTCAAAGCTCTTTTCCATCAGACAGATCTGTAAACTTTAAAATAGATAATAATCAGATGAGGAAAGGTCTGGAAGTTAAGGAGGGTGTGGAATTTTTCTCAGTCTAAATCCTTAGTCATTGCATATGTGATCCTTGCTGTATGGGGTCGTGCATTATCCTGGCGTAACACAACACCTTTACGATTGCTCAAAGATCGCTTTCTTTCTTTCAGTGCAACATTCAGGCGCACGAACTGTTGACAATAGAAGTCTGACGTAATCGTTACATTGAGTGGCAGCAACTCAAAGTGGATCACACCAACAATATCCCACCAAACACGTAGCAAGATACTCCTAGGATGGAGGATCATTTTGGGCTATGCTTTAGCCAGTTTACCTGCACTCAGTCATTGTCTGCGACGCTTACCATTTTTATAATATATCCATTTTTCATCTCCAGTCACTAACCTGTCCACAAAAGGTGAGTTACATTCACGAGAGTGCATAGAAGTGCAATTGTTCACTCTCACTCTGATGTTGGCTTCTGTGAAATCATGGGGACCCAGCACAGATAGCCCTCGAGTAGCTTTGTGCGAAATTTTAAGTTTTGATACCTTTCCAATCTGTTGCAGATAACAGTGAAGAATTAAATGATTTTTTTTCAAATTTTAAGTAACTCCATTTTTTAGTCTGAACTATCTTGTTTCAATTTTTTTTGTAGCATTAAAACTTTCTGTATTACTATAGCTATATAGGTGAGTTATATATATTGAACCCCACTTATCTTCATAAAACGTATTTTTTGTTGTACTTGTTCATTTTCCTTTCGTTAGTTATATTTTTGGGCACCAACAATATCAAACTTGGGCACGTTTACACCCGATTCAATATTTTTACTTATGAAGATTTCTATCAGCTTACCCCTCATTATAATTAGATGCTCAATGTAGCACATCATATATATAAGTATATACAAGTATCCGTTTCAGAAAGGAATTCGTTGGGACACCATAAATATGGATTTCAAACGCTATAAATAATTGGTTAAATTCCCTTTGATGGACACAGAAGATAGCCCGATGTGGTTTTGCCACAAAAAATGCACACACACAAACACACGTTTCAGTAAAATAAAGAAATTATTGAAAATCAGTTTGAATAGTTTTTTCAAATAATTACAGCGACAAGATTCGTTAATTTTTTCTTAACGCTTGTCTGGAAAACTTATTCACTTACTTCGATGAAAATTCGTTGAAAGAGTGAAAATTTGATTTACTCAATAAACACTTAGAGTACGATTTAGACGACTTCATAAACACACTAAGCTTCAGTTTTACTGAACTAATACTGTGAAAAGGTGATTTTTAATATTCAGATGTTTTAAAAGTGCTTTCAAACGGGATATTTTTGAGGTCATTGTTTTGTTTCATCATGATCCTTAATATTAATTACCACCATGTTAATTATTTTTACATTTGTGTAAAAGTGAAATATTTTACTTTAATGAGATTTTAAACATTAATAAAGTGTAGGTCGTTCATCCAAATATGTAAGGCTGTTTTTCTCCATAGTTAAAAGGTAAGACATATTATTTAAATCATAAGATTTGTAAATACTATAATTTGCTTAGCCCCATATTCGTGATAAGCTATTCAAGATGGAGTCGGAAAATAGAACTATCATTGAATATGTGGCATATGAAATTTAATGCGAAACATAATTTTTGAACAATCGGTAAAATATATCAAAAACATCTAAGTAATGTAGCGCAGGGATTGTTTGTTTTGAACGTCGCACAAACATACGCTAGAATTCTCTTCGTTATTAAAAATACCTCCCATGACCCGAGTCACACCAAACATGGTAGTCCTCTCAGCCGTGGAGACGTTATAATGTTACGATCAGTCCCACTATTCGTTGGTAAAATAGTAGTTCAAGAGTTAGCGGTGGGTGTTGACGACCAGCAGTTTTCCTTCTTATCTTACAATGTTAAATTATGGACAGCTAGCGCAGATTGCCCTCGAGTAGCTTAGCGCGAAATTCAAAACAAACCAAACCTCCCACGACTAGAAGGGCGAGCATATTCTGTGAAAAGGATTCGAATCCGCGACCCTCATTTTCCAATTCAAACTAGGCTTTTACCACTGCGAGATATGGGAGTTTCATTGTTTTGGAGTTGTTACCCACTTTATTACAGAATGTTTAACAGACAGCTTTTATATTGATCAAAAGATATAGGATGTTACACAGTCTTATATCTCTAAAATATTAGAGTACATCAAAGTTTGCATCTGTTTGTATTTGTCTTATATTAATTCCATTTTCTTTCTTTTTATAGTAAGTACACAAGGTGCATTATATGCTTGTAATGTAATGTTTTGTGGTTAATTATGTACTATTTTAACTTTTTACTTATTCCTATAACAGAAAGACTTGATCTATTCAGTTTTATCACGTGCCGAACGTGTTACAGAAAACTTTTTGAGACCAATAAAAGTAAACAGGAAGCCCTAATGTTTCATAAAACCTTATGCTGACTGGAAAATTTTATTAACAACAGCTTAATTTATTGTTGATGTGTTTTCTTTCCTTTCTCTTCACGAAAAAAAAAACATTGAACTTAATTATATATTTTAACGAAACGACAGCGAAGCCATTACTATAGATAATTAACCGACTAGTTTTATTTAATAGAACGACAATCTAATTTTTAAACACTATATCATGACAAAATTTGGAAAATGAGAATTGTGTTACGCAGTTATTTTTTATAAGCTCATCTGTCCATGGAACAATGGTGAATAATGTAAATATTTGTATAATTTTATATATATGGTGTGAATTTCTACAGATTCCTTCACCAATCTATCTTGATATACATATAAAAGCGCAAGTGTCTCTCTCTGTGGGTCTGTTCCTTATTCACATTGGCCACATTGGAAAAGTTACAAACACAGACTCAACTCACAGATAGAACTTTGTCCGGGAAGTAACGTGGGTTATGTGGATATTGCATCAGAACCAGCAACTTGAGCCGAATGTGACCAATATAGCAATATGTAATCTTTCTCAGAGAACTTCTATTTACGTTTCTTCTCTGTGTGAGGACTTATTGTAGGTTATAACAATTTAGAAACTTCGTGAAACTTTCATTTGTACTCCTTCTATCCCCCCTCAATGTTTTCTACCTTTACTCAAACTCCCCCTGAACTGAAAAAGGCCGATGCTTTCTTTCATACATGTACGAGCGCTCACATATTATGCTACACTTGTGAGTACTCACAAGAAACTGCTATACGATGACTTTACAAAAATGTTTGATATCAGAACATTTTCATTTAGGTTCTGTTGCAACCAGAAGCGAGTAAATCAAATATTCATTAAAGGGGTGATAATTAAGCCACAATACGCTGAAAACATGTTACGTATTATATAATTTATCACGGATGAGTCAACTATTTATTATGCTACATACGTGTAGCATAAATAAATTTATCACGATTTCAAATAGCTGGAAATTTTAATTTTAATTTAAACGTTAATTGAATGTCATTATGTATCAAATTTATATTTACTATAAAAATTGATACATACAATTTTCTATCTTTACTCAAATATATTTTAATATACAAACAACAACACAATTTATAAGTACTGTTACTCTAAATAATGATTTATGTTCAAAAAGTTGTAAACAGTACCAAGTCTTATATCTGGTCTAAAACTCAATCTTTTATTTACGGATCACTGAGAGAGAATTAATTTTGTATTGACGCACAGGTAAAATATAACCAACGGGGAAGTTAGCTTGCTGCTCCAATAAGCACAAGAACTTTTGCCAGTCATAATAATATCAAGTATCCTCGTTAACATGCTAAAGTCCGAAGTTAATTCAATGAAGTTAAACGGTTTGTTACGTTCGAAATCAATAAACGTTATTCGTCAAATATCTGTAGTTTTCTGATTCATAAGCGTTTATCACAGTTATATTTTCCGAGGTAATAGTATACTAACTAAAGCAAACCAACAATATTAAACTGTCTACCTGCATTTCATTACTTACCTTTTATAAGCTTGAGAGGGGATTTTCTTTAAATTTTACTGGTTTTTTATATGCGCACATCGTATATTGTTGATTCTTATGAAGAGAATAGGCAAGGCTTTCGTATTACACATTTAACAATATAAGTTACATGCATTTCTAAATAAGTATATGAAACTGAAACAAATACAGAAATTAAAATAAATATATTATGTTAAATCCGTTAAACATACTTGACCTGACAGCAGAAATGAGGACACCGAAAGGTTGAAAATTTTACTTTAGAAATTTGAAAATTCATTGAAAACACATAGCGATGTGTCTTAAAATAGTTTCAGCAACTTCAACTTTTTGTCACACGCAATTATTTAGTTAGGTAAAGAAATGACTTCTGCAAAATCTCTCGAGTAATAATGTTAATTTAATCAAAACCACGAGGATATTTAAAGCCAATTTCATCTAGTAGTTATAAACTGGTCCAAAATATTCAAGATACTGTCGAGAACATCGTCTAAAGATTCTTTCTGTATACAGATACATAAGGGTCGAACTTAACTACTGCGTGAAATTTCTACTAAATTAATTTATTGTCAACAGTTTTACATTAAACAAGCTTTCGCTGTTGTAAATAACTTGTCTATAATTGACTGCTTTATTATAGTGCTGCCATCTATGTTGCAATCTTGTCATTGTGCTCATTATTCAACATAATAAAGTCTTGTTCTTGTAACTTAACTTCATTTTTCGAATTTTGTCTTTGTTTATTAATAGCAATAGAAATAAAACAAAGTATTAAAATATAGTTTATGGTAAATTTGATTTAGTCCTACTTAACGTTTCTTTTTTTCAGTTTCTATACCTATAACTAGATCTATCACTTGCACAGTTCATTTAATTATTTGTGACTTTCAACAAGAAACGTATCAAGTAATAATTATAACTCGACTAACCGTGGACTCCCACATTGGACATCCTTAGCTCTCAGCAGACAAATTTTCACTTTGATAGAATATGTCGATCCGAGAACGAAGATATATATTTCACTGTTATCTTACTAAGTACAGTGCATGTTGCTCAATTTAAAACACAATTATATTAATATATGTATCTTTTAGGATAAACTTTGAATGACAGAATAGCCTGTCAAGTGGGTAACATAACTATTTTCTTCAGTAACGTGATACTTTTACTGCACGGTTCAGATCTTCATAAATCATGAGATACATTTATACAAATAGCAAAATATCAAATGTTGTTTATTATAAACTTTATTTATGTATTTTGCTGTAATTTGTGTACATACTCTTGACACAGTAAATATGTTTGGTTGTTTCATGTTTCCAAAGTGTTTACTTAATATTATTATGCGTGAAGTAACAACAGTTATCCATGTTATGTGTTTTCATAATTAATCACCAGTTAATTACTAGATAGAGTGTCTTCTTTATTTCACGTATTTAAATTCTTCCCCAATAATCATTAGAATTACAATTAAGCCCGAAATAAAGCTTATGCTCGAAATATCTAAATGAGAATGTTTTTGTTTCTTAAGGTGTATGTTTATATCTCGTTTGGTAGATTGTTTAGGCAGAATATTTATGATGCGTATATTTGAATTGGAAGGTATTGCCTGTTGAAAAAAATATATATGTAGAAGAAGATGTCGTATTCTAAAATTTTGTTTTTCTAGTTCAGGCAGTTGTCGCCCATTCCAGTGTACTCATTAATGTGATTTTACTTAAAATGCAACATATAGAAAGCATATTGAATTTTTATCAGTTATTTTGACTCAATGACTGAGTTTTATTTGTTTGTTTTGAATTTCGCGCAAGGCTACACAAGGGTCACCTGCGCTACCCGTCCCTAATTTTATTTCCCGGCATGGTCACGTGGGTAATGCACTCGACTTATAATCTGAAGTGTGCGGGTCCTAATCCCCGTCATACCAAACATGCTCGCCCTTTCGACCGTGGGGGCGTTATAATATTACGATCAATCCCATTATTTGTTTGTAAGATAGTAGCCCAACAGTTGGCGGCGGTTGGTGATGATTAGTTGTCTTTCGTCTAGTCTTACAA
Organism: Tachypleus tridentatus; assembly: GCF_004210375.1. Lineage (NCBI taxonomy): Eukaryota > Metazoa > Arthropoda > Merostomata > Xiphosura > Limulidae > Tachypleus > Tachypleus tridentatus. Next base: position 21,121,894 of record NC_134827.1, read on the forward strand.
TGCATAATTATGGACGGTTAGCGCAAACAGCCCTCGTGTAGATTTGCGCGAAATTCAAAACAAACCAAAAATCAAACCTAATTTATTAATGTAAGAGTGGAAGGAAGGCAGCTAGTTATCACTACCCACTCACTGTCATCTCTTGTGATACTTTTTTACCAAAAAATAATGCGAATGACCGTCAATTTAAAGTGAACTTTATTCAGAAGAAGATAGTTACTAAGTAATTATTGGGTCTTGTTTCACTGTTTTGTCTATTAACAACATCTCAAATCTGGAAGATTGTTTTGGTTTTCAAATTCGCGCAAAGCTACTCGAAGGTTATCTGCGCTAGCCGTCCCTAATTTAGTAGTGTAAGACTGGATATTTAATTAAGGAAGCACCAATTTTCGGTAAAATTTGTGATGAAGTTGAAATGAAATATCACAACATAAAAATATCATACGCTTGTATTTCTAAACCGGTAAACTCTTAAGTTACAATACAGCATTTCATATGAACTTCCAGAGCAAGAAATAAAAATAATTTATCTTCCCACAGATCAATTCCGACGATGCTACGAAATTACATATAATTTTTAAAATACACCTTGAACTTTTTTGAATGTTTTCTGACTATTAAAACAAAAGAAAGAAAATAACAAACTACCAAACAAATGCCCTGGAATAACATATGATCAATGATGTTCAAGCACTTTTGATAACAGTGGAATAGAAACTCTTTAACACAAGAGATTTTGAAGGGTGGACCTTTTTTCTTCAATTCGCCAATGAAGAAAGAAGGTCCACAATTCTAAAACGCTCCGGTCATAGGGTTTCCGTTTCATCAATATTAACAGACTGCTGAATACAATACTTCCAACGCTATGCCAAACAAAAGTATGTAAATTCGCAAAGTTAACTGTTCTGTGTTATTTTTAATATAAATATAAACTATTGGTATACGAAATACTTTTCAGTTTCCTAATAATTTACATTCACTGTTTTCTTTTTTTAAATATATATCCAAAAGGGTATTTAGTTTCTTGGAAAATATAAATCACTCGAATGAAATGAGACAAAACGGATGAGGTAGTTGACATGTTCATTCTATAAACTGGCTTAGCATGGCCAGGTGGGTTAAGGCATGCGACTCGTAATCTGATGGTCGTGGGTTTACATCCCCGTCGCGCCAAACATGCTTGCCCTTTCAGCCATGGGGGCGTTATAATATTACGGTCAATCCACCTATTCGTTGCTAAAACAGTAACCCAAAAGTTGGCGGTGGGTAGTGATGACTAGCTGCCGTCCCTCTAGTCTCACACTGCAAAATTAGGGACGGCTAGCGCAAATAGCCCTCGAGTAGCTTTGCGCGAAATTTAAAAAACAATTTTATAAACTAACCATGTTTATTCCCAGAAAAACTTTAATTTGAACTCTGTGTTACTAAATATCATGATTATTTTGTAGAAACTCTTTAGAAACCTACGTGAATTGGCAACATTATCTCTAAGTTAAGAAATTAACAATATTAGAAGGAATAAATATTCATATATAAACTGTATGTTTGACATATCTAATTGATGCGAAAACATGACACCATATGTAAGACAAAGAAAGAAACAACATTAACGCATGATCTCAGCAAATGAATTTATCAATAAGCAGAAGTTGTACTTAGAATTTATTTCTTTTTCAAAACAGCACGGCATGACCAGCTGGTTAAGGGTTTCGACTTTCTTAAGGTCGCGGGTTAGACTCTCCGTCACGCCAAACATACTCGCCCTTTTAGCCGTAGGGGCGTTGTAACGTGACAGTCAATCCCACTTTGCGTTGGTAGAAGAACAGCGTAAGAAATATACCAAGATAAACAATTTTAAATGCAATTTATTCAATAATCTGAACTTTTGAAAATATAAAATATTTTAGACTGTTTACTTTCGATAGAGGGTTATGTCGTTGATAGAAGATTTCGTGTTTGAGAACTTTCAAGCTTCAACCATCTTTACCGTATTAACAGAAATTATAAAAAGTTTGAAACTTTATTTCTGAAATTAAGTGTTTTATGTTTGAAAATAAATATTGTATTATAGTTAATAACGTAAAAGAAGTAGAAGTCACAAAGTGAAATCATTATTTAATACATCAAAAGTTCTACAAGAAATAACAACAGGAAATAGTCAAAACTTAATGATATACTCTATTATTAAACACTAGATGTCGCTGCAACTTATTTTACAAGTTTCTTGTATTTCTACAAAATTACTATCTCTGCAAGCCATCACTACTTTTTAACTAACATATAAGTAAAGGGCAGACCTCACTACCAACTCTTGAAGTATTTTCTATTAATCAAATAGTACGCTTTGATAATCGCTGTTCTATCACACCCAAGATCCCACAGTGTGAAATGTGTTTTTGTAACTATTACATATATACCTTGAATAACTTCATTCAGAGAAGAACAATGTCATATATTAACATTTCTGTTAAGAATTACAAGGTAGTAAAATCAGTACATGGTATAATCTTTGGTATAGTACTACTCTGTTGTTATTTTCGTTATTTTGTTTATGTGAATGTGTGTTTCTGACCTTATTTTCTAAGCTGCTCTACACTGATTCCAGTTCTGCTACACTACTAAAGTGTGTGTTATCGTCTAGGTAAGGTAATGTTAAGCAGAAAAAAAGTATTCAAAATCCTACTTTTATAGGCAATATACTAAATTTTAAATCTACAATTTTAACAGAAACAACAATATTAATAAAACTAATTATAATGATAAAAAACACTAGACTGAACATTTGTCTGTCATATTTCTTAGTTTGTTTGTTAGAGATTTCGAATTGAGCGCGTGTAAAGGGAATATTTTGAGTTATGCGTTATCATTTATCTCGAATGAGTATCTGATTTATTAATTTAAGCATTACGATTTCATAAATACAGTTGTTGTTGGTCTCTTTGTGCTCTGCTCACCACGGGTATCGAAACCCAGTTTTTAGCATTGCCGCTGAACCACGAGGAAACATACATGTAGAACCCGTGTCAAATTGTAATTAAATTTTAAGTATTAATTAAATGTAGATATATGTCAAATTTATGATATATTACAGGAAGAGTAACCGACACATATTTCTTTCTCAACACATACATACTTCAATATACAAACAATAACACAATTCATAATATCAGTTATTACAAATATTAATTAGAAATGATAATTTATATATAATATTTTTACCAAGTTGCAAAGAATAAAGAACCTTCTCTCTAGTCTGAAACTAAATATTTTATCGATGGTTTTCGATGAACAAGTTAATTTCGAGTTATATCAGTACACTTGATTTAACGGGTAGAAGCTAATTCAATGTTCTTGGCTGCTTTCACGTGATTTATTAACAGTCGATATTATACAATGTCCTCGTAAAATACTAACGTCCAAAGTTAACTCACTGTAGTAGACTGTTTGCGATGTCCGAATTCTATGAATGTTCATGCCTAAATATTTGCAGGGTTCCAATTGATAAACGTTTATCACACTCACAGCTATCGAGGTTTATAGTATACAAACTGTATAAAACCAACAATTTACAACTGTTTTTAACGTGTGGATATATAAACTACGGGAGATATTCTCAAAGGCACATCTGCCAACAATACTGGTAGTGACGAGAACATTAAATTCGCACATAGTACATCGATGATTCTTACACTCGAGAATCTTTTACAGATTTAAAGAAGAGGCGGACATTTCGAAATACACATTTGATAATATAAGTTACAGCATTTTTAAATATATATTTAACTACAACAAATGTAAATTTGAAAATAAATATATAACAGTAAATAAGTAAAAATACAATTTTTATGCTCATCAAAAACTAAATCTATTTTATGTTTAAATTTTTCATTCTGACAGAAAGAGTTTCGTGACTTCTGATGATATAACGTTGCTCCATCTACTACTATTTACATAATTTGATTATGTTAATTTCATTATTCGTTGGTAAAAGAGAGTTCAACAGTTGGCGGTGGGCGGTGATGACGAACTGCCTTTCTCTAGTGTTACACTACTAAATTAGGGATGGCTACCATAGATCACTCTTGTGCACCTTTGCACGAAATTCAAAACATTTGAAAGTATAATAATAATATTGAGAGTAATATTTATGTAAATAATACTTGAATATTTTTACCTTCTATTTCAATGTTTAATTAATGCTAAACAACCCAAATTACTTAACAAGATTCAAGTGACGTTGAATGTTCAGAGAAGTTTATTTAAGTTGGCAACAAAACTGGCAGTCACTAGTATTTACAGTACATTGTTTATTCTTACAGTCGAGAATCTTTTAAAAGAGGAGGTTAAAATTCCCATTACACATTTAACAATACAAGTTAAATAATTTTTAAATCTATGTTTAACTAAAACAACCATCGATATTAAAATAAATATATAAAAATAAATCAATAAAAAAATACAATCTTTAATTATCACCACAACATACAATTGTTTCTAAGTTAAACAAAATTTAAATTTTGTGAGTTTTGTCACATCTTTTGATGTTACGTTTTTATAGCTCCTCCTACCTTGTAGCGATTCACCAACTTAGTATATGAAACACACGTAGTACACGTGTTTCAGTGAACAACAGCGCGAAGATTGGTAGGAACTTTTGTACACAGTTCGACAGTTGTTGTCAACGTATCCTGTCAGTATCTGTATTTATTACTTCTGAAATCGTTCAGAAAATATTTCGTAAGCATGGAACAGGATAATCCGGCTTTTGAATTGAAGGTATGTTGATAAAATTTCAAATATCAAACCATTACACCATGTGTGTTATACAACGTTGTAAGGCTGTTAACAAACGAGACTAGCGTATATATGTAAAAACGGATCGTTTCGGTTGAGAAAATTTTTTACATAGAAAAGCGAACAACGTTTCGACCTGACACATTCAAATATCTAAGCACACCCTCTACATTCCGACACTCGGTTACACAACCCCTTTCAAACATGTGGTCAGCTTCTGGTCAGTTACTTCTTCCTTTCTTTGTGAACCTGACGATGACCGATGAAGGTCGAAACGTTGTTCGTTCTTCTAAATAAAACATTTTCTCAACCCAAACGAGCCGTTTTCACTCATATATTTTTCTCTACAAGTGGGTTATATCGACATCACTGAGAGTTATGTATATAATTTTATTCGGTGTATATTCCTGGCATGAACTAATAAGATGTTATAGATAATTTGAATATTTATTTCCAACTTTGTTTTCGTAATTTAAAATGAATAGCATTTTACAAACATCATGTGAATTTTGTTAAATATTATTGGATGTTTAGTTTAAATGAAAATTTAAATACACGAAAAAAAAATCTTCAAGGATTATTTACACAAATACCCTTGATATAATTATTATACTTTCAAATCTCGCTTAAAATTATTTTAACAATTCAACTGAAAACTACGCCTGTATTTCGATGAAATCAAAAATGTGCAGAAATGACGAGCTATAACTCTGTAAAGAACGTTGATTCAAGAACCGGAAAAACAGGTTTTGAAAATTTAAAAGTATGAATGCGTAGTAGTACATCTAAATAGTATGAACAAGACTACAAATAATTTGTTTGTGAAGACGAGAAAAACTCACTTATACAGAAAAATATATATGTAAAAACGGTTGATATGGACAGAGAAAGTACAATGTAGAAGAGCGAACAACGTTTCGACCTTCTTCGGTCATCATTAGGTCCACAAAGAAAGGAAGAGGTAACTGACCGATAGCTGACCACATGTTTTAAGGCGATTGTGTAACTGAAAGTAGGAATGTAGAGGGCGTGCTTCGATGTTGGATTATATTTATAAATATTGGTTTAAAGGCGTTCCTTTGTTTTGGTTTATTTTGGGCTTGAGTTGTTGTACAAGTAAGGCTTTTTAATTTGTTATGTAGTTCTTTGTATTGCGTGTTCAACAATGATATACAATACGGTTTACAGTGTTTAGTATTCTGTTCACAGCTTTCGTAAGATGTGAGAGGATTAGTTTTCAAAATAAAGATACACCTGCCACCTCAACTGTTTTTTATCGCAATTTGTTTGAGTATTTATATTTTCCAAGAAACTAAATACTTTTCTAGTTACTCTATTTGAAAATCAGCAAAGGTAAGTTAGTAAAGAACCGAACATTATCCCATATAACAATATTTTCTAAACATTTTGAAAATCAACAATATGTAGTAGTTAACTTTACGAATTTAGATACTTTTACGTTTGCGTAGTGTTGACATTAATTTAGCAATCTGTTAATAAAACTGAGAACCTTATCATGTTTATTACATGTCATCATATGTTACCCTAGAGCATTTGTTAGGAACTTTGTTATTTTACTTTTTTTATTTTAATATCATAAAAACTTCAGTAAATGATTAAGATATATTTTAAAAAATAAATGTACATTTGCAGCGTCATCTGAATCAGTCTGTTTTAAAAATAAATTAGACGAAAATGAATAGTAACAAGTATATATATCTAGTTTTTGAAATTCTCATCTCACCCTAGTAACTTACAAAGTTTGTAAGTATTTTTATATTTCATGGCATATGTACTTTTATCTGACGTCGCAACAGCATCAACCTATAACTTTTAGCTTTCTCTCTTAACGTCATTTTAGAGTCTACTGACTGATAACGCACTACTGCATGGTATTGCAAATGATTCGGTTAATTAGAAATGAGGAGTGTTATGAAGTGTTAAAAGTTGAAACTATGAACAAATTGAAAAAAAAATACAAGTATGATATTAAGGTTATTTTAATACTTAAATATTAACTTACAAATCAAAAGTTTGTATCTATTTATATTTAAAATGCTGATAATCAAACATTTAAATTGAGTATTATGCCTCCCAAAGAAATGTTAAAACACCTGCTTTAGAAATACAAGCCTGGGATGTACTTGTGTTGTACCTTTTAATTTTAATTTCATCAAAATTTTACATTAAAAAATGTAGTTCGTTGTAAACATTGCGTTGAATTTGTTAATAAAGGGCCACGGTATAAATATTCTCACTTCATTGGCCAGTAGAGGTTTTATTAAACTTAACTAATTACTTATCTGAAATAAACTATAATATATCTTTGCAGATATTAAAATATCGTTTTTCCTGTATTTTTATAGATACAAGGCGCTATCATTGCGGTATGAATCTTTGAAATAGTTATTTGACTTTCAGGCTTAATAGGAATAATGCTTCAGTGGTTAACACCATTAGTTATCGTTCCTACCATCTCGTTGATAGGACTATCACTCTTTGAAGAAGCAGCTTCTACAGCTAGTAAGAACTGGGGAATAGCATTTATGTAAGTCTTGTACTACAATGGACTTTTTTCTTATTGATAGTTTACGTATTTTAATTTTATTTTATCTGTTATTGTTCATTTAAAACTTAGTAAATTAAACATGAAGTGTGATAACATTAAATTGTAATAAGTAAATCATGAGAGTATTCTAGTAATAAGTATAAATGGTCGATCTTTTTAGAAGCTAATTTGTTTTCTATAATTTGCAATATTGTAAATTTTTGGATTTTTTATTTTTTACATTGATTCACTTATTCTGAATACCAACATGATATCCATATTTCTCTATCACATACTGACTTTTCACAAAACGTCATATAAACATGTAATGAATAATTTTCATATAAATCGGGTATTTATGTTAAAGTAGCGACAACTACTGCGTATGACGTTTCTTAGATTAATCTCGATATTAAAGTTTTATATATCATTCTAGAACCCAAAAGAAACACACCATTAATATATACCCTATAAACAGAGAGCATATCGTACCATTTCTGTATATTATTTAATTGTGCGTGCACTGATACATTATTTTTTATTTTGAATATTACTTATTCGTCTCTATGGAAACAAGAGGTTGTGTAAATCACTCAAAGATATTTGTGGTAAAGGTGTAGGAAAAACACTAAGAAGAAACATCACAGAATTCGTCAAAGAGGCATTTTACGACAAATAATGGGTCCTAAGAAAAATTTTCGCTATTTGTGTCGAAGAGCTGAGATAATGAATTAAAAGTAAGAGAAAGTCTTTACCTTTCGGAATTCCAGTGGTCTGGTGTGAGCCTAAAAACCACAGTAATGACTGCTATTTTTAATCATGTATCGTACAAGTCTACAACAATTGAAATTTAAAGGAAATTTCTAATCCGAATCTTCATTCTGCTTTAAGGCCAACAAGTGATGTTGATGGACCTCTTTGTCCTCCATCAGAGACTCTTCATACAGTTTCATGTGATTCTGAATCCGATGTCAATAGAAATGATGATAAGGACGCTATTCAACCTGAAATATTTGGTTATGTTAGTGATTTCACGAGAGATTTGGGCCTTTAGAGATTCTGGATATATGTTTGCAGGTACAGAATTCGTGAGAAAACGATTATACCATTCTTTTCGCAAGAAGACTTACTTCTTAATTGCAACAATATTGCTGAATTAATACCAATGTTAGGAGTTGCACTCTATGATCTAAGTGAGTGGCGATTGTTTATTAATTCTACCAAAATAAATCTACAAGATGTTCTCCTATACAATGGTAACATATATGTTTCTGTTCCTATTTCTGATTTACTTGAAGGAAACATGAAAATGTCGAACTTTTTTATAAGGTGAAGTACAAAGAACATGGATGGAAACATTGTGGATAATAAAAAATATTTGAATGTTGCTTGGTCAGCAAACCGTTTAAACAAAGTTCCCATATTTTTTTGTGTGAATGGTACAGCAGAGCATGATATCAACACTGTATAAAGACGCAATGCTCAATCTGTCTGATTCCAAGACCGAAAAACATCAGGGAAAATGGAATATCAGTATAAAGGCTAATTGTTTAAATGAGATGCTCCAGACGCCATACATATAAAAGACCACAAAACATATTTCACGTACGAAATGTTGTTTTATAATCACTAGAAAAATATAATTTTTTTTCTGAAAACAACATACAGACAATCAAGGCAAATACTGTTTTGAAGGGATACAGAGAAAGATGATTTTACCCTAAAATTATAGATAATCACTAACCTACCCTACTTACCTGTGAAAGGGTTAATAATCAAAATATTAACTGCTAAATTCAAACATATATTAATTATTGCTGTTAAACAATCATATAAAATACGTTACAGTAAGTGGTTTTTCCAGTTTAGTATTCAGTATTCTAACAACACAGTATTAAGATAACTGTATCTTGTTGTTGTTTGTTTTCAGGACAATTTTACTTCTTGTGCTCTTCTCTCAGTACCTCGAAAATATTAATATTCCTGGATGTAGCTACAGTAGAGAAAGAGGATGGAAGATCGAAAAACTCCCAGTTTTCAAGCTTTTTCCAGTGAGTAAAGGCTTAAAATACTGTTCACACACATATCAGCTTTTCTAAAAACACACTAAAGCCTCAATTATAAATAGTATTGTCAAAAAAGAAACATCTTAATTATTAAGAGTTACTTAAAAATGTTTTGTTGCAAGACTCGTCCACCCAAAAATTCATTTTAAAAAATGAACCTAATCATAGACGATTGTTACTGTTCTTAGGTAGCGAGATAAAACAGGTGAAAAACACAACAAACGTATTATGAAACAAGTACCACAAGGGAATGATACAAAAATTTGTATTTGATATACGAAAAAGTATTAAAGCAACATTTGAAAATAAGTAACTTTATTTAATTTTTATGTATCACGTATTTGTATTATAAAACACTGTAAATTTGAAATTATTTTTACAACGTACTAAAGTGTTCATGTGAGCCTTCTATTAAATGTCAACTATTTCATTTTTCACACATTCAGTAGGCATTGTTCCTAGTCTTCTATTTAAACCAATATCAACTGGTATAAATTTAAACGCTAATATAATGCTTTATGGTTTATATGAGAGATTAATACTAAAAGTAAAAATACAACAAATGTATAATGGTTAACGAATTAATCTTAATGATGAATAAGAAGTAACTCCAAGACTACTTGCAAGTCATACTTACAGTAGTTACTGCGTGGGTTATTTGCTTCATACTAACTGCTGCAGATGCTCTGGGACCAACTAACTCAGCCAGAAATGATCTTCGTTATCTTGGTTTAAATTTCCTTATCCTGGAAAGTAGTTATAAATATAACCATTCAAATGTAGATTTTTTTTTATTTACGTGAGAAATTTATGAAATTATCCGTTGCACAATTCTTTTAATATACAACCGTGTTATTCGTTCAGTGATAATCAAAATAATTTGTTTAAATCCCTTCTAAACATATATTACGTTGAAATCAATATTATACTAATAAAAAGTAATAATGTGCAACATATATTACGTTGAAATCAATATTATACTAATAAAAAGTAATAATGTGCAACATGTATAAGTTTTACGTTCTTCTGTACATGTGTTTTATTAAAGCAGTCGATACGTATATTAAAAATGTTACATTTATAAAAGGGTACACAATTTATAATTTCATTTTGGTCTTTCAGGACAGTGGGGTTTACCAACAGTCACCATCAGTGCTATTTTGGAAATGTTTGCAGGAATATTAGCACAGGTATTGGAATCAGTAGGAGATTACTACGCATGCTCTCGACTAGCTTGTGCACTTCCTCCTCCACCTAGAGCAATAAATCGTGGAATATTTGCAGAAAGAATTTCCTGTATCATCTCTGGAATTTGGGGGTCTGGATGTGAAATGACTTTTTACAGCCAAAACATTGGAGCAATCGGGATATCAAAAGTATACCCATATGCTGCCCTTCCAAAGCAGATTTGTATTTCAATTTTGTATATCACTGTTAATTACTTAAACTTATTGTATTATTGTGATATATTTATGTATAGCATAACTGCTGATATTTCGGAAACTTAAACACGTGTATATGTTGTAACGGGAGATATTTTAGAATCGTAAAACTTGATACATTTTTTCATTTGTTTGATTTTCACACTGATAGGTGGCTAGTCGTCGGGTTATTCAGTATGGTGCTGTCACCATGATGATTTTTGCAGTTCTGGGGAAGTTTGGAGCCTTCTTAAACATAATTCCTGAGCCCATCATTGGTGGAATCATATGTGTTATGTTTGCATTGGTTACGGGAGTTGGACTATCCAATATCCAATTTATCGACTTTCACTCATCGAGAAATATTTTTATCCTTGAATTTTTTTTATTTATGGGGATTACCATTCCAAAGTGGTTTAGTGGCCATCCTGGTATTATTGATGCAGGTACGTACATTTATTAAGGTGATTGAAGTTTGGTGAATGAAATTTGTTGAACGTTATGAAACATTTTCTGAAATCATCTGTTAGATAATACAGACTGTTGAATATTACACAAATTACAAAATATAGAGTATCGAAAAATGTATAATAGTGGTTTGTGTCACACCAAATGGAAGATTCTTATAACATTAAAAGATGGTTGAGGGTTATCTAAATATCAGAGAACCAGATCACCAGTTTATAAAATATTCTTTAAGTTACAACGGGTTGGTAAACCTTAATGTAACTTATTTTTAAGTTATTTATTTTGTTTCGTTTAGGGAATGACGTAGCAAACCAACTCATTACAGTTCTTTTGAACACCAGTGTATTTGTTGGTGGACTCAATGCGTTTCTGTTACACAATTCTATACCAGGTAAGGGATCATTTTGTCGAGAGCTCATGAATAAACCGAACACATGGCAATGTGATATGTAACTCCGTTAAAATATTATGTTAGGGGTTTTTATTATATTAAGCCTCGAAAAATTTAGTTATTTTTGTAGCTTATAGTAGCTGTATAAAACATTAAAATTTTATTCTGCATAGTTTCATAACAAAAAAAGCTTCCAATTTGTAACATGACTTTTCTGACAATTGATTCATCTATTTCCATTTTAACCGGTTTTCATCTAATACATCGGTAGGCTTACAAACTTACAACGTTAAAATGCAGCTTGGCTATAAGAAATACACACTCCCTCCATTTTAGCTTACTAACTTCAGAATACTGTCTCCGGGCTGTTTATATCAAGTTATGATGTAATGGTATGACATATAGTATAATGATAGACAATGGGATAATTATATACACCTCAGTTAATTTGCTCTGAAAATGGGCCCGCCATGGCCAAGCGCGTTAAGGTGTGTGCTTCGTAATCCGAAGATCTCGGGTTCGCGCCCGAGTCGTGCCAAACATGCTCGCCCTCCCAGCCGTGAGGGCGTTATAATGTGACGGTCAATCCCACCATTCGTTGGTAAAAGAGTAGCCCAAGAGTTGGCGGTGGGTGGTGATGACTAGCTGCCTTCCCTCTAGTCTTACACTGCTAAATTATGGACGGCTAGCACAGATAGTCCTCGAGTAGCTTTGTGCGAAATTCAAAAACAAACAAACGAACTGCTCTGAAAATAATAATTAAATTCTCAAAATATTTAAATGTTTATTATTTCAAAAGTATCCTAATGTGTGGCTGCGGACTCTTTGCGTTTCTCTTAGACAATTCCATACCAGGTAAGGGATCATTCTGTCGAGAGTTCGAGAATAAACCAAACAAATGGCAATGAGATATGTAACTCCGTTAAAATATTTATGTTAGAGGTTTATATTATATTTAGCCATAAAATATTCAGTTACTTTTCAATTACTGCAAGAAACCGGGTATCGATGTCAGTGGTGTAGCATTGTGCTAAGTTCCAAACAAAGTCTTTCAAAGTTCTACGGGGAGATTAATGCCTTTTTATATTACAATTAGAACGACCACAATGGCTGCAGAAACGAAACGTCTTGGAAACGTTAAAAATTTCTGCAATTTAGAAAGCCTAAACAGATAACACATCAACTAGTAATCCACTATGATTAAATATGTATAAACATATTACCATTGTTTAGAAATTTGTTTTCGTTGCTGATGTTAATCACTAAGGTACATAATGGGCCTTCTATGTAGTAGTTGTTATGAGTATCAAATCAGGAGTTTTAGCAACTTAGATTTGTTTCAACCTCTGGGGGCTTTATATAAATAGATGTTAACACGGCGAAAAACATCGATCATATTCCAACTTGAGAAGACATCAACCAAAGGGGAGATTGTAACACATGAACAAAAAGATAATGATAAGAATACACATCGGTACAAATTGAAGGTTCTTCTGTAATTTGTGTTTATGGTCCAAAATAAGAATGAAATCCTGACTGGTGGAATACAGATGTGAACATCACAAGACGATCACTAAAACAAAACAATAACTTATAACTGATTCCTTTTTTAATTTGACATTAGACAATTTAGAAATATTCCTTATAAAAGTTTGTACAATGGAATACTGTGTGTTTTACTCGTTGTTTCGTATTGTTTAATATATTGTTCTGTATTTGTAGTTCTTCGCTAACAGTAATTTTGCTTCTTATATTTTTTCATTGAAAATATATCCTTTGAAAACATCAACAAAAGTGTTTAAAAAATCTTTACGAATCTTCTGCTCCATTGTTTCACATAATATTCATTTTATGTTACAGTAAAATAGAACTTGAAAGGCCCAAAGACTCAACACTAAGTCTGATAGTTAATAGAACTAAAAATCAGGTTTAAATATGTTTAGTAGACACACTGCAGACAGTTTATTGTATAGCTTTGTACATAATAATAAAGAAAATTAAAAGTTAAAATAACCTCTTTCATATAAGAAACTAATTTTCCTCAATATTTCTATTTTTCGTCTATTATGTCGTATTTGTACTGACCACAGATATAGAATCGAAAAAAGTCTATTTCGTTCTTTTTTGTTACCAAGTGTCAAGTCTATAGAACGACCTATTTTTCGTGTGTTTAATATTTACAACCTACATATAAAAAACAGGAGAAAATATTATGTCTTTCAAAAATAAATGTAATATTAGACATAAAACAATAAACATCTTTTTCAAATACATCAATGAAAACAATAACACATTTAAATTACTCTCAAAGCTAAAAATATATAATAAGAATGTATCCATTTCAGGAACAGAAGAAGAAATAAGGCTTATGAAATGGAGAGAGCAAGGCCTTGAACATAATGGGTCTGAAGGTGATCAGTTGACATTGTCGTCACCTTCAACCTATGACCTCTCATTCGGCATGAACCTAATTAAGAGATATAAAATTTTGAAGTACATTCCTGTCAGTCCAACATACGATCAGAATAGTTTATTTGGTAGTGTAAGATCATTGTTTAAAAAAATTACACCTCAAATCAATTGTAATCGTAACATCGACTGATTGTCGAAAGGACATGAAAACGTTATCATCCTTTTATAATTTACAACACTTGCAACAAGAACTGTTGAAAGTAAAAACATGTCGTGATCGTCTCTTCACTTACAATATTTACAGAAATGTCACCATAAGTGTGTATTAGTTTGGGTATCTTCCATGATTTGATACGTTGTTCACAGACAAGACTCAAACAAAACGCAATAATTACTTAGTAAATATCTTGTACTGAATAAAAACGACTATCATTTTACCTTCATTATTTGATTAACAGTTATTTTAATAATATTTACTTGGTTATTCTTTGCAATAAAACAACACGAAAAGCAAAATGAAAAGACATAATTGAGGTTATTTCATATTATTTGATATATTCCTATAAAACCTTTGGAAGGTTTAACTCTCTGTCACCAGTTTCACACCACGTGTAACAAAACCTAATTTCCTGCTTCCAAGACAAACTTTATATCTGTTACTATTTCATGACATTTTGATCGTTTTTAGTATAATCACGATATACAGCTATCTTTTAAACTCTAACAACTCATTATAAATTTTGGGTTTAATACTTGAAAATCGGAACTATAAATCTAATCATTTTACTTCTTTAATCTAATTTTTTGCTTTATAATATTGTTTTGAATGTAGTGTACTTTGATCATATTACTAAGTTTAAATATAAACTGTTCTACGCAATTGAATATAACTAATTTGATCATTAAGTACTATATGTATCTTCTTGTTTCGTTAAATAAAGGGCTTTTGATTTTAAAGAAATGTTAAAACCTTTGTCAGCATATGTAGCCGCAATGGGAGTAACAGTGTAGTTCATTATCTTACGTTAGTTTAAATAGAAAAACATTTGAAACCATTTGCACTTATTTTTAATGTAATTTAAAGTGAACATTGGACATCATTTAAAGCAATAAAGAAGTGCTTCATGTGATTATCTACATGACTGCGGCCGTTAATATATGAAGTTTTATTTTTTTTTTTTGAATTAAGCATAAAGCTACACAATAGGCTATCTGTGCTCTGCCCATCACGGGTATCGAATCCCAGTTTTTAGCGTTATAAGTTCGCAGACATGTCGCTGAGCCACTGGGGTACAAAGTTTTAGTACCAACATCTGGAGTACTTTCGTTTAGTGATATCAGGCAGCAATAATAAAACTCTGATGTAAGAACTAGATAGATGAAAAAATACTGAAATAAACAAATTTAAATATAATTCACTCAATAAATTAAACTTTTGCAAAAATAAAATATTTTTAGTTCATTTAAGGATTATGTCGTTCTATAATATTTTGTTTTTAAGACATATTCAGGCCTCTACGAACTTGACCTTATTAACAGAAATTATAAGATGTTTCAAACTTATTATTTCTATATTAATAACCAAACTGAACTCGCAACTATGCCTTGCAAGATTTTCATTTAGTTCACACGTTTTATAGTGCAATTATTCTTCTGAAATAAATCATGTCATTTTATTTTACCGTCTTAAAGTAAATGGCTAACACTATTGTTATAATAGTAAATCAAGATATTTAGGGGAAGGGACAGTTTTAAACAAAATGTTTATGACTTTAAAGGAACTAATGAATTTCAGATATATTTCAAAATACATTAGGTTTATATACTTTGAGGAAAAGAAACAACACAAAAAATGTTCTTTTATCAAACATTTAATAATCACAAAAACACTTCAATAATGTATTTTTGTTGGCTTTTTTTTTAATCACAAGCCAGCAAGAGAGGTTTATCGAAGTATTTAAGAATCTGTTTGAAATAACATCCGTTCTAAAACATTTAACATGTGGAAAAACACAACTGAAATAATTAGAAATAATGATAGAAGATTGTTATATTTGACTAACTAAATATCCTCGTAGTAAAACTACCTTACTGGCAAACTAAAATACACTAAAACTACGCAACTGTATATGTTTTAAACGTTTATGTAAACATTATTTTTAAGGAACAACTTCAGAGAAAATATCATTTTCGAACACTACTTTCCTCGCCAGTTAAAATACGATAAAACTAAGTAATCGAGCAAGTGTTATAAATAAAGACAGCACATTCTCCAAAAAGTAACTGAAAGTAATAGTCAAGATACTTCATTTGCCCCAAATCCTTTAACCAGTGAAGTAAAAAATCAATGTGCTTTACAAGTTACACTATGATAACGGATTTATTTAATTATTTTGAGTGTCACTGATATAATGGATCATAAAGTTATTTATATCTGAACAAACTGTATTCTGAATTTCCTTTATGCCTTAATAAAAACAGTTAACCTGAAGATGACCAGAGAAGTTCGGAACATTGTTCTTTGTTTTATTAGTAAAAATGATAATATCCATACGAGCCGTCAAGAAATATTTATACCATAGATATATTTTGTTGAAAATTGCTGGGCGATATAAAGTAATTGCCTTTAAAAACAACTTTTTAGAACTTCACTGAAAATGTTTTTCTTGCAACTATTTTGCAAAAAAAAATCAAATTGCAACTTTATTAACAAAAGGTCAAAATCACACATCACATAGAGAGTAAAAATAAATGTTAATAAATTAATTAGTTTTTTATTTGGGACTCGTAGTATCATATTCAATAACCATTATTCATTCTCTTGTATCTAAACGAATATTCACTCACATCATATTCTCTGCTAATACGCATTTGCTTTGTGATTTAATTGAAATATTAATAAGACAAGTGTTTGTTTAGAATTTTTGACCTAAGCTACACTAAGGCTATTTGTGCTAGCCGTCACTAATTTAGCAGTTCAAAAGTAGAAGTTATGCAGCTAGTTTCCTTAATCTAAGATTTAAACACTGTTATCCTTACCTGGATTTGGATTTAATTTTTTTCAAGGCATCTTTGTTCCTTTTACCTTGAGAGGCCAATGCTATTGATACGAGTTTCTTCTACAACTGATAGTTTTACCACTCATAAAATATTAAGTTGTATCAGCAAAGAATGAATTAATCACAAACTCAGATGTGTTTTTTTTTGGGATTTTAAATTTTATTCTTTTTGGAAAACCCTTCTCTCAATCCCTTACATTATAATTCGACAAATTAGAAACAACTCTGTAAGGATTGTCGACATAAACTGTTTCTCTTTGCTGTTTAGCTCGAATTATGGTTAAATATAATTTTTATCAATTATTCTGTGTGACCTTGACCTTTGAGCTACGTTCACAATAATTAACCAATTAGTTTTGCGGGATACTCAAAATTTGTAACAAATTCGATCAAAAGTGCATGAGAAACATTTCAAATTAAATTGTTGACGTACAATTTGACCTCGAACATTGACCTTCCTTGACTAATAGTTAAACAATTGATTCTTGAGTGGCACTAAACCGTTGTACAAATTTGATTGTAATTAAATTTAAAGATTGCGAAGAATATTGTTTCCACATGTGCACAGATACAGAGAGTGATAACTGCAGGATATGTCATATTGGTTTAACTACCTAGTAAACAGTTAATGTTAGAAAACTCCGATTTGAAAATATCTGTGGTATTGCCATTCCTTAAACCTGAGGTTTTATGGTTTATACTTAGTTACCACAGAAACGAACTTTGCTCTTTGGAGTGTTGGGTACGCAATATGAGTGATTGCCAAATTCCAATTACTTATCAAATAAAAATACTCTATAAATTGGCAATTGGTGCTATTAGACTAGTTGTCTTTTTTTTTTTTTGGTAGCATTCTAAACTATATAACTCTATTGTATTTGTGCTAAAGCATTTTACAACAAATGCTATACTATTGGCGCAGCATCTAGTGTCAAATGATCTAACATGTTTAATTAATACTGTTGTACAGGGTGACCCGTAAGTTACAATACATCCATACGTTATTATGTTATATTCAATTACGCATGCATTATAAATTTGTTTCTTTTTTTTCAGAGAAATATGGCCGATGTAAGTCCATTTACACTTAAAGAGCGTATTGTACATAATATTATGCAGCGAGAATGAGGGACAGCACACAGATACACTGGATACATAAGATATATGGATGGGTAGGGACTTACGGGCCACCTTGTATATGTTCGAAGTAAAGCATTTGATGTATTAAATAATATTTTATAAACGTTTTTGTTTTAACATCAAGAAAAATACAAAATTCTTGATCATGCGTAGAGCAATTTTAATAAATCAACCAACCATGGATTTGAAAAATAGTGTATTTTATTTCATATGAATCGTTCAGAGCATACAATAATAAATTAATTTAGGAAATATCAGCTTTGAAATTCTATTGAAAATTTTTATTAAATTCAACTTTTAAATGGTTAAACTAATTCCATATGCGAAATCTTATATGTTATAAGTAAAATACCTTCAAATATGTCATGTTTGCAAAAGTAAACTTTAATGAACAACTGCTTTCATAAAATATTTATCGTTGTATCTATTTTCAGCTTTGAAATTCTTTTATTGAATGAAATACGAACACAACGTAACGTTTAAAGACGAATGACGTTGATCAGTTAACACTTAAATGTATTAAAATGATCTAATTTTTAAGTGTTACTGGCCAGAAGAATTCTAATAAGTTGTTCTAATTGTTTGAAAGTAAATCTTCATGTACTGAATGTTTGAATTTCTGAACTAATTCAGTGATTATCATAGTCACAATTACTCATTTCAAGTAAGAAACTTGTTGATTCGTTTATGTTACACGTCGTGTGAAACAAAAAAATTTTAATAAAACTTCTGTATTATTCAGAAGCACTAGTTTTGTGTGTGTGTATTTCCTTTTATCAAAGTTTCACGGGGCTATCTACTGAGTTCACCGAGGGGAATCAAACCACTAATTTTAGCGTTGTAATTCCGTAGACTTATACAATACCAGCGGGAAGACACACTAGTTTTGCAGCTAATAACATAAATCATTCTGGATTAATATTTGTTATTTTATTAAATGATTAACTTAACACCAGCAATTCAGTCATGCAAGTTTTTTCAATGTTCAGTGTAACTTAGTATAATACGTGATATTAAAATTTAGTGTAACTAATGTTAAATGATGTTCTGGAAACTAAATACTGATACTGACTAAAGTGGCATTAAAATTATTGCACCGACCTCTAGTGACACAGTTTTAAACATTATCTATAATGGTATCTACATGTTGTTGTTGTAATTTCGCGACTACAACTTTGAAGGATTAAATAATTATTGTATTTAAGGAATATAGAAACCGTTGGTAAAAGTGTCACATAATTCTTGACGTGTATAAGACACTTTTCGTTAATATAATCGTGCAGCAGTCCACAAGTCACTCGACCTTAAATGTTTATGAACAAATATAGAGTTAGAAATGACAAAATCGGTAGCTGACTTTTAGACGTTTACTAGTTCAACTTTTTTCACGTTTTAGTTTGTATCATTTATGAAACTTTATATCAGTGATACATTTACTTCTTTAAATCCAAATATTTAAAATATTAAACGTTTTCAAACGATAGTTCTTAGGCATAAACTAAACATAAAACGTATTTATTATAGTAAATTTCGTTTTAGTTTTGAACATGTTTAATAAATGGAACATGAAGACAATATAGTACTTAAAAGTGAAATCAGTTTCACTGAATGACGTAGATCGGTATAGGTTTAAACTTATTTCATTATTTAAAAGCACACTTAGTTTCAAAACGATAAAGAAAAAACAAAACAAACAAAAACAGAGTAACTGAACTATCATTATAAGATTTACAGTTTCAATTTTCAACTATTAAACCAAAAACTTTTAGTTAGTTGTATTTCGGGATTATAGCAGCAACGACAACATTGTCAAGGAATCGTAATACGAATAAAGTTTGTCTTTGAAGCAGGAAATCATTCATTAGGTTTTGTTACACGTGTTGTGAAACTGGTGACAGCTAGTTATATATGTAGATATATGATATATATAGAACAACAAAATTCCTATAAGGAAACTTAAAATACGAATGTAGTACCAACGAAAGTGCAATGAATGGAAGAAGGTATTTTACTAAATTGATAATTATAACGTTTTATTTAGCAGTTCTTTCTTTGAATAACAAACTTAGATTATGGAAGATGTTGAGAGAATCTTACATCTTTATTAAATACATCATTAAGTAACATACTTAACAATTTTAAATTTTAATATTTTCAGTCGTAGTCCAAGAACTATTTTTCGTACAACATGTAACAACCGAAGGTTTCGACACATCTTGTCGATTATTGTTTGTCTAAAGTGGTAATACACCGAAACTGGATAATAGTTGACAAAATCTATCACGCTGCTGGTTGTGCAATGACCTCGAACACTGATTATATTTAGATCTGCCTTAGGAGAAACACGATAATAATACTTCAGTTTATGAATATTTCCTAGTGACATTAGTGAACATTCTAATATAAAGTGTATAACAATAACCAAGTCTTATGGTATCAAACTAATTATACGTTTATACTGACTTATATATTAACAGTTGTAAATAAACTAAATACAACAGCATTGTTACTTTTCTGAATCGATGTTATTGTTATTATTACTTTGAGGTTTAAATCTTTTAAGTACTGGTCTCAATTTACGAAGAAAAATATTCTGGTCGTATGTTGGACTGCTAGGAATGTACTTGGAAATTTCATATCATTTAATTACATTCATGCCGAATGGGAGGTCATATGTTGAAGGTGATGACTGTGTCAACTGGTCACCTTCAGTAATATTATGTTTAAAGTCTTGCTCTCCTCATTTGATAAGTCCTCTTTCTTTGTCTGTCCCTGAAATACATTTATGTTATAATTTATTGGTTTTGAGAGAAATTTAAATGTTTTATTATTTTGTTGACTTATTTTGGAAAGTGTTCGGTTCGTTTATAAATACTTCCGTATTTATTATTTTAATAAATTAACTTTTGATATGTTCCTCATTTATCGATTGTTCCAATTCCGTCTCTTATCAGTATGCTAATGCGACCCTTAAAAACAAACCGCCAGTTTTACACACATACATATATATCTACTCTCTTTAATTATTTAGGTGTGGCGAATGCGTAACATTGTATATCATATTAATGAAAACGTATGGACTATTATCAGTATTTGATATGATAGAGGTTAGGCTAACTTTTCTTTGATAAATTAATATTAATACGTAAAGATGTTATGAGCATAACGTAGGCTGAGCTTTTGAGGGTTTTATTTTGACGTAACTTGAAATGAACATTTTTTAAGCGAAAGGAAACAAGGTATCAGTACTGTATCACATTTATAAACTTTTGTAAGGAATATTTCTAAATTGTCTCATGTCAAATTAAAGAAGGAATCAGATATAGCTTATCGCACACTGGGTTTTATTTTAGTGATCGTCTTGTGATGTTCACATTTGTATTCTACCAGTAAGGATTTCATTCTTATTCTGGACCATTAATACAGGATACAGTAAAACCTTGATTCAGTACTGACATGTATTTTACTTTCAAATATTCCTGTCATTTAGTCTTACTAACAATCAGTCTTTTAGTTGATGTCTTTAGAAATTTAAATATGTTTAACGTTTTCCAGTGTGTAATAGTCTATCTGTATACAAGTGTAATTTGTTTATAAATAACTAATAATACCGAATTCTATGATTTTGTATATCCTATTTATCCATTATTAATGGAAGACGATAAATTTTCTATTTAAAGCAATCTTTGTCGCTATTATTGCAATACTAAAAATATTTAGAGCTTCAGATGACAGAGTAAGTTACAAATGCATATTAAAACTTATTAATTGTGCATATGTTTAGTTTCCATGAGATGGGAAGGGGAGATAATTGTGGAAAATGTGGCTTCAGGCCACCTAGGAAGTCCAAATTTAAAAGTTGGAAACTTGTGATTTTATGAGCAACAAATTTCGGTAAATTTACAATTTATTGACAAAATACATAATTTAAAATCACGTTCGAAGAAAGTTTTATCTTTGCTAATGTGTGGCAAACATAAGTTAAACCTTCCGTTCTTTGCGGCTCCATATCGCAAATATCATATTCTGCTATTTCTCTGTATTACAAATATCTGCTTTCTAATATGAACACTTATAAATATAAATCTGATGCTGTTAAACTACTAAAAATACTGTATTTAATAGTTAAACGATATTAAATATTTCTAAAGTACTTTAATAGTACCATTTGGTAAATTAGTATGTTTATAAAGCAGTTAAACAGGATCGTTTGTAAAAGAGTAGCCCAAGAGTGGGTGGTGATGACTAGCTGCCTTCCCTCTAGTCTTAAACTGCTAAATTAGGGACGGCTAGCGCAGATAGCCCTCGAATAGCTTTGCGCAAAATTAAAAAAAAAACAACATACAAACAAAACAAACAGGCTCAACAAATTTCACATAAACCACTTTTTAAAGGAGCCCAGAAATTGTTTGTCCCAGTCCTGAAATTTCTCTTTAGGGTGTGTGTGTGTTTATAAATATCTAGTATTTTTGTCTATCATATGTTAATTCAGCTTTTCACACAGTTCTGGAGTTAACAAGGTGAAACGTGATAGGAGAGCTCGGGAGGGAATTCGTTAGCTATATTTCGTCGCCTTTGAAAAGAGGGACTAAAACGCCAGCTTAAAATCACCCAAACATGATGAGGATCTAAGATTTGGTCTCTAGGGTCGTTGAGACAAATATGGGCATCACTTTTTTGTGCTGTTGTTCCTTCCTGGGATTTTAGGGCGACACGTTTGACACTGTTATGTCTAAGCTCACAAGCGAGCAGGATACAAACTTTGGTAGATATTCTCGGGTACCACTGAGGTAGGTATAGAAATAACTGGGGGTATGTGTAAGATGTGAATCATGAGGAAGAAGATGCAGTTGAGAGGGAATATTTGTTGCTAGTAGTTGTAATAAACATAACAATGTGTCATTATAACCTGATTTCATTGCACGAAAGTAAAGTTCTGAACTCAGAAAAATAAAAACTAAATACTTGGGTGGATATTCAGAAACATTCATATTGCAAGGTGTTTCGTGAACTCATCAGACAAGAAAAATATAATATATCACATATCTACTTTGGAAAATCCGAGTAGTTGAATATTTGTAACTTAAAAACTAATAAACATCTAGGATAATACTTTAACGGAATTACTTGTAACGTTGAAATACATTCTCTTTTATCACAAACTCTCAAAGGAATGTCTCCTTATCAGACATGTGCCCACCACTGGCACAGTGATATGACAGCGGACTCACAGCACAAGAAACCAGGTTTCGATACACGTGGTGGGCAGAGAATAGATAGCCCAGAGTTGCTTTATGCTTGAATTCAAACAAATAATCCTTACCTAGTATGGAATTGTCTAAGAAAAACGCAGTGAGTCCACCAATAAACATACTGGTGCTCAAGAAAACTGTGATGAGTTGGTTTGTTACGTCGTTCCCTAAACGAAATAAATTTGTATTTCTTTTTGCGCATGTTTTTTTTGTTTTTATTAATGGCTACCATCGTACACAGTGACTACTACAAGATAGTAACTTCTAAACGTTTTTTTTGTAGCTTGGTATGTTACATCACTTTTAAGCACAGCTGTAGTTCATCAGATGAAAAGACAAAGAGGTTACAAACATGTGATTAATAAAAACTATAATAAATATAAAAACGAGTGATATATAAATAAATAAGATAAATATCAAACACTCTAAAATTGAATATTAAATCGTTAGTACTCAAAGTCTGTATGTGTGTTTGTCTTCTTACGACTGGTGAACCATAAATCTGACTGCCAGTAAACACAACCTAAAGTTTTCCAGTGGTAGAGCGATTAGTCTATGGATTTGCAACGCTAGAAAATGGTTTCAACTTCCTTTGGTGGACTCATGAGATAGCCTGATGTGACTATGCTATGAAATGACACAAACTCACAACGTAAATGCTTCGTTCTCCAAGTGAAGCGTTAGTATTTGAAACTGTATATCATTCTCGCTGTCTCTTATGTTTTCAAAGTTCATCGAACTGGTATGGCAAAGTGTATAAGTAGTTCACTTTTCTAATAATATGTCAACATACTTTAAGCTTTATCTGCCTGTTGTTATTTAACGGATAAGTTGCAAAATAAAAGGGTGGTTCTCTGATATGCAGAAAACCTTAAAATATAAACATCTTGTAAGGTTAATCTTAAAACTAGTTTATCTTCGCAGCGACCAGGGTGTCATCGGTGGGGCAACCGTACCCGAAAATCTAAGCATATTGATCACTTGTTATAATTTAGCTTTTATATATAATTAACTCGTTTTGTATCATTCAGTAAATATATATATATAAACACAATTAGATTTGATTTGATTTGTCGTAATCGTCATTTTATTAAAAATTTAGATAAATTCGAATCCCCATCACAACAAACATGCTCGTCCTTTTAGCAGTGGGGGCGTTAAAGGTTCGGTCAATCCCAGTATTCGTTGGTGAAAGAGTAGCCCAATAGTTGGCGGTGGGTGGTGATGACTAGCTACCTTACCTCTAGTCGTGCACTGCTAAATTAGGAACGGCTCACGCAGGTAGTCATCGTGTAGCTTTGCGAATTCAAAACAAAACAAAACAAAACAAATCCTACCCTTAAAATAAATATCGGCATATGTAGATGAATTTCCAAGCTATAAATAACAGATTTTTTACAATGTTCCACTACTTTGATTTTGGTTGACTTTTGATATGCAATTTTGTTATGAAATGCGGGCAGAATTAATGCTCATTTCATTAGTATTGGAATTTATTGGTAGGTATAGCATCAGACTGATTAGATTATATTATATCAATTGAAAATTATTCGAGAGTGTGTGCAGATAGTACATGTTAAGTTTTACTCATAAAGACTAAGAAACAAAGTTACGGGGCAAATAGTTTTGAATTACATCACACATCCTTAATACCCTTTGTACTTAGTGGGGTAAAAGACATTAACAAAATGGTCCTGTGTAGGTGATTTAATGTTAACATAATTTTCTTATTGCAATACGATTGAGAAAATAATTATTAGAAGTAAATCTTTATATATTCTTACCCACTACAATGTATTACACATGTTCAACCCTTGGAATAAAAATTAAGAACAATCACGAATAACCTTCTAAACACGTAAATGGATAATGAGATAGAAAATAATTAGATAACAGATATAATAAATTAATGAATGAATTAATTATTTTAATGTAATGGTCTTTTTGAGCTCACGGGTTCTTGCTGTGAACTAAAGTTTTGAGTTGGCAATTACGAAATTTCTTTTATTATTTGGTTTGTCTTTTCTTATGCATATAAACTATATGCCACAGAAAAATATATATAATACAGCCATTACTACGAATTAAATGTTAAGTACTGAGTAATGTGTAGTTTTTAGAAAACAGCCTATTTTGACGTCACTTTGGTGCTCATGTTGTACCCGCAGCACTTCAGAGAGTAACAGTATGTAGATAAATCTGGTTATACATGACAACTTCTCAAAAATTCCTTGTTCATACGTTTTGTACGAAGAAGACTTTAAATAGTAGGTCTTTAAAAAGTGAACATAAAATGGCTTTAAGTAACACCTATCTTCCAACGTTTTCATCACACCTAACATATGAAATCATTTTTTTTATAAAGAAGGAAACTGGTTTGTAAAACCAATTTCTCATAATTTAGATTCTTAAAAACATATTTCGTATTCTTTTGCCACAAGCAAGATTTAAGGATCAGGTATGTAAAGAACGTTTAAAGATAACAGAATATTGATCTCTGTTAAATTAACATCGCCCATATTTGGAACGTAGCCCTTAACGACCGCTTTAATGACTTGAAGAATTAATCTTCACTAAAGCTCAATAGGAACGATGATTATTTGTTTACAGTTGAGCTCAAAGCTACAGAGTGGGCTATTTGTGCTATGCCCTCCACTTATATCGAAATGCAGTTTCCAATGTTGTAAGTCCACAGAAATACTGCTGCGCGACTGGGAACAGGAAAGACGGAAAAAAATATCCAGACAGACAGTTTTGGAAGTAATTACATATCATTATTCTACGAATATTGCTTATATTAAATTAAAAAGCATTTCTCCATAACTATTATCTCATTGAAGATTTTCAGGTTTCAAGTCATCAACTGAAAACATTTTAAAGTGCGTTACAGAAAGTTCCCCACAAGTACAGCGGTAAATCTACTTATTTACAACATTATAATCAGGGAGTTCGATTCCCCTCGGTGGAATCAGCAGATAGTCTTATGTGGATTTGCTATAAGAAAACAATCATACGCAAGTGCGTTACAGAAAACTTAAACTCACACCAAAGATAGATTGTTTGTTTGTTTTGAATTTCTCGCAAAGCTACTCGAGAGCTATCTGCGATAGCCGTTTCTAATTTAGCAGTTTAAGACTAGAGGGAAGACATCTAGTCATCACCACCCACTGCCAACTCTTGGACTACTCTTTTACGAACGAATAGTTGGATTGACGATCAGATTATAACGACCCCAGGGCTGATAGAACGAGCATGCTTGGTGCGACAGGGATTCAAACCCGCGACCCTCGGATTACGAGTCAAACGCCTTAACACACTTGGTTATGTCGGGCTCTCACCTTAGATACCCACAAAAACGTTCAAACAATAACATACAGAGATATACAAAAATGAAAAGTATAATTAACAAGGCTTTATACATTAAACTAAACAATGATGAAATTATGAGAATTGTATTAGTATACTTTGAACACAGACTGCTGCAAAAATATCATAAAGTTTATATTCAAATTTATTGATGAATCAGGTCATGACCCCCAATGGTACAGTGATATGTCTGGAGACTCACGCCGCTTGAAACTGCGTTTTGATAATCGTGGTGAGCAGAGCACAGATAGTCCATTATGTAGCTTTGTGCTTAATTTCAAACAAATAAAGAATCAGGTCACAGCTAGCCGGACGAAGCAAATTAGAAAATGAGGTTTCTGAAAATACATTAATGGATAAAAATATACTTCATATCACAAAATATGCTTGATTATGAAGGGGGAAATCTGTATGGTTTGTATCAAATGATTTGAAATTGTGAAATAAATTACGCCTGATATGGTGAGCATGTTTAGTGCGACCGAGATTTGTACCCGCGACCTTCGGATTATGAGTCGACTGCCTTAACTATCTGGCGATGGCGAGCCTACATGTTTGTAAAATCTGTAAAACAAAACTCTTAACATAGAAGTATCCTGTACATAAACACGCAAACACAAACAATACACACCTGATATCAGTTGGTTTCGAGACGAGTCACGAAGTCTCTTTCCACCTGTTTTGTTCAGTTGAATGTTTTATAAAAGCAGTCATCGATGAACTTTTAGAATTTGAAAAGCCCATGTAATGAGTAGCTGTGATAAAATTTGAATTAGGACTAACAATACCATAAATTTGTAAAGCTGAAATGTCCGGAAGTTTGAGGTGAATATTATTTGAAATATTTTAAACTTATGTCTTCTTCAGATATATTTCTATTTTATTTTCATAATTTTACGTCTTGACTGTTTCTATTGCTTCACGTTCGTCGTTTGCGTATGTTAAACTTCTTGCATAATGATGACATTGAAACCCCATACGGTAGTGTTAAATTGCACAAAGCGGTAAGGAAATAATAATAAAGTTTGATAGCTTAAAAGAGTTATTGTTATACAAATTTTACATCAGAGATATTGAAGTTTTTTATTTAATTACGGTCAGCTTTTATTGTGAATTTTACGGAAAACTACACCACGGATATTTTTGACACCTACTTCAACTTTCACAGTGAAAAGACAGTTAGACATCAACACACACCGCCCGTTATGTAATAACATCCCCATGGATGAAAGGGCAAGTATGTTTGGCGAGATATGGTGTCTAGCCCCTCCCCTCATATTGTGAGTCCAGTGCCCTAACCATCTGGCAATGCCGAGACTATTTAAGTAGGTGTTTTCTTGTAGCTATCTACTCTGTCTAATGAGAGGACTCAAACCGCTAATCCTACTGTTGTGAATCCTGTGACTTACCGCTGTCCCACCAGAAAACTGACTACATCCCTCTCTCACGAATCCTATAATAAATATGATTAGGAAAAATCTGAGAAAATATATACAGTCTCATGTCAATTTTTGTCACTATTATTAGGCCTATTGGTTTTATCGTTTCTTCAGCGTTTGACGTTTAAAACTATAACATTAATTGTAACATTTGAAATGGAATTTTGAACACACTTTTTCTCTGGTGAACTTGTTCAGATGACGAGTCAGACATTCAAAGAAAGATCTTGTATGGAATAGAATTTGGTAGACGAAAAACAAATAAGTGTTGAAAGTGTTATTTTTACACTCCTATAATTTAATAACCGTATAAAGTAATTCAGAGTAATGTAAAAAAGAATATCTGACTTCTATTATTATTAGATATCAGAATAGTATCGAATAAGGAAGAAATTAATTACTTTCTATTTACGTTAAGAAGTAAGTTCTCAGAAACATGGACTTATAACTTTTAGACATCAAAGTTTGAAGTGTTAACTGTCATCGTTGTTTTTAAACCAAATTTTCTAAGTTAACGCTATGAAGGTAGAAGTAACTCGGAGTTATTTTATGGCATTTAAGCGTGTAGCTTTGATAAAAAATTTTCAATGACTTTTCACATGAATAGCCTCAGTTTAAAAAGACAAACGCTGTTTTCCGCTTCGCCTCTAGAAAAACTGTGAAAAGGAATATATTAACCTTTTGTGACTAAACTCAATCGAGATGATGACCCACATACTGGGTAGTCTAGTCAGGATAGTGTAATATTTCACAATTTTGCATATCTAGTTATCTATTTATATGATATAACGGTCTATACACATGATGAGCACAGCACAGTTAGTTCCGTTCTGTAGCTTTAAGCTTGTAAATAAATAATTAAAATATGTGTCACTTGCAAATCAGGTGTATTTTTCAGTTTCTCGGTTGCACAGCAGTGTTAAAATACTAGAAATCCGGTTTCAATATCTGTGATGGGTAGAGCACAGATAGCCCATTGTATAGCTTTGTGCTTAACTTCAAACAAATACATTTTTTTAATATGAAACTAAAATGTTTTTATGTATTTATATAAATTATTAATAATAATAACTTATGAATGACATTAAATAGATTTATCTTGTTTTCTGTAAGTATGAGAAATGTTACCATATATTAAACCATGCATTTACGTTGAAATTATGCTACTTCAGATGGCTTAATGAGGACTGATTTTCTTTAAAATTTGAAGGTCCTTTATTTCTGGAGTTCCTAAGTTTAAACAAGACTCATCTTCACAAAGTTTGACAAACAGAAATTTAAAATCTATAATAGCAGGTAAAGCGGATTTTTTTATTTCATTGCACCTTTTAAAGCATGGGTAATATTAAATATAACTGATCATTTTGTAATCGACTTGTTGTAGAGGGTCACGAACCATGAGCCTTCTGTTTACAGCACATTTCTTTCTCACACAGAAATTAGCTGTACTAATAAGTCAGGCTGATTTATACAACGGCCCATTACAAAACAGTTTTCTTCGTAACTACAGATCTAGCACTCTAAAACCTCGTCATCAGATATCACAAATTCCGAAACGCGAATTTCACATAATAGACATTTTGAAAGAATATTTGGCAACAATCAGTAGGAGCAGTACACTACTTAACATGAGCTGTAAACATTATAAAATGTACGTTAGACGGTTTATGAGAATGAAGTACGAAGATGGTCGTGACTTGTAAACAGAACAAAGATGTTGGGAAGTTAAGCAAAACTTACAAACCAGCACAGAAGCAGTTGGAAGTATTACAGTCTCTTCGTGTTAAGCCTAATTCTCTTTCTCAATTTATACAGTTTTTACAGTTTTGTAAAGAAATTCAGAAAATTACTTAAATGACTGTAAATAGATTGCTTAACAACAATCAAATTACTTTTCAAGAATGTTATACTGTCTTGAAATAACGAAAAAATAAAATACACATTCAAGTTTTATTTGTTCATATTGTTAACATTTCAAAAGTAAAATGCGTTGCTTAACAGGTTTATAACGTTATATAATGTACAAAGTGTAGTCGGCTGAAACAAGTGTCTTTTCGTATAAATAAATAAAACTTTCTAAAATCAACTAATGCAGATTTGAAGTAAAGTTACAAACTTGGTGCAACAAAGAAATTCAAAACTAGAAAAGGTCACTGTTCAGTTTAACCTGTACTTTGCGTTAAGCAGGAGAGAAAAAAAAAAACAATTCTTTTTACCAACGATACAAGCCCAAAGTTTCAGATAAGCTTTACTCTCCTGAAAGTGACTTCTTGGCACAAATATTTCATCTTCTAGTCTAGCAACCTGTTATGTATTGTAGTTTATCCCACCCAAGTCTGCGATTTATTATGTTACGTATGTTAACACATTATGATTTAAAATAGCCAGAAATTTGAAATTAGAAGTTAATTTGACGTCGTCGATATATATCAGATTTAGGACATTTACCAACAAGATTAATACACACAAATTTCTTTCTTAAGACAAATATGTTTTTAAAATATACAAACAATAATACAATTTACAATGACGGTTATTACTGTTAATAATTTATGTATAAAAGTATACAAACTTGCAAACAATTCTCAATTTTCTGTCTGATCTGGAACTGAATATTTTATTGACGTTCAACGGAGAGCGAATTAATTCTAATTCTATTTGATTCACTGAGCACATGTAAGATTTTACCAACGAGAATATATTATATCGTCATACAAATAGTAACGTCCGTAGTTAATTCACTGAAATTAAACTTCGTAAAAATTGTTTTGGTTTTAATAACATATTTTCTACAATGCAGCGACGTAAGTTTCAAAAATAATATTTTTTTTTTCTATCACGCAAGGATTTTTTACAAATCGAATCGGATAAGAAAGAAAAAAAATTTACTTAGATCTAATTATTATTTCGTTTATTCAAATGAATATTTTTATTGTTATATTTGTAATAAAAATACGAACAAACTGAAGAACATGAAACATTGATGTCAAACGAATTTGCATCCACATCCAGAGGCTGTAACCATTTCAATCATAACAAAATAGAACCCGATTTCAATTAATTTTTTTCAATTATGACATACGACGTTTTGTGGTAAATATGGATATCATTTTTGATGTTGTTTGTTTATGTGGAATTAAACACAAAGCAACACTCTGTGGTATCTGTGTTCTGCCCCATATGAATATCAAAACCCTAATTCTAGCAGTGTGAGTCCGCAGACATTCCGCTGTGCCACTTGGGGGCATCATTTTCGGATTCAACGTGTAAGAATTGCCGAAGAACTTGTAAACCTTTTCTTACAATAAATCCATTGCAAGCCTGTGTAATCTAACATATAATATCTTAAAATGATCCTTTAAAATGGTACAAAAATATTTGTCTTCCAATACATCAAAACACGAAAATGATACACACATATATATACATATGTGTATGTTTAAAGTTGAAAAACCTAACTGTAAACTTTTATGGTTAAAGTAAACCAATTCATTACTAACTAATTATTATTGGTAACATATTCACCCTTACACAGGTGAAAAAGAAACAACACCATAAAGCGTTTAAAATGCTTCAACTATGAAAGAATTCCTACAGGTTGTAGATGATTTACAAAATGTATTAGGGACGCTGAAACAGTTAACATAAGACTGAAAGTCAGTTTGTTTATTCTATATTTTAAAAAAAAATTCTGTATTAAAATATAGTTCTAATGAAACCGAAGTTATCAATACCCCTGGTAGTTAGTTTTCTTATAAACTTTCTTTCTTTCTTAAAAAGTTTACGTACAGGGTGAAACAGGGACTACCAGCCTATAGTAGATAAGTATTATATGACTGTAACACGTATATTCTTAATGCTTTGTATATTATACAATTGGTGTTTTCAGGAAGCCATTCCTTATATTATGTATGACGTGAAGAAGTACGATAAACTCAATATACATCGTGTTAAATGTTATTATACACATTCGTAGAAAAATTACATTAAAAGTTTTGAAGTTTTATTTAAAGGCAAAGTTTTATACACGCTTAGTAGGGATTGCGTATTAGGCTAAGACATATATTTGCCAATTTCTCTGCTTTATATATAGATAATTTGGTTATGCAGAAGCGATATATGCTCACATTATTCTTAAACAAACCTCTACGATAAAATCCATCTGCAACTTAACAATTCATGTCTCGAACTAATGCGATCAAATAGTCAATAACTACAGTAACTCATCATAAACCGTGTCAGTTAGCTACTAGCTGTATTTATTATCATTACAATGTATAAAGTTATCTACCATCTCAAGTAATCCTTTGCCCACAGTTGAGTATAGAAACCCAGCAATCAAGATAAATAAAAAAATTAGGAATTTAAAAGTCTACAAGAAGAGATCATAAGAGAAGTAAGTAAACACGGCTAGAGATAACGTAACCATTATTTGCTGAAACAACAGACCCATATTTTGCCTCCATGCTGTTATCTAGAATTACATTTGGTGTAGACTTGTTTGAAAATAATATATGTTTAAATGAGTTTTACGTCGTATAGAGAATATTAGAATAAAAATCTATCAAAATATAATTTCACAAAGTACTAAATTGAGATAAATGAAAACCTGAGCTATAAAATAATGAAAGCTTCTGTAAATACATGGTTAATGAAGTCAAAATCAGGGACTAAAGTACATCGTCAAAACACGCAGATAATATCTGGATTAGTTGGTCGGTCTTAGGACATCTACAGCAGTTAGTATGAAACAAATAAACCATGGATTTCCTATGGTAAGTAGAACCGGGAAGTAAAATTGTTAAAATTAGTTGTTATTTAATATTAAAATGAATTTTCTAATCATAACATATTTGTTTATTTCACTTTTATTATATATGTTGAAAAAAAATCCACAAAGTAATTGCAGTAAATTTGTGACTGGAAACTGGTTTAGATACAAGCGTTGGAATAATCTTTATTGAATATTGTTAAAAACAAATTTCGCTTTGGTGGGCGTTGACTTTTCAGTTAGTTAACAAAAGCAATTTAAAGATACGTTCAAGTGTGTTTCGTGAAAAAAACAAATTTAAAGTTATTTATCTTAAAGTGCTGTTGTAATCTTTATTTTATATATAAAATACTAATATATGTATTCTTACATTTATGATACCTATTTTATAATACGTGGTTTTCACTTTGCTTTATAGCGCCACCTTAGAACAGTAACGGTTGGCCGTATTTAACTTTTTTTTTGAAGTAAAACAATTTTTACAATTCTGCAACAAATTTTTTTCTCAGTAACGCTCTGTTACTTAGAGAACCTTTTTAAGTATAATATTTATAATTGAGGGTTTAGTGTGTGTTTATCTAAAGTGAAATGTGTGTGAACCGTGTTTTAAGTGTATACTCACTGGAAAAAGCTTGAAAACGGGCAGTTATTTAATCTTCCATCCACTTTCTCTACTGTAGCTACAACCAGGAATATTAATGTTTCCAAGATACTGGGAGAAGAGCACAAGAATGAAAATTGTTCTGAGAAACAAATAGCAACAAGATACAGTTAGCTTAATATCGAGTTGTTAGAACACTGAATACAAATCTGAAAAATCTACTTGGCACAACGTATTTTATATGACTGTTTCACAGTAACAATTAATATGTGTGATTTTGGAAGCTAATATTCTCGAGATAAACCCGTTTTCTGCATTGTTTTGTATGGCCTATTCGTACCTTTTTTGCATATGATGCCTTCCAGGGGAATCTGAAAGGTCCATAGTGAGTGTAATATAAATATTTTGTGTACATTACATAAGAAAGTGTCATTCCTGCAGCATATCTACATCAGGGTAAAATTTTAAGTTTATCGATTTTTGTGATAACTCGTGAGATTTGTGTGATTTGCAGTATATCACTGTTTTACTAAAATAAATATGAAAACAAGGACAGAATCAACTATTTTTTCACTTGAAAATGAAGTTCCCAGAAGAATCATAGCAATGCACTTAATTTACTGACGGACATAATGAAGTGAATGTAGTGTAAGTTGTGGAAATCATGTTCACTTGAAGTGCCAGTTTCCCATTGCACAACAAAGAAGTTTAATTTAAACTCCTTGGCATGTTGCTAAATTCTGCCTTTATTTGTTATTTAGGTTTCTCACGTTTCTTGAAGTTGTTTCAGGTGTAAGCAAACTACTTGGTGAGTTGATATTCCTTTCAATTCCCTGTTTGAAGGAGAAAGTGTAGACATGTTTTATAAAATCTAAGGTCGAACTTTTGGTATCAGTCATAATAAATTCATAATTTCTGTTGTTCCAAGAGCAGACAAAATATTCATGAGAAGAATTCTTTCAAAACGGTAGTATATTGCCATAAATAAATATATTATTTTCCAAATTTTGGAAACGCTTGTTGAACTCTACATAAGAGATAACAACAGAAGTAATTTTATTTGACTTTTCATATACTATTAAAACAGTGTTTAGAAAAGTATTGTTCGAGTTTTCTGAAATTGTATTATGAATTTTCTATTCTTTTTTAATTGTGAAACTACTAGAATAAAACAAGTAAATAGCTCCTAATAAAAACAAACAAACTCGGTCACTACAATGAGATATAGTTTCATAATTACAATTGGAAATTGTCCCTGATGAATGAAAATTATTTCAGGAAAACATTTTGGTTGTTTGATGCCTTTCCTTTTATTTATTGCCTCTATAATATCTTTGTACAAGGTATTTGTACCTGTAAAATTATTTGATTGAATGAACTTAAACATTTCTACTAGCTTTAGAAGTTGCTTCTTCGAAGAGAGAAAGTCCAACGGTCAGTTACAAACTCTGTGTTTTTTTTATCTAAAGATGACCTAGGAAGGTCGAAACGTTGTTCTCTGCTGATCAATTAAAGTCTTAATACCCATACCAGCCGTTCTGAGATAAGGAGAAAATCCCGTTAACTATACGGTAGGAACAATTACGAAAGGAGTTAACCATGTACAGTAGTTTGGATCCAGGAAAATATATCAAGAGTTAATTTTTAAACTGTTTGAAAGAGATATTATATACAACTTTACTTGATAAATTGTTGACGTGCTCTTTAAAGTTATCCTAGGAGCCGTTAGGTCATATGAATTGTCAATGTTAGTTCTGTTCTCACTGAAAACAAATCTTAATTTGTTGAGAATATAATTGCTCTGCCACTAATTGTGTCACTTTAAGAACTAAGTAACTTTTACATTTTTGAATGTTCCTGTCTGTAAAAATTATTAGTTATGTTAGCTATGATGCTACAAACAACTATTCTAAATTTTAAAATACACTGGGTATATGAACTTGTTATCACGCTGTTAAAATTTAAAGATGAATAAAACACACATAGATGACATAAGTTGCTAGAGATCAACTTGCTACATGTTAAGTTTCATAATATAATTAGGATATATTAAATTCAGGTGTACAGTATTAAACCATGAACACTGAAATTGAACACTGAAATATTTCTCATTAGTAAAGTGATAATTGGATCTTCAAATCTCCATTCTCGACATTAAAATTGTTGTTAGCTCACAAATGGATTCATTACCTAATGAATAAGACAGGAATAAGCTAAAGTTTTTCAAAACACAATTTTTTTTTAGTTTTCTTTAATTTATGAAACATTTATTGCTCTATGAGAGAAAAGATTAGTTTATTGAACTAGTATAGATATGAACACCGTAATTTTTATATCGGATACATAATATTTCAACAAACTGTTTTTATATAATTTCTCACCAATCTCATTCGGGATTGTCAGATTTCTTGTAGCTCTTCTTCTGTTGCTGATAACATTTCTTCTTCATTAGGTCCTTTCTGCCAAGGTAAGCTCAAAATAACAAATATCGGAGCCAGAAAGATAAAAGACGAATCTTGAATTTGTTTTGTTTTGGAATTTCGCACAAAGCTACTCGAGGGCTATCTGTGCTAGCCGTCCCTAATTTAGCAGTGTAAAACTAGAGGGAAGGCAGCTAGTCATCACCACCCACCGCCAACTCTTGGGCTACTCTTTTACCAACGAACAGTGGGATTGACCATCACATTATACGCCCCCACGGCTGGGAGGGCGAGCATGTTTAGCGCGACGCGGGCGCGAACCCGCGACCCTCGAATTACGAGTCGCACGCCTTACGCGCTTGGCCATGCCAGGCCACGAATCTTGAATTGTCAAAAGTCTACATAAAAACACAAAGTACGTTTTCTCGACTAAGTTTAAAATTAGTTCTGTGGATAATTGCGCTGTAGACTCTTCCAGTCGTAGGGTCGTTATAATGTGTCGTTCAATCCTACTATTATTCGTTGGTAAAAGAATAGCTTAAATGTTAGCGGTGGGTGGTGATGACTAGCTGTCTTTCATCTGGTCTTATACTGCTAAATTAGAAACGGCTACACAGAAAATCCTCGTGTATCTTTATTCGAAATGCAGTCCAAACCAAATTGCGCTACAGCATGTGTTTGTTTGTCTTCTTGTAGTTAAGCCACATCAGGTTATCAGCTGTATCCACTAAAGGAAATCGATCTCTTTATTTTAACGTTGTTAATCCGTAAACTAATCGCTGTCCCTGTGGGTGAATGCGCTGTAGCGCCGAAACAACAATAAGCAAAATAAAACTAAAAGTGCTCGGGTTATAGGGTTTTTATACACGTGTCTCAAGACTTCTTGAAGCTACGTGTTTTACTAACATCATGATAGAATTACTTTCAATATATATATTTATATAAAAAATTTGAGACAGGTTCAAGGTTCCACATAAAACTTATTTGTAGTAACCTTCCACACAACAAGTTCATTACTTGTCCGACAACTTCTTTCATATACAAAAGTTGAGGACATATTATAAATGTGACGTTGGAGCCTCACCTGTGTCGTTATCATCCATGTCGCTACCTCTGGCCTGGCTTTATTTGACAATTCTGCATTTTGACAAAAGTTCTTTAACGTAGTGTTCGTTGTAAAAGGATTCCTCGCACGGATTACATATCCAAAGCACACAGGATTTATTGTCAAGATGCATTTGATAGTTGATATGGTAGGTCATATAACTTGCTTGTGTAAACGTAACGTGTTTCTTTTCACAACGTTTCTACACGAAGAAGCTTTATTTTCGGGATTGTCATCTGTTACAAGACGCTGCATCTTTCTTACAACAGCAAGGGTACGACTCGTTACAGATCTTTCTGAAGATGTCCTTCGAGCCACAAGTTTATTCATATTCTCTAGTTTATTAATACCATGTACAGAAAGGATAGTATCCCTTCAAACTTGCTTTTCTTTTCACTATAATTAGTTATTTTATACCTTCATTATCAAAAACAACATCAGTCACCAGCTTTTCATTGAGACTTCAAAATGGCCCCAGTGGCACATTGGTATGTCTGCAAACTTACAACGCTTGAATCCGGATTTCGATACCCATCGTGGGTGAAGAACAGAGAGTCCTCATGTAGCTTGGGGCGAAATTAAAATCAGACAAACTAAAACCATATTACTTTTTTTGAAATATCATATGAACAGAACTGATATTTCATTGAAATATTGAATTTGTATCACTATTTACGTAAGAAGTTATCATTCGACAACGAACATAGGTTAAAGAAAAACTTTCCCACATTGTTTGGAACATTACACCTATTTATGAAATATATGGATGTGTTGAATATTGCGTATAGAATTCTGTGATTTATGAAAAGTAAGACAAAGCCATAAAATTAACTAAACTATTGAAATAGAGTAATTTATAATAGTGTATGACGAGTGAAAGTGTAAAATAACGAATTCAATTTGTTCCTTGTGGTTAAAGTAATCTAAGGATATCACAGTTCTAGGAGAGTTGAAGTGCTCCACATTTCTAAGCCAATTAAAGTTAAATGAATATTATAGAATCTTATCTTGCATCAAATGTTAACTACCTTAACTTGAGACAAAAAGGTATTGTTGATATTATGTAGTCTCAGAGTCTTTCAATCTGAGCTATGACGTGACCAAGTAAGGACATGCCACAGACGTCCCAAACATCGTCAGTTCTTATGATGATAAAGATTTACGTTTATGGTGTTTATGTAGATTTTATTAAACAAAACTAAACTATTTCTGTACAAGTATTCAAAGAATATGAGACACTAACGCTATAACGTAACTTATTTATTCTTCGTTACTGCTCAGTAAACAAAATAACTAAAGTAACGTAATTTCCAAGTTGCAGAATTGTTAATATAATAAGGAGAAGAAACAAAGATCCATTCTATTACGTCGGCCGAGCAGAATACATGTATCATACCACAACTGCATAGCGTTGTATAAAAAACATACTTTGAAACAAACGATATATGCACCTTGCCCGTCAGAGTTAAGTGTACATAACTGTAATTGTGGTTTAAATTCATATTTCTTTATTTTCTGAAGTCGGATTTCCATTTAATTTAAAAAATTTTAATACTCTTGTATGATACGTGAAGGGAATGATGATCCAGTGGTTGAATGTTTCATGTAACTTCCTGATATATTAAGTTCTATGAAGAAGTGTTAGAACAAAACTAAAAATTAGATTTCAGGTTCCTTTCAAAGAACAATTGAAGGTAAATCACAGGTGAAACATCAGAATGTTGTTAATTTTTATCTTTAGAACAATAGAAACTAATTGGAAGTGCTTGAGTTCATAAAACAGTTAATATTTTGTGGGTCCCCTTTTTGCTTTTTTAATTGCATACATTTAACTAAATGTTTCTGTTACATTCCCATAAACTTAATTTGGAAGTAATTTTTGATATATGAAATCCAGATCTGCTCTGTGGGGGCCATTGCATCATTTAAATGACTCCAGCAGCTTCTTTCTTGTCTAAGAAATTTCTGAATAGCTTACACAGGAGTAGTGTAATAGTAAAAGGACACCAACTAGTCTTCACCACTCACCGCCAACTCTTGGGCTACTGTTTTACCAACGAATAGTAGAATTGACTGCACATTATGACGTCACCACGGATGAAAATACGAGCATGTTTGTTGGGATGGGGGTTCGAATTCGCGATCTTGAGACAACAGGTCAAGCGCCCAAGTAGCCTGGTCATGCCGATTGATTGTTTGTGTGTTTTTGAATTTCACACAAAGCTACACGAGGGCTATCTGAGCTAGCCGTCCCTAATTTAGCAGTGGAAGACTAGAGGGAAGGCAGCTAGTCATCACCACCTAACTCTTTGGCTACTTTATACAAACGAATAGTGGGATTGACCGACACATTATAGCTCCCCAACGGGTAAACGCGCGAGCATGTTCGGTGTAATGGTGATTTGAACCTGCGACACTCACATTAAGATTCGAGCACCTTAACCACCTGGACCATACCGAAAACATCGATAAAATATGAGAAAAATTTAAGCAAACATTACTCTGTATTGATTACCCTTAAAATATAAGTTCATGATGGCTGTTATAAGTGAGGTATCTCAACAAATTGTCTGAGAGACGATAACATTTCTAAAGAATTTTTTGTACATTTTATTAGTATCATATAATTCAATATTTTATACTCCTATAATTTGTATGACTTTTAATTTGTACGCGAGGGGTATTTGTAAACTAAAAACAAGTTCATATGTCGCTTTTCACTTTTGGTTCATAATTTTTTCTGGATTTTCTTTTACTCTTTTGTTTGGTTTGTTCTATATATGAATATATATACATAAGCAAGTTTATATAAAATTTGTGATTATATTAAAATTATAATTTGTAACAGAAGTATATCCCACACCTGTATTTATAAGGCAGGGTTCTATGCAATTCTTTTGGAGACATGATATTCAATACAAATATCTTGCTCTTCACTTTTGTAAACCGATGTCTCGGTAAACCTTAGATTTATTAGTTAATTTCTAAGTATTAAAACAACCCTGATCACGTAATTCTATTTTTTGGTTTGTTCATTGTATCAATATTCAATGCTTTATGAAAACCTTTAAGTTTTAATTTACCAGAAAAAGTACAAAGGGTTCTGGAGGAGTAATCCATTTTTAACATTTGCACTGATATATAATAGTGTGTTGTCGGTAAATCAGTAAGTACACCCTAAAATGACACCAAGTAAACGACGCTTAAAATTGCTTAAAACTGTCATGAGGACAATAAATATGCAAATGCCACTCATCACGAGAATAATTATCACAAAATGTAAGTTACCATACGGCGTGTCATATGAACTTCAAAAGCAAGAAATAAAAATAATTTTCTCTTGAAACAGACCAATTCCGATGACTCTGCGAAAGTACATCTAATTTTAAAAATATGCCTTAAACTTTTGTTGAAGGCTTTATGGTATTAAAACAAAGAAAAAGCAAATAATAAATCAACAAACAAATGTTCTAGAATAACTAATGATGACATGTAATATATTTCACAAGGTTCTCAGCTGTATTAAGAGACTGTTAAGTTAGTAATATCGACACTATGCAAACAAAAAGTATCTGGATTCGCAAAGTTAACTGATACGTGTTGTTTTTAATATATCTAAAAGATATTCATAGATATAATAATTTTCACTTTTCTAATAACTAACATTCGCTGGTTTTTTAAATAAGACATCCACAGTCGTATTTTGTTTGATCGAAAATATAACTTACTCGAACGAAATGAGACAAAACAGATGAGGTAGTTAACGTATTTTTTATAAACAAATCATGTTTACTGCCACAACAACTTTTAGCTTGAACTCTGTGTCTAATCATTTAATATCACAATTAATTTTTAGAAACTCTAGAAAGCTACGTGAGATAGCATCGCAGTTCGTAAATTAATAAATTAACAATATTAGAGGGAGTAAAAATTCATATATAAACTGTATGTATAAGATACCTACTTAATGTTAAGACATCAAACCTTATGTTAGACAAAGAAGGAAACAACAAAAAATGTTTGATCTCAGCAAATAAATTTTTCGCGACGTAGAAGTTGTACTTTGAAATTTATTTTTCTTTCAAAAGATGATAAACCTTATGTTTGATATTACGTGACTGAAATATAAAGAGGTAATTAATTTATTAACATTTACTTTTACTTTTAATGTGATGTGTGATCTCGACTTCTGTTTAATAGAGTTGCAATTTGATTTTTTTTTGCGAAATAGTTGTAAGAAAAACATTTTCAGTGAAGTTCTAAAAAGTTGTTTCTAAAAGCAGTTACTAACTATCACTCAGAAATTTTCAACAAAATATCTATGGTATAAATATCTCTTGACGGTTGGTATGGGTATTAACATTTATACTAATAAAGCAGAGAACAACGTTTCGACCTTCTTAAATCAGAGGGCCCGGCATGGCCTAGCGCGTTAAGGCGTGCGACTCGTAATCCGAGAATCGCGGGTTCGCATCCCCGTCGCACCAAACATGCTCGCCCTCCCAGCCGTGGGGGCGTTATAATGTGACGATCAATCCCAATATTCGTTGGTAAAAGAGTAGCCCAAGAGTTGGCGGTGGGTGGTGATGACTAGCTGCCTTCCCTCTAGTCTTACACTGCTAAATTAGGGACGGCTAGCACAGATAGCCCTCGAGTAGCTTTGTGCGAAATTCCAAAACAAACAAACAATTCTTAGATTATCTTCAGGTTAACTGTCTTCGGTAATGCATAAAGGTAATTCAAAATACAGTTTATTTAGATATAAATAACGTTATGATCGAGTATACCAATGACACATGAAATTAATAACTCAATTCGCTATCATAGTGTAATTTGTAAGCACTTTGATTTCTTTCTTCACATGTTAAAAGCTCTGAGGCAAATGAAGTATCTTGACTCTTACTTTCAGTTTGTTTTTTTGGAGAATGTGCTGTCTTTATTTGTAACACTTGCTCGTATGCTTAGTTTTATTGTACTTTAAATGGCGAGGAAAGTAGTATTGGAAAATATTTTCTCTGAAGTTGTTTCTAAAAAATATTTTTTACATACACGCATAAGACATTTACAGTTGCGTAGCTTTCAGTGTATTTTAATTTGCCAGTAAAGTAGTTTTACAACGAAGATATGCAGTTAGTCCAATATAACAATATTCTATCACTATTTCTAAATATTTCAGTTGTGTTTTTTCACATTTTCAATGTTTTAGAACGGAACTTACTTAAAACATAATCTTAAATACTTTGTTAAACCTCTCTTGCTTGCTTGTGATTAGAAAAAACAAACAAACAACAAAAATACATCATTGAAAAGTTTTGAGATTATTAAATGTTTGATAAAAAGAATATTTTCTGTATTATCTCTTTTCCTGAAAGTACATAAGCTTAATGTATTATGAAATATATCCGAAATTCATTAGTTCCTTTGAAGTCATAATCATTTGTTTAAAACTGTCCCTTCCCCTAAATATCTTGATTTACTATTATAACAATAGTGTTGGCCATTTACTTTTAGACGGTAAAATAAAATTACATGAATTATTTCAGAATAATTATTGTACTGTAAAACGTGTGAATTATTAGAAAATCTTGCAAGGCATACTTGTGAGTTCAGTTTGGTTATGATGTTTTAGGAATAACACACTGATATTTACGTTTGTAAATAATATACTTATTAATATAGAAATAATAAGTTTTGAAACGTTTTATAATTTTTGTTAATAAGGTCAAGTTCGTAGAGGCCTGAATATATCTTAAATATGAGATATTATAGAATGACATAATCCTTTATTTGAACTAAAAATATTTTATTTTTGCAAACTTTTAATTTATTGAATGAATTATATTTAAATTTGTTTATTTCACTATTTTTCATCTATTTAGTTCTTACATCATAGTACTATTAATGCTGCCTGATATCACTAAAAGGAAGCACTCTAGATGTTGGTACTAAATATCCATATATTAACGGCCGTAGTCATGTGGTTAGCACATGAACCACTTCTACCTTCTTTATTGCTTTAAATGATCTCCAATGTTCACTTTAAATTACATTAAAAATAAGTGCAAATGGTTTCAAATGTTTTTCTATATAAACTAACGTAAGATAATGAACTAAACTGTCACTCCCATTATTGCGGCTACATATGCTGACAAAGGTTTTAACATTTTTTTAAAATCAAAAGCCCTTTATTTAACACAAAATGAAGACATATATAGTACTTAATGATCAAATTAGTTATATTCAATCGCGTAGATCAGTTTATATTTAAACTTATTAATATGATCAAAGTACACTACATTCAAAACAATATTATAAAGCAAACATTATATAAGTAAAATGATTAGATTTATAGTTCCGATTTTCAAGTGTTAAAC
The DNA here is from genome assembly GCF_004210375.1 of Tachypleus tridentatus. Lineage (NCBI taxonomy): Eukaryota > Metazoa > Arthropoda > Merostomata > Xiphosura > Limulidae > Tachypleus > Tachypleus tridentatus. Next base: position 21,165,521 of record NC_134827.1, read on the forward strand.
CAAAAATTTATAAAGAGTTGTTAGAGTTTAAAAGATAGCTGTATATCGTGATTATACTAAAAACGATCTAATGGTCATGCAATAGTAACAGATATAAAGTTTGTCTTGGAAGCAGAAAACTATTCATTAGGATTTGTTACACGTGGTGTGAAACTGGTGACAGAGAGTTAAACCTTCCAAAGGTTTAAAAGGAATATATCAAATAATATGAAATAACCTCAATTATGTCTTTTCATTTTGCTTTTCGTGTTGTTTTATTACAAAGAGGCCCGGCATGGCCAAGCATGTTAAGGCGTGCGACTCGTAATCTGAGGGTCGCGGGTTCGCATCCCGTTCACGACAAACATTCTCGCCCTTTCAGCCGTGGGGGCGTTATAATGTGACGGTCAATCCCACTATTCGTTGGTAAAAGAGTAGCCCAAGAGTTGGCGGTGGGTGGTGATGACTAGCTGCCTTCCTTCTAGTCTTACATTGCTAAATTGGGGACGGCTAGCACAGATAGCCCTCGAGTAGCTTTGTGCAAAATTCAAAAACAAACAAACAAAATATTGCAAAGAATAACCAAGTAAATATTATTAAAATAACTGTTAATCAAACTAATGAAAGTAAAATGAAAGTCGTCTTTATTCAGTAGAAGCGATTTACTAAGTAATTATTGCGTTTTGTTTGAGTCTTGTCTGTGAACAACGTATCAAATCATGGAAGATACCCAAACTAATACACACTTATGACGACATTTCTGTAAATATTGTAAGTGAAGAGACGATCACGACATGTTTTTACTTTCAACAGTTCTTGTTGCAAGTGTTGTAAATTATAAAAGGATGATAACGTTTTCATGTCCTTTCGACAATCAGTCGATGTTACGATTACAATTGATTTGAGGTGTAATTTTTTTAAACAATGATCTTACACTACCAAATAAACTATTCTGATCGTATGTTGGACTGATAGGAATGTACTTCAAAATTTTATATCTTTTAATTAGGTTCATGCCGAATGGGAGGTCATAGGTTGAAGGTGACGACAATGCCATCTGATCATCTTCATACCCATTATATTCAAAGCCTTGCTCTCTCCATTTCATAAGTCTTCTTTCTTCGTCTGTTCCTGAAATTCATACATTCTTATTATATATTTTTAGCTTTGAGAGTAATTTAAATGTGTTATTTGTTTTCATTGATGTATTTGAAAAAGATGTTTATTGATTTATATCTAATATTACATTTATTTTTAAAAGACATAATATTATCTCCTATTACTCATATGTAGGTTGTGAATATTAAACACACGATATATAGGTCGTTCTATACATTTGACACTTGGCAACAAAAAAGAACGAAACAGACTCTTTTTAGATTCTATATCTGTGGTCAGTACAAATACGACATAATAGACAAAAAATAGAAATATGGAGGAAAATTAGTTTCTTATATGAGAGAGGTTATTTTAACTTTTAATTTTCTTTATTATTATGTACAAAGCTATACAATAAACTGTCTGCAGTGTGTCTACTAAACATATTTAAACCTGATTTTTAGCTCTATTAACTATCAGGCTTAATGTTGAGTCTTTGGGCCTTTCAAGTTCTATTTTACTGTAACATAAAATGAATATTATGTGAAACAATGGTGAAGAGGATTCGTAAAGATTTTTAAACACTTTTGTTGATGTTTTCAAAGGATATATTTTCGATGAAAAAATATAAGAAGCAAAATTACTGTTAGCGAAGAACTACAAATACAGAACAATATATTAAACAATACGAAACAACGAGTAAAACATACAGTATTCCATTGTACTAACTTTTATAAGGAATGTTTCTAAATTGTCTAATGTCAAATTAAAAAAGGAATCAGTTATAACTTATTGTTTTGTTTCAGTGATCGTCATGTGATGTTCACTTCTGTATTCCTCCAGTGAGGATTTCATTCTTATTCTGGACCATAAATACAAATTACAGAACCTTCAATTAGTACTGATGTGTATTCCTATTATTAACTTTTTGTTCATGTGTTACAATCTGCCCTTTGGTTGATGTCTTCTCAAGTTGGAGTATGATCAATGTTTTACGCCGTGTTAACATGGCTTTATATAAAGCCTCCCAGAGGTTGAAACAAATCTAAGTTGCTAAAACTCCTGATTTGATACTCATAACAACTACTACATAGAAGGCCCATTATGTACCTTAGTGATTGACATCAGTAACGGAAACAAATTTCTAGACAATGGTAATATGTTTATACATATTTAATCATAGTGGATTTTCAGTTGATGTGTTATCTGTTTAGGCTTTATAAATTGTAGAAATTTTTAACGTTTCCAAGACGTTTCGTTTCTGCAGCCATTGTGGTCGTTCTTATTGTAATATTAAAAGGCATTAATCTTCCCTGTGGGACTTGGAGGGAGTGTGTATTTCTTATAGCAAAGCTGCATCGAGCTATCTGCTGAGTCCACCCAGAGTAATCAAACCCCTAATATTAACATTCTAAATCCGTAAACGTACCACTGTACTAGATGGGGAACCAGCTAACATGGAACTAGATTAATGAATTGTCAGAAAAGTCATGTTACAAATGGAACCTTTTTTTTTTTAAAGTTATGCAGTATAAAATTGTAATGTTTTATACAGCTAGTATAAGCTACAAAAATAACTGATTATTTTGAGGCTTAATATAATATAAACCCCTAACATAATATTTTAACTGAGTTACATATCACATTGCCATGTGTTTGGTTTATTCATGAGCTCTCGACAAAATGATCCCTTACCTGGTATAGAATTGTCTAACACAAACGCAATGAGTCCACCAACAAATACACTGGTGTTCAAACTGTAATGAGTTGGTTTGCTACGTCATTCCCTAAATAAAACAAAATAAATAATTTAAAAATAAGTTACATTAAGGTTTACCAATCCGTTGTAACTTAAAGAATAGTTTATAAACTAGTGATCTGGTTCTCTAATATTTAGATAACTCTCAACCATCTTTTAATGTTATAAGAATCTTCCAGTTGGTGTGACACAAACCACTCTCATAAATTTTTTCACATTAGATACTCTATATTTTGTAATTTGTGTAATATTCAACAGTCTGTATTATCTAACAGATGATTTCAGAAACTGTTTCATAACGTTCAACAAATTTCTTTCACCAAACTCCCAATCACATTAATAAGTGTACGTACCTACATCAATAGTACCAGGATGGCCACTAAACCACTTTGGAATGGTAATCCCCATAAATAAAGAAATTCCAAGGATAAAAATATTTCTCGATGAGTGAAGGTCGATAAATTGGATATTGGATAGTCCAGCTCCCGTAACCAATGCAAACATAACACATATGATTCCACCAATGATGGGCTCAGGAATTATGTTTAAAAAGGCTCCAAACTTCCCCAGAACTGCAAAAATCATCATGGTGACAGCACCATACTGAATAACCCGACGACTAGCCACCTATCAGTGTGAAAATCAAACAAATGAAAAAGTGTACCGAGTTCTAAGATTCTAAAATATCTCCCGTTACAACATATACACATATAAAATATCAGCAGTTATGTTATACATACATATATCACAATAATAGAATAAGTTTAAGCAATTAACAGTCATATACAAAATTGAAATACAAATCTACTCTGGAAGAGCAGCACATGGGTATACTTTGGTTATCCCGATTGCTCCAATATTTTGACTATAAGAAGTCATTCCACATCCAGATCCCCAAATTCCAGAGATGATACAGGAAATTCCCTCTGCAAATATTCCACGATTTATTGCGCTAGGTGGAGGAGGAAGTGCACAAGCTAGTCGGACGCATGCGTAGTAATCTCCTATTGATTCCAATACCGATGCTAATATTCCTGCAAACATTCCCAAAATAGCACTGATGGTGACTGTTGGTAAACCCCACTGTCCTGCATGACCAAAATAAAAATATAAATTGTCTACCCTTTTTTGAAATGTAACATTCTTAAAATACGTATCGACTGCTTTAATAAAACATATGTACAGTAGAACATAAAACTGATACATCTTTCACATTGTCACTTTTTATTAGTATAATATTGATTTCAACGTAATAAATGTTTAGAAGGGATTTAAACAAATTAGTTTCATTATAACTGAAGGAATAACAAGGTCGTATTTTAAAGGAATTGAGCAACGGATAATTTTATAAATTCCCCACGTAAATAAAAAAAAATCTAAATATGAATGGTTATATTTTTAACTACTTACCAGGATAAGGAAATCTAAACCAAGGACTGGAGTTCATCGTCTGTACACGAAGATCAGTTCTGGCTGAGTTAGTTGGTCCCAGAGCATCTGCAGCAGTTAGTATGAAGCAAATAACCCACGCAGTAACTACTGTAAGTATGACCTGCAAGTAGTCTTGGAGTTACTTCTTATTCATCATTAAGATTAATTCGCTAACCATTATACATTTGTTGTATTTTTACTTTTAGTATTAATCTCTCAAATAAACCATAAACCATTATATTAGCATTTAAATTTATGCCAGTTGATATTGGTGTAGATAGAAGACTAGGAACAATGCCTACTGAATGTGTAAAAAATAAAATAGTTGACATTTAATAGGAGGCTCACATGAACACTTTAGTACGTAGTAAAACTAATGTCAAATTTACAGTGTTTTATAATACAAATACGTGATACATAAAAATTAAATGAAGTTAAAGTTACTTATTTTCAAATGTTGCTTTAATACTTTTTTCGTACATCAAGTACAAATTTTTGTATCTTTCCCTTGTGGCACGTGTTTCATGATACGTTTGTTGTGTTTTCCACCTGTTTTATTGCGCTACCTAACAACAGTAACAGTCATCTATGTTTAGGTTCATTTTCTTAAAAGGTTTTTTTATGGGGGGGGGAGGAATCTTGCAACAAAACATTTCTAAGTAACTCTTAGTTATTTGGATAATGTTTCTTTTTTGACAATACTCTTTATAATTGAGGCTTTAGTGTGTTTTTATATAAAACTGAAATGTGTGTGAACCGTGTTTTAAGCCAATACTTACTGAAAAAAGCTTGAAAACTGGCAGATGTTCGATCTTCCATCCTCTTTCTCTACTGTAGCTACATCCAGGAATATTAATATTTTCGAGGTATTGGGAAAATAGCACAAGAAGGAAAATTGTTCTGAAAACAAACAACAACAAGATGCGGTTATCTTAATACAGTGTTGTTAGATCACTGAATACTAAACTGGAAAAATCACTTACTGTAACGTATTTTATTTGATTGTTTAACAGCAATAATTAATATAAGTTTGATTTTAGCATTTAATACAGTGTTAAGCGTATGGTAAGTTAATGATTATCTTTATCTGTATCCCTCCAAAACAGTATTTGCCTTGATTGTCTGTATGTCGTTTTTTAGAGAGAAATTTCTATTTTTCTAGTGATTATAAAACAACATGTTTTGTGGTCTTTTATATGTATGGCGTCTGGAGCATTTCATTTCAACGATCAGCCTTCATACTGTTATTCCACTTTCCCTGATGTTTTTCGGTTTTGGAATCAGACAGATTGAGCATTGCTTCTTTATACTGTGCTGATATCGTGCTCTGCTGTAACATTAACAGAAAAAAAAATATCGGAACTTTGTTTGAACGGTTTCTTGACCCAGCAACATTCAAATAATTTTTATATCCACAATGTTTTCATCCATGTTCTTTGTACTTCACCTTATAACAAAGTTCGACATTTTCATATGTTTCCCTCAACTGAATCAGAAATAAGAACAGAAGCATATATGTTACCATTGTATAGGAGAACATCTTGTAGATTTCTTTTGGTGCAATTAATAAACAGTCCCCACTCACTTAGATCATAGAGTGCAGCTCCTAACATTGGTATTAATTCAGTAATATTGTTGCGATTAAGAAGTGAGCCTTCTTGCGAAAAGAATGGTATAATCGTTTTCTCACGAATTCTGTACCTGCAAACATATATCCAGAATCTCTAAAGGCCCAATTCCCTCGTGAAATCACTAACATAACCAGATATTTCAGTTTGAATAGCGTCCCTATCATCATTTCTATGGACATCGGATTCAGAATCACATGAAACTGTATGAAGAGTCTCTGATGAAGGACAAACAGGTCCATCAACATCACTTGTTGGCCTTAAAGCAGAATGAAGATTCGGATGAGAAATTTCCTTTAAATTTCAATTGTTGTAGACTTGAACGATACATGATCAAAGATAGCAGTCATTGCTGTGGTTTTTAGGGTCACACCAGACCACTGGAATTCCGAAAAGTATTAGCTCCCAAAAAGATCGACAATTTATACTTATTACTAGAATACTCTCATGATTTACTTATTACAATTTAATGTTATCACACTTCATGTTTCATTTGTTTATTAAGTCTTAAATATACAATAACAGATAAAATAAAATTAAAATACGTAAACTGTCAATAAGAAAAAAGTCCATTGTAGTACAAGACGTACAATATTGCTATTCCCCAGTTCTTACTAGCTGTAGAAGCTGCTTCTTCAAAGAGTGAAAGTCCTATCAACGAGATGGTAGGGACGATAACTAATGGTGTTAACCACTGAAGCATTATTCCTATTACGCCTGAAAATCCAATAACTATTTCAAAGATTGATGCCGCAGTGATAGCGCCTTGTATCTAGAAAAATATATGAAAAACGATATTTTAATATCTGCAAAGATATATTATAGTTCATTTCATATAAGTAATTAGTGAAGTGTCTCTCAGGTTTATTTTAGGAATTATTCAAAAATCTAAAAAAAAATAATTTGTCGTTCTCTCTCTCTGAAAAGGAAATCGTAATTTTATCAGAAAATAACTGCATGACCAACGTGATTAATTTTTGTGTTTTCTAAAGTAAGTGCTTATAACAACTTCATTTAATAAAAAAAAGTCTGAAATCCATATTTAAATCTGGGTTTAAATCCGTCACAGAGACTTAAACAGGATTTTTATTTCATTATTTAATAGACTGCTTAATGATTTTGCTAATATATAAAAAATATATAAAAATATAGAATGTGACGAATTTAGAGCTTTACATTTTGCTTTGTTTGTTTCGTTTGAATTTCTACCAAAGTTATGTGCACTAGATTTCATAAATTTAATTTTGAAAGACGAGAGGGAAGACCGATATTCATCACCACCCACTGAAAACCCTTGGGATACTCTTTTATCTACGAATAGTGGGATTCATTGCCACATTATAATAATCAAATAGCTGAAGGAACCAGCATGTTTGGTGAAAGGAGGATTCAAACCTGCATCCCTCAGATTGCGAGTCACGCTCCCTAACCACGTACCCATGCCAGGCCATTACTTATTGAATTTAAAGCGAATAACGGAATTACTGGTATACATTTACTTTTACATTTATGACTGTTTCACTTCAGTGCATGTAACATATATTGTTAAATATGTAATGCGAATAACCTGTATTGTCACTAATTTTTTAAAAGATTCTCGATCATAAGAATCAACACTGTACGACATGTAAATATAAAATACTAGTGATTGTCAATATTACTGCCCGCCGAATTTTTGACAGTACTGACTAATGAGTAAAAAATGAATATAAGAATATATTATTTTAGTGATAAGTTTTCTAACGTTAATTAATAAACTCCTTATTTGTTATGTCGGATACACAATATTCCAACAAGCCGTTTTGATATAATTTCTCACCTCTCTCATCCGGAGTTGCCAGATTTCCTGTAGCTCTTCCTCTGTAGCCGACAACATTTCTTCTTTACTGGGACACTTCCACTGAGGTAAACTCAAAATAGCAAATATCGGAGCCAGAAAGACAGAAGACGGGCCTTGAATTATCGGAAGTCTATTAAAAAACACTGAGTAAGTTTTTACATGTAAATACTGAATCAGTTCTGTTTATAATTGCACAGAGAGTTCAAGCGACTATAAACAATATCAAAACTATCTTTAACATATGTATATTTATAGAAAAAGATATAAAACAGGTGCAGGGTTCTATATAAAACTATATTTTTCTCTATTAACCTTTCACTAGACAGCTTCTTTCAAATACGCATTTTGTAAACGTTACATCAAAAAGGGTTTCAAATTTCAACAGTTTATTTAATTATATTTTATCAAATGACATTGGATATTGTAAGTAATCATGTAGCGTAGTTTATAGAATGTGACGAATATAAAGCTATACATTTTGCTTTGTTTGTTTCGTTTGAATTTCTCCCAAAGTTATCAAAGATTCCGTGTTCAAAGCTCTCTATTCTTCCTCGTTTCTTACCATATTCCATCTAGAGTAGATGGTAGGATATTAACGTTTCTTTAAGCAATCTGAAAACGTGGAAATTCATAGACGGTACGTTACCCGTCTTAATATATACGTCTTCGTAAGGAATATCTTTAACGCAATTTTAATTTTCTACTGCACGTGATAGTAGAAATGATATGTTAAATAAGGTACTTGTGTAAGTATGTTACATTTCATAGCATTTCTAACACACGTTTTGTGTTTGTTACTAATTAAAAACCCTCTCGCCAATACATTTTCAATAATTTTGTTTTTTTTATTTAGAATTAAGTTCAAAGCTACACAATAGGTTATCAGTGTTGTACCTTCCACGGGTATCGAAACCTGATTTCTAGTGGTGCGAATACACAGATGTACTGCTGTGTTACTTGGAGTTTTTTGACTGAAAAATTGAATTATTGGAATACACCACTACTCCACTTCCAACATTTGAAATGTCTATTTTTCATTGTTAACTAAATTTTCAGTTAGATAGTGAGCTCGACTGGCAGTCTGAGGGTCGCGGGTTCGAATCTTCGTCACATCAAATATACTTCTTCATTCAGCTATCGTTGCGCTATAAGGTAACGGTCAATTCCGCTATTCGTTAGTAAAAAAGTAGCTCAATAATCTGCGAATGGTGATGATGAGTAGTTGCCTCCTCTCACACCCTCAGCGAAAATAGCGCTCGTGCAGCTTTGTGAGATATTCCAAATAAATAAAGAAAACTTTATCAAGGTCATCAACTGATGATAATATTCCCATCTTATTAATTCCAGATCCTTAAACCGCAAATAACTGAATAAACTAAACGTATAAATATCTACGTTGCAAACGTCTCTGATACAAAATGGACTTTGTCAGGGGATTGCACATGAAGGTTAAAGTAAATTTAATAAAACTTTATTGTAACATAACACATTCTGTAGCATAAAATAACTGCATTTCTTTAGAAAGTATTGGCCGAATTTCTCTCATTTATATATTTGAATATAAGTTAATAAATAGTGTTGTAATATAATTTCGCGATTCAATACGTCAGTGTAAGTACATAACAAGGACATCATTCCATAATACTACAGTTTTATGACATTTCAAATGTCTCAAACTTTATGCCTATAAAGTTAGATATATGACTTAGACTCTTACCTTGTACCGAATGTTGACTGGATTAGGGACCCTAAACCTGACACAAAGAATAATGTTGATGTTATGTAGCCTCTAGCAGGGTCAGATTCTTGGATGCAGAGCTTTGGTGTGACTAAGTAAGAATATGCCACAATCGACCCGAACATCATCAGATATTGCTATTATTACAAAACCAATAAACACCGTTTTTTATTCATATTTCAATGAAATACTATTTCAGAACCGTTCCTAGGAATAGAGAAAAGTGTAAGGTACTTTAATTAAACTCTAGTGAAGAGAACTACACTATTTTTATGTTGGTGTTTCAACATCATGTAACAATAAACAAACTAATTTATATATATTATAATTAAAATGGCAACTGTTACGTTGGTTGTTTGCATTATAATGTTAACTAATACAGTTTAACCATCTTTCAGTAGCTCAAGAAATATAATAATAATCAGTTACACTGGTATAAGATATTACGTTAAGCCTATTATATTTTATAAAATTGCATTCTTAATATAGACCTTTATGGATTATTACAAACTAGGTGAGTATATAAGAACATTATTTCAATCCCATATCCACAGTCGACCATCCTTTGATTGAACGAAACTCGTAATCTTCAACAAATACGACGAAAATAGTACAGTTGAAGATCTGTAATTATAAAACATTTGCAGTATATTCTGTGATCTTTGCTCGAATTTTCCTTATTTTCTCATTTCCACAATTGGCGTTTAAACTAAGCTTTCTTAGGGGCTTTGCATACTAGATAAATAAATCCTGGTTTATTTGAAAACATCTCCACGCTAGTACAGCAGTAAGTCTTCGGATTTACAACGATACAATCAAGAGATCGATTTCCCTCTGTGCGCTCAGTATATAGCCCGATGTGGCTTTGCTATTAAAAAACACACACCCTTTGGAAAAAAAAAATGTTTACGCGATTAAACAAACAAATTAACGTACACATAACTTCGTTTAATAAAACTACGTATAAAATAAATAGTAAAGTATAGTAATTGCACTTAAAATAGTGCACAGTGTATGTAATAGTTGAGAGAGCTCAGTGTATGACACGCTTTTATGAGTTGAAACAAAGAAACTCACATCAACGAAGAATAAGGCCCGTACTAAGATCATGTTTTGTGATACGTGTAGTTCATTATAATTATATCTATGCGTGTTTTATTTGATATGTCAAAGAACTAATTATATCCTGTTATCTGACAAAGGACAATCATTCAACGAGATACCTTCATAAACACAAACAATTAAAATATTAGTATATCTTCAGTTAAAGATAGATGTTTCACTAAAAAATCTCTATTAAAACACAAAGTAAAACGTTTTGTATTAAAAAATTATTTGTGTGAAGTCTGGTAACACTAAAGAGAAACAAAGAAAAGATCAATATAAGCTCTGTAGTAACGGGAAACAGTAGAATGTTTCACTTCTTTATGGTTTATAAGTTTATAGTAAAGTTAAGAAGCAGAAAACTAAAATATAGAAACCGGTAGTAAGAATACAGAGGAAAGTGACTTTTCAAAATAAAGTTGGTTTCAAACTCTATTTACAAAGAAAAACAATGTTAAAGTCGGAATGAAGAATTGCATTAATTAAGGAAATACTAATGTTAAAGTGAAATGTTGCAGTGGAAACATCATATTTACAGCTGAGATATTCTTTTAAAGCAGTATTGGAAAAAAAAATAAACGATTCACTAAGTGAAATTCGCTATCAATAACATATGGTACTGTAAAAATAATACGAAATATTTAGATAATTTGTGTTAATAAACCTCATCATCATCGTTAAACATGACGAGTATCATCAACAGGTGAGTCTTGTGAGGATGAATAAATGTGGAATTGTTTAATGAAAAATAATAATTATAACATATAATAAGATTTTATATGTGTTTAATCACGTTAAATATTATTTATTCAAGTAATACTACATAATAAGATAACTACATTAAAATTCGTATTCTCACCTGGATCCCAAGTACGAAACACAGGTACCAACGAGGAACTTCATCCACTGTGTATAAGATGTCACCCCTGAATCTTCCTTCGTCTTTGGGCTGCACTACATACTCCTATTTATTGTAAAATAATGAATTGGAATTCTTAAAACTTAAACAATGAAGTGATTTGAAGTAACATTAGTGTTATATGTTCCACTTTTACATAAAGAAACTCATATTTCTCAAAGCTAATTCTGTGTTTCTATAACTTCTTGTGAGAGATTTACTACAATATACCTATTTAAATTTATATTTAAAATGTACACAACTGATACTGTTAAATCTGTATTGCGAAATTCCCGCCAATTCACTAAATGTGTAGTTGATTCTCGACAGTAAGATTCAACAATATATGTATGTACTTGAACATTAATGTATTGTTCATAAACTCACGTCACGCCTATAAATGTAACAAACGTGTCACGTCATAAGACAGTATACGGTACTGTTTTGCTAGGGTTGGTGTAATATAAACCTCGTAAACTAAAACTATGATTGACACTTATTAATCGGTAACTTCAGATATCTGAAAAGGAATGTTTATAGATTTTGAATATTAAAAATCATTTAACTTCAGGGGATTCACATCGGACATAACTATTTTTTACTTACACATAATATATTTCTCAGAGGTGAAAAACCCGACGTGTGAAAAGCGAATAACAAAGAATTAGCTTTATATCAAGTGAATCGTATCTACATCAACTTGATCTTAGTTCTTTTATCATGGTCTGAAAGTCTCGCTGTTATTTGCAAGTTTTGAAAATCTTTGTAGGTTAATAATTATTTGTAATACCAATTATTGCACATTTTGTAATTGATTGTATATTAAAATATATTTTTATTACAAAAACTGTGTGTATCAATTTTCAGATAGCCCTCGTGTAGCTTTTTGCGAAATTCAAAACAAACCAAACCAATTACTTTAACATGCGTGTCTTTTCGTTTCGTTAGGAAGAAAGCATACGATTGGCTGAAAGTTAATTCAATTATTTTTTTTTAATATTCTTTCCTAAACAAACAAAAAACAAATAAGCTATTAGAAAAACTTGTCAAATATAACTTGGAATTATTATAGTTGATAATCTCTGTTAGAGCTAAAACATTTAATCAAATTGTATAAAAACTATTCCATTTGTGAACTATTTTGTAATATCTCTACATCAATTTGTTTCTTACCTTAGGTTCATCGACTGTTATCTGGATTTCCTTTTCGGCGATTTTTGTTTCGTCCTAAGAATGAATATATATAATTTCAATATGTAAAACAAACTTAGAAAATTTTCATTGTGTTCTTCCAAACCTGTTATCCATTGTATTGTTCTACTTTTTAATATTTATGCACATAAACATCCCAGCATTCAAAAAAAACGTTTTATCGAACTTTATGTCTTTTTTAAATGTATAATAACATTTAATAAAACCTCTACTGGCCAATGAAGTGAGAATATTTATACCGTAGCCCTTTATTAACAAATGCTGCGCAATGTTTACAACTTACTACATGTTTCTAGGTAAAATTTTGATGAAATTAAAATTAACAGGTACAATACAAGTACATCCTAGGATTGTATTTCTAAAGCAGGTGTTTTAACATTTCTATGGGAGGCACATTATTCACTTTAAGTGTTTGATTATCAGCATTTTAAATATAAATAGATACAAACTTTTGATTTGTAAGTTAATATTTAAGTATTAAAATAACCTTAATATCATACTTGTATTTTTCTTTCAATTTGTTCATAGTTTTAACTTTTAACACTTCATAACACTTCTCATTTCCAATTAACCGAATCATTTACAATACTATGCAGTAGTGCGTTATCAGTCAGTAGACTCTAAAATGACATTAATAGGGAAAGCTAAAAGTTATAGGTTGATGCTGTTCCGACGTCAGATAAAAGTACATATGCCATGAAATACGAAAATACTTACAAACTTTGTTAGTTACTAGTGTGAGATGAGAATTTCAAAAAACTAGATATATATATTTGTTACTATTCATTTTGGTCTAATTTATTTTTAAAACAGACTGATTCAGATGACGCTGCAAATGTACATTTATTTTTTAAAATATATCTTAATCTTTTACTGAAGTTTTTATGATATTAAAATAAACAAAAAAGCAAAATAACAAAGTTCCTAACAAATGCTCTGGGGTAACATATGATGACATGTAATAAACTTCAGAAGGTTCTCAGTTGTATTAACAGATTGCTAAATTAATGTCAACACTACGCAAACGTAAAAAAAATCTAGATTCGTAAAGTTAACTACTACATGTTGTTGATTTTCAAAATATTTAGAAAATATTGTTATATGGGATAATATTTAGTTTTTTAACATCTTTGGTTTTTTTGTTCTTTGGTTCTAACTTACCTCGAGTAACTAGAAAAGTATTTAGTTTCTTGGAAAAATGTAAATACTCAAACAAATTGTGATATAAACAGTTGAGGTATCTTTATTTTGCAAACTAATCCTATCACATCTTACGAAAGCTATAAACAGAATAATAAACACTGTAAACTGTATTGTATGTCATTAAACGCCACGCCCAGAAACTGAAAGCACCAACAACTAACCCCTAACTTTGTAAAGATAAAACTATCAAAAAAATTAATCAATGCACAAACATTATCCAAAATTTACAGAAAACACTACTTAAACCATTGTTGAACACGCAATACAAAAAACTACATAACTTACAGAAACAAAAAATGAACTTAGCCCATCAACTGATATGCTGCATTAAACCAGAGATTTAAACAAGTAGAAAAATGGAAATCAGATTCAAAGAAAACAAAACAAAAAGTCACCTTCACACGTCTTCGAACACTGCAACTCAAATAAACAAAACATAACTATAGAAAACATTCACGCACTTAATAAAGAAACAAACGTGAAATTAAAGAAGCCTTACTTGTACAACAACTCAAGCCCAAATTAAACCAAAACAAAGGAACGCCTTTAAACCAATATTTATAAATATAATCCATCATCTAAGCACGCCCTCTACATTCCTACCCTTAGTAACACAACCGCCTTAAAACATGTGGTCAGCTGTCGGTCAGTTACCTCTTCCTTTTTTTTGTGAACCTGATGATGACCGAAGAAAGTCGAAACGTTGTTCGCTCCTCTACATTGTACTTTCTCTATCCATACCAACTGTTTTTACATATATATTTTTCTGCACAAGTGAGTTTTTCTCGTCTTCACAAACAAATTATTTGTAGTCTTGTTCATACTATTTAGATGTACTACTACGCATTCATTCTTTTAAACTTGCAAAACCTGTTTATCACGTTCCTTAATCAACGTTCTTTACAGAGTTATAGCTCGTCATTTTTATACTTTTTTGATTTCATCGAAATACAGGCGTAGTTTTCAGTTGAATTGCTGAGATAATTTTAAGCAAAATTTGAAAGTATAATAATTATATCAAGGGTATTTGTACAAATAATCCTTGAAGATTTTTTTCGTGTATTTAAATTTTCAATTAAACTAAAAATTCAATAATACTTAATAAGATTCACATGATGTTCGTAAAATTCTATTCTAATCATTTTAAATTAAGAAAACAAAGTTCGAAATAAACATTCAAATTATCTATAACATCTTATTAGTTCACGCCAAGTATATACACTGAATAAAATTATATACGTAAGTATCAGTAATGTCGATATAACCCACTTGTTGAGAAAAATATATGAGTGAAAACGGCTCGTTTGGGTTGAGAAAATGTTTTATTTGGAGGAACAAACAACGTTTCGACCTACATCGGTCATCGTCAGGTTCACAAAGAAAGGAAGAGGTAACTGACCAGAAGCTGACCACATGTTTGAAAAGAGTTGTGTAACCGAGTGTCGGAATGTAGAGGGCATGCTTAGATGTTTGAATGTATCAGGTCGAAACGTTGTTCGCTCCTCAACGTAAAAAATTTTCTCAACCGAAACGATCCGTTTTTACATATATACGTAAGTCTCGTTTGTTAACAGCCTTACAACGTTGTATGACACACATAGTGTAATGGTTTAATATTCGAAATAAATATGATTTTTTATATAAATGAATAAAATTTTATCAACATACCTTCAATTCAAATACCGGATTATCCTGTTCCATGCTTACGAAATATTTTCTGAACGATTTCAGAAGTAATAAATACAGATACTGACAGAATACGTTGACAACAACTGTCGAACTGTGTAGAAAAGTTCCTACCAATCTTCGCGCTGTTATTTACTGAACCAGATATACTGCGAGTGTGTCATATACTACTTACGTGAATCGCTACGATGTAGGAGGAGCTATGAAAACGTAATATCATTAATATGGGCTGTTTAGCATTAATTAAACATTGAAATAGAGGATAAAAAATCTTTAAAGATTATTTACACAAATATTACCCTTGATATTATTATTATACTTTCAAATGTTTTGAATTTCGTGCAAAGGTGCACGAGAGTGATCTGTGCTAGCCATCCCTAATTTAGTAGTGTTACACTAGAGAAAGGCAGTTCGTCATCACCGCCCACCGCCAACTGTTGAACAATCTTTTACCAACGAATAATGAAATTAACATAATCAAATTATGTAAATAGTAGTAGATGAAGATACGTAATATCATCAGATGTGACGAAACTCTTTCTCTCAAAATGGAAATAATTTTAAACATAAAATAGATTTAGTTTTTGATGAATATAAAAATTGTATTTTTTACTTATTTACTGTTATATATTTATTTTTAAATTTACATTTGCTTTAGTTAAACATATGTTTAAAAATGCTGTAACTTATATTATCGAATGTGTATTTCGAAATGCCTGCCTTTTCTCTAAATCTGTAAAAGATTCTTGAGTGTAAGAATCATCCATGTACTATGTGCGAATTTAATGTTCTCGTCACTACCAGTATTGTTGGCAGATGTGCCTTTGAGAATATCTCCCGTAGTTTATATATCCACACGTTAAAAACAGTTGTAAATTGTTGGTTTTATACAGTTTGTATACTATAAACCTCGATAGCTGTGAGTGTGATAAACGTTTATCAATTGGAACCCTGCAGATATTTAGGCATGAACATTCATAGAATTCGGACATCGCAAACAGTCTAACTACAGTGAGTTAACTTTGGACGTTAGTATTTTACGAGGACATTGTATAATATCGACTGTTAATAAATCACGTGAAAGCAGCCAAGAACATTGAATTAGCTTCTACCCGTTAAATCAAGTGTACTGATATAACTCGAAATTAACTTGTTCATCGTAAACCATCGATAAAATATTTAGTTTCAGACTAGAGAGAAGGTTCTTTATTCTTTGCAACTTGGTAAAAATATTATATATAAATTATCATTTCTAATTAATATTTGTAATAACTGATATTATGAATTGTGTTATTGTTTGTATATTGAAGTATGTATGTGTTGAGAAAGAAATATGTGTCGGTTACTCTTCCTGTAATATATCATAAATTTGACATATATCTACATTTAATTAATACTTAAAATTTAATTACAATTTTACACGGGTTCTACATGTATGCTCCCCAGTGGTTCAGCGGCATGCCTGCAGACTTACATAACTCAAAATATTCCCTTTACACGCGCTCAATTCGAAATCTCTAATAGACAAACTAAGAAACATCAGAGACAAATGTGCAGTCTAGTGTTTTTTATCATTATAATTAGTTTTATTAGTTTTGTTGTTTCTATTAAAAATGTGGATTTAAAATTTAATATAATTGCCAATAAAAGTAGGATTTTGAATACTTTTTTTTTGTTTAACACTACCTTACCGAGACGATAACACACACTTTAGGTTGTGTAGCAGAACTGAAATCAGTGTAGAGCAGCTTAGAAAATAAGGTCAGAAACACACATACACGTAAACAAAATAACGAAAATAACTACAGAGTAGTACTATACAAAAGATTATACCATGTACTGATTTTACTACCTTGTAATTCCCAAAAGAAATGTTAATATATGACATTGTTCTTCTCTGAATTAAGTTATTCAATGTATATGTGTAATAGTAACAAAAACGCATTCCACACTGTGGGATCTTGGGTATGATAGAACAGCGATTATCAAAACGTACTATTTGATTTATAGAAAATACTTCAAGAGTTGGTAGTGAGGTCTGCCCTTTACTTATATGTTAGTTAAAAAGTAGTGATGGCTATCAGAGATAGTAATTTTGTAGAAACACAAGAAACTTGTAAAATAAGTTTCAGCGACATCTAGTGTTTAATAATCGAGTATATCATTAAGTTTGACTATTTCCTGTTGTTATTTCTTGTAGAACTTTTGATGTTTTAAATAATGATTAAACTTCTCCTCCTTTACCTTATTAACAATAACATAATGTCTAGTTTCATACAGAAAACACTTAATTTTAGAAATAACAAGTTTGAAACTTTTTTATAATTTCTATTAATACGGTAAAGATAGTTGAAGCCTGAAAATGTCTCAAACACGAAATCTTCTATCAACGACATAATTCTCTACTGAAAGTAAATTACCTAAAACATTTTATGTTTCCAAATGTTCAGATTATTGAATGAATTACATTTAAAATAGTTTATCTTGGTATATTTCTTAAGCTACTCTTTTACCAACGCAAAGTGAGATTGATTGTCACATTACAACGCCCCTACGGCGAAAAGAGTGAGTATGTTTGGCGTGACGGAGAGCCTAACCCGCGACCCTCAAAACACGAGTCGAGTGCCTTAACCAGCTGGTCATGCCATGCCATTTTGAAAAAGAAATCAATTTTAAGTACAACTTCTGCTGAGAGATAAATTTATTTGCTGAGATCATGCGTTTATGTTGTTTTTTTCTTTGTTTTACATAAGATATTATGTTTTCGCATTAACTAGGTATCTCAAACATGTAGTTTATACATGAATGTTTATTCCCACTAATATTGTTATTTTTCAACTTAAGTATTACGTTGCCAACTCACGCAGCTTTCTAAAGAGTTTCTACAAAAGAATCGTGATATTAATTAGACGCAGAGTTCAAATTAAGGTTTTCTAGGAGTAAACATGATTAGTTTATAAAATAAACATGTCAGCTACTTCATCTAATTTGTCGCATTTCGTTCGAGTGATTTATATTTTCCGAGAAACTAAATACCCTTTTGTAAATTATGATGAAACTGAAAGGTATTCTGTACACTAATAGTTTATATTTATTTTAAAAATAGCACAAAACAGTTAATTTTGCGAATTTTCATACTTTTGTTTGGCATAGCGTTGGAATGATTATATTCAGCAGCGTTTTCGAATGGTGAACCTTCTTTCTTCATTGGCAAATTGAAGAAGAAAGGTCCACCGTTCAAAATCTATTGGTCTAAAGTGTTTCTTTCCATTGTTAGCAAAACTTCTTGAACATCATATGATCATATGTTACTCCAGGGCATTTGTTTGGTAGTTTGTTATTTTCTTTCTCTTTGTTTTAATGTCAGAAAACCTTCAACAAAAGTTCAAGGTGTATTTTAAAAATTAGAATTGTAATTTTGGAGCATCCTCGGAATTGATCTGTTTTAAGATAAAATTATTTTTATTTCTTGTTCTGGAGGTTCACACCAAATGCTGTATAGTAACTTAAGAGTTTGCTGTTTTAGAAATACAATCGTATAATATTTTTTGTTATGATATTTCATTTAACTTTATCACAAATTTTACCGAAAATTGGTGCTTCCTTAATTAAATATTCAGGCCCGGAACAACCACTTGATTAAGACACTCGACTCGTAATCCGATGGTCGCGGATTAGAATCCCTATCACACCAAGCACGCTCGCCATTTCAGACGTGGGGGTGTTATAATATGACACTAAATTCCACAATTCGTTGGTAAAAGAGTAGTCCAAGAGTTGGCGGTGAGTGGTGATAACTAGCTCCCTTCCCTCTAGTTTTACACTGCTAAATTAGGAACGGTTATTGCACATAGCCCAGGTGTATCTTTGCACGAAATTCAAATACAAACAAACAAACTATTTCAGTATGCATTTCTTAATAAACAAGTACGTTAAATACCATTTATTAACAGGTGAAACAGTATCCAGCTGCTTTCCTTTGGTAACTTGTTGTGCGACTTTAATGCCTAGTCTTTTAAACTGCAAGAGAGAATGCACTTTGATAGGCCGAAGTAAAATTTGGAGATATAATAATCACCCAATCACTTTTACCCAAAACTTCACTCACTAACGAAACCGGATGATCTAAGTCTAATCAAATTTTTTGGATGTGTCTTGCTTTTAACAGAAGGATGTTTATATTTGAACACATTTTTAAAAGACAAAGAGATAAGTGGGAACGAGGGTAAGCAGACAACAGACTACTATACAATGGTGAAATTGTTTAAAACAGGTGAGTCCTGCAAATAGTGTGTGGTCCTCAAGTGGTCTTTTGTCCCCTTTTATTTAAACTCGGACTGACTAGAAAGTTTTCATAAAACTATGAATGTGGTTACAATAAGTAAACCGGAGAAAATACAACTTTAGGATTAAGGTTATTTTGAAACTTAAAGACTAACCTATAAATCTCATGTTTACATCGACATAGGTTTAAAAGCCTGATTATCTCCCCTGACAGAAAACTCAGTATTGTTATTATTTTCATTGATCTATTCAAAAACATGTTTATAGATTTATATCTAAATGTGACATTTATTCTTAAAGATGTAATATTTTATCCTGTTTCTCATGTATAGGTTGTGAATATTATAAGCAGGACAGACTAGTCGTTCTATAGATTTGGCACTTGGTAACTAAAAAGAAAGAAATAGACTTTCTTCCCCAGATTCTATATCTGGGGTCAATAAAACCATGATATAATACATGAAAAATAGAAATATGAAAAAAGTTAGTTTTTTATATGAAGAGGTTATTTAAACTTTTAATTTTATTTATTGTTATGTACAACGTTATACAATGAACTATCAACACTGTGTCTACTAAACGTATTGAAACCTGATTTTTATCTCTGTAAATGTTCAGATTTGGCGTTGAGTCTCTGGGACTTTTAAGTTCCACTTTATTGTAATATAAAATGAATACAAAATGAGGACCGGCATGGCCAAGCGTGTTAAGACGTGCGACTGGTAATCTGAGGGTGTTTGGTTCGCATCCCCGTCGCGCCAAACATGCTCGTCCTTTAAGCCGTGGGGGTGTTATAATGTTACAGTAAATCCCACTATTCGTTGGTAAAAGAGTAGCCCAAGAGTTGGCGGTGGGTAGTGATAACTAGCTGCCTTCCCTCTAGTCTTACACTGCTAAATTAGGGACGGATAGCACTCGAGTAGCTTTGTGCGAAATTCAAAAACAAAAATTCCTGGATAAGGAAATCTAAACCAGTGACTGGATTAAATTGTCTGTACACGAAGATCTGTTCCGGCTGTGTTGGTTGGTCCAAGGGTACCTGCAGCAGTTAGTATAAAACAAATAACCCACGCAGTAACTATGGTAAGTAACACCTGAAAGTAACCTTGGAGTTAATTGTTATTCAACATTAAGATGAATTTTATAACTATTATACATTTGTTGTATTTTCACTTTTATTAGTAATGTCTCAGATATACCATAAAGCAGTTTATTAGCATTAAGTCTGATGTTATTGTAAGTTGGTTTAGATACAAACGAAAAAAATATTGCTTACTAAATAGGGTACAAATCAAATAGTTAACATCTAACGTTAGGTGAACATTGACTCTTTAATTGAGTGGTAAATGAAATTAAAAAAACAAATGCGCGATACATAACAATAAAACAAATTTAAAGTTACTTACTTTGAAATGCTGCTGTAATATTTATTTTATACATAAAATACAAACATGTGCGATCTTGCCTTTGTGGTACCTGCTTTATAATACGTTCCTTGTGGTTACCACTTTGTTATATCTCGTAGGATAAAACAGTATAAGTTGGCTGTATTTAAATTCTTTTGTTTTTTCAAATATGCAGCAAAATATTCCTTAGTAGCACTAAATTATTTAGGGATTTGTTTTTAATTAAATTAAATTATTGAAGTTTTGGTATATATTTATCTATAGGTGAAATGAGCCGTGTTTAAAATCGATACTCACTGGAAAAGTTGTTTGATCTTCCATCCTTTTAAGACTACTTTTGATTAAGTGTCTTGAGACATCTACGAGTCTCAATTCAAGAAAAGTGTACAGAATATACTGCAAATGTTTTATTCGTTGCGGCTATTGCATAGAAATAGAATTTCAACAAAGCTATTTTCGTCATATCTGTTCAAGACGACTCATTTTGTTCAATCAAATTATCGTTCGCTATCGATACTGGAAAAAATCCCTCAGGGACTGCTAGTACAGCGAATTGTCTACTGATTTACAACGCAAAATCAGGGGTTCTAATCCCATCGGTGAGCTCAGCAGATAACCCGAGGTGGCCTTGCTATAAGCAAACTTCCTTTTCCTTAATGGACTGCATTAAGAACGTTGTTTAGAAAAAAATATAATAGGCCGAACGTAATATATTATGACAAGTATAACTGATTATTTTCTTGCTTCTCGAGCTGATCAAAGGTGTTTTAGTTCTAGTAGTTAATATTATAATATACATACCTACCATAACAGTACTATTTTAATGTATAAAGCTTTAACTAAAAACTACATTTATATCAGGTTACATTAACAAAAGATAAAACACAATGAATGCAAATAACACTTTTAAATATTTAGATCTTAACTGTTTTGTGTAAATATACAAAACTTAAAGCATATACTTTTATTTTAAACAATAAATTTACGCGCACATCAGCTTGTCTATAGGCTTACAAAGCTAGAATCCGAGTATGAATACGGTGGTGTTCAGACTACGGACAGCTCATTGTCTTTCTATGTGCTTAATTTCTAACATCTAAAAAAAAATATTAAACCACATATATAGACAAATCAACGTATCTGAAACGTGAGAAAAACATTTAAATAAATTACTTGTGTTACTTAATTTGAAACGTACACAATACATGAAGTGGAAACATTTACTGTTGAGCTAGAAATATTAATGTCTCACACATAAGCGTTGAGGTCTTGAGTTAATACATTTACTTTTGTGTAAGCGTTTTATTTGACTGAACTATAAACACAACTCAGTAATATTTCAAATCACAGATAGCGATGAAATTCACAGAAATTGATCCATTGCACCTGAAAAAATATGTTTTTTTCTTCAAATATATCGTCCACTGAATAGAGTGGAATAATAAATTAGTACGGTGTTGTTGAAATACCATATAAAACTGGTATATATCCTTTCTTTATAATTTAATTAAAACACCTTTCACTTATCTGAATTGCTTAGAACATATTTGAAGTGATTTTTCATTGAAATGTGAATAAGAAACTATATGTTTATTAATTTTATAATAATAGCAATATCTCATGATGTTCGGAACGACTGTGGCACATACTTATTTAATGACAATAAGTTCTGCATCCAAGAATCTGACCCTTCTCGTGGTTACATAACATCAACAATATGTTTTGTGTCAGGTTTAGGCACCCTAATCCAGTCAACATTCGGTACCAGGTAAGAGCCTATATCATATATCTAACTTCATAGGATTAAAGTGGAGAATATTTGAAATATCAAAAAACTGTAATATTCTAAAATGAAGTCCTTGTTACGTACTTACGCTGACGTAAAGAATCGAAAAATATATGACAAAACCAATTTTTTACACATCTACTGCTTTATATATTGTCTGTAAGGAAGACCCAAACATAAACATTTTCCAAATCAACTTTTGGACCTGTAAAGAAAGCTGCAAACGTGATATGGTTTCATAACACCTTTCTCAACATCCAGATTCGTCGCTGCGTTCGACGAATTAACGGTTATGTTTTCGTGCAGAAAAACAAACATGAATACGTTATTACTTATTCATCTCTTTATAGAAAGAGTTGAACAAAACAAATATGACACGGAAACTGTTTTAAATATGGCTTATATAATGTATCAAAAAGGAATTCCACTTGATTATGTTGATCGCTGTTGCTGGTTCCACGTAGAATGACTTCGCATCTATCTATGTGTTCGTGTGTTCTCATTTATTAAATAACGCTGTACTTTACACACGGGATACAACTTTTTTTTTAAATGAATGGTTTCAAAGTCATGTTGTTCTGTTTTCCTTTCTTGAACAATGCCAATAAGTCATGAAACTTAATATTTTTGAAAACCTACATCACATTTGAACACATCTTTCTGATCCCTGTGTATGTATATCCTGCGTTACTACCTACGACATGAGAAGCAACATAAATATGTAGTTCATAAAAGTATTTTTTAACGCACCTTTGTATGAACTGTAGTTGTCTTGTTACTTGTAACGTGCTATAATTTTATTATACATCAGGTAAATTGATTTTAAATATTTGGTTTTCTTGGATTTTTATCATTAAACATCAATTAAAAAATAGATAGATATATTTCTTAACTTACGTTCAAATATCTAAATAAAAGCAATACGGACAATAGTTTACATAGAAATGCAGTTATTTTAGATAACTGAAAGTGTTACGCTAAAAGCTGGTTTTATTAAATTTGTTTTAACCCTGTGGCACATCTGCTGACAACATCCCTGATTTATTACAGCCAGTTTTGTTTGGTTTGTTTCTAATTTCGCGCAAAGCTACACGATGGCTATCTGCGCTAGCCGTCCCTAGTTTAGTGGGCACAAAACAAACTTTTGTATAATTTACCTGTAAATTGTTTATGATGTAGCTCCTGATATATTTTACTAGATATTAGCCGCTATCATTGTGGCATCCATCTTTGAAATGGTTGTTGGATTGGCAGGCGTTATAGGAATAATACTTTGGTGGTTAGAATCGAGGCGTTCGATTCTACTCAGTGAATTCAGCAGATGGCCCAATGTAGCTTTGTTACAAGAAACACCCGCGCGCTTACATTCATTTGTTATAAAAAATAATTATAACTTCCTTTTAGAAAATGAAAACCACAAAAAGTAATAGTTTTCGGAAGTTAATTTATGGTCACTTATTTTAACTAAATAATTAATGACTTTATTCTGGGAGATAAGTGAAAAACGTCTTTTTGTTGACTTTAATCTGCTTACGTTGCTGAATGAAGTATCTAATATATTTCTGTATAGGTTTTAAAATATCTACAACAATTATTTGATCCAAGCGATCATATTCATCGTTCCCTTCAAATCACTTACAAAATGATTTACGCCATACTTTTGAGCCTGTTGCTATCAGTTACATAATTTATTTATCTTATTAATTCTGGAAACTTATTTGGATAAATTTCAGGCTTCTTAAAAATTCAATGCTTTGATTTGTCTTAATAAAGAGAAACCTTTGAGAAAAGTATTAATATGGTTCATCCTGTTTTAGTTTTGATGTTTAATAGAACTAACACTAATACACAACTGATGATGTAGAGTACATAAGATAAGTACCAAGATATGCAGTAGTTACACGACTTTCTTATATTATCTAAGAAATATCGTCGTTCTATCATCACTAGAAAACTACATTTTCTCTGAAAGCGACCTCATGTACAATCAAGTAAAATAATATTTTGAGGAAATACAGCGAAAGAAATTTAGTTCCCAACATTATAAATAAACACACAGTACCCTTTCACGTAAGACTGTAAACAGGTTAACCTTGAGAATATTAAATGCTAAAATCAAATTTCTGTTAATTATCACCTTTTAACACTTATATAAAATCCTTGTAACAAGTAGTTTTTTTTTTTCAGTTTAGTATTCAGTGTTCTAACAACACAGCATTAAGATAGCTGTTTATTGTTGTTTGTTTTTCACAACAATTTTCCTTCTTGTGCTATTTTCCCAATACCTTGCAAATTATTCCTGGTTGCAGTTTCAGTAGAGAAAGATGATGGAAGATCATAAAACATCGTTTTTCAAGCTTTTTCCAGTAAGTATAGATTTAAAACACAGTTCAAACACATCACTTTTAAATAAACACACACCAAAGTTTAGTGCTAAAAAAATATTGTCCAAATAATTGAGTGTTAGCGAGAAATATTATGCTAGAAGATTAGAAAAGAACCCTCAGAAATGAAATTAAATAGAGTCAACTATTACTGTGGTAACTGATGAGATAAAACAAAGTTTTATCTTCAACAAAAGTATCATGAAACAAGTACTACCAAGTAATGATATACATGTTTGTGTTTAATATACGAAGTAAATATTACACTATATGTCAAAATAATAAACTTTAAATTTGTTTTATTTTTATGTATCCCGTATTTGTAATATAACAAAGCTAATGTTTAATATATTTTTACTAATTAACTAAAGAGTTAATATCTACCTCAAACTAACTGTTAACTTTTATGGTTTGTAACATATTCAGTAAGCACCATTACATTAATAATAAAAGTGAAAAATAACAAATGTATAATAATTAGAAAATTGGTTTTAATGTTGCATAACAAAGAACCCCAAGGCTACTTAGAGGTGTTACTTACCACAGTTACTTTGTGGGTTATTGGTTTATACTAACTGCTGCTGGTGCCTTGAGATCAACCAACCCAGTCAGAACTGATCTTCCTGTACAGACGAAGTACTCCAGTACCTGGCTCAGGTTTCCTTATCCAGGAAAGTAGTTATAAAAATATACATTAAAATTTAGATTTTTTTTTTACGTTATGAATTTGTAAAATTATCTGTTGATCAGTTCTTTTAATATACAACCTTGTTATCCGTTCAGTTATAATGGAACTAATTAGTTTAAATCACTTTTAAACATATATTACGTTAAAATCAAAATTATACTAATACAAAGTCAGTAGTGTAAAAGCTATAGAAGAGTTTTATGTTTTATTTTACATGTGTTTTGTTAAATCTGTTGATGCGTATTGTAAAAATGTCACGTTTGAAAAAAAGGTAGACAATTACATCTTGATTTTGGTCTTTCAGGACAGTGTTGTTTACCAACAGTCAGTAGCTTTGCTGTTTTTGGAATGTTTTCAGGTATATTAGGATCGGTATTGGGATCAGTAGGAGATTACTACGCATGCGCACAACAAGCTAGAGCAGCTACTCCCCCACCTAGTGGTATAAATCGTGCAATATTTGCAGCAGGAATATCCTGTATCGTCTCTAGATGTGAAATGACTTCTTGCAGTCAAAACATTGAAGAATGGGAATAACAAGGTATACTCATGTGCTGCCATTCTAAAATAGATACGGACCACTTGTATTTCAATTTTGAATGTCATTATGAATTCCTTTAATTTATTATATTATGATACATTACTGCTGATATTTTAGAATGTTAAACTTGTGTAAATATGGTGACCGCTGATATTGCAGAAACGTAAAACTCAATTCACTTTTTCATTTGCTTGGTTTCTGCACCAATAGGTGACTATTCGACAGGTTATTCAGTATGGTGCTGTTACCATGATGATTTTTTGCAGTTCTGGAGAAGTTTGGAGCCTTTTCAAACATTATTCCTGAACCAATTGTT
This sequence comes from Tachypleus tridentatus, assembly GCF_004210375.1. Lineage (NCBI taxonomy): Eukaryota > Metazoa > Arthropoda > Merostomata > Xiphosura > Limulidae > Tachypleus > Tachypleus tridentatus. The sequence continues at coordinate 21,192,502 of NC_134827.1, forward strand.
GGAGGAATAACACATGTACTGTTTGCAATTGTGACGGGAGTTGGATTGTCCAAAGTGCAATTTATCGACCTTCACTCATCGAAAAATATTTTTGGGGATTACCATTCCACAGTGGTTTAATGGCCATCAAGGTATTATTGATGTAGGTACGTACACTTATTAGGGTGATTGAAGTGTGAGAAAGGAAATTTGTTGAAGGTTTCGAAACGGTTCCTGAAAGTACCTGTTAGATTATACAGACGTTTCAATGTTCCACAATTTTCAAAACAAACAGAGTACCGAATGTGGAAATATATATTATAGATGTTAACCTCACACAAAATAAAGATTCTTATAACATTATAAGATGGTTGAGACTTATTTATTTACCAGAGAACGAGATCTTCAAATTGTAAAATATTTTTTATGTTACAATGGGCTGGTAATCCTTAATGTATCTTATTATTAAAGTATTTATTTTGTGATATTTGGGGAATGACGTAGCAAAACAACTCCTTACAGTTGTTTTGAACACCAGTGTATTTGTTGGTGGACTCATTGTGTTTATGTTCCATACCAGGTCATGAAACATTCTTTCGAGACATCGTGAATAAACCGAATACCTTGCAATGTGATATGCAACTCCGTTGAAGTATTGTTATTGGTGTTTTTATAGCTTTTTAGCCTCAAAATATTAAGTTACTTTTATACTTTATTGTAGCTGTACAAAACATTGCAATTTTTTTCTACATAACTATCGAAACAAAAAAACAGCTTGCATTTCTTATACAACATTTCGGACAATTCATTCGCCTATTTCCATTTTAACCTAGTAACTTCATAATACTATATTTGAACTGTTTCAATCAAGTTATGATGTAATGATGTTATATTTATTATACTAATATACAACGTCATAATTATTTATACCTCAATTAATTTTCAAAATGTTCTTTGAAAAGAAAAAATAATTACCATTATATTTCAAATTATCATTACTCTTTCAACTGACCCCTGGTGACAAAGTGGTATGTCTGCGGACTCACACTGTTATAAACCGGGTTTCGATACCCTTGATATAGTTTGGTGCTTAATTCCAAACAAATTAAATAATCAAACTAGATAAACTAGGGGGTATTTTAAATGTCTTTTAATATTACAGTAACAAAGACCAGAATGGCTATGGACACAAAATGTCTCGGAAACATTTCCGAATTTCTACAATTTATAAAGAATAAACAAGGTGCTCAACAGCTGGGAATTCACAAAAACATATTACGCTTGTCTAAATGTTTGTTTCTGTAGCTATTGTTAATCACTAAGGTACGCAATGAGCCACTAAGTTGTGAATGTTATTGGTATCAAATCAAGAATTTTATGCGTCTCAGATTTATGTATAAGCCACTGAGGGACTTTATGTAAATATATGTTTTGACGGCGAAAAACATTAAACAACTTCCTACAGTCTTGAAGACCTTGAGAAGACATCAACAAAAAAATTGATTCTAAGCCAGACCAAATGACAGGAATACTTTGAAGTAAAATACATGTCAGAACTGAATGAAGGTTCTACTGTATCATGTATTAAAGGTCCAGAATAAAAATTAAATCCTTACTGGTATAATACATATGTCAACATCACAAGACGATCACTGAAATAAAACGATAAGTTAAAACTCATTCCTTCTTCAAGTTGACGGCCCGGCATGTCCAGGTGGGTTAAGGCGTTCGACTCGTAATCTGAGGGTTGCGGGATCGAATCCTGGTCGCACTAAAAATTCTCGCTCTTTCAACCCTAGGGGCAATATAATGTGAACGGACAATTCCATTATTCGTTGGATAAAGAGTAGCCCAAGAGTTGGCGGTGGGTGGTGATGACTAGCTGCCTTCCTTCTACTCTAGTCTTACACTGCTAAATTAGAGACGGCTAGCGCAGATAGCCCTTGAGTAGCTTTGCGCAAAATTAAAAAAAAAATCTTTAAGTTGACATTAGACAATTTAAAAACATTCTTTATAAAAGTTTGTATAATGTATTACTGTGTATTTTACTCGTTGAGTAATATTATTTAATATATTGTTCTGTATTAGAAGTTTTTAGCAAATGATAATTTTGCTTTTATATTTTTTATTGTTAGATAAGTTCCTTAAGAACCTCAATTAAAGTTTGTTTATAAAATATTTACCAATTCTATTCATCACCCCAGTGGGTCAGCGGTATTTCTGCGGAATAGCAACGCTAAACACCGGGTTTCGATATCCGTGATGGGCAGAGCACAGATAAGCTCTCTATTACACATTCTGTAATAAAGCGGGTAACCTCTCCAAAACAATGAAACTCGCAGATTTCTTAATTCAAAATAACAACGTCTATTGATCTTCGATTCCCACAATATTCATTTTATGTTACATAAAGTAAAACCTAAAAGTCCCAGAGACTCAGTTATGAGTCTGACAGTTTATGGAGCTAAAATATAGGTTTCAGTATGTGTAGTAGATACAGCGTACAACTTTGTACATAACAACAAAAATACATAAAACACTTGACGTCTTTCATATAAGAAACTTATTTTCCTTCATATTTCTGTTTTTCATATGTTGCATCATTTACGTATTATGCACAGGTGTAGAATCAAAGAATGTCTGCTTCGTTTATTTTTTGCTACCAAGTGTTAAACCTATACAACGACCAATCTATCCTGTATATAATATTCTCAACCTACACATGAGAAACATGAGAAAATATTAAGTATTTTCACAATAAATATGACATTAGGTATAAATTAATAAACACGTTATCAAATTGATGAATGAAAATAATAACACGTTTAAATTCCTCTCAAAACTAATAAATGATAATATGAATGTATCAATTTCAGGAACAGACGAAGAAAGAGGACTTATGAAATGGAGAGAGCAAAGCCTTGAACATAATTTTTCTCAAGATGATCAGTTGAAACTGTCGTCACCTTCAACCTATAGCCTCCCGTTCGGCATGAACGTAACCAAAAGATATAAAATTTTCAAATACATTCTTATCAGTCCAACATACAACGAGAATATTTTTCTTGATAAAGTGAGACCGTTATTTAAAAGAGTTAAACCTAAAAATAATTACAATAAGTATCTCAAAACCTCGAAAGTAATAAAAAAAAAATTCATTCTCTTATAAGTTACAATTGATTACACATGGACTCTTGAAAGTAAAAACGTACTATGACCGTCTCTTCACTTACAACATTTGAAGAAATGTCACTATACGTGTGTGTTAGTTTGGACATCTTCCATGATTTGATATGTTGTTAACAGACAAAACAGTGAAACAAGAGCAAATAATTACTAAGTAACTATCTTCTACTGAATAAAGATAACTTTCATTTTACCTTCATTAGTTTGATTAACAGTTATTTTTATAATATTTACACAGTTGTTTCTTCTGTCTGTGAAAAAGAACTATGAAACGAAAGTGAAACTGAAAATACGCACTGCAGCGTCTTAAGTATATAGAAAGAAGCTAAGAAGGAGCTAGCATGAGGTACCAGTATATGCTAGAAGAAATCAATGTAACACCAGTTTACAAGTAAACCTTCATAGAAACAAAGTTTACCATGATATATAGTAAGTCTTGATGTCATGCCATGTACTTGCGCAGGGTCTCTGAAACTGTTCTGTTTAAACAGTAACAAATATTTTCATTTATCAGTTTTGAAATTTATACATCTTGCTCTGTTGTAACTTAAAGAGTGCATAATTCTTCTCATGATTCGTGGCATGCGCACATCTTACTGACTCCAAGAAATAACAAAGCACAACTTTAAGGGCCACTTGGGTAAAATAATGTCATGTCTATTGACTGACTGACAGACCATACAATATAGTAGAGTGATACGAGTGGTAAAACAGGTGATCCCTCCAAGCGGTCTTCGGCTCCTTTAGCAGAAATAATATGATTTGAATTACACTTTGACACATGTTTTGGTAACTTTTCTGATTCACCTATTAGTTAGGATGTTTGACTTACAATCTATCGGTTATGGGTTCCAAACCTTTCATCGAATATGCTTGCCATTTCAGCTGCAGAGGCGTTAAAACGTCCCGGTCAATCTCTCTATCCAGGTTCCCCTCTGATAAAGCGATAAGTCTACTGATTTACAACTCTACAATCAGAGGCTCGATTCCCTTATGTGAATACAACAGATAGCCCCATGTGGCTTTGCCATAAATACACACACAGACACACACACACACACACACTCTATTTGCATCCAAGTGGCACAGAGGTATGTCTTAGAACTCACACCACCAGAAACTGATTTTCGATAATCGTGGTGAGCAGAACCCAGACAACCCATTGTGTAGCCTTGTGCTTTATTCTTTATTATTATTATTCTAAACAAACAAGCACTATCCCGTAGATAAAGAGTAGCCCAATACTTGGCGGTGGGTGGTGTTGACTATTTGCCTTTCCTCTAACATATAATTGCTATATTAGGAAATTCAAAGCAAATCAATCTCCCACTGGCACAGCGGTAAGTCGACAGATTTACAATGCGAAAATCAGGGTTTCGATTCCCCTCGCTGAATATATCAGATAGCCCGATGTGGCTTTGCTATGAGAAAACACATACATTCAGAGGAAACCATTTGTTTCGAAGTCTTGTATATGCGAACTTTGAAAGCAATGTTTTCCTATTTTATGTTATTTTCATTTTACAAAAGCATATCACTGAGTATACAAACCTATGTGTTGATAAACATTATTCATTCTGTAGTGAAACAAATTACCCTTTCTTACTCGGTCTCGCTAGAGTTCCCAGAGTGTGCAACAAGGATCCATGGTTCACTTCTCACTTCCGTAAAAACGCGCTACTAAATTTGTAGAAATATATCCATGCATTAAAGGAGTAACAATCGAACTCCTCTGTTCAGTGAAACACGAGTCATATAAGACTTGGAAATGGGTGTTATCACTGTTATGTTTTCCTGTAGTTCACTAATTCAAAACTACAGCAAAATGATAAAATAATTGTAGGCAGAGATTATAGTAATTTTCATTCTGTACATAGAAGTTATAATAGTCTTCAGGTTGTACATAGAGGTTGCACTAATTTTAAGTCTTTAGAATATTATCGATTAATGTTGAAAATAAACATTTGTAAAGTATTTTAACGTACTAATATAAGTGTATTTTTGCTGTGAAGTCGCTTTAAAGTGACAGTAATTCCCATTATTTTTTGGTAAAAGAGTGTCCCAAGATATGACAGTGAGTGGAGGTTGTGATGACTAGCTGCCTTCCCTGTACACTTGCACTAATAAATCAGGTTTGATTTTTGGTTTGTTTTGAACTTCGCGCAAATCTACACGATGACAGTTTGCGCTAACCGCCCATAATTATGCAATGTAAGACTAGACGGAAGACAACTAATCATAACCACCCACCGCCAACAGTTGGGCTACTATCTTATAAATAAATAATGAGATTGATCATCATATTATAACGCCCTCACGGTTAAAACGGAGAGCATGTTTGGTATGACGAGGATTAGAAACCGCACAACTCAGATTACGAGTCGAGTGCGTTAACCATGTGGCCATGCCGGGAAATAGAATAAGGTATAGATAGCGCAAATGATTCTTGTGTTGCTTTGCGCGAAATTCAAAACAAACAAATAACACTCTCAGTCATTGAGTCAAAATAATTGGTAAAAATTCAATATACTTTTTATATGTTACATTTTCAATAAAATCACATTAATTAGTACACTGGAATGGGCGACAACTGCCTAAAGTAGAAAAAATATAATTTTAGAATACGACATCTTCTTCTACATATATTTTGTTCAATGGGAAGTTTCTGCCATTCAAATATACGCATCACAAATATTCTGCCTAAACAGTCTACCAAACGAGATATAAACATACACTTTAAGTGAGAAAAACGTTTTCATTCAGATATTTCGAGCGTACTCTTTATTTCGGGCTTAATTGTAATTCTAATGACTATTGGGGAATAACTTTATTACATGAAATAAAGACTTTATTAAGTTGAGTAATGAGCATCATGACAATATTGTAACATAGATGGCAGCACCATAATTAAACAATTAAATAGAGATGGCTAATAGCAACAGCTAACCATTTTTTAATGTAGAACTGTTGACGACAAATTAATTAAGTAGAAAGTTCACGCAGTGGTTAAGTTCGGCCCTTATGTATCTCTATACAGACGAGTTTTTAGAGGATGTTCTCGACGGTATCTTGAATATTTTTGACCAATTTATAACTAATAGATGAAATTGGCTTTAAATATCCTAAGTGGTTTTGATTAAAATAACATTATTTCTCGAAAGATTTTGCAAAATTCATTTCTTTACCAAACTAAATAATTGCGTGTGGCGAAAAGTAAAAGTTGCTAAAACTATTTTAAGGAACATCGCTATGTGTCTTCAATGACTTTACAAATTTCTAAAACAAAATTCCCTACCTTTCGCTTCTGGTTGCACCACGACTTAAATGAAAATGTTCTGATATCAAACATTTTTGTAAAGTCATCGTATAGCAGTTTATTGTAAGTGCTCACAAGTAAATCATAATATGTGACAGAAGAAAGCCTGTTTAGTGGAATGAGCGTTCGTACATGTGTGAAAGAAAGTACCAGCCTTTTTCAGTTCAGGGGGAATTTGAGTGAAGGCACGTATACGTAGAAAACATTGAGGGGATAGAAGGAGTAAAAATGAAAGTTCCACGAAGTTTCTAAATTGTTATAACCAACAATAAGTCCTCACACAGAGAAGAAACGTAAATACAAGTTCTCTGAGAAAGATTGCATATTACTATATTGGTCACTTTCGGCTCAAGTTGCTGGTTCTGACGCAATCAATATCCACATAACCCACGTTACTTCCCGGACAAAGTTCTATCTATAAGTTGAGTGTGTGTTTGTAACTTTTCCAATGTGGCCGTGCGTGGAGAAGGAACAGACCCACAGAGAGAGACACTTGCGCTTTTATATATATATATCTAGATAGATTGACGGAAGAATCTGAAGAAATTCACACCATATGTATAATATTATACATATATTTACATTACTGACCATTGTTCCATGGAGAGTTCAACATAAAAGAATAACTGTATAACACAATTCTCATTTTCCGAATTTTGTCATGATATAGTGTTTAAACATTAGATTGTCGTTGTATTAGATAAAACTAGTCGGTTAATTATCTATAGTAATGGCTTTGCTGTCGTTTCGTTAAAATATCTAATTTACGTTCAATATTTTTTTTTATAAATAGAAAGAAAAAACACATCAACAATAAACTAAGTTGTTGCTAACAAAATTTTCCAGTCCGCACAAGGTTTTATGAAACACTACGGCTTCCTGTTTCCTTTTATTGCTCTCGAAAAGTTTACTCTAACATGTTCGGCGCGTGGTCAAATTGAATAGATCTGGTCTTACTGTTATATTGACGGTGTATTTATGAAGTCGTCTAAATCATTATCTAAGTACTTATTGAATGAATGAAAATTTCACTCTTTCAACGAATTTTCATCGAAGTAAGTGAATGAGTTTTTCAGACAAGCGTTAAGAAAAAATTAACGAATCTTGTCGCTGTAATTATTTCAAAAAAAACTGTTCAAACTGGATTTCCAATAATTTTTTTATTTTACTGAAATGTGTGTTTGTGTGTGTGCAATTTTTGTGGCGAAACCACATCGGGATATCTTCTGTGTCCATCGCAGGGAATCGAACCAATTGTTTTTAGCGTTTGAAATCCATATTTATGCTGTCCCAACGAATTTCTTTCTGAAACCGATACTTGTATATACTTATATATACGATGTGCTACTTTAAGCATCTAATTATAATGGGGAGTAAGCTAATAAAAATTTTCATGAGTAATAATATTGATTCGGGTGTAAACGTGCCCAAGTTTGATATTGTTGGTGGCCAAATATATAGCAAACGAAAAGAATATGAACAAGTACAACAACAAAAAAAAACGTTTTTATGAAGACAAGTGGGGTTCAATATTTATAACTCACCTATATAGCTGTAGTAATACAGAAAGTTTTAATGCTACAAAATGAATTGAAACAAGATAGTTCAGACTAAAAAATGGAGTTACTTAAAATTTGAAAAAAAATTCATTTAACAGTTCACTGTCATCTGCAGCAGCTTGAAAGGTGTCAAAACTTGAAAATGGGCCCCCCATAATTTGACAGAAGCCAACATCAGAGTGAGAGTGAACATTTGTACTTCTCTGCACTCTCGTGAACGTAACTCACCTTTTGTGGACAGGTTAGTAACTGGACATGAAAAATGGATGTATTATAAAAATGTTAAACTTCGCAGATAATGACTCAGTGCAGATAAACTGGCTAAAGCATAGCCCAAAATGATCCTCCATCCCAGGAGTATCTTGCTACGTGTTTGGTGGGATGTTGTTGGTGTGATCCACTTTTAGTTACTGCCACTCAATGTAACGATTACATCAGATTTCTATTGTCAACAGTTAGAGCGCTTGAATGTTGCACTGAAATAAAGAAGGCTATCTTTGATCAATCGTAAAGGTGTTGTGTTACACCAGAATAATGCACGACCCCATACAGCAAGGATCACATATATTCAATGACTGAGAATCTAGACTGGGAAAAATTCCACATCCTTAATTTTCAGACCTTTCCCCATCTGATTATCATCTATTTCAAAGTTTACAGATCCATCTTGATGGAAAAGAGCTTTGAACACATGAAGATGTCAAAACTATCCTTTCTGCAGTCTTTTTCTCGAAATCCTAAGAATTTTATAGAAGTGACATTCAGACTCTTGTTAATTGTTGGCAGGAAGTAACTAATGATAATAAAACACATATTGTTAATGAAATAACATTAAAAGCGTTTGAAATCCTTTCTCTTTTTCTGAACTTAAAATCGTGCGTTACTTAAGGGATGACCTTATATAAGTAGATATTAATATAACATTATTAATTATCACTGGATCAATACTAAATTCGATCAATACTCCGTCTTCTATGTAAAGATATTGACCTAAAATAGGTTAGAGTTCGTTGGTAGTTCTTCAAGCAAATAATGTTTTACACGTGGATTGTTTGTTTCGGATTTCACATGAAACTACACGAGATCTATCTGTGCTAGCAGTCTTTAATTTAACAATGAAAGATTAAAGGAAAGGGAGGTATTCATCAACACCCAACGACAACTTTTGGGCTACTTTTTTACAAGTAGTAATGGGGTTGAATATCATTATATAACGCCTAGATGGTTGAAAGGACGAGCATGCTCTGTGGGACTAGAATTCTAGCCAGCGATCCTCAAATTGCGAATGAAACGCTGTAATCACCTGCTCATACGAAGTGAAAGCAAGATTATAGGTCCAAAATGCAACAATATACGACGAACATGTTCGGAAACAGAATTTGAATTCGCGAACCTCATCGCGAGTCAAGTACCCTAACCACCGACCCATGTGAGCTCCACTTCTCTATTTATTACATTTTGTGTTTTCTTTGTAATTCACAATAACTGTAACTCTGAATTCGTTTATTTTTTTGCCTGAAAACGTTAGATTTACCAACACAAATGTGAGCAAGGGCTTAAACTAATATTGTGCTTGTAAGTACATTTAGCATTGTGTACACTTTCGTAGTTGATCGGTAATGCTATAAAAATTAAACATACCATATTTTCATAACGAAAGTAAAAATAAACTTAAGGGTTTCCAATAACAGCTAAAATAATCTGTGTACTAATCACGACCCACAGATTTAAAGTGGAATACCATAACCACTTCGACTCATTTGGGCCAATTTGTTATTTAACGTATTTTGTAATAAATTGAAAAATATATTATTTTGATTTATAGTGAAAAGTGAGATTACCTAAACTGATCATATTTTTGTGGGTATTGATGTTATACGGCAGATTATGTGTTACCCTCTCTCTCTACAAATATATATATATATATATATATATATGTATATTTGCATAACGGGATATCTTAAAACTTTGAGAAATATATCATTCGGAGTGCTTCATTAAAAAACATCTTTCCTTCTTCGAAAAAATATTATCGAGGATGATTAGATAGGCTATTTTGACACAATGGCTATAAAATGGAAGACTAAAACAATTTTTCCTACGTTAAATTATAATTTGTAAAACTACAGTATTATTGTCATTATTACAATAACGGATTTTATTCCGGCCTATGTAAAACGCATGTTTTTTCAATAAATTTTAGCCACTTTGCAATCACCATAACATGTTATAACTGTGACGTTACTTCTTTACCTTTAGATTGAAGTTTTATTCCAAGAAAACCTCACGTTAATTAAATCATTCATAAAAATGCATATTTTGATACTGAATAATGATTGTCATTAGAAGTGCTCAAATTAATGAGTAACTTAAGTTCTAGATAGTAAACAGACAGCCTAATTAATCAAAACGTAAATTTTATTCGCGGTATCAAAAAGTTCATTTTCCTAAGAAACTACAGTTCAAAGACATTCTATGAGATATTAATTTTGGACAAAGCTCTGGTGGTATCTGTAATTCTATTGGTTAACACGTTTACTACGTCATATAAGCGTATTGTGTAGTAGTTTAATGTTAGTGATTTGTCACATCTAAAACTTTCTAATAATACATTAAGTTTGAAAGATGGACTATCTTGCTCCACAATGACGAAAGATTTTATCAGTCACTCCAAGATGTAACAAGTACAGATCGGGAAGGAATATACTGATCATAATAAATAATCCTACCTCTTTTAGTACACCTGTTGACTGAATAGCGGCATATAACTGAAGTAGCGGCATATAAGATAGTTTCATATAGTGTGTTCTTGAGGTGTAACGAGATGGAAGAAGCAATAAGTGTAATATTAACGGATGTGAGGAAGCTGTTTTACATGATTTAGATTTTTTTATCTAACGTACTTAAATATTTCTCTTCCTTTTACTGTAAATGTCGTATAACGTTTAACAACAGAAAACTGACTTTTCTCTTTTAGTTCTACTTATCACATGTCACATACCATTTAAGTCAATGTTTAGGGTTCTCCAGTGGCAAAGCGGTATGTCTGCAGACTCACACTGCTAGAAACCGGATTTAGATACCCAGGGGTACCAGAGGACAGATATCCCATTGTGTAGCTTTGTGCTTCTTTCAAAACAAACAAAACAGTGTTTAGTTATTTGTGAAAGCAAGCATGGCAATTTCTTTTGGTAAATAGACCAAGGTTTATAAATTATCTGTGTGAAGCAGGTCTTTGCTCTCTTAGTATAACAATCACAAAATATACGAGAGCAGTGAACTGGTTAAACTCATACTTGCCCACAAAAAACTGGACAAATAAATGAGAAGCGAGAGAAGATGGTACAATAACGTTTTGCTGTACGTGTTTATTACCATATATTACGACAGCATGTATAAGTGTAGAATCGTACGTGACTTGCTGAGAAAACGACAACACATATTTCTAGTTTGTTTTTGTTTTTTAATTTCGCGCAAAGCTACACGAGGGCTATCTACTTCGACCACACATGATAAGTACAAAATTATCAAATGAGAAAATTCTAAGTATAACAAGGGTCAATCGCAAAATGGTCAAAAAAATAGCAACGAAACATTTCACCCTTGGTACATCAAATAAACAGTGCGTAAACCAAATAATAATCATTAAGCGGATGAGGAATATAACAATTTTTTATCGACCGATTGAGTTCCCTGCTCTACCATTGGTGAAAGTCTTTCTTTTTCAAGTTCTTGTAATGCAGTTAAAATGAAATGTCTGATCTAAAATTTTTTTCAAGTTGTTTTAGCAGACTGCACTCCACAACATTTTTCCTCCTCTTGAAAACTGATAAACGTGCACAAGTTTGTCAAGAAGAAGCAAATTCACTGTGAGGATTTTTAAAATCATTCATTCTCTAAGAAATCTGTTTCTAGACACAGAAAGTCACTACTGATAAGTGAGGAAGTGTAGAAGTCGAACCGAGAAACTTCACAGAAATGGTAAAACGGTTGTGTCAGTTCTCGTTCAAAGTAGCCTATTTTTCAGAGAAGTGGTCAATATTTCAACTATATGGACTTGGTACAGTTAACGCAATTAATTTAATAATAATTTTGATTTTTGTTTCTATGGAAAACTACATTTTACATCAAGAGGTAAGAATCATTCTAAAGGTATTTTAATTATGTAATACGCCTCTAATTCAGGCTTAAGTTCTTATTATAATTCTAGCATGAATCAGACGTTAAAATGTGTGTATTATGAAATATCTTTAAACGTGAGCAGGATATTTTATTAAAAGAAACAAGTCAAAACACTGAAACTTTTAATTACAGTATTTGACTTATGGAAATTTGTTGTGGTGTGAGTTTCTGTTTACAATAGCTACTGCATTAACCATATTCAACAGGATATTTTTATTTTTCAATATGTGGAACATTTAAGTAAAACTTGGTTTACTTATTAACTAGTAAGTAAGCATGCCAAATTTGGTCTGAATTATATACATATAAAAACGGCTGGTATGGGTAGAGAAAGCACTATGTAGACGAGCGAACAACAAAATATGACATTCCAGTTAATACCAAATTTATTCAAAAACCAGGCACAAAACTAAGGTCTATACTATGTAAAAACTACACTGACAAACACCACACCAACATTATTTATAAAATACAATGTGATAACTGCCACGACTTCTATATTGGAGAAACAAGTAGAAAAATGGAGACCAGATTCAAAGAACATAAAATGTTACCTTCGCACGTTTTTGAACACTTCAAATAAAATAAGCACAACATAACCATAAAAAACACATAACTACTAAATAAAGAAACAAACATAAACAAACGCAAAATTAAAGAAGCCTTACTTATACAACAACTCATGCTCAAAATAAACCAATACAAAGAACACCTTTATACCTGTATTAATAAATATAACCAAACATCTAAGCACGCCCTCTACATTCCTGCACTCAATTACACAACCGCCTTCAAACATGTGGTCAGCTATCGGTCATTTACCTCTTTCTTTCTTTGTGAACCTGACGATGGCCGAAAAATGTCGAAACGTTGTTAGCTCCTCTACGTTGTACTTTCTCTACCCATACCAGCCGTTTTTACATATATATTTTTCTCTAGAAGTGAATATTTTCGTCATCACGGATTATTGTTATGAATCAGTCAACTTGCTTATGAAAATATAACGTCTACATACAGAAATCGTTCACCCCAATATTAGATAGTTACCGTAGTAATATGACTTAACTTGTATAATACGCATACGAAAGAAACGCCTGTACCTTAATTTTTATGCTTAACCGTTTGTTGTTTCACTCGCCAGAGCTGGATAATATAAAGAGGAAAATAAAAATGCAGCTTCTCTTGTTAAAATATAGCAGTCCGGCAACACTGTCGAAAGATAACTTTCATAATGTTTTAACTGTCAAATTCTATTATTTGAAATATTTTAAACTTATGTCTTCTTTAGATGTGTTTCTATTTTATTTTCATAATTTTACATCATGACTCTTTCTGTTGTTGTAAGTTCGTCGTTCGTGGATTTTAAACTTCCTGTGTAATAATGACATTGAAACACCCCATACAGTAGTGTTAAATTGCATTAAAACGGAACCAAATAATAATTAAGTTTGATAGCTCAAAAGAATTATTGTTAAACACATTATTAAGTCGGAGATATTAAAGTTTTTATTTAATTAGGGTCAGTTTTTTACGCCAAACTACACTACGGATATCTATGATCGCTTTTTTCTAATACAACAGTGCGAAAACAGTTAGTAACCAACACCCACCGCCAGTAATATTATAACGTCCCCATGGCTGAAAGGGCATCCATGTGCGGCGGAACAGTGTTTCGAACCCGCCACCCTCATACTGGGAGTGGAGTGCCCTAACCACGTGGCCATGCCAGGCCTGTTTAAGTAGGTGTTTTCTTGTAATTATTTGCTCTTTTTAATGATAAGACTCAAACCGCTGATGTTATTGTTGTGAATCTGGAGACTTACCGCTGTCCCATCAGAAGACTGATTGCATTCCTTTCCCACGAATCCTATAAAAAATATGATTAGGAGAAATCCGAAGAAATATATACAGTCTCACGTCAATTTTTGTCACTATTATTATGCCTATTGGTTTTATTGTTCCTTCAACGACTAACGTTTAAAACTGTAACATTAATTATAACATTTGAAATAGCATTTTGAACACACTTATTCTCGGGCGAACTTGTTCAGATGACGAGTCATTCATTCAAATAAATATCTTGTGTGGATATTTGGTAGACAAATAGGTGTTAAAAGTGTTATTTTTACACTCCTATAATTTAATAATCGTAATAAAGTAATTCAGAGTAATGTAAAAAGAATATCTGACTTCTATTATTATTACGTTTCAGAATAATATAAAATGAGGAAGAAATTAATTACTTTCTATTTACGTTAAAAATTAAGTTCTCAGAAACATGGACTTATAACTGTTAGACATCAAAGTCTGTAGTGTTAACCGTTATCGTTGTTTTAAAACCAAATATGTTGTTGACGCTCTGAAAGTAGAAGGAACTCGAAGTTATTTTATGGCATTTAAGCCTGTAGCTTTGATGAAAGTTTTCAAAGGCTTGTCACATGAACAGCCTCAGTTTTAAACGACAAATGCTGTTTTCCGCTTCGCTTCTAGAAAAACTGATAAGGAGAAATAAATTAACCTATTGTGACTAAACTAAATCGAGATGTTGGTCCACACATTTGGTTGTCTAGTCAGGATAGTGTATTATTTCAGAATTTTGCAAATCTAGTTGTCTAGTTACTTTATACTATGTAGCACAAATTTTGTTCCCAAATAGTAATGTGTTAATTTTTAATTGCTTATGTTGTAAAAGTACAGAAAATGGCCATTATTCCCTTCACACTTTGTTTCTGTGACCTGGATAATGAAATTTAGAAATTAACCTATTTTCTATGTAAAAACGGGCAAATTTGCACATTTTTATTTATATAAGGTCTGAATAAAAACATATGAATCAAGATTTACATGTATTTATACTAAAGTTACATAAAAATCTTTAGAAGTAAGTAGTTTTTCGAGATTTGCGACTTTAATGTAAATCACTTTCACGTATCAGCCCCCAAATATAGTCTCCCATCATGTTTTTGTTATACGCTTCTTGGTTAGCGGCGTTCAAAGTACAGTATCTCTCGGTGGAAGTGCTCGCCTTGCTCCTCTGAGTATCCTCCGAATGAGCCAGGGGAAGAAACGGATACTTTGGATACTCATTTCCGTTACGGTGCAGCACTGCTTTGAGGCTTTTGGATGAGCTATCAATGAATAGGCGCCACTCGTTCGGGTTACAGACAATTCGAATTGCCTCCCACAGACCTGATACATTGTGGCCGAAGCAGAGCCCATCTTGACGAGTGAAGAAGTTTGAAAAATGTCGGTGACGCTTCCTCTGACTTGCGACTTGCACACTTTTATTGAACAAATACCACTCCTTGAGCCTAGATATCAAAAACTCAGCATTCAACTTTGTTAGACCAAGATCTCTGGTCAAGTCATTGAGGTTTCTTTGGTTACGGTAGTATGGGTTTCTTTCACCAGCTGCATCTGAAATTGTAATCTGGATCTTCATCGCCTACCTCCTCTTCTGATTTGCTGCTATTTTCTGAGGATGGCTGCTTTCTCTCTCGCGGAGTAGGTACAGAGAGCTCATGGCAGTGTGGCATTGGGCTGATGGATGATTGAAGGTTCGGATACATGATAGCAGATACATTCTTCCTATCCCGACGTTTAGAAGATTCCACCATACAGAAGTAGCAATTGCTTCAGTGGTCAGTGAGTTCACGCCAAATTCTCGGAATAGCGAACTTCATGGGTCTCTTTTCTCCTCTGTGCCATCTTGCAAAAGAGCAAAATAAAAGTTGTTAATATGAAGAAAAAACATTTTAATGCACAAATAATGTGTAAGAGGTTCATGAAAAATATTTTATATATGATATTTTTATACTATTGGAAATTTAAAAAATTAAAAAGGTATTTAAATTTTAAAAGATATAAAATTTGTGTAATATAAAATCTTACTATTCAAGAAAAAAGTTGTCCGTCTTACCTAATAGAGTTTTTTGCAGTGCTCGCAGGTAAAATGAGGTGCCCAGAATTTGTCTTGATTCCCGACAGGTATGCCGAAATATGCCTTGTAGGCTTCACACATTTTAGTTGTACCATTTCGCTCTTGTCTTGATAAATTAGTTACATACATGGCAGAATACGTCTGGAGAATGCTTGCAGCTTCTTGGTGCCATTTCTGATAAAATCAGATAAGTCTATGTGTTCACTTAGGCAGTTAAGACTAAACTGAAGTGGTAAGTTGTGAGCCCCTGTATATATATATTACTATGGAAAGGTCTAGAAAATTCTAAAAGTTTCTTGAAAATTCTCGTAAGTTCTACAACATTCTAGAAAGCCCTTGAAAATTCTTGTAAGTTCGACAAAATACTCTATCAACTACTCAGCACTGAATGTAACTACAATGTTTTGAAAAATGGGTAAATTTGAAAACTTCATTACCCAGGTCACAAAAGCAAAGTTTGAAGAGAAAAACGTGTCTTTTCCATTTACTTTAGGCATAGCAATTAGGAAATAACACTTTCTGCCCTGGAAACAAAAAAGTCTAAATTTAGTTACACAGTGTTATATAACGGTCTATACACATGATGAGCACAGTTCAAACTGTCCCGTTCTGTAGCTTTAAGCTTGAAAATAAATGATTAAAAGATGTGTCACTTGCTAATCAGATGTATTTTTTCACTTTTCCGGTGGCACAGTAGTGTTAAAATACTAGAAATTCGGTTTCAATTCCTGTAATTGGTAGAACACATATAACCCAATGTATCACTTTGTGCTTAACTGCAAACATATACATTATTTTTCATGTGAAACTAAAAATGTTTTATTTATTTATATAGATTATAAACAATGATAACTTATCAATTACATTAATAGATTCACTCTATTTTCAGTAAGTATGAGAAACGTTACCATATATTAAACCTTGCATTTCCATTGAAATTAAGCTACTTCAAATGGCCTACTGAGGACTGATCTTTCTTAAAGATTTGGAGGTTTTTGTATTTTCTGGAGTTGCTAAGTTTAAACTAGACTGACCTTCATAAAGCTTGACAAACTGAAATTTAAAATCTATAATAGTAGGTAGAGCGGGTTTTCTTATTTCATTGCATCTTTTCAAGAATGTGAAAGTTTAAATTAGACTCATCCTTTCTAACGACTTATAGGGTTTTGGTTTATTAAGTTAGTAAGATTAAATTAGACTGATCATTTTGTTAACGATTTGTTGTAAAGGGTCACGAACCATGAGCCTTGTGTATACAGTACATTACCTTTCCACACAGAAATTAGCTGTACTAGTAAGTCTGGTTCACATTTATACAACAGCCCATTGCAAAAGACATTTTGTTCGATATTTCAGAAAATACTAAAATAAATTTAAAATCAGATCTCTAACACAAATATAAGTTATTTTACCTAAATTGGCTACGTTTTCGCGACGAAACTACAGATCTAACTCTCTAAAACCTCGTCAACAAATATCACAAATTCCGACACTCAACTTTCATATAATAAACATTTTGAAATAACATTTGTGAACAACCAGCAGGAGCAGTACACTACTTAACATGAGCTGTAAACATTATAAAATGTACGTTAGACGGTTTATGAGAATGAAGTACGAAGATGGTCGTAACTTGTAAACAGAACAAAGACGGATGGGAAGTTAGGCAAAACGAGATGGTGAACGTTGAAGAACATGAATAAATTATTAATCTCAGAATGAAACGTTATTATGGTTCTTTATATCAAAATACAATATGTTAGGCCAGTGATGACGGGAAAACCCACTTGTAGAGAAAAATATATGAGTGAAAACGGATGGTTTGGTTTGAGAAGATTTTTATGTAGAGGAACGAACAACGTTTTGACCTTCTTCGGTCATCGTCAGGTTCACAAAGAAAGAAAGAGGTAAATGACCGATAGCTGACCACATGTTTGAAGGCGGTTGTGTAACTAAGGGTAGGAATGTAGAGGGCGTGCTTACATGTTTAGTTATATTTATTAATATAGATACAAAGGTGTTCCTTTATATTGGTTTATTTTGGGCTTAAGTTGTTGTATAAGTAAGGCTTCTTTAATTTTGCGTTTGTTTATGTTTGTTTCTTTATTTAGTATTTGGGTGTTTTCTATGGTTATGTTGTGTTTATTTGATTTACAGTGTTGGAAATCGTGTGAAGGTAACTTTTTGCGTTCTTTGAATCTGGTTTCCATTTTTCTACTTCTTTCTCCAATATAGAAGTCGTGACAGTTGTCATTGTTGTATTTTACAAATAATGTTGGTGTGGTGTGCAATCTCGGCGCAACAAAGAAATTCAAAACTGAACAAGGTCACTGTTCAGTTTAACCTGTACTTTGCGTTAAGCAGGAGAAAAAAAAAACAATTCTCGTTACTAACGATACAAGCCCAAGGTTTCAGATAAGCTTTACTCTCCTGAAAGTGATTTCTTGGAACCAATCTTTCACCTTCTAGTCTAGCAACCTGTTACTTATTATAGTTTATCCTACACGAGTCTACGATTTATTATGTTACGTGTGTTAACATATTACGATTTAAAATAGCCGGAAATTTGAATTAAAAGTTAATTGGACGTCGATATATATCAGATTTATGACATTTACCAACAAGATAAATACACACAAATTTCTTTCTTAACACAAATATGTTTGCATATGCAAACAATAATACAATTTGTAATAACGGTTATTACTGTTAATAATTTATGTATAAAAGTCTTACAAACTTTCAAACAATTTTGACGTTTTGTGAAAAGTCAGTAGATGACAGATAACAACTGATATCATTTTAGTACTCAGAATAAGTGTATTACTCTAAAAATTTCAACACAACAAACCATCCAAGAATTTCCTATTACTGACATGTTTATCTTAGAAATGTTCCAAAAAAAATAATCAGATTTCAATTCTATGAGCAGGAAGTCGAAACCACACATTATACAGAGAGTAAAAATAAATTTTAATAAATTAATGATGTGTTGTGTGTGTGTGTGGTGTGATTTCTTATAGTGAAGCCACTTCGGGCTATCTGGTGAACCAGCCGAGGGGAACCGAACCCTTGATTTTAGCGTTGTAAAAATCAATTATATCTTTATATTTCAGACATGTAATATCAAACA
Source organism: Tachypleus tridentatus (assembly GCF_004210375.1). Taxonomy (NCBI): domain Eukaryota; kingdom Metazoa; phylum Arthropoda; class Merostomata; order Xiphosura; family Limulidae; genus Tachypleus; species Tachypleus tridentatus. The sequence continues at coordinate 21,211,797 of NC_134827.1, forward strand.
TAATGTTCATTATCTTTTAAAAGATAAATAAATTTCTGGTTACAACTTCTGCGTAGCGGTAAATTTATTTGCTGAGATAATGCGTTTATGTTGTTTTTTCTTATGTGCATGTGGAGTTGCAACAGGGACTACGATTTACTTATTGCGCCTCCGTTTCCCATTAAACATATGACGTCATAAATATTCATCATACAAATTTAATGCACTAGCACCACCGGTAATTAAATATAATCTTTTTCTTATGAAACAGTAGAACTAATTTTTTAAAAAAGCAAATTTTAGACTAAATACGTAAAAGTAGACACATCATTACGATTACTTGAATTTCGACGTGAGAAAGAATGTTTTAAAATTATTATTATTGTTGTTTTGTTTTTGAATTTCGCACAAAGCTACTCGAGGGCTATCTGTGCTAGCCGTCCCTAATTTAGCAATGTAAGACTAGAGGGAAGGCAGCTAGTCATCACCACCCACCGCCAACTCTTGGGCTACTCTTTTACCAACGAATAGTGGTATTGACCGTCACATAATAACGCCCCCACGGCTTGGAGGGCGAGCATGTTTGGCGCGACTCGGGCGCGAACCCGCGATCCTCAGATTACGAAGCGCACGCCTTAACACGCTAGGCCATGCCGGGTCCCCTCATTTAACACGGTCGGAACGTTGTTGTCTGCTTTATTACTATAAATGTTAATACCCATATCAACCGTCAAGAGATATTTATACCATAGATATTTTGTTGAAAATTGCTGAGCGATAGTTAGTAACTGCTTTTAGAAACAACTTTTTAGAACTTTTTAGAGGGAAGGCATCACCACTCACCGCCAACTCTTGGGCTACTCTTTTACCAACGAATAGTGGGATTGACTGTAACATTATAACGCCCCCCACGGCTGAAAGAGCGAGCATGTTTGGCGTATTATTATTATATAAGTAGAAAGTCGTGAATCGTCTTCTACATATAACATGGCTACCATTACCACCTTATAAACTCAACTCAATCAAAAGGTAATAAATTCGGTTGACCACACTCGTTACTGATTACATAAGTGAAATTAAAATATATATATCTTCGAGTTGTTATAAAGTACGTCAGCTAAAGAATCGAAGTAATGGGCTTTCTCATTTTAAAACTGTTATAAACAATGCATTTCGATACGCATCGTAAGCAGACTGAACAATTAACGATTGGTTTCGAAGGCAACGAGTAATTTGTTGCACGAAAATAATAATAATTAATAGTTGTTTTATTCTATCTCTCCATTATTTGTCTTCTGTTTTACTAAATCTGATTAATTATCGTTCTTACATGGTATATTTAGTTTACGTCACAGAACCTACCTGTAAATTTCAGTTTTATCTTTCATTTAAGATTTCTATCTCGTTTTTGAGAATAAATACTAAACTAATAAGATTCAGAAATAGTTAATCTTCAAAATATGACAGCATGTTATCTTGTGTATACCAATAAACGTATCAATTATCTTACTTTATCACAAAATATAACTAGCATTATGAGTTATTCCGAAGTTGTTTTTAAATTAAACTTGAACAAACGTATTTTCTTTGACAAAAATCGAGCGTGATTAGTATGACAAAGATCGAGCGTGATTATTATGACAAAGATTCGAGTCATCGACTCGTGGATTACGAGTAGAATTCTTTAACCACCTAGTTATGAAGAGTCTTATGTAACATTTGTCGAATATATTGTATGTAAGCAGTTCTGCATACAAGATGTGAACGATTAACTTTTAGTACACTTTATTTTCTAGTTTCTCTAGAGTCTAGATATAGTAAATGTTTACTTGTTGCTTTCAATTACTTGAAATAGGTCATAGTAATTTAGCTTCTGTTACCAAGTAATATTATTTTTATATACGTTAACATTTTTTGTGATGAAGTATCATTGAGTTTATGTTTTGGAAATACTTTTCGTGCTTTTAATATGGACATTATCGGATTTGTTTACAAAAGGACGTAAAGATACCAACTGATAAAATACACACAAAAGTATCCTAATGATAATATGCTCTGTTTACTGTTTAAAAGCCTTCATTCAGTAAAAGTGTTTCTTCTTCTGGTCGCACTAGCTCATGTTTTTCGTGTACTTTTCCTGTAAAACTGAAAACTGGTGGGGACCATTCAATCTACATGTTTTATTGTTCTACTTTTTGTGTTATCATTGTCGTTATTCTCTCCTATTTCCATGTGCCTTAGTATGATGTGAATCAACTAAACATTTTTCCTTCTTATATGGTATACTGGTTATTTTATAAATTACTACTGTGAATAGAACTAATTCCAAAATTAATGAGGAACTTACGAAGGAAATACTGATTCATAGTATTTGTGGCATAAGACACAGGTAGTTTACAAAACAAAAGTTCTGATATTCCAACTGCATTCATCACATTTTGTTCCAGTGATTTTCATTTTACACACAAAAATGATTCACTTAAAACCTACACAATGTAAATTGTTATAAAAATGAAAGTGCAAGAGTGTTTGGTGTGATGGAGATCCGAACCTGCGACTCGGACAATGAATGAAGCACTACAGCCACCTGGTTCACTGTAAATTTAACATAAAAATAGTTTCTACAAATAACGTAACATTGTTTTTCGTTTTCTTTTTACCCAGAATTGGTGATGAAGGGTAACATTCTTCCAATATGTAATACGTCACTTATAAGTTAAAGATAGATGGATTTCACTGGATTTTTTGTAGTAACTAACACATAACTAACGTGCAAAGAAGGAATTTTTCAAAATTCTAATTTTGAATTGAAAGCATGAGAAAATTAATTACTGGCATTTCTTTTATATCGAATAATTTGAAATAATCGTCTCACTAATAACACAAGACAACCACAAAGTTAAGTTATTGCTGACGCTTACTAGACACTAGGGCACACCCGCTCAACTATCTCATGGAGCTGCATAGTAAAACGTTAATTAAAGATATTTCTTACGAAAACATACATATTTATGATGACGCCTAACGCACCGCCTATGTTAAGGTACTACTATCTTCATTCACGAGATGGCCCGGGGTTAAGACACGCGACTAAGGGTCGTAGTTTCGAATTCCTGTCACACCAAACACTCTTGCCCTTTCAGCCGTGGGGGCGTTATAATGTTAAGTTCAATCTCATTATTCATTGGTAAAAGAGTAGCCCATGAGTTGGCGGGGGGTGGTGATGAATAAATGCCTTCCCTCTAGTCTCACATTGCTAAATTAGGGACGGCTAGGGCAGATAGTCCTTGAGTAGCTTTGTGAGAAATTCAAAAACAAACAAACAACTTACCCAAACTTTAAAAGATGAAATGAAATAAGAAATCCGCTTTACCCGCTATTATAGATTTTAAAGTTCAGTTTGTCAAACTTTATAAAGATCAGTCTAGTTTAAACTTACCAACTTCAAAAAACAAAAAAAAACCTCTAAATCTTTAAGAAAGATCAGTCCTCAGTAATTCATTCGAAGTAGCATAATTTCAGCATAAATAATAAAATTTGACCGTTAAACCATTATGAAAGTTTCCTTTCGACAGTGTTGCTGGACTTTTAGATTTTAACAAGAGAAGCTGCTTTTTTTTATTTTCCTCTTTATATTATCCAGCTCTGGCGAGTGAAACAAGGTATGGCTACGCATAAAAATTAAGGTACAGGAGTTTTTCGCATGCGCACAATACAAGTTAATCCATACCGGTGTAGTAGCTATCTAATATTGAGGTGAAAGCTTTCGGTTTATGTAGACGTTATCTCTTCCAAAAGTAGTTGACTGATTCAGACCAAATTTAGCGTGCTAACTGAGTAGTCAATAAGTAAACCAAATTCTTGTTAAACGTTCCACATATTTAAAAATAAAAATGTTATTTTAAATAACCCCCATATCGTTACTGCAGTAGCTTTGTAAATAAAAACTCACACCACAACAAAATTCCAAAAGTCAAAGACTGTAAATAAAAGTTTGAGTATAAAAAAATAAAATATCCAGCTACAATGTTAAGAATTAAGATATTTCTACAATTTACGTTTCAAGATCTATCCTGATACACACCTTTTAACTTCTGGTTCATACTAGAATTAGTTTGTTTGTTTGTTTGTTTTTGGAATTTCGCACAAAGCTACTCGAGGGCTATCTGTGCTAGCCGTCCCTAATTTAGCAGTGTAAGACTAGAGGGAAGGCAGCTAGTCATCACCACCCACCGCCAACTCTTGGGCTACTCTTTTACCAACGAATAGTGGGATTGACCGTCACATTATAACGCCCCCACGGCTTTGAGGGCGAGCATGTTTGGCGCGACTCGGGAGCGAACCCGCGACCCTCAGATTACGAAGTGCACGCCTTAACGCGCTAGGTCATGCCGGGCCTACTAGAATTAGAATAAGGACTTAAGCCTGAATTAGAGGCGTATTACATAATTAAAATAGCTTTAGAATGATTCCTACTTCTTGACGTAAAATATAGTTCTCTGTAGAAACAAAAATAAAAATTATTATTAAATTAATTGCATTAACTGTACCAAGTCCATACAGTGGAAATATTGACCACTTCTTCTCTGAAAAATAGGCTACTTTGAACGAGAACTGACACAACCGTTTTACCATTTTTATGAAGTTTCTCGGTTCGACTTCTACACTTCCTCACTTATCAGTAGTGACTTTCTGTGTCTAGAAACAGATTTCTTAGAGAATAAACGCTTTTAAAAAATCCTCACAGTGAATTTGCTTCTTCTTGACAAACTTGTGCACGTTTATCACGTTTTTAAGGGGAGGAAATAGGCTTGGAGTGTAGTCTTCTTAAAACAACTTGAAAATGTTTTAAAATCAGACATTTTAACTGTATTACAAGAACTTCATGAAGAAAGTCCATTACTGACCTGCAGACTTTCACTGAGGGCAGAGCAGGGAATTCAATTTGTCTTTAAAAAATATTGTCAGATTCCTCATCCACTTAACGATTATCATTTGATTTTTTGAAAGTCAAATGTTTCGGTGGACTCAAATAGATAGCCCGATGAGGCTTTGCTATAAGAAACACATACAAACACACTGTTTTACCTTAAATATACTTCAGTTATCTTAGGCAGTTTTAAATAAAATTACAGACTTAGGAAATAACTGTTTTATTTTTATGTAAAATAACATTTAATCATAAAATTAATAGTTTCGTCACATCCGCTTAGATTAATAGCATCGTCACATTTGTTAATATTACACTATTCTGCTTCCTCCATCTCGTTACAGCTCAAGAACACAATACATGAAACTTTCTAATTTGCGGTTCATTCAACAGGTGTTCCAAGAGAGGTAGAATCATTTGTTATGATCAGTATATATCCCATCCCGATCTGTACCTGTTACGTCTTGGAGTGACTTATAAAATCTTTTGTCATTATGGAGCAGGATAATCCAGCTTTCGAACTTAAGGCAATATTAGAAAGTTTTATTTTTTTATATGTGAGAAGTCACAAACATTAAACTACTACACAATACGCTTCGTACAATACAGTTACCACAAATGCTTCGTCCAAACTTAACATCTCATAGAATGTCTTTGAACTATAGTTTATTAGGAAAATAAACTATTATAATATCGCTAATAAAATATTATGTTTTGAATAATTAGGCTGTTTGTTTAATATCTAAACCTAAGTTTCTCATTAATTTGAGTATTTCTCATGAAAATCATTATTCATTATCAAAATACGCATTCTTAAGAATGATTTAATCAATGGGAGATTTTATTAGAATGAATCTTCAATCGAAAAGTAAAGAAGTAACGCACCAGTTATAACATCTTATGGTGATCGCAAAGAGGTTAAAATTTATTGAAAATTATGGGTGTTTTACAAAGGCCGGTATAAAATCCGTTATTGTACTAACAATAATACAATAATTTTTCAAATTACAATTTAACGCAGGAAAAATTCTAATAGTCTTCCCTTACATTTTCATTGACATTGTAGAAAAATTGCCTCACTGACTATCCTCGATAATATTATTTGGAAGATGGAAAGATGTTTTACACTAAGCACTAAGCATAAAACTGGTTAAGTACATTATGTACCCTAACAGAACTAATACATTTACTTTCAGCCGTGGGGGCGTTATAATGTTATGATCAATTCCACTATTCTTTGGTAAAAGAGTAGCTCAAGAGTTGGCGGTAGGTGGTAATGACTAGCTGCCTTCCCTCTAGTCTTACACTGTTAAATTAGGGATGGCTAGCGCAGATAGCCCTCGAGTAGCTTTGCGCGAAATTCAAAACAAAACAAACAAGTTACAAATATTCAACTTCCCGGATTTTCTGAAATAGATATGTGATATATTATAATTTTATTGTCTGATGAGTTCACGAAAAACCTTGCAATATGAAATAATTTTTCTCATTGTCCACCCACTTATTTAGTTTTTATTCTTCTAACTTCATAACTTTGCTTTCGTGCAAATGAAATCAGGTAATAATGCCACAAAGTTATATTCATTTCAACTACTAGCAAATAACATTCTCTCTCAACTGCCTCTTCCACCTAGAGATTCACAAGTCTCAATTACCCCCAGTTATTCCTATAACTATCTCAGTGGTACCCGAGCATATGTACCAAAGTTGGTATCCTACTAGCTTGTGAGTTCAGACATGAAGACAGTTTCAAACATGACTTCCCAAAATCCCAAGAAGGAACAGGAATACAAAATGTGATGCCCATATTTGTATCAACGACCCTGGAGACCAATTCGTAGACCCTCATTATGTTTGGGTGATTTTCAGCTGGCGTTTTAACCCCTCTTTTCAGAGGCTACGTCATTCAGAAAATGAACTCCCTCCTGAACTCTCCTACCTCGTTTCATCCTGTTAACTCCAGAACTGTGTAAAACGCTGAATTAACAAAAGACAGACAAAAATACTAGATATTTATAAACACACTCACACACCTAAAGAGAAATTTCAGGACTCATATAAAAAAAAATTCTGAGTTCTCTTACAAAATAGCTTATGTGAAATTGGTTGAGCCTGTTTAACTGCTTTATAAACATACTAATTTACCAAATGGCACTATTTAGGTACTTCAGAAATATTTAATATAGTTTAGCTGCGAAGTGCAGTATTTCTAGTAGTTTAATAGCATCAGATTTATATTCATATTATATTTATTTTAATATTTGAGAAATACGTCAACAAGCGAATCCGTATCTATAGAGCTGCAACCAATAGCTGTTTTATCCTAGGGTTGCCATCTATTAGCAAAGATAAAAACTTTTTTTCGAATGTGGTTTAAATTATGTATTTCTTTGATAAATTGAAAATTTACCAAAACTTGTTCTTACAAAATTTACACCTTTTTAATTTGGGCTCATTAGGTGGGCCGAAGTCAGGACACTTGTTCTAATTGTCTCCCCTTCCCGTCTTGAAGGAACGAAATATATGCACAATTAATAAGTTTTAATATGTGTTTGAAACTTACTCTGCCATGCGGAGCACTAAATATCTTTTAGTATTACAATAATAGTGACAAGTATTACTAAAAATACGAAATTTCTCATCATTCCTTTTTGAGGGATAAATAGGGTATAGAAAAATCATTGAATTCGGTATTATTAATTATTTATAAACAAATTACACTTGTATACAGGTAGACTATTACACACTGGAAAACATTAAACATATTTACATTTCTAAAGACATCAACTAAAAGACTGATTGTTAGTAAGACTAAATGACAGGAATACTTGAAAGTAAAATACATGTCAGTACTGAATCAAGGTTTTTCTGTATCCTGTATTAATGATCCAGAATAAGAATGAAATCTTACTGGTAGAATACAAATGTGAATATCACAGGACGATCACTGAACTAAAACCCAGTGTGCGATAAGTTATATCTGATTCCTTCTTTAATTTGACATAAGACAATTTAGAAACATTCCAAATAAAAGTTTGTACACTGTAATACTGTATTGATATCGTATTTACTATCGCTTCACAAAAAATTTATTATAAGTTACGTCAAAATAAAAGTTAAAACCCCCAAAAGCTCAAAGTACGTTATGCTTATAACATCTTTACCTATTAATTTAGGTTTGTCAAACAAAATTTAGTCTAAATTCTATCATATAAGAGACTGATAATAGTCCGTAACTTTTAGTTAATATGATATACGAATGTTACGCATTCGTCATTCCTAAAGAATTAAAGAGAGTGCGTAATTGCTGGTAGCTTGTTTTTAACGGTCACTTTTGTGTACTAAGAGTGGATGGAATTGAATATGTTAAAATTAATATATTATAATAATAAATACGAAATTATTTATAAACGAACTGAACACTTTCCAAAATAAGTCAACAAAATAATAAAACATTTAAATTAGTCTAAAAACTAATAAATTATAATATAAATGTATTAATTTCAGGGACAGATGAAGAAAGATGACTTATGAAATGGAGAGAGCAAGGCTTTGAACATAATGGGTCTGAAGGCGATCAGTTGACACTGTTGTCACCTTCAACCTATGACCTCCCGTTCATGAATGTAATTAAAAGATATGAAATTTTCAAGTTCATTCCCATCAGTCCAACATACGACCAGAATATTTTTCTACACAAAGTGAGACCATTACTTAAAAGATTTGTACCTCAAAGTAATAATAATGATAACATTGATTCAGAAAAGTAACGACACTGTCGTCTTTAGTTTATTTACAACAGTTAACCTATACGTTAGTATAAACGTATAATTAGTTTGATACGATAAGACTTGGTTATTTTAATATGTTTTATATTAAAACGTTTACTAATGTTACTAGGAAATATTCATAAACTGAAATATTATAATCATGTTTCTTTTGAAGCAGATCTAAATATACTCAGTGTTCGAGGTCATTGTACAACCCGCAGCGTGGCAGTTTTTGTCACCTATTGTCCGGTTTAGGTGTATAATCACTTTAAACAAACAATACTTAACAAGATGTGTTGAAACCTGCGGTTATTATAACTTGTACGAAAAATCGTTCTTGGACTAAGACCGAAATTTTTAAAATTTAGAATTGTTAAATATGTTGCTTAATGATGTATTTAATAAAGATTTAAGATTCTCTCTACATCATCCATAATCTAAGTTTGTTTTTCATAGAAAGAACTGCGAAACAAAATGTTATAATTACCATCCTTGTAAAATATCTTCTTCCATATAAAGACTACATTCATTAGATTCACGTTCGTACTACATTCATAATTTACGTTTTCTTATAGATATTGTGATGTTCTATATATATAATATATCTCAATATAAAACAACAAATTTTTATTTGAATATTTAATTGTAAAGGAACAAATGAAAAATAACGTATGCATATCAGTTAACTGATTCTTGAAAATGCCTGATTTGTTTTTTTATATATATTATCTGCCAATCATACGAAATAAAAAACCAAAATAACGCGACAAAAAATGTAAGATTGAGAGAATTTCATATTATTTGATGTATACCTAGTTCTGTAACCTATAAAATATATAGAAAGTTTAATTAGTTGTCACCAGTTTCACAACAAGTATACTAAAACCTAATTAATGATTTCCTGCTTCAAAGACAAACTTTATACGTATTACGATACCTTGACGATGTTGTCGTTGCAACTATATATAATCCAGAAATTCAACTAGCTAAAAGCTTTTGGTTTTACAGTTGAAAATTGAAACTGTAAATCCTATAATGATAGTTCAATTTTTGTTTGTTTTGTTTTATACTTTATAATATGATTTTGAAACGCAATGTGCTCTTGTACAATATAATAAGTTTAACATAAACCGAACTACGTCATTCAGTGAAACTGATTTCACTTTTAAGTACTATGATGTCTTCATGTTCCATTTATTAAAGAACTTCAAATATGAAACGAAACTTACAATCATAAAAATGTTGTGAATTCAGTTAATGCCTGTGTACTATCGTTTGAAAACGTGAAATATTTTGAATATTAGAATTTAAAGAAGTTTATGTGTCACTGACATAAAGTTTCATAAGTGACACAAACTAAAATGTCAACAAAGTTGAACTTATAAACGTCTAAACGAAAGCTACAAATGTTGTCATTTCAAAATCGATAAGTTTAAGCTCGACTGACTTGTGGAATGACTGCAAGATTGTGTTAATGAAAAGTGTCCAATAAATGGAAAGAATTATGTGGCACTTTTGTAAACAGTTTCTAAATTCCTTAAATATATTAATTATTTAATCATTTGAAGCTTTCCCCGCAAAAGTACAACAACATGTAGATATCATTATAGAAAATGTTTAAAACTTTGTCACTAGAGGTCGGTGCAATAATTTTAATGCCACTTTACTCAATATTAGTATTTAGTTTTCAGAACATCATTTAACATCAGTTACACTAATGTTTAATATTATGTATTATACTAAGTTACACTGAACATTCAAAAAACTTGCATCAGTGAATTGCTGGTGATAAGTTAACCATTTAATAAAATAACAAATATTAATCCAGAATGATTTATGTTATTAGCTGCAAAACTAGTGTGTCTCCCCACTGGTACAGCTGTAAGTCTACGGATTTACAACGTTAAAACAAGCGGTTTGATTCCCGTCAGTGGATTCAGTAAAGAGCCCAGTGTGGCTTTGCTATAAGAAAATACAAAGACACAAAACTAATGCTTCTATACGGAAGTTTTATTTAAGTATTCTTTGTTTCACACGACGTGTAACGTAAACGAATAAAGTTTCTTACTTGAAATGACTGTGATAATCACCGAATTAGTTCAAAAATTCAAACATCCAGTACATAAAAATTCACTTTCAAACAATTAGAAAAACTTATTAGAATCCTTCTGGCCAGTAATACTTAAAACTTAGATCATTTTAATGCATTTAAGTGTTAACTGATCAACATCATTCGTCTTTAAACGTTATGTTGTGTTCGTATTTCATTCAATAAAAGAAATTTAAAGCTGAAAATAGATACAACGATAAATGTTTTATGAAAGCAGTTGTTCGTTAAAGTTTACTTTTGCAAACATGAAACATTTGAAAATATTTTACTTCACATTTGGAATTAGTGCAACCCTTTAAAAGTTGAATTTAATATAAATGATAAACACAATTTAAAAGCTGATATCTCTTAAATTAATTTATTATTGTATGCTCTAAACATTTCATATGAACTGAAATACAGAATATTTTTCAATCCCATGGTTGGTTGAATTATTAAAAGTGTTCTATGTATGACCAGGAATTTTGTGTTTTTCTTGACGTTAAAACAAAGACGTTAATTCATGATATGCTCCACTATGAACATATACAACAGTATATTAGCTATCATTATAGAACATGTTAAATCATTTGACACTAGATGTCGCACTAATAGTCCAGTATTTATTGTAAAATGCTTGGCCAAAACTGTAATAGAGTTATTTGTACATATCCGACTGTAGTGTAGAAATGTTACTAAAAACAAAAAATACAACTAGTCTAATAGCATCAACTGCCAATTTGTGGATTATTTTTATTTGATCAATTACTGGAATTTGGCCATCACTTTTATAGCGTACCCAAGACCCCAAGGTGCAAAGCCCGTTTTTGTGGTAACGAAATGTAAAGCCCCCGCTAATACAGCAGTAAGTCTACGGGTTTACAACGCCAAAATCAGGGTTTCTATTGCCCTCAGTGGGCAGAGCAGATAGCCCGACGTGGCTTTGTTATAAGAAAAACACACACACTCGAAATATAAACCATAAATTCTCAGGTTCAAGGAATGACAATACCACAGATATTTTCAAATCGCAGTTTTCTCACATTAACTGTTTCCAGGGTCGTCAAACCAATATGACATCGCCTGCAGTTACCACTCTCTGCATTTGTGCGCATGTGTAAAAAATAATCTTCACAATTATTAATCTGATTATGATCAAATTTCATTCAACGGTTAAGTGCCCCCAAGAATCAATTGTTTAATCATTCGTTTAGAAACAAGCGCATGAATAATGGTTATTGAATATGTCAAAAGTCAAAAGGTTAATATGTAATGTTAGGTGAACGTTAACTCTAGTTTATTAGTAAAAGGAATTTAAGAAAGATACTTGTAATAATATAAATACGTGATACATAACAATAAAACAAATTTAAAATTACTTATTTTCAAATATTGCTGTAGTATTTATTTCATGCTTAAATTACAAATATTTGTATCTTTGCTTTGTAGTACTTGTTTTATAATATGTTTGTTGTGTTTTCCACTTGTTTTACCGCGCCACCTAAGAACAGTAATAGTCATCTATATTTAAGTTCATTTTCTTAAATGTTTTTTTTGCAATCTTACAACATATCACTTTTAAGTAACTTTGAAGTTATTTGTATAATGTTTCTTTTTTGACAATACTATTTATAATTGAGGCTTCAGTGTGTTTTTATATAAAACTGAAATGTGTGTGACCCGTGTTTTAAGCCTATACTTACTGGAAAAAGCTTGAAAACTGGCAGTTTTTCGATCTTCCATCCTCTTTCTCTACTGAAGATACAGTTAATATTTTACAGTGTCATGTGTAGGGCTATTCTTAGATTATCTGTATTTTGTCTTTTTTGTTATCAGTAATTGTCTTTTTCTGTATGTTTTCAGAAGAGTATTTGTTTTGAATGTACATATGTCGCTTTTCATGGATAATTTTCAAGTTTTCTAGTGAATATAGAATAACAGTATTTCTTTATCTGCAAACATCTTGGTATTTCTGATAAAACATATTCTCCATCATCAGTTGTATTTCATTGTTAGTTCTAATAAACTTCAAAGCTAAAACAGGATGAACCATGCAAACACTTTTATCAAAGATTTCTGTTTATACAAACAAATCAAAGCTTTGAATGTTGAATAAACGTGAGATTTATCCCAAATAAGTTTCCAGTACTGGATGACTTTAATATATGAACTAGATATTTATTTACCAAGATAAGTAAATTACGTAATTGATAGCAGCATGCTTAAAATTCACGCGTATACCATTTTGTAATAAAAATATGAACAAAAGAATGAATATGACCCTAAATAATTATGCAGAATATCTTTTTTAACCTTAATATAAATATATTAGAGTCTTCATTCAGCAAAGTAAGCAGATTAAATTCGAAAAAAAGATGATTTTTCTTATCTTCCAGAATAAAGTAATTGATTTCCGAAAACATCGATTTTATTTTATAGATTTCTTTTTGTAGAAAAAAGTTATTATTTATTTATAACAAATTAATGTGAGCGTGTGTGTGTTTTGTTATAGGAAAGCCACATTGGTCCATTGAAGATAACTCAATATCTATTTCTTTGTTTTGAATTCCGCGCAAAGCTACACGAGGGCTACCTGTGCTAGCCGTCCCTAATTTACCAGTTCAAGACTAGAGGGAAGGCAGCTAGTCATTACCACCCACCGCCAATTCTTGAGCTACTCATTTAGCAACTAATAATGGGATTGACCGTCACATATAACGCCTCCGGTGCTGAAAGGGCGAGCATGTTTGGTGCGACGGGGATTTGAACCTGCGACCCTCAAATTACGAGTCAAACGCCTGGCCATAGCGGGCATCTCAATCGCAGATTTTAGCACTGTAAATCCAAAGACTTACCTCTGTCCAACCGGGGGCGTTAATGTAAAGAAATTAACATTAAAAATGACTTTTAATATTACTTTTCTAGCATAGAATAACTCATTACGCATGCCTGAAAATTTAAAGTTCATAAAAGTTATTTTGCTTTTAATAACGGATTTTCCCAAATTAATTACGCATATTTCGAAAATCTTAATCATTTTTTTACAAATCGGCGTTAAAACACCTCTTATTTAAATCAAATAATTATTTAGCTTACAACCATGACCATTTTGATTATTATTATTGTTAAAATAAATATATACAAAGTGAAGAAATTGGAAGAATATTGCTGTTAAACGAATATATATTATTATTCATCGCGATTTGTGTGTGTGTTCAAATATACATACTTTAGTTTCGAAACTAAGCTTTATGGTACTCTTTATGTATGTTGTCTGTAGCATATGGTTTCAATGATCAGCTATCATGCTGATATTACACCTTCCGTGATGTTTTTCAGTCTTGGTATCAGGCTGACTCTGTGTGAACATTGCTTCTTTATCCAGTGTTGATATCGTGCTCTGCTGTCTCATTGACCCAAAAAAGTACAATATGAAAACTTATGCAACAACATGGAAATGGCTATTTTGTATCCACAGTGTTGCCAATCATGTTTTTGTATTTGTTCTTATTAATAAGTTCGATATTTTAGTAAGTTTCCTTCAAGTGAACCAAATAAAAAATAGGAACAGAAGTATATATGTTACCATTGTAAATGAAACTTGTTTTAGAGGAAATCGATGAACAATAATCACTCTCTTTGTACATAGACTGAAGCTCAGAGGATTGATATTAATTCAGCAATATTATTGCAATATAAAGTGAACCTTCTTGTGATTAATATAGTATAAACTATTTCTCACGACTTCTGTACCTGTAAAAGTACGTACCTGTCGGGACATTTAAAGTTGAAAAGAATTATTATCATCGTTTGTATTGACATCAGACTCAGAATCGCATGAAACTGTATGAAGAGTCTCTGATACAGTGGGTACATCAGGTTCATGAGCATCACCTGTTGGTTTTATAGCAGACTGAAGGCTCGATGTGTGTATGTTAAATAGTAGTGATTTCCAGTATTACTGCCAGCCGAATCTCGCCTAATGTGTATGAAAGGATTGATACGGTTAGTATGTTATAAACCTTGTAAGCTATAATTCTAATAAACGCTTATTAATCGAAAAACTAAAGATATTTCTCGAAAAACTTTCATAGATTTCGAAAATTACAAACTCTTTGACTTTATAGAATTTAATTTGGACGTTATTATTTCTTCGAAAATATTAGATATTTTCGTCAGCAAAAAACTTACTTCTGCTCTAAGAAGTATCTAGCAATCTTCCCCATCAAGTGCATTTTACCTGTGTATTAACATAGAATTAATTCGCTCACCGTTAAACGTCAATAAAAGACTGAGCTTTATACCAAATAGAAAACTCGTACTCTTTGTAAGTATTGTGTATAAAACTTTATTTTTATTAACTGTTTTTATAAATTATATTGTTATTTGTATATTAAAATATATTTGTGTTAAAAAATTGTGTAGCAATATAATTAACAAATATAATAAATTTGATAATATTGATATTCTATAAACTTCTAAATTAAAATCAAAATTTTCAGCCACTTGAAATCGTAATAATTAACGTACGTTTCATAATAAATCGGAGACTCGTGCGAGATAAATCATAAAACGTCACAAGACCTTCTTATTAGATTTTTTTGCGTCATCGCATTGAGTAAAAATCTTTACACCTTTAAAAAAATTAATAAAATCGTTCAAGTTGAAATAGTTCTTATTATTACATTAATAATTTGTTATTATTTATCCAAATCTCTGTTGTTAAGATTCACATTGTTATTAATTTCCAGGTGTACTCTTTCAGAACGAATCAGTTTAAAATAATTTATGATTTCGTGATAATAATTGTTTTTACTTTACTGTTAATTAACGAAATGTTTATTTTTTATATCAGATACATATAACTGTTTTAATATAATTTTTTACCTCTATCATTCTGAGTGTCCAGATTTCTTGTTGCCCTTCTTCAGTAGCCGACAACATTTCTTCATTACTAATCCAGTTCCATTGAGGTAAACTTAAAATAGCGAATATCGGAGCCATCAAAAAAAGTAAGTTTTCACGTCTGAATATTATATCTGCTTTATGTGTAATTTCGCAGAAAGTCCAATCGACAATATGCAATCTAAAACTGTATTGAATATGTCTATATATACATATATTTATATTTAGAAACTATATTTTTGTCTAGACACCTTTCACCAGACAGGTTCTTTCATATACATAGTTTGAAGATGTTACATCAAAATTATTTTGGAATTTCACCAGTTTCGTCTATGCTACCATGTCTAATTATGGTTTGCCTGATGACTTTGGATAGTGTCAGTAACCCTGTACCGTAGTTTTATAAACATTCCGTGTCCAAAGCTCCCCTTTCTTCCTTGTTTCTTACCATATTCCATATAGAGAATTAAGATGGAAGGATCTCAACCACTTTTTCAACAATCTAAAAACGTGGAAATTCATGTCTTTGTAAAAAGTATCTTTAATGCACATTTAAATTTCAGCTGCATGTGATAGTTGAATGAATCTGTTATTTAACATGCTTGAATAAATATGCATTGAATTTCAAAGCTTTTCAAAAGTACTTATTGTGTGTGTTACTAATTAATAACTCATCTTATAAATAAATTTTCGACTGCTTTTAATACGTTTGTTTGGAATTCAGCACAAGGCGACACAGTGGGCTATCTGTGCTTTGCTCACCACGGGTATTAAAAACTAGATTCTAGTGTTGTAAGACTGTAGACAATCTGCAGTCACGGGAGTGGCTTGTAACTGACACATTAAGAGTTCATGGAATGAGCTTCAAAGTATATAATCAAGGTACGTTTTGTGGTTTTACAAGAGGAACATAAGATCTATATATTGAAAAGTATAATTTGTATTCATTGTCTTAGAAATCTTTTTACTGTTACACCCTTTCAGTCGTGGGGGCGTTATTATTATATGTCAAATAATCCCACTATTCATTGGTAAAAGAGTAGCCCAAGAGTTGGCGGTTGGTGGTGTGATTAGCTGCCCTCCATCTGGTCTTATACTGCTAACTTAGGGACGGCTAGCACAGATAGCCCTTGAGTAGCTTTGGGCGAAATTCAAAAACAAACAAGATTTACAAGAAATTTGTAAAATATATATTACAGCGACATCTAGTATTTAATAATCAAGTATTTCATTAAGTATTGATTATAATTATTTGCTGTTTTTATTTCTTGTAGAACCTTTCATGAATTAAATAATGATTAAACTTTGTGAATTCTCCTTCTTTTAAGTCATTAACAGCAACATAATATTTAATTTCATACAGAAAAAACACTTTATTCAGAAATAACAAGTTTGAAAATTGTTTTATAATTTCTACTAGTACGGTTAAAGATGGTTGAAGCCTAAATATGTTTCCAATAGTTTAGATTATTAATTGAATTACATTCAAAAGTGTTTATCTTGTCATAATTCTTAAGCTATATACGTAGTTCTTAGTTTTAAGATTTTCTGCCTAGAAGCACTAAACGTAAACACTCCAGACGTTTAATACTAAATCGGGCCCAGCATGGCCAAGCGCGTAAGGCGTGCGACTCGTAATCCGAGGGTCGCGGATTCGCGCCCGCGTTGCGCCAAACATGCTAGTCCTCCCAGCCGTGAGAGCGTTATAATGTTACGATCAATCCCACTATTCGTTAGTAAAAGAGTAGCCCAAGAGCTGGCAGTGGGTGGTGATGACTAGCTGCCTTCCCTCTAGTCTTACACTGCTAACTTAGGGACGGCTAGCACAGATAGCCCTCGAGTAGCTTTGTGCGAAATTCAAAAAACAAACAATACTAAATCGTCTTGTATTAATAACAGTAGTTGTGTAGCTAATAACAAGAATCACTTACAGCTTTATTGATTTTATCATAGTATGAATTCGTAAGTATTATAAAATGTTAATTGAATGTTTGATTGTTTTGAAGATAAGCACAAAGAAACAAAATAGGTTCTCTGTGCTCTGTCCATCACGAAAACCGGATTCTAGCATTGTACGTTCGCACTCATGCCGCTGTGCTACTGTAGGGCCATACCACATGGCAAATAAATAGCTTATAAAATTGTTCTGCAATTCATATTGTAGTATTGTTACTAGTTTCCTGAAGTTAAATGACTGATTTAACTCTATCGTTAGTAATACTCCCATAAAATTTTATCCAATGTTCACAATAAATTACACAATAAATAAGTGTAACTGGTGTCAAATTTGTTTCTATCTATAGAAACTAAAATCAGATAATGTCTTAAATTTACAATCCCATTAATACAGCGGCATTTAATGACAAATGTTACAAAATGTTCATATCAGTTTTGAAGTGTTTATTAGAGCAAAAAAAATCTGTAAATATTAATATTGGATTTATTGTTTTGAGATTCAAGTATTATATTAAAACTGCCCAATCAAATTTTTCTATACGTTTGATTCTAAATAACCATATTATCGAATTATTAAAGTTTGCTGTATTTCCAAATTATACTGACAACGACCACGATACATCGTGTGTGTGTTTTCTTATAGCAAAGCCATATCGGGCTAACTGCTGAGCCCATCGAGGAAATCGACCCCTGATTTTAGCGTTGTAAATCACACACACGATGATAATGGTCGTTGTCAGTATAATTTGGAAATACAGCAAACTTTAATAATACCGCTAGTACAGCGGTAGCACAGATAGTCCATTGAGTAGCTTTGTGCTTAATTCAAAACAATTAGCGGGTGTCCCACAATATATCAATTCATCAGTTTGTCTCCGAAGCTCAAAATCATTTGTCGGTTTTAATGCATGTCGGTTGAAACTGGTAAAAGCTGGGTAAATCTTCTAAAGATTATAGAAACTCTGGATGTATATCATAAAACATGAGATACTATAAATCCTAATATTGTTTTCCCTGTTGGTTTTTATTACGTGGTTTAACATTGTAAATATTATACACGACGAGATTTAGCTATTTGATTTAGAAACGTTATTTACTCCTTGCTCCTTTGCAATTAAGTATTCATGCAAAATTTAGTGTTATATACATATATAAAATGAATGATAATAATAATTATTATGACACAAATGAAACACTAATAACGTGGTATTAATCACAGTAAAAAGAGTGTCGTCTTTATTGGACGTATCTTTTACTAGTGTTTTGTTTCTCAGTTCAATCTATGAATAACAAACCTAGAACATGTAAAATGTTCAGAGAATCTTAAATGCTATTAAACGAGTCATGAAGTAAAATACCTGACAATTCTAAACTTTAATATTTTCAGTCATAATTCAAAATTATTACAACTGAAGTTTAACACATTTTTTCGAGTGTTGTTTGATTAAAGTGATTATACACTTAAACTAGACAGTAGGTGACGAAAACTACAAAGTGTTATTTTATGTAATTTGTTTCAGTGATACATAAAATTAACGGAAACTACTACGATATAGGTTATACAATGACATCGGATAATGATTTGATATATATTTACGTCTTCAAAAACATTATTGTAATATTTCAGTTTATGAATCTTTTCTTGTGAAACTAATGAATATTCTGGTTTCATTGTATCAAACAAATTATATGTTTATACTGACGTATATGTTAATTGTTGTAATTAAACAAGACGACCGTATCGTTACACTACAGAGTCAAAGTTTTTGTTATTAATCTTTTGAGGTTTAAATATTTTAAATAATGGTCTCATTTTATCAACGAAAATATTCTGGTCGTATGTTGGACTGATAGGAATGTACTTGAAAATTTTGTATCTTTTAATTAGGTTCATGCCGAACGGGAGGTCATAGGTTGAAGATGATGACAATGTTAACTGATCACTAACAGAAATGTTGTGTTCAAGTCCTTGCTCTCTCCATTTCATAAGTCCTCTTTCTTCATCTGTACCTGAAATTGATAAATTCTTATTATAATTTTATCGTTTCGTGAGTAATTTAAATGTTTTATTTCCATTGATCTGTATGAAAAGATGTTTATTCATTTATATCTAATATCACATTTATTGTTAAAATGACATAATATTTTCACCTGTTTCTCATATGTAGGTTGCAAATATTATATCCTCTATCAGAATGATAAAATATTGTAAATATAACCTCCCATTCTTATCATTCAGTTGTTGTTGTTTTTTCTGATGATTCCCAGTTGCTCAGCGTTCAATAAAATTTTTTTATATTCGTGAACGACACAGAAGGGATAGGTTGTTGTATATCTTTTCTCTTGTTAACCAAAAAAGAAACGAAACAGACTTTCTTCGATTCTTCAGCTGTGGCAATATTATAATATACGGAAGATAGAGCTATGAAGGAAAATTGCTTTCTTATATGAAAGAGGGTATTTTAGGTTTAAATTTTGTTTATTGTCACGTACAATCTATATCAACTCCAAATATTGAAACCTGATTGTTATTGTTTTAATCTATTAGACTAAGTTCAGAGTCTCTAAGACTTTCATGTTTGAAGAAACATTTTGGGAAACGAGAGACAATAGGATTCGAAAATATTGAATAAGCAGACTTTGCATGATGTTATCAAACAATACATGTAACAATAAATAATATAAAATAGAATTATCGTTAGCGAAGAAATACTAGTACAGAACAATATATCAGACAACACGAATCAACGAGTAAAACAAGCAGTATCACATCATACAAACATTTATAAAGAATGTTTCTAAATTATCTTATGTCAAATTAAAGAAGGAATCAGATATAACTTATCGTACACTGGGTTTTATTTCAGTGATCGTCTTGTGATGTTAACATTTGTATTCTACTAGTAAGGATTTCATTCTTATTCTGGACCATTAATACAGGATACAGTAAAACCTTCCTTCTGTTCTGACATGTATTTTACTTCAAAGTATTCCTGTCATTTGGTTCTAGATAACAATTAATATTTTTGATCATGATTTCTCAAGTCACTCACAAGTGTAGAAGTATGTTCAATGTTTTCTGCAGTGTATTTATAATTTGAAGGTTAAAATGGATAAACATAATTATTAACTAATTATCATAAAAGTCATGTTACAGATGCAAGTTGATTTTTTTTCTCGGATTTGAAAGTTATGTAAAACAATATTGTACAATTTTATACAGCTTCCATAGAAAATAAAAGTAACTGAATATTTTGTGACTAACAAACTAATAAAACACCTAATGTCATACTTTAACAGTGTTACAAATCATATTGAAATGTATTTGGTTTATTCACAAACTCTCGAAGGAATGTTCCCTTACCTGGTATGGAATTGTCTTACACAAACGCAATGAGTCCACCAACAAATACACTGGTGTCCAATAGAACTGTAATGAGTTGGTTTGCTACGTCATTACCTAAACGAACCAATAAAAAATTTAATAACTTCAAGAATATTTCACAAACTGATGATTTGTTTTTTTTGGTAACTAGACAAATCTCAACCATCTTATGTTATAAAAACCTTTCATTTTCTGTAAAACAAACAGCTATGATATATTTTAACACATTAGATACACCACGTTTTGTAAATTGTGGAGCATTGAACCATTTTGTTATATAAGAGATGGTTTGAGAAACTGTTTCATAACGTTCAACGAATTTCTTTCCCCAACTTCAATCATACTAGTAAGTGTACGTACCTACATCAATAGCACCTTGGTGACCGTTAAACAACTTTGGATAAATAAATAAAGATAATCCAAGGATAAAAATGTTTATCGATGAGTGAAGGTCGATAAATTGGACATTGGATAGTCCAGCTCCCGTTATCATTGCAAACATAACACATATGATTCCACCAATAATGGGTTCAGGAATAGTATTTAGGAAGGCTCCATACTTTCCCAGAACTGCAAAAATCATCATGATAACAACACCATACTGAATAACCTGTCGACTAGCCACCTGTTGGTGTGAAAATCAAGCAAATGAAAAAATGAACCGAGTTTTACGTTTCTAAAATCAGCAGTTATGTTATACATACACATGTATAAAAACACAATAAATCTAAGTAATTTACAATAATATTCAAAATTGTATTACAAATGGTATTAATCTATTTTAGAAGGACAACACATGAGTATACTTTTGTTAATCCGATTGCTCCAATGTTTTGACTGTAAGAAGTCATTCCACCTCCAGATCCCCAAATTCCAGAGACGATACAGGAAATATTCTTCTGTAAATATTCCATGATTTATGGCGCTAGGTGGAGGAGTAGATGCGCAAGCTAATCGAGCGCATGCGTAGTAATCTCCAACTGATTCCAAAACCGATGCTAATGTTCCTGCAAACGTTCTCAAAACAGCACCAATGCTGATTGGTGGTAAACCCCACTGTCCTGAAAAATCAAAATCAAAATATAAACACAACATATCGACTGTTTTATCAAAATCCGTGTGCAGTAGAAAATAAATCTTATATACATATTCACACTATTGATTTTAATTAGTTTTATTTTGATTTCAACATAATGTATGTTTAGAAGGGGTTTAATCAAATTACCTTAATTATGACTGAACGAAGAACAAGGTTCTACACTGAAAGAACCGATCAAGAGATAAGTTCATAAATTCCTTACGTAAATAAAAATATCTAAATTTTAATGTGTATTTTTTAACTACTTCCCTGGATAACGGCCCGGCATGGCCAAGCGTGTTAAGGCGTGCGACTCCTAATCTGAAGATCGCGGATTTGCATCCCCGTCGCGCCAAACATGCTCGCCCTTTCAGCCGTGGGGGCGTTATTATGTAACGGTCAATCTCACTATTCGTTGGTAAAAAAGTAGCCCAAGAGTTGGCTGTGGGTGGTGATGACTAGCTGCTTTCCCTCTAGTCTTACACTGCTAAATTAGGGACGGCTAGCACAGATAGCCCTCGAGTAGCTTTGTGCGAAATTCCTGGATAAGGAAATCTAAACCAGGGACTGGAGTACATCGTCTGTACATGAAGATCAGTTCTGGTTGCGTTGGTTGGTCCAAGGGCACCTGCAGCAGTTAGTATAAAACAAATAACCCACGCAGTAACTATGGTAAGTAACACCTGAAAGTAACCTTGGAGTTAATTGTTATTCAACATTAAGATGAATTTTATAACTATTATACATTTGTTGTATTTTCGCTTTTATTATTAATGTCTCAGATATACCACAAAGCAGTTTATTAGCATTAAGTCTGATGTTATTGTAAATTGGTTTAGATACAAGCGAAAAAAATATTGCTTACTAAATAGGGTTCAAATCAAATAGTTAACATCTAACGTTAGGTGAACATTGACTCTTTAATTGAGTGGTAAATGAAATTAAAAAAAAAACAAATGCGCGATACATAACAATAAAACAAATTTAAAGTTACTTACTTTGAAATGCTGCTGTAATATTTATTTTATACATAAAATACAAACATGTGCGATCTTGCCTTTGTGGTACCTGCTTTATAATACGTTCCTTGTGGTTACCACTTTGTTATATCTCGTAGGATAAAACAGTATAAGTTGGCTGTATTTAAATTCTTTTGTTTTTTCAAATATACAGCAAAATATTCCTTAGTAGCACTAAATTATTTAGGATTTTTTTTAATTAAATTAAATAATTGAAGTTTTGGTATATATTTATCTATAGGTGAAATGAGCCGTGTTTAAAATCGATACTCACTGGAAAAAGCTTGAAAAACGGCAGTTGTTTGATCTTCCATCCTGTTTCTCTACTGTAGCTGCAACCAGGAATATTAATGTTTCCAAAATACTGGGAGAAGAGCACAAGAAGGAAAATTGTTCTAAGAAACAAACAACAGCAGGATACAGTTATCTTAACACTGTATTGTTAGAACACTGAATACCAATCTGGTAAAATTTCTTACTGCAACGTATTTGATATGACTGCTTAACAGTAATAATTAATATAAGTAAGATTGTTTTTAGTATTTAATTTTGTGAAGATTAACCCTTTTATAGTGTTAAGAGTAGGGTAAGTTTATGATTATTTATCATTTTAGGCCGTAATAGTATTTCTCTTTATCCCTTTAAAATCGTGATTGTTCACATGTTGCGTTTCAGAAAAAATTTTTCTAGCTTTCTAGTGATTATAGAACAACAATATTTCATACGTAAAATACGTGTTGTGGTCTTTTTTTGTGTATGACATCTGGAACATCTCATTTCAATCATTAACTTTCACACTGATAGTCCACCTTCCCTGATGTTTCTTCGATCTTAATATCGTGTCTTGCTGTCACATTTTCACAAAAAAATAGAAATTTAATAAAAACGGTTTGTTGATCCAAAAACATGCAAAGGACATTTTAGTATCCACAATGTTGCCAAATATGTTGCTTTTATTTCAACTTGCAGATTTCGTACCTTTTCTTCAAATGATCCAAATGAGGAATAGGAACAGAAGTATATATGTTACCATTGTAAAGGAAAATACCTTTTTTACTTCTTTTATTCGAGCCAATGAACAATAGCAACACCCTGAGATCATAGACTGCAGTTACTACCATTGGTATTAATTCAGTAATATTGATGCAATAAACAGGTTAGCCTTACTGCGAAAAGTATGGTATAAACCTTTTCACGCGACTACTGTACCTGTAAAAGCAAGTATGTCCCGAGGGAAAGAAAATTCTTAATCCGAAGTCTGACCTCCAAAATCTGTGCAGGTCCCAATCTTTTACCAAATCATTAACTTCACCAGACATTTCAGGTTGAAAAGAATCCTAGTCATCATTTCTATTCACATCAGATTCAGAATCACAAGAAATTGCATGAAGAGCTTCTGATGAGGTATGTACAGGTCCATGAGAATCACCTGTTGACCTTAAAGCAGAATGAAGGCTCCGATAAGAAAATTCCTTTTTATTTCGAGTTTTGTAGCCTTGCAAGATTCATAATAAAAATAGGAGTTATTTTTGTGGTTTTTAGGCTCACGTCAGACCACTGAAATTCTAAAAAGGCATAGACTTTCTCTTACCTATAATCCAGTGCAACCTCTTGTTTTCATAGTGACAAATAAGTAATATTCAAAACAAAAAAAATGTGTAACACACAATCAAATAATATGCAGAAATGGTAAGTGATGTTTCCTGTTAATTGTTCATGTACTGACAGTGTGTTTGTCGTGGATTGTAAAATGATCGATAAGACTCTCACGTCGAGATTGGTCTAGAGAACCTTATAGTTTGTTTTTGAATTTCGCATAAAGCTACTCGAGGGCTATCTGTGCTAGCCGTCCCTAAATTTGCAGTGTAAGACTAGAGGGAAGGCAGTTAGTCATAACCACCCACAACCAACTCTTAGGCTACTCTTTTACCAACGAATAGTGGGATTGACTGTAACATTATAACGCCTCCACGGCTGAAAGGGCGAGCATTTTTGGCGCGACGGGGATGCGAACCCGCGACCCTCGGATTACGAGTCGCACGCCTTAACGCGCTTGGCCATGCCGGGCCAGAACCTTATAGCAATAACAACATGTAACACGATTTAAATGAAAATGATTCGCTCATGTAAAACTACATATGACTTTTAGTGAAACTCTGTGCATAATAGAAAAAAAAATGGATATAATTTTCGTATTCAGCGTACGAGAATTACTTTAAAATTTTCAAACAATAAAACTATTTATTACAAATTGAACATATTAATTTCTAAAACTAACGACCTTTTATGTTTCTTTCTAGAATAATATCGTGAATTATTTGTTACAAATTAATGTTAAAACTCTTCACGTTTCGTTTGTTTACTAAATCTTAGATAAATAACAACAGATGAAATAAAATAAAAACACTTAACCAATCAATAAGAAAAAAAGTCCATTATAAAACAAGACTTACATAATTGCTATTCCCCAGTTCTTATCTGTGCTAGCCGTCCCTAATTTAGCAGTGTAAGACTCGAGGGAAGGCAGCTAGTCATCACCACCCACCACCAACTCTTGGACTACTCTTTTACCAACAAATAGTGGGATTGATCGTCACAATATAACGCCCCCACGGCTGAAAGGGCGAGCATGTTTGGGGCGACGAGGATGCGAACCCGCGACCCTCAGATTACGAGATTAACACGCTTGGCCATGCCGGGCCTCTTACTAGCTGTAGAAGCTGCTTCTTCAAAGAGTGAAAGTCCTATCAACGATATGGTAGGGACGATAACTAAAGGTGTTAACCACTGAAGTATTATTCGAATAACTCTTATAAATCCAATAACCACTTCAAAGATTGATGCGCTATCATTGGGGCATCAATCTTTGTAAGTGCTTGAGGATCATCTCTCATACTTATAGAAGTTGTTATAAACAAGTACAGTGGAAAACCTAAAAAAATTAATTGTTAAAATCACGTAGATCGTGGAGAGCAGTTATTCTCTCAGAAATGATGAATGCTCTCTACATGTTCGAGTAATTCCTATAATAAGCTTTAGAGACACGTCACTAGTTTCTTATCTGAAATAATATATAATATTTCTTTACATCGTTTAAAAAAATATTATATATTATTTCAGATAAGAAACTAGTGACGTGTCTCTAAAGCTTATTATAGGAATTACTCGAACATGTAGAGAGCATTCATCATTTCTGAGAGAATAACTGCTCTCCACGATCTACGTGATTTTAACAATTAATTTTTTTAGGTTTTCCACTGTACTTTATAACAACTTCTATAAGTATGAGAGATGATCCTCAAGCACTACATTCAATTCACCTTAGTATTATCCTAACAGAGCCTTAAACTGGATTATTATTTATTTATCTCCTAAACGTTTAATCATTTTGATGAAATATAAAAATATTAAAAACAGAGCCCCTACCCCAGTGACACAGCGGAATGTCTGCGGACTAACACTACTAAAAACCGCGTTTCTATACCCGTGGTGTGCAGATCATAGATAGCCCATTGTGTATCTTTGTGCTTTGTTCTAAACAAACGATAAAAACCTAGAACGCGCCAAACAAAGTAACAGCTTTATTTGTTTCTTTCTTTATTTGGTTTAAATTTCGCGCAAGGCTACACGATGGCTATCTGCGCTAGCCGTTCTTAATTTAGCAGAGAAAGATCAAAGAGAAGCAGCTAGTCATCACTACTCATCAAAACCTCTTGCGCTACTCTTTTATCAATGAATAGGGGATTTATTGCCACATTATAATGTCCTCACGGCTGAAAGGAGGAACATATTTGGTGGGAAGAGGATTCAAACCCGCGATTCTCATATTGCGAGTCAATAATACCTGTGAGTCAAATAACCATTTCAAAGATTGATGCTCTAGTGATAGCTCTTTATGGCTAGACGAATGTGTTAAAAACTATATTTTAAAGGGATCGGAGATATATTATATTTTGCATAGTAATTGGTGAAGTTTATTGTAGGAATTATTCGAAAATGCAAAGACTATTCCTTATAAGTATTCTCTCTAAAAATAAAACCCTAAATTTTTGAGAAAACAACTGCATGATATATATAATTTTAACATCTGATTTTCAAGTTTTCCACTGTACTTGTTTATAACAACTTCTATAAGTATGAGAGATGATCCTCAAGCACTTACATTCAATTCACCTTAGTATTATCCTAACAGAGCCTTAAACTGGATTATTATTTATTTATCTCCTAAACGTTTAATCATTTTGATGAAATATAAAAAATATTAAAACAGAGCCCTACCCCAGTGACACAGCGGAATGTCTGCGGACTAACACTACTAAAAACCGCGTTTCTATACCCGTGGTGTGCAGATCATAGATAGCCCATTGTGTATCTTTGTGCTTTGTTCTAAACAAACGATAAAAACCTAGAACGCGCCAAACAAAGTAACAGCTTTATTTGTTTCTTTCTTTATTTGGTTTAAATTTCGCGCAAGGCTACACGATGGCTATCTGCGCTAGCCGTTTTTAATTTAGCAGAGAAAGATCAAAGAGAAGCAGCTAGTCATCACTACTCATCAAAACCTCTTGCGCTACTCTTTTATCAATGAATAGGGGATTTATTACCACATTATAATGTCCTCACGGCTGAAAGGAGGAACATATTTGGTGGGAAGAGGATTCAAACCCGCGATTCTCATATTGCGAGTCAATAATACCTGTGAGTCAAATAACCATTTCAAAGATTGATGCTCTAGTGATAGCGCTTTATGGCTAGACGAATGTGTTAAAAACTATATTTTAAAGGGATCGGAGATATATTATATTTTGCATAGTAATTGGTGAAGTTTATTGTAGGAATTATTCGAAAATGCAAAGACTATTCCTTATAAGTATTCTCTCTAAAAATAAAACCCTAAATTTTTGAGAAAACAACTGCATGATCTACATAATTTTGACAACTGATTTTCAAGTTTTCCAATGTACTTGTTTATAACAACATATATTAATATAAGAGATGATGTTCAAACAATTACTGAAAATTATAAGTCCACTTCAAATCAGCTTAGTACTTTCTGGGTTTAATTCAGTCGTAAAACATTAAACCAGTTTATTATTTATTTATATATTGGAATGTTTAATGATTTCGCTGAAATATAAAGATATACAAAATGAGAAAATTTGCCAAACAGAGTTAGAGATTACTTGCTGCTTTGTATGGTTTAAAGTTCACGCAAAGTTACACGAGGGTTATCTGTGCTAATCGTCCCCAATTTAGAAGTGAAAGACAAGAGTTAAGACACATAGTCATCACCACCCATCGATAACTCTTGGGATACTCTTTTATCAAAGAATAGTAGAATTCATTGCCACATTATAACGCTGAAAAGGGCATGCTTATTGGGAAGATGATTCAATCCCACAACCCTCAAATTGCGAGTCAAGTGTCCTGTTTACGTGGCCATGTAACGGATTTACTTTTACATATTCATATTTATATTTATGTTTGTGTTAATTTAATGCATGCTACGTATATTGTTAAATATGTATTGTGAAAGTCCCGCCTGCTCTTCTACATTTCTAGAATATTCTCGAGCGTACGAGTCAACAATATTTGATGTATGTAA
This sequence comes from Tachypleus tridentatus, assembly GCF_004210375.1. Classification (NCBI taxonomy): domain Eukaryota; kingdom Metazoa; phylum Arthropoda; class Merostomata; order Xiphosura; family Limulidae; genus Tachypleus; species Tachypleus tridentatus. The sequence continues at coordinate 21,240,513 of NC_134827.1, forward strand.
GTAAAATAGTAGTGATTGCCAGTATTATTGCCAGCCGAATTTTCGAGAACCTCGCCTAATGAGTGTAAAAAGTATAAACCGAAACACAGTTAATATTGTTGGTTTGTTACAGTCAGTATATTCTAAACTTCGGAAGCTATATTTCTGATAAACGCTCAGTAATCACACACTACAGACATTTGATGAAGAACGTTCACAGATTTAGAATATTAGAAGCCGTTTGACTTTGGATAATTAACTTTGGACATTTGTGTTTTTGCTAGTCAGTTAAAAATTTACGTGCGCTCAATGAAGCAGCTGGTTAGCTTCCCCGTTAAGTGAATTTTACCTGCGTATCAACATAGAATTAATTCGCTCTCCGTGAACCGTAAATTAAAGATTCATTTCCGGACCAAATAGAAGACTGAGTAATGTTTGTGAGTTTGTAAAACTTTTTTTGTATAAATCTTTACTTGTAATAATTGTTTTCATAAATTGTGTCGTTGATTGTCTATTAAATATATTTCTGTGAAAGAAAATTGTTATGTATACCAGTACTGTTGGCAAATATAATAAATGTGATACATACTAACATCCAATTAACTTCTAAATTAAAATTAAAATTTTAGGCTGTTTGAAATCGTAATACCTAACGTACGAAACATAATAATAAATCGGAGACTCATCCGAGATAAATCATAATGTGTTTAAATATCTGCGCTAGCTGTCCCTAATTTAGCAGTGTAAAACTAGAAGGAAGGCAGCTGGTCATCATTACCCACCTCCACATCTTGAACTTCTATTTTATCAACGAATATTGGAATTTACCGCATATTATAACAGCCCCACGGCTGAAATGGCAAACATGTTCGGTGTGACGGGGACTTGAACCCATGACTTTCAGATGACAAGTCGATCGCCTTAACCACATGCAGGTAAAAAGCGTGTTTTTTTTTACTTCAAAAATAAGATTTGTAATGTGAGTAAAAATCTTCGACTTTAATAAAATTAATAAAGTCGTTTAAGTTGAAATAGTTCTTATTACCAGTGTATTAACTTATTATACTTTATCCAGCTGTTCTCATTCGGTAGCGAATCAGAGAGAAATAATTTAAGATTTGGTGATAATACTTGTTTTTCCTTTTCTATTGGCCCGGCATGGCCAAGCGCGTTAAGGCGTGCGACTCGTGATTCGAGGGTTGCGGATTCGCATTCCCGTCGCGCCAAACATGCTCGCCCTTTCAGCCGTGGGGGCGTTATAATGTGATGGTCAATCCCACTATTCGTTGGTAAAAGAGTAGCCCAAGAGTTGGCGGTGGGTGGTGATGACTAGCTGCCTTCCCTCTAGTCTTACACTGCTCAATTAGAGACGGCTAGCGCAGAGATACCTCGAGTAGCTTTGTGCGAAATTCAAAAACAAACAAAGAGAAAAAGTTTGTCACTTATTGTTTCGATTCTGTGCATCAGCTTAAGTGCATAACAAGGACTTCATTACAGTTTTATTATACTTATTTCAAAGGTCCAACACGTTTAAACTTTTAAAATTAGATATATGATAATGGCTCTTACCTTGTACCGAATGTTGACTGGATTAGGGTCCCTAAGCCTGACACAAAAAATAATGTTGATGTTATGTAGCCTCTAGCAGGGTCAAATTCTTGGATGCAGAGATTTGGTGTGACTAAGTAAGAATATGTCACAATTGCTCCGAACATCATCAGATATTGCTATTATTATAAAAGCAATGAAACAGCACTTCAAATGTGTTCCAAGCATTATAGATAAGTGTAAGGTGCTTTAATTAAATCCTAAAGAAAGGATATATACCAGTTTTATATGGGTATTTCAACAACACCGTACTAATTCATTCTTCCACTCTATTCAGTGGACGATTTATTTGAAGAAAAAACGTATTTTATGTGGTGCAAGTGCCTGATTTCTGCGAATTTCATCGCTATCTGTGACGTGAAATATCACTTAGATGTGTTTATAGTTAAGTCAAACAAAACACTTACACAAAAGGAGGTGAGTTAATAAACTAAAGTCAAGACATCAGTGTTTTAGTTTAAGTTATCAATATTTCTAATTCAACAGTTAATGTTTTCCTTTAATAAGTTATAGATGTTTCAAACTGAATCACACAGGTTTCACTTTTCAGATTCGAATGGTGTTTTCTCCATCTACGTTACTTAAATTGAAACATTAAGAATTTGCAAATGAATTTCGTGTTTCAAAGTGTAAATGTATTCACAAAAATAAACGCAAATCATTCAGACTTTTCGTTTGCTCGAAATATAAAAATACTATGAAATTGTTTAATGTTGGACTTACTTTGGATGTATCTTGTTTAGGCATAAACTACTTATAATTTATTTGAAAAAATGACAAAACTAAATTTGTAAGTTTTCATTTTCGTCACCAAAACTGTAAACATTGGTAAAAAAAGCTAGAAACAACAACAGTGAAATCCATCTATCTTTAACTTATTACTGTCGTATAACGAATTGGTAGAAGTCTGGCCTTCATCAGTAACCCTGGATAAAAAAGAAATCAAAAACAATGTTATGTTATTTGCAGGAAAGGTGGTTTTACGTTCAGTTAAGGTGCTTAAGTTGTTCATTATTTGTAAAAGAGATTGTTTTTTTATTCCGTAGGATAATTTTTATAATATTTTATTAGATATAGAATGAAATAAAATAGCTGTATCGGTATATTTTCTTATATTCCAAGTCATTAAGTAGTTACTGGCGGGAATTTATGGTCTAACAACACTAAAAAATATCAGGTTGAAAGAGGATAGACAGAATGTAGACAGCCCTTGTTTGGTTTTACACTAAGGAGACATTAACTAAATATTTAAAAGTATAATTTACGCATATTACCTATAAACTGTTTTTCTTCAAAGCTACTTCTAACATTGTATAAATATAGTTTTCAAATAAGGTAAGATAGATTTTTGTGATATCCACATGTAACTGTTTTCAAATATAAAAGACTTAATTATATCTTTTTATCGAGCAAAGTATAATAATTCCATAAGTTTTGCTCCAAAAACAAATATTTATGTCTCAAATCAAAAGGTGTATTTATCTGCAGTTGAGATTTACTTTTTCCATTCATATCTAATATTAAAACACAAAATAAAACTATTGGGGACTACCAGTAAGAATATTTGGTGACAAGAACTTTTGAAAGTAAGGTTGTTGAGAGTTTATTGCAAAATAATAATATTAAAATAATGTAATATATTATATAATTATATAAGGTGTAACATATTTCTGACTCAGACAATACGAATAGTAAAAGTCGACAATAAACTCCATGTTCTCACCTGAATCCCATGTAGGATACATAGATACCAACGGGGAACTTCATCTACAGAGTATGAGATATCACTTCTGACTCTGTCTTCGTTTTCGATGTCCACAATAGAAACCTTTGTGTTGAAAAATAACGGATGGTTTATAAGATAGATAATTATTTGTTTAATTACTTCCTATTTAATTCTTGTAGAAATAGTGTAGCTTAGCGTAAGGATCTGGAAATTTCCTTCATATTTACACTGAATGTCCTTCACAAGATATATTACACTAAATTAGGTGTAACATAGGGTAGTATCTAGACGTGTTTTTGTGTTATAATTAAATCTTTGTTGATATAATAATATATTCCTTTGGACAAAATATAATAAATTAATTTAAGTAACTCTCTCGTTTTATATTACTATATACATTTGGTTTAAGATTAGTATTAGCAAGTGTGTGTAATATGCGTCACAAGTCTTGTAACTAATACATAATATTGACGTTTGTTAACATCTCAATGGCTAAGACTGGAGGCTTACAACGCTACAAACCGAGTTTCAATAGCTGTGGTAAGTACAGTCAGCTCATTGTGTAGCTTTGTGCTTATTTGTTTGTTTGTTTGTTTTGTATTTTTGGTGTGATGTGAATTCGAATTCGCGACCCTGGGATTACGAGTCGAGTGCTTTAACCACCTGGCCATGCCGTGCCTACTTACTGTTAAAGCTATAAATTGTAATTAAATAATGTATGGAAGAGTTCATAACAACTTAACTAGAAGTTAACACATTACTTAAGTAAGTTTAGAGGATCGGCAGCTTCAACATTGTGGTAAAATACAAAATCAGAGGATTGTACATATTAATTAATATTGGGACAGTGTTAAATCTTCGGAATTGCAACGTTAAAATAAGGGGTTCGATTTCCCTCGGTGGACAAAGCAGATAACCGATGTGGCTTTCCTATAAGAAAAAACTTACACACATTCATTTATTAACATACGTTGTTTTAACAGCTTCAGAAAGAACTAGTATATACAGTAGGCTTTACTTTTTATAACAATTTACATTGTGTAGGTTTTAAGTGAATCATTTTTGTTTGTAAAACGAAAATCACTGGAACAAAATGTGATGAATGCAGTTGAAATATCAGAACTTTTGTTTTGTAAACTACCTGTGTCTTACGCTACAAATCCTATGAATTAGTATTTCCTTCATAAGTTCCTCATGAATGTTGGAATTAGTTCTATTCACAGCAGTAATTTATAAAAAAACCAGTACAACATATAAGAAGGAAAAATGTTTAGTTGATTCACATCATACTAAGGCACATGGAAATAGGAGAGAATAACGACAATGATAACACAAAAAGTAGAACAATAAAACATGTAGATTGTATGATCCCCACCAATTTTCAGTTTTACAGGAAAAGTACGTATGGAGTTTTCCACATAATTGCTGGTCTAATATATTGTATTCTGACATAATAACGTTTCATTAATTAATTATTAATTAATAATTTTGTCACGTCAAATAGTACGACCAGAAGAAAAACAAACTTTTACTGAATGAAAGCTTTTCATACAATAAACAGAGCATATTATCATTAGGATACTTTTGTGTGTATTTTATCATTTGGTATCTTTACGTTCTTTTGTAACAAATTCGATAATGCCCACATTACAAGCACGAAACGTATTTCCAAAACATAAACTCAATGATACTTCAGCACAAAAAATTTTAAAGTACACAAAAATAATATTACAGAAGCTAAATTACTATGACTTACTTCAAGTAATTGAAAGCAACAACTAAACATTTACTATATCTAGAGAAACTATAAAATATAGTCTACTAAAAGTTAATCGTTCACATCTTGTATGCAGAACTAATTGCATACAATCTAATCTACAACTTTGACGTACGGCATGGTGTGGCCAGGTGGTTAAGGCACGCGACAGGTAACTTGAAAGTCGCAGGTTCGAATCCTCGTCACACCAAGCATGTTCGTCATTTCAGCCGTTGTGGCGTTATAATGTGACGATCAATCCCGTTATTCGTTGATAAAAGAGTTGGAGATGGGTGGTGATGACTAGCTGCCCTCCCTCTAGCGCAGATAGCCCTCGTGTAACTTTGCGCGAAATTCAACAACAAATAAACTTTCACATATATTCTGAATTGGGATTTTGGTTTCGCGTATTCTGACATTTTCATACGTGTTAAAATTCTCGATAATAAGTAATATAAAATATAATATTAATATTATATATTATATTATATATTATATATTTTGAATATTAATATTCAAAAATCAGTAGTAGAAAATAATCTAAAAACCAAGTTCATTGAAACTTGGATGAGCTGACAAGGATAAGCTAATCCTTTACAGGACAAGCTAATCACGATTTCTTTGTAGTCTTGCAAGTAGTTCATTCAATGAATTAATGAATAACTTAAATAATAACCTATTTCTAAAGAGATGATATCCTTTATTCTATTTCTCCAACTATGCAGAGATTATATGAGAGCGCATTAAACTATTGAAACATTTTTCAATATTTTCTTCAAAGCTGGACAACAAATGTCATCAATGTTGTCCCGGTTGTAAAGGCAGTTTCCATGTATTATGTATAATAGTGTACAATCATCAATGTTGTCCCGGTTGTAAAGGCAGTTTCCATGTATTATGTATAATAGTGTACAATCATCAATGTTGTCCCGGTTGTAAAGGCAGTTTTCATGTATTATGTATAATAGTGTACAATCATCAATGTTGTCCCGGTTGTAAAGGCAGTTTTCATGTATTATGTATAATAGTGTAGAATCATCAATGTTGTTCCGGTTGTAAAGGCAGTTTTCATGTATTATGTATAATAGTGTAGAATCATCAATGTTGTCCCGGTTGTAAAGGCAGTTTCCATGTATTATGTATAATAGTGTAGAATCATCAATGTTGTTCCGGTTGTAAAGGCAGTTTTCATGTATTATGTATAATAGTGTAGAATCATCAATGTTGTCCCGGTTGTAAAGGCAGTTTCCATGTATTATGTATAATAGTGTAGAATCATCAATGTTGTTCCGGTTGTAAAGGCAGTTTTCATGTATTATGTATAATAGTGTAGAATCATCAATGTTGTTCCGGTTGTAAAGGTAGTTTTCATGTATTATGTATAATAGTGTAGAATCATCAATGTTGTTCCGGTTGTAAAGGCAGTTTTCATGTATTAGGTATAATAGTGTAGAATCATCAATGTTGTCCCGGTTGTAAAGGCAGTTTTCATGTATTATGTATAATAGTGTAGAATCATCAATGTTGTTCCGGTTGTAAAGGCAGTTTTCATGTATTATGTATAATAGTGTAGAATCATCAATGTTGTTCCGGTTGTAAAGGCAGTTTCCATGTATTATGTATAATAGTGTAGAATCATCAATGTTGTTCCGGTTGTAAAGGCAGTTTTCATGTATTATGTATAATAGTGTAGAATCATCAATGTTGTCCCGGTTGTAAAGGCAGTTTCCATGTATTATGTATAATAGTGTAGAATCATCAATGTTGTTCCGGTTGTAAAGGCAGTTTTCATGTATTATGTATAATAGTGTAGAATCATCAATGTTGTTCCGGTTGTAAAGGCAGTTTTCATGTATTATGTATAATAGTGTAGAATCATCAATGTTGTTCCGGTTGTAAAGGCAGTTTTCATGTATTATGTATAATAGTGTAGAATCATCAATGTTGTTCCGGTTGTAAAGGCAGTTTTCATGTATTATGTATAATAGTGTAGAATCATCAATGTTGTCCCGGTTGTAAAGGCAGTTTTCATGTATTATGTATAATAGTGTAGAATCATCAATGTTGTCCCGGTTGTAAAGGCAGTTTTCATGTATTATGTATAATAGTGTAGAATCATCAATGTTGTTCCGGTTGTAAAGACAGTTTTCATGTATTATGTATAATAGTGTAGAATCATCAATGTTGTCCCGGTTGTAAAGGCATTTTTCATGTATTATGTATAATAGTGTAGAATCATCAATGTTGTCCCGGTTGTAAAGGCAGTTTTCATGTATAATAGTAGAAGAACTTTTCAAACGACAATTTTTTTTTATTTTTTTTTGCAGAACAGCGAAAATAAGATAATTATTTTAGGTATAATTACGAACAATTTATTCAAACCTGTAAAATTAATGTCAGCCCACTTATAGCCTGGTATTTCTGTTATTCACAGACGCAGAGCTACAGACCTACTTGAGCAGGAAACCTTTGCAGACTAACATTCACTGCGAAAATACCTATATTTGTGTAAGCCTAATTTAGAAAAAACTTCGAAAATCTCGTAATTGTAAACACATTTTGTGCTGAAGTTAGACTGTTGATACGTTTATTGGTATACACATGATGATAGGCTGTTATATTTTGAAACTTAACTATTTCTAAGTCTTATTGGCTTAGTATTGATTCTTAACAAACGAAATCAAAATCTTCAGTGAAGGGTTACACTTAAAAATTTGCAAGTAAGTTCTGGGACGTAACCTAAATACACTGTGAGAACAATAATTAATTAAATTTAGTAAAACAGAAAACAGAGGGAAAGAGGTAGAATGAAACAATTATTAATTATTATTAATTTCGGACGACAAATTTCTTGTTGCCATCGTAACCAATGAATAATTGCAAAGTCTGCTTGTGATGCATATCAAAATGTATATTCTGTTCTGCCCCCGTTAGTACAGTGGTATGTCTACGGATTTACAACGCTAAAATTAGTGATTCGATTCCCCTCAGTGGGCTCAGTGGATAGCCCGATGTGGCTTTGCTATAAGAAAAACAAATATTCTGTTCTATTATTTAAAACCTGGAAAGGCTAGTTCTCAATTTTTTTAACTTAACGTGCTTCATAACAACTAGAACACTTTTAAATGAGTTGAGTTACTAAGGTGGTAAAGGCTGTCTTGTTATATATTTAATATTGTTAAATATTCTCGAAGGTACTTCAAATACTTCTGGACATCACTACGGGCGACTCCTCAACGAACATCTCAGTAACTGCGCCTTAATATCTCAAGCAACCCAAACCAGCACATATCGCAAAGAAAAGCCACCCAGAGACCACCGGGATGTCGAATTTCCATCTCCCACTACCTCACTCTGGAACTATTTTTTACAGCCTTTATCACCAACATGCCCGCAACCTTGTTTACGCCGACCGAATCCCCAGGTCATGAGACGAAAAATATCCGACGCTTCAAGCCTATGATATTGTCCTAGTTTTCTTAGATCTGCCGTAGAGACACCTCAATTTGCTACCCCTTCCTTCTTTGTGCTAACTTAACAGGCAGTAACTATTAAAAGCGGGTTTTCTCGGGGTTTTTCCCGTTTCCCCCACAACAAAAATTTGGTATCGGATTTATAGATTCCAGCCGCCCTGATAGACCCTAAGTGCAATGTTGGTCGCCAACTTTGTGATCTGGTGTACGATACTCATACTTATGATGGGGTGCCTGTCATCGGCTCTTTTTCACTGTTGTTTTTTTTGGGGGGTTGCATCATCAAAACACTAATTCGAGAGCGGGGAGAAGGAAAAGTAATTTTCTAAACACCCTCAGTTATCTCTGTTTCTGAGCAATTGAGGCTGAGAGATTAAAACCGAAACACCTGTCAGTCTTTTATTTGTTTGTTTGTTTCAAATATATTTTAAACAGACGTATCAATTGTTTTAATTGGAAGAAAAACAAATTCTGCTTAAGCTAAATTTTTCTTCTTCCCAGGAATAGTTTTCAATATCTAGGATTGGCCCGGCATGATCAGGTGGTTAAGGCAGTCGACAGTTCAATATCTAGGATTGGTCCGGCATGATCAGGTGGTTAAGGCAGTCGACAGTAATTAGAGGGTAGCGGATTCGAATCCCCCTCACACTAAACATGCCTGCCCTTCCAGCGGGGGGGGGCATTATAATGTTACGGTTAATCCCAGTATTCATTGGTAAAAGAGTTGGTGGTGGGAGGTGATGACTAGTTGCCATCCCTCTAGTCTTATACTGCTAAACTAGGGACGGCTAGCGCAGATAGCCGTTGTGTATCTTTGCGAGAAATTCAAAATAAACCAGTATCTATGACCTATCTTGGCAACGGCTGGGACAGTTGAATTAAAAACTGTTGCAACTTTTTTCTACGTACAATTCTTAGAATAATATTATTCCAATAACGGTCTTTAAAACGATATCCTTTTCTGTAAAAAAAATGTTTTATTCATTTAAAAATTGGCAGCTTTACGATCAAAACATAAAATATTTTATAGCCAAGTCGATATTTCTTAAACTAAGTTATAAACTTTGTTTTATGCTGTTCCCAAGTTTATCGATTTAAACAGCGTTGTGTGTTATGCCTCTGATACTTTTGTTGATTTATGAAAAACTGTGCATCAGATTCCGTCTGTGACAGTTACTAACATATTATGTAGTAGTTTTTTTTAATTTCGTGCAAAGATACTCGAGGGCTAACTGCGCTAGCCGTCCCTAATTTAGCAGTATAAAACTAGAGGGAAGGCAGCTAGTCATCACAACTTACCACCAACTCTTGGGCTACATTTTTACCAACGAATAGTGGGATGACCGTCACACTATATCGCCCCCAACGGCTGAAAGGGCGAGCATTTTTAGTGTAATGGGAATTCGAACCCGCGACTCTCAGTTTGCGAGTCGAGTGCCTAAACCACCTGGCCATGCCGGGCCATATGATGTAGTGTAGGCCAGTTTCTATCATTCTAAAACATTTATAGAAATTTACAAAACAAAGGTACCTTATCCCAACACCTCCCACGAGACATAGAAAAGTAAGTTTTTTCAAGATTATGGATTTTAATATTGAATGATGGTTTTCAATTGCAGATATATGAGATAATGAATATATAAACCTATCAGACTTATTAATATTTTATTTATTAACGAATATATTTAATTAATTGAAATAAATAAATAATTTCTCCTTGCAGGTTTAAAAAAAAAACATTTCAAAAATGTTATGCTGGATGTAGTAAATTCCTGAGAGAAGTCTGAAAATATCCGGACTTTTCACTTTCTGTGTAAGCTAGGACATCGCGAAAATTAAATGTCTTATACATAAATCTTTCTTTTAATAAGGTCTTTGAGGTAGTTTTATAATACGAGTTTCTATTTAATATCCGAAATATTTGTAACACAAAAGTATAATGAAGATGTAAAACTTAAGTTTGAGTGTAACGACATATAGGTATTTTATTAATATAAGTCTTGAAACTGTGTTCTGAATAAAATTGTTTATGGAAACTTTCGTGATATTGAAAATCCCAATATTGATTTCAAACGAATTATCTTCGTAAATAATCATTGAAGATTTAACGTGTCTGAATACTTAAACAATGCTTAACTGTTACTAATTATCCAATGTTATTTAACAAAAACCAAATTCAAGAATATTAGACACTTTTTCCTAATATTAAAAAAAAAAACAAGTCGGGAAAGAGAAATTTGTTTGAAACGATATCTGTACAGTGGATAGTTAGTTAATATAGTGTTATAAAACAAACGGGGTAGGTCAGGTTATAATGTTTTATAACACATATAATGGTGTGTTTTCTTATAGCAAAACCACATTGGGCTATCTGCTGAGCCCACCGAGGGGAATCCAACCCCTGATTTTAGCGTTGTAAATCCGTAGACTTACCGCTGCACTAGCGGGGGGCTATAACACATCTAAAGGTTTAATACAAGTGACTGTTCATATAGATAAATACAACTTTCAAAAATTACCTTAAGTTCATAAACTGGATTGTCTTGCACCATGGTAACAAAGGACTTTTAACTTTCACTCCAAGATGTATAACAGGTTCAGAAAATGGGATATATCGAGCATAGCTACTTAACTGTGTGCAAATGATCCTTCCAATGTAAGTGTGCTTGTTGATTGTACTAATAATTTGATGTACATGTTTCAGGTGCTGCGTTCTTGAGCCATAAAGATAAGAAGCGGAAGAACGTAATATCACCGGAAGTGAGGAAACTATTTTTCTCTTGTAGTCGTTTGTTTGTTATTTTCGTGCAAAGCCACTTAAGGGCTATCTGCGCTAGCTCACCATAATTTACCACTGTAAGGCCAGAGAGAAGACAGCTAGTCACCACGACCCACCACTAACATTTGGTTTTCTTTGTTACCAGCAAACAGAACGATTGATCGTACATTATAACTTCCCCACGACTGAATGGGCAAGCATGTTTGATGTGACGGGAATGCGAGCCCACGATCCTCCGATAACAAGTCCAGTGCCCTAACCAACTGGCCATGCCGTGTCAAAATCAAATGAACCGACTGAATGATGAAGCATGTTTACTCCCTTACTTCTACATAAAACACTGGTAGAACGATTAAAAGTCCCTTATTCGCATTATCACACGACTAATTTCAAGAATGTTAACATGTTCATGGTTATTTTATTTAGTTTTATTAACTAATATATAAACATAAATTTGATTATTTTATCACAATGGATCTATAGATATGTTATGGAAAGTTTAAACAGATATCACTCCAGTGATGTCGATAAAACTCACTTGTAGAGAAATTTATATGTAAAAACGGCTCGTTTGGGTTGAGAAAATATTTTACATAAAAGAGCGAACAACGTTTCGACCTTCTTCGGTCATCGTCAGGTTCACCGAATTTCTATGTAAAATATTTTCTCAACCCAAACGACTCGTTTTTACATATATAGACATCACTCCATTTACAGTTTTTACTTAATCGTATTCACGACTTGATTTTATTACTTATTAAACTATCTTAAAGTAATTAATGAGACCTTGGGCGTGGTTAAATATATCAGTTGAAATGGATTAATTTCCTGAGTCAAAGACTGTAATTACATCTCAAACCTGATGACGGAGCTATCAGTTGAAATGGATTAATTTCCTGAGTCAAAGACTGTAATTACATCTCAAACCTGATGACGGAGCTATCAGTTAAACGTTGTTTTACTTGACAAAGAAACAACAACAGCGAAATAAACTCACAGCTTGTTTTATGAGCCGCTATGCCGCAGCTAAAAAAAACAACAACAAAAGACCTTTAATTTTTACATTAACCTTTTGAACTAAAAATAGGCTGAAAATACGTTGGGGTGTTTGTGAAAAAAAGAATATTAAAGGACGAAAGTGTGTACTATTATTTTAGGACGGTTTTCATTGTCATACACACCTGTTTCTGAGTTGTGAGTCCTGTGCATGCGCGCCAACTCCACACTGGTTAACCCGGAGAGATAAAAAGAGCAATGAAAACTTAAAGTATCAGGAGTTTTGTTTAAAGGAAGAAAGCACAAGATGAGAGTTGAAAGTTCTTCCCAATAGGGGAGGGGGTGTTCGGAAGTACGTTTGGTTTGATTTGGTTTGAAATTAAGCACAACGCCACAGCATGGGCTACCAGTGCTCTGTCCACCAAGGATATCGAAACCCGGTTTTAACAATAGAAGTTCGAATACACATCGCTGTGTCACTAGGGGGCAGAACAACCGTTCCCTTTTAACCCTGCGTTTGGATTTCCTTAACTGAGAGGTGATTGTTAGATTTGGTTTCGAAGATTATTACTAACGTTATTGTTTTGTCGGAAAGTTGTCGGAGAAAGCACGAGGACATTCATAGGTTTTTCATCTATTTCGTGTTGATAAGTTGATGTTCATTTTGTGAAGAGACCAAAACATGTGACCGTAGCATCCATATACAAAGTGCTTTACTTAATCATTTTAAATTAATATTAAATTCGTGTCCTGGTTTATACAAGTCGGTATTATAATTATTTCAAAATCAAATATAATTTGTATCTTCTTTGTTTAATGTAACTGATGTGTTTTCTAATGGAGGAATGAAGGTTTTGAATATGCTTCCTTCATATGAAGCATATGTCGAAGTTGATTCCAAAGTTATTTAATATTATTATTCAATTTTATTTCTATGTCTCGTTTCTTTAGTTTTATTATTTTTCGGAGTTAATCATGGATCGGTCACACTTCTTTAAATATTTTCAAAATATTTGTTAAACAGCATTAAAAAAAACGCTGGTTAATACCGACACAACAGGTAATTTAATATGAGTTTCTTCTAAAACAAACAAAGCTGTCAGAACCAACAGATGTCGCAATATATTTAAAGCCATCTCGTTAAGCACACAAAGAACAATTCAAAAAACTTTTACAATATTCCAAGTGTTGGAGGTTCAGCATGCAGATGTTTCGTGACCCTCAGTGTAAAGAATGAAACGCTATACAAGCACACCTGGACACGTAATTTCATCTGGTAACAGCAGCTATCAAAAGAAGCTGTGAAGACTCATTATTTTCTCTGTACGGCTTAATCTATTAGCCCTCTACTGACACAGCGGAATGTCTTTGGACTTACAACCCTAGAAACGATGTGTAGATTTGTGCTTAATAACAAACAGCATCTGTCGTTTCTACATTATTTTCCCTAATCGCAAATGTTAGTCTTATCCCGATAATATATTTAAAAATTATATCTCTAGCTCACAAACTCGTGTGTTAAAAAAAAAAAAAACGGTTGAAGCGACCTCTGCTTGCCCTGTCAATCAACCCAAATTCAGAGAGTTGTATGTGGAGAATGACAGACCAATCAATAAATGCACCCCTTTGAACTAGAGAATTCTATCATTTGGTGTCAACCAAATTTCTGAACACAAATTATTATTTCAGCTTAGCTTGAAAAGCACATGTAGTCATTAACTATAATAACATTTGGATTAAACCTGACTTGCCTTCAATTTGTAATACTGCAGAACCCAGTAACTCAAAGCAAACTTCACTTAAATTATTCTAAATATAATCATCGTCTAAGCTAAGATGTATTTTACTTTGTGTTTTATATTTTTTTATTTACGTTCAGGTTGTTTCAATTTTTCTTCATTTTTCATCATAATTGATTATTATTGAATTTCAACAACAGACCGCTAATATGAATTATGATATATTAAATTTATAATTTATTTATACTTTATTGTTTTAAAAAAGCAAACATTAAATTAATTGTTAAATCAGAGATTGACTTTAAACGGTTCAGCAGTAACTTTGAAAATTATAATACTAAAACCTGAGTTTCGATACCAGTGGTGAGTACAACATAGATATCTCATAGTAAAACTTTGTAAAATTAACTGTAGACAAAAAGTTAGGTTTATGTCTCGTTTCATTCCGTTTCAATTATCATTTTTAATGCATTCAATTGAAATACACAATGGTTTGTTTTATTTAGGGTTTCTTGCAAAAATACTCGAGGGCTATCTGCGCTATCCGTCTCTAATTTAGCAGTGAAATACTAGAGAGAGAACAGCTAGTTCATCATCACCCAATACCACTCTTGAGTTACTCTCTTCCCAATGAATAGTAGGATTGACAGAAACATAATAATATCTTTCCGATGATAGGGCGAGCAAGTTTGGTGTGACGAGGATTCGAACCCGCGATTCTGACATTACGAGCCGAGGGCCTTAACTACCTGGCCATACCAAGTCAGAATATAAAATGGACTAATTAAAAGGAATCTGATGAAATATCTGCATTTCCAATGTATATAGTATACTAACTATAGTAACCCAACAATATAAAACTGTCTTCCAGCTTTTCGTTGGTTACCTTTTACATGGTTGAGAGGAGCTTTTCTATAAATTCTAGAACTATTTTCTAGTTCTAGAAATAAAACTAAATATTGAAATACAGTTTCTGGCAAACGTTATTTAGTTAGAGGTAAGTTTTTTTTCAGTTTCTATGCATTTAATTAGATCTATTACTTTCACAGCTCATTTAATTCGTTGTGACGTTTAAGAAGAAACGTATCAAGTAATAATTATAACTCGAGTAACTGTAAACTCCCACGTTAAACAACCTCAGCTCTCATCAGACAAATTTTACTTTATCAGAGTCTATCACTCCGAATACGGAAATATTTCTTTTACTGATTTATTATCAAGTACAGCGTATTTGGGTTCAACTTAAATCGCAATTATATAAATATGTATATCTTTTAGGATAAACTTTGAATGATAGAATAGCCTGTCAAGTTGGTAAACATAACTATTTTCTTCAACAACCTGATACTTTTACTGCACGGTTCAGATCTTCATCACTCATGAGATACATTCATAAGAAGAACAAAATATCAAATGTTCTTTATTATAAACTTTATTTATCTAGTTTGCTGTAATTTGTGCACAAACTTTTGACACAGTAAATATACTCTGCTGTTTCCTACGTTTTTACGTAATATTATTTTACGTGTAGTAACAACAGTTATCTATGTTATGTGTTTTCATAACTAATCACCAGTTTATTACTAATTAAATTCTTTCGCAATAATCATTAAAATTACGATTAAACCCGAAATAAAGCTTTCGTTCGAAGCGTTTTAAAGAAAACGGTTTCGTTTCTTAATTCGTGTGTACAGCTTCTTTGGTAGATTTTTAAGTAAAATATTCTTGATGAGTACAATCGATGATAACTACCCGTTGTAAAAAATATATTTAGATCAAGACGTCGTATTCTACACTTATGTTGTTGTTTTTTTACTTCAGGCTGTTGTGAACCATTCCACTATACTCATCAAGGTGATTGTACCCAAAATGTCCCTTTTCTGTAAGAATATAATATAGAGAAACAATATTAAATTTTTACTTTTTTTTTACCGCAATAACAGAGAGAGAGAAAACTATATGTCTATAAAGAGAGAGAAAGAAACCAATGTTTCGACATATAAAGGTTATGGGCGATAAACGAGACAAGTGCAATTTTGATAACGAGAAACTCACTTAAAATAAAATGTGTCTCAAAACGGGTGTTAACACTTGTTCTGTGCTTAACAATAAAAATGTGTCTCAAAACGGGTGTTAACACTTGTTCTGTGCTTAACAATAAAAATGTGTCTCAGAACGGGTGTTAACACTTGTTCTGTGCTTAACAATAAAAATGTGTCTCAAAACGGGTGTTAACACTTGTTCTCTGCTTAACAATAAAAATGTGTCTCAAAACGGGTGTTAACACTTGTTCTGTGCTTAACAATAAAAATGTGTCTCAAAACGGGTGTTAACACTTATTCTGTGCTTAACAATAAAATGTGTCTCAAAACGGTGTTAACACTTCTTCTGTGCTTAACAATAAAATGTGTCTCAAAACGGGTGTTAACACTTGTTCTGTGCTTAACAATAAAATGTGTCTCAAAACGGTGTTAACACTTGTTCTGTGCTTAACAATAAAATGTGTCTCAAAACGGTGTTAACACTTGTTCTCTGCTTAACAATAAAATGTGTCTCAAAACGGTGTTAACACTTGTTCTCTGCTTAACAATAAAATGTGTCTCAAAACGGGTGTTAACACTTGTTCTGTGCTTAACAATAAAAATGTGTCTCAAAACGGTGTTAACACTTGTTCTCTGCTTAACAATAAAATGTGTCTCAAAACGGGTGTTAACACTTGTTCTGTGCTTAACAATAAAATGTGTCTCAAAACGGTGTTAACACTTGTTCTCTGCTTAACAATAAAATGTGTCTCAAAACGGGTGTTAACACTTGTTCTCTGCTTAACAATAAAAATGTGTCTCAAAACGGTGTTAACACTTGTTCTGTGCTTAACAATAAAATGTGTCTCAAAACGGTGTTAACACTTGTTCTCTGCTTAACAATAAAAATGTGTCTCAAAACGGTGTTAACACTTGTTCTGTGCTTAACAATAAAATGTGTCTCAAAACGGGTGTTAACACTTGTTCTCTGCTTAACAATAAAAATGTGTCTCAAAACGGGTGTTAACACTTGTTCTCTGCTTAAAAATAAAAATGTGTCTCAAAACGAGTGTTAACACTTGTTCTGTGCTTAACAATAAAATGTGTCTCAAAACGGTGTTAACACTTGTTCTCTGCTTAACAATAAAAAAATGTGTCTCAAAACGGTGTTAACACTTGTTCTCTGCTTAACAATAAAATGTGTCTCAAAACGGTGTTAACACTTGTTCTGTGCTTAAAAATAAAATGTGTCTCAAAACGGTGTTAACACTTGTTCTGTGCTTAACAATAAAAATGTGTCTCAAAACGGGTGTTAACACTTGTTCTCTGCTTAACAATAAAAATGTGTCTCAAAACGGGTGTTAACACTTGTTCTCTGCTTAACAATAAAAATGTGTCTCAAAACGGGTGTTAACACTTGTTCTGTGCTTAACAATAAAAATGTGTCTCAAAACGGGTGTTAACACTTGTTCTCTGCTTAACAATAAAAATGTGTCTCAAAACGGGTGTTAACACTTGTTCTGTGCTTAAAAATAAAATTTGTCTCAAAACGGTGTTAACACTTGTTCTGTGCTTAACAATAAAATGTGTCTCAAAACGGTGTTAACACTTATTCTGTGCTTAACAATAAAAATGTGTCTCAAAACGGTGTTAACACTTGTTCTCTGCTTAACAATAAAAATGTGTCTCAAAACGGTGTTAACACTTGTTCTCTGCTTAACAATAAAATGTGTCTCAAAACGGTGTTAACACTTGTTCTCTGCTTAACAATAAAAATGTGTCTCAAAACGGTGTTAACACTTGTTCTGTGCTTAACAATAAAAATGTGTCTCAAAACGGTGTTAACACTTGTTCTGTGCTTAACAATAAAAATGTGTCTCAAAACGGGTGTTAACACTTGTTCTCTGCTTAACAATAAAAATGTGTCTCAAAACGGGTGTTAACACTTGTTCTCTGCTTAACAATAAAAATGTGTCTCAAAACGGGTGTTAACACTTGTTCTCTGCTTAACAATAAAAATGTGTATCAAAACGGGTGTTAACACTTGTTCTGTGCTTAACAATAAAAATGTGTCTCAAAACGGGTGTTAACACTTGTTCTCTGCTTAACAATAAAAATGTGTCTCAAAACGGGTGTTAACACTTGTTCTCTGCTTAGCAATAAAAATGTTAATACCCGTAACAACCGTTCTGAGATATAAGTGCAATTTTGCTTTAGTATTAGTGCGATGAAATACTTCAAAATATTATTATACACTCTATGTAAAAACTGAAGACTGTCGTAACCTCTAATTACATTCATTTTATCTTTTTTTGGACTATACGTGTCTCACTGACCAGAAGAATTTTACTGTCACTTTTCTCACACATCTCTTGCCACAGATTTAGTAGCGCGTTTTCACGGAAACGAGACGTGAACCATGGATCCTTGATTCACACTCCGGGAGCTCAGAGGAGACAAGATAAGGACGGGTAATTTGTTTCTTTACTGACTGATCAATTTTTATCAATACAAAAGTTTGTATGCTCAGTGATATGCTTTTGTAAAGTAAAAATAACATAATATGAGAAAACATTTCTTTCAAAGTAAGAATAAACTAGACTTCGAAACAAATGGTTTGAATTTACCTGATATAGCAATGAATGGCTACAGGGGAAGCCAGAGAGTCAACAATACCCACCGCCAAAGCTTGGAGTACTCTTATACTACCGTAAAGTGAAAAATACAGTGACGTTTTAACGCCTCTGCGGCTGATATGACAAGTATGTTTGATTGAAGGTGTTCGATCTAATGACCGTCAGATCGTGAGTCAAGAATTCTAACCACTAGGCAACTTAAAAAAGTTACTAAAACACGTGTTAAAGTGTCATTCTAATCATATTATTTCCCCAAACTTTCTAAACACTAAATTACTTTTCAGTCACAAATTTCACGTGTGCAACCTTTAAATCAACCGCATTTCTAGTACCCGTTTCTTTTCACAAAACATCAACTTTGACTACGCAGTACAGTTTGTCTTTCAGATATTGTCTGTTACTCAAGTGAAAGTTTTACAGAATCTTCTATAATACATTTCGTATATTTAAATTATGTAGCAGGCAATGCAAAACCCAATGTGTTTATTGAAATGCTACCATTTCTGAGTATCAGAATATTGAAGAAGATTCACTGAAAACAGGAACTCACTTCACTGAAGATAAGCGGCTCAGGAGAAAATAGAAAAGTGAAAAACACAAGATGCACTAGATACAAATAAGAGAAAATCAGATGAAATATAAAGTAGAATTCTGAGAAAAGAAATACGTAGATAATTAATGAGAATAGGCAAATAAGATAAAAAATAGAATATGCAAAAATCAGAAAGTGAAAATAGAAGATTCAATATTGGGAGAGTACACGATTGTTTCGTGCAACCAGAATTCATCGAATGAGTTTTATAACATTCATATGTTTTCTGATTTTCTAGAAAATGTCATTAATCTTGCATATGTTTACTCACTTCAAATAATTTAATAATTTATTATGTTATATTAAGTTTATCTATGTCGAAAACGTTTCACTGTCTATTGCTTACTATTGCTTAACATTAGAAAAACTGTAAATGTCATTCTAGTAATGAAAAAGAGCCGACGTGTTTTATTGGTGTTTTTTCTTGGTAAACAAACAACTATCCAGCGAGTATTTAATAGTCGTAATGTTATGGAGTATCTCTTTCACTTTTCCTCTCGGTGAATTCAGCAGATACCTTGATGTGGCTTTGCTATAAGAAAACACAGACTCCATTTAACATATTTAAATAATTTTCACTGTAACAAAAGTCAGATTTTTGTATTTCAAAGGTTTGGAGCGTTTCTTTCGTGTCGCATCTTTAAATACTTAGCAACCCCAACAAAAGTAATATTTTCATATTTGTAAGGTTTAAGGTGTCTCTTTCGTATCGCATCTTTAAATGCTTAGCAACCGTGACAAAAGTAAGATTTCCATATTTGTAAGGTTTGGAGCATCTTATCTTTTAGAATCTGGTTGCCTTTAGGGAATTAAGGTATCCTTTGTGTCTCTTTCATTTAGCATTTGTCAGCTCTTAGAAAAGTCAGACTTTTATCCACGTAGAATTATGGGGCATCTCTTTCGTTTAGCGTATTTAAACACTTGGCTGTTTTTGAGACAGGCTTTTTTTATATGTCTCTTTCGGTTAGTAAATATGAACTTTCTTAAATAGAAAAATTAGCACTTTAAAAGAGCACTTCCTTTCCATGAAAGTTTTAAATGGGACAAACTCTCTTCTTCATTTTCAAAGTTATTAAATAAATATCTCCTCTCCGATATAAATATGTATGTTATTCTTGATTAACGTGTGTATGTCTGACGCTACAGCTTACCACTGTCTGGTAGAACTAGACTTGGGTCTTTTGTGTTCACGTGATAATTCAATCAGCCATTAAGAAAAGTCTATCTTGTTTATATTATTCGTAACAGGATGCCATTCTTTAATACTTTCTGATCAACTTATTATCTTCTTTCCCATTTGGCTTGTTTACCGTAAACCATATCAATTATAATATATTCTTTTTTTTCCTCCAATTTGGCTTGTTTCCTATACGTTCTATCCATTATAATATAGTTTTTCACTTTTATCTGACTTGTTTGCTGTAAGTCCTATCCACTGCAATGCAGTTTTTTCGTTTCTATTTGACTTGTTTTCCAAAACTCCCATCCTTTTCATAACTGCTCGGCTTACACAGAGTACTACTGTTTATGAAATCTGATTCTACAACAGCACAATATATCCTTATTGGTTTACAATATGTCAAACAATGTTTCAATATAACCTGATTGGTCTACAATAAGATAAACAATATTTATTTCAATATAAATTGGCTGGTCTACAGTGAGACAAACACTGTTTATTTTGATATAAATTGATTGGTCTACAATAAGACAATCATTGTTTGTTTCATCTCATGAAACAGTGTGTTTAACTGTTTTAACTAGTTAACAGCTTGCAGTACAAGTTTTCTTCTGTTGAACCCACAAAAAATCCTAATGATTTTTGTCTACCCTCTATACCGATAGTCTTTCACAACTATATTTATAAACACTTTATTTTAAAACATCTAACTGAGTCTTTCTCAGGTAAAAGTTGCGCTACTAAGTGAAAAAAACGTAAAAAAAAATACACAGATACGAGCAACGTATTTCTATAGTAAAAGTCACGCGATTAGAGGGCATAACAGTAACGCACCAAACATCTGTTAGAACGCTCGTGCCTACATATTGGCAGTCAATATTAGAATTTTAGTGCAATGTTCAGTAGTCGAAGAAACAGCTGCGAGAACAATGAAACAGTACGACTGCTTATGACAACAACTGTCAAAATTGGAAACTTATAGATCATATTAACACAAATATTGATCACAAAGTACGAATCCTGTTGCCCGGTTGTTTTATTATTATTATTATTATTATTTACGAGCGACCTTCACAGATTCTAAGATTTTTATCCTGCTTTACATTGAGTTATACAATCAGTTAATTTCAATTTATAAATGTTAAAAGTTACTACATATTAGAAACATTTATAACAGTATTCTACAATGTATTTTGCAAATTTCATGTTGGTATCCTAACGTGAATAACTTTTTACCTATTAAAAGTGTTTAATAGGTTTTATGGCCTGGCATGGCCAAGCGCGTAAGGCGTGCGACTCGTAATTCGAGGGTCGCGGGTTCGCGCCCGCGTCGCGCCAAACATGCTCGCCCTCCCAGCCGTGGAGGCGTTATAATGTGACGGTCAATCCCACTATTCGTTGGTAAAAGAGTAGCCCAAGAGTTGGCGGTGGGTGGTGATGACAAGCTGCCTTCCCCCTAGTCTTACACTGCTAAATTAGAGACGTGTCGGTGCAGTGGGCTAACAACATACTCACTTAAATACTTGTTGAAGAATCCGCAAGCGATTGCGGCCCTATCCTAGGTTCCTAGGTGGAATCTAATGGTGATAACTAACTAATAGGTTTTATAATAATTAATTAAAATTGTCAACGTGAAAGAAATGGTTGACTAAATAATTTTTCTAAAAAAGTGTATATAGATGAAATTATTTAGCAAAATTTCTTCTGACTGAGAGAAAAACTGATTCTAATTCTTATTAACTGAAAATGTTAAATGATTATTGTCAATTGTTTCCGATAGGATGGGTGGATTTATTTGTTTGTTTTTGAATTTCTTGCAAAGCTACACGAAGGCTATCTGCGCTAGCTGTCCCTAACTTAACAGAGTAAAACTAAAGGGAATGTAGCTAGTCATCACCACCCACCGCCAACTCTTGGGTTACTCTTTTATCAACGAATAGTGGGATTGACAGTGATATAACTCTCCCACGGGTGAAGCGGCGAGCATGTTTAGTGTGACGGGGATTCGAAACCGCAACCTCAGATTACGAGTCGAGCGCCTTCATCACCTGAGTGTGTCGGGCCATCTAAATTTGTAATCAATATCTCGATTATGAGACATGAAATACACAGGCCTACGAATTTAAACTTTATAAAAGTGGTTTTAGTTTTAATAGCGGATTTTTCATAATCCAGCTGAGCAGATTTCAAAAAGAATACTAAATTTTTCTACCACTTTAGGATATTTTTTTACAAACCGAGAATTAACAAAAGCTCTTATTTAGATCAAATTGTGAACAGTTTTTAATTGTTATGTTTGGGTTCTAGAGCGATTGATATGACTCTCACGTCGCGACTGTTCTTAAGAAATCTATAGCCAGTCTTGTTGTCATCTTGTTAAGTGTACAAAATATGTTCCGATTTTAAAGAAGATGATTCATTTATGTAAAAGTACATATGACGTTTTGTGGGCAATGTGTGTGTGATTGGGGAAAAATAATGGATATCAATTTCGGATACGGCGTACAGGATTTACTGTAGAACATGTAAACATTTCTAGACAGAAAAACAACTGCAGAACCGTCTAATCAGTAGAATCAATCACAACCTCTGGGTTACTGTAAATAAATAGTGAGATTTGATCGTTGCTCGTATAACGTACTCTCGGCTACAAACCATATGTTTGTAACCAAGTGATATGTTGATAGCAATACACGAATACTGGGATTTATACTTCTCAGATACGCTACTATTAAACGTTTCCCCACCAATTTAAACTAAATTACAATCGGCATCAGTGTTAGTCGGTAAAGAGTTAGCTTGTACAACAATTTTATATTTTACGTGCAATAGTTTTTAAACGCATGAACAACCCATGAACTTTAACATAACGTAATTAGCTTCCTGTAAGTGTTAATAATACCATCAGTTCATTCGTATGCTCGTCAACATTAAGGCTCTGATGAAGTCGTAATGTATTTGTTATGTTGCAGGTCGTGCTTGTTTTAATGTGTCAAGAAACGATGTACAGTCATTTTGTTTTATATGGTAATACTGTATAAAGCTGTTGACGTTTAATTAATTTCTTTATAAAAAATGTTTCATGGTAAACGTAGGTCAAAATAGTTAATATTTTACTTTTTTTTACTTTTTTCCTAAATTTGTGACTTAACCAGAGTACATAGGTGATAATTTCCAAAGTATGTAACTTCCAGGTAATTTTAAAACTTATTAATAATATATTGAAACGATAGTTACAGATTTGGTGTCCATTTCTCTAAAGACAAAACGTCAAAATCGTTTTGCATTTGGAAATTATTCAGTATTTTTTGCCGTTTCTTTGATCAATATTTTCCATTTTCTAGACAAATGTCAATTGCTTTTTACGTGACATTTCCTGTTTTAAAGTGAAGAAAAGGAACATGAGGTATTGAGGAACAAAGAAGAGGATCCAATGACTCCTCTAACACGCAACTGTAAAGTTCAAAGGATTTTAAAGTGCAATATGTTCTGTCAATACGGATATGACCACAATGGAATATCCACTAAAAGATATCAAGAGAGTTTTAAAAACTAGATCTGCAAAGAAGAATGCCACTTCTGGTTCATCTTTTTTGAAAGTAAAACCTGCTGTTGTCGTTGAACCTGGAGATAGTGTTATCTCGAAAGTCATCCATTGTTCTCTTTGCTTAAGCATTTCATAAAGGTTATATATATATGTGTGTAGCACTTTGATGTTTTGCTGTCATTCAAATAACTATGGTAATTGTTTATGTTGAAATTTATACGTTTCTAGTTAAGTTACAGTGAAAATAGCAATCAATCCTTATTCAAATATGTCAACTTTAACAACCAGTTTCGAAGTTGCATTCAGATAAAGCATTACCTGTATTTGAAAGTGGGGTTTTATGTATCACGTATTACCTGTGTTTGAAAGTGTGGTTTTATGTATCACGTATTAACTGTGTTTGAAAGTGTGGTTTTATGTATCACGTATTAACTGTGTTTGAAAGTGTGGTTTTATGTTTCACGTACTACCTGTGTTTGAAAGTGTGGTTTTATGTATCATGTATTACCTGCGTGTGAAAGTGTGGTTTTATGTTTCACGTATTACTTGTGTTTGAAAGTGTGGTTTTATGTTTCACGTATTACCTCTGTTTGAAAGTGTGGTTTTATGTATCACGTATTACCTATGTTTGAAACAGAGACAGCAGTAATACAATGTTTCATGTTATTCAGTTGTGAGCCTCGCTGTGCTTGTCTTGTTATTACGTAGTTTCATCACTTGAACAAGGTCTTTGCAGTAATACAATGTTTCATGTTATTCAGTTGTGAGCCTCGCTGTGCTTGTCTTGTTATTACGTAGTTTCATCACTTGAACAAGGTCTTTGCAGTAATACAATGTTTCATGTTATTCAGTTGTGAGCCTCGCTGTGCTTGTCTTGTTATTACGTAGTTTCATCACTTGAACAAGGTCTTTGCAGTAATACAATGTTTCGTGTTATTCAGTTGTGAGCCTCGCTGTGCTTGTCTTGTTATTACGTAGTTTCATCACTTGAACAAGGTCTTTGCAGTAATACAATGTTTCGTGTTATTCAGTTGTGAGCCTCGCTGTGCTTGTCTTGTTATTACGTAGTTTCATCACTTGAACAAGGTCTTTGCAGTAATACAATCTTTGCGTTTATTTTTTTAATCATTACACTCGTTACTTGACATTAAATTCTCGAATTTCCAATTATTAACGGGCCTATCTTACTTGTAATCGTTGACTAAATGATTATACGACGGACGATTGAAGAAAGTTAGAAGTTTATATGGTTTTCCTTTGCATACTTTGTAAAATTGGAAAAATAATAAAACTTTATAAAGTGAAAACAGCGCTTGTTTTCACTCTCCAATGGCATAGCGGTATGTCTGCGGACTTACAACACTAGAAACCTTGTTTCGATACCCCGTGGTAAGCAAAGCACAGAGAACCCATTGTGTAGCTTTGCGTTTAATTCCAAACAAACAAACAAACCTCTTGTTTTCACTGTCCAGAAAAATTACGCATTATTTTGTCATGCTGTGAGTTAAAACTATTTACAAACATTTGGCTCAGGTGGTTTGTTTTCCCACGAAGTGACAGTTGTCTACGATACTTAACGAGTGTATGACAACGTAATTTTATTTTCATGTTAACTGTCTTTGAGTCTTTCACTTTTTGTGTTTCGCCTTATGACTGGAGCTGCAATAAGCGTACATAGCCTTTCCTTTTGTGTTAATAGTTAGCGAACTCTAAAACCTGATATACGTTTCTTTTCCGGTTAATATATGTTTTATATGGAACTTAAGGAGCCTTCAGTGCAATAACAACACGGGAAACTGAATCCATCATTAGCATACTCAAGTTACGTTGGATTATAATTTCACTTACTAATACAAAAATGCATAACGGTGCATCCAAGCCTTTTCAAAAGTAATTTTGTTCTGTGGTTTAATATCAAGTATTTAATTCGCACACACGCACACACATACACTCCCTTCCTGCACACATGTGTACATAAATTTTATAACTATGACTGCTGTAGAGTTTCCAATTATACGGCATTAAAATATTTGTTGAAACAACAGTGTCACATATCCGTGAATAATTGACAACTTGACTGTTGTTTGTAATGTGGAACGTGAAGTGTAACGCCTCACTTAATATCAGCGTCGAGACGACGCTATATATTAACAATTATGTTACCATAGAAACGTAGTCTTTGCTAGATCAGCGTAATATAACTGAAACTGTTTGTGTGTAATATTTAAATCCTATTACGAGCAAAAGTTCTCTCTTGAACATTCGTAATGATTAAAATTTAAATTTTCTAAATTTGTATCTTCAGTTATGTTGAATTTCTTTTAAGCATGTATACGAATGTACATATTGTCAGTAAAATACCGAATAAAACCAAATCTACACCAGATAGGGGGTTATAGTTTGGAACACTGTGGAAACTATTCCATGAATGCATTTCTCTTCTAACTTAGGTAAGGGCATGTTAAGGATATTTTCCACAAGATAAAGATACTGGATATGGCAAACCTGCTTACCCGATAACCCAAACAAATGAGACAATACTCTAGTAATGCTGTTACTCGTCAGTTATCCCATGAACATCCTAGAAGTCACAAAAAGTCGTAGCGTAAAATTATGTACGTAAGCCTTAAGTATTATACTGCTGGCCAAAATCTTAAGGCCAATAAACTTAAAGAAACAATATACACTTATTTGAGTAGAGCTTCGAAGGATGACAATGAGAAAAGGGAAAATAAAAATAAAAAACTTGTTTAGCATTTAATAGGAAAAATATAAACACTATGAAACTAGCCTAAATACAAGCTGGTCAAAAGTTTAAGACCATACTTAAACGAAGCGTTAATCGGTAAACACGTAACGAAATTTAATCATTTGTGTTTAAGCATTAACGTTGTCAACATCTCCCACTGACATTTCCTGGGGCACGGCATGGCCGGCCAAGCGTGTTAAGGCATGTGACTCGTAATCTGAGGGTCGCGGGTTCGCATCCCCGTCGCGCCAAACATGCTCGCCCTTTCAGCCGTGGGGGCGTTATAATGTGATGGTCAATCCCACTATTCGTTGGTAAAAGAGTAGCCCTAGAGTTGGCGGTGGGTGGTGATGACTAGCTGCCTTCCCTCTAGTCTTGCACTGCTAAATTAGGGACGGCTAGCACAGATAGCCCTCGAGTAGCTTTGTGCGTAATTCAAAAACAAACAAACAAGACATCTCCTGTGTTACATTTGGTAAAAACATGGCAAAGGCTGAAAAGTTGACAGAGTTTGAACGTGGCAGAATTGTCGAGCTGCAAAAGCAAGGTCTCTCTCAACGTGCCATTGCTGGTGAGATTGGACATAGGAAAACTGCTATTCCAAATTTCTTAAAAGACCCTGAGGGATATGGAACGAGAATTTCAAGTGATCGGCCCAAGAAAATTTCGCCGGCGTTAAGCAGAAGGATTCGACGGGTTGTCCGGCGAGACACCAGCCGATTGTCGAACCAGATTAAGGCCTCTACGAACACAGAATACAGCTCAAGAACAATAAGACGGCATCTACGAGAGAAAGGTTTTAAAAACCGTAAACGTCTTCAAAAGCCACGCCTCCTTCCACACCATGTAACAGCTCGGTTAAACTTTGCTGAGAAGCACCAAACATGGGACGCAGAAAAGTGGAAGATGGTTTTGTTCTCTGGTAATAAAAAATCACCCTGGATGGTCCAGATGGCTTCCAACGTTACTGGCACGATACGGATATCCCACCGGAAATATTTTATACACGACACAGTGGAGGAGGTTCCATCATGAACTGGGGTGCTTTCTTCTTTCATGGAACAATGAAGCTTCAGGATATACAGAGCGTTAAACAGCAGATGGCTACACTGGTATGTTGGAGAGAGCATCCTTTTTTGTCCTTTTTGACTGAAGGCACTCTCTTGTATGGAAATGACTGGATCTTTCAGTAGGACAACGTTGCAATTCACAATGCCTGCAGGACAAAGGACATTTTCATGGCGAATAACGTGAATCTTTTGGACCGTCCAGCGTGTTCGCCCGAACTGAACCGCACTGAAAATGTTTGGGGTGGATGGCAAGGGAAGTCTGTAGAAATGGACGTCAATTCCAAACAGTGCATGATCTTCACCACTTGGAGCTAGCCTTCTGCCAATATTTATATTGACCATGCCAAAGCGAATGTTTGCAGTTATTCGCAAAGAAGGCCATGCAACTCACTAATGAGACCTCTTGTTGGGCATTTCCTACCCTGTTTAGGACTTCTTTTTGGTATGGTCTTAAACTTTTGACCAGCTGGTATTTAGGCTAATTTCATAGTGTTCACAGTTTCCCTTTCAAATGCTAAAAAGTTTTTTTTTTAATTTTCCCTTTTCTTATTTTCATCTTTTGAAGCTCTACTCAAATAAGTGGTTGAGTCTAACAACGCAAAATGCATTTTTTTCTGTGTTCATTAGCCTTAAGATTTGGGCCAGCAGTGTATATATTTTATATAGCTGTCAATTCCTGAGGTGATTCGATAACAAATGGATACCCTAATTGAATCGTAAGATTTCTATACTTTTATCCAGTTTCCAGATATCGTATGAATTTCCAAAAAACCACATGGAGTTCACCCGATGATTACTGTTTCTTCTTCGAAGCGCATTACGTGCAAACTTTGATTATCATTGCTTCAAATATTTCAATAGCACATAACCGAACCTGTTTAAAAAGACAATTTTTTAAATCTGAAAATAAATTAAAACGTAACTGTAAATGGTGTATTAAATATTAAGATGTACAATACTCGTATGCTATTATTACATAATATGAAATACTGTTTAAACCTCTTACCGCTGTATATTACAAGGAACATGGCTTAAAAATAAATACACACATCTGAAAACGGTAAAAGCAATTCTGCAAAATTGTATTGATTGTGTACCACGTAATTGAATTTCGCGCATGAGCGAGAGGGAAGTGTGTCTTTTTCTTACGATTCTTAACTGTAAAATACAATGACAATTTTTATTGCTATATTTTATATTGTTCGACAAAGTTACGAACGAAGTATTAAGTATTTAAATTGTATTCAGTCGCGGAATGAATCGTCAAACAATTGCTCATTAGAATTAAGTTCAGATTTACGATGTAAGAAAAATGGTTGAACTCTCTAACGCAAAAAAGTCACTATGAAAATAAGTAGAAATTCTACAAAGTATCAAATATAGTAGATACTGCCAAAAGTCTGACAGAAAATTGTTTATATATTCAATAAACGTAGTACTAATGCACCAAACAACAAAATTTCCTATAGTCCCTGTAACACGCGTCTATGACAATATATCGATACTTATTTCATATTATACTTTTTTTCTACAACCATTTATGTACTATGTAGGTGGCTTACAAACTGCATTCATGGTTCAGTTGCTAGTATGCTTAACTCGCATTTTGTGGGACGTGGATTCGAGTCCCCGTCCTTCCGAACATACCCGCCTTTTGGAAGTTTGTGTGAAATTCAAACTAACACAAATTGTTATAACGCAGACGGTCTGTGATCCACTCGTAACATGGGGGTCACGGGTTCGAATCCCTGTCACACTAAACATACTCGCCCCTTTCATCCTTGTGGGTGTTATAATGTGACGGTCAATCCCACTATTCGTTGGTAAAAAAAAAGTAGCCCAAGTAGCTAAATTAGAGACGGCTAGCGCAGAGAGCCCTCGTATAGCTTTGCTCAAAAATTCAAAACAAACAAACGCACACAGCCCTGGTGCTTTGTGCCATAAAACCTACAACAACCAACAAGCTATAGTTGCTCGCAATGTTGATTTTATTTTGTTATGTAAAATGACCAGTTTTCAGCAGGAAAAGTTCGTGACTTTCTTTTCTAGCTCTTATTTTCAAGATTCACTCAATAATCCTTTGAAGTGCATGGACGTTTTGCCAATTGTTACTCGTTTCGTAGCATTTGATAATGTTTCTTTTTTGGTCTCATATTTCCAAATTTAACACAGTAAACCTTTCAGAAGTATAAAAGTTATTGTTTTTCCTCGCTACATGCAAGGCTTCTGAAATACTTACAAGCCTCATATATTTAAAATTACACATCTGGCTTGTTGGTAAATTTTTTATACTTGCATTAATCGTTAACTTTAACTGTAGGATTACCAGTAAAATATGCTTAACGTACTATATGTCAAGTTTTAAAATTTGGACTTTTGTTAAGATTTAACTTTGTGTTGTTTTTCAAGTTTCAAATCTTGCTTCATGTCAGGTTTAATAATGTTATTGTTCATCACAGTTAATTCCTGGTTTGTTCGCCAACTTTCAAATCTTTAATCAGCGTCATGATTCATAGCTGGAAGGAATTTTACAATGGTTTAATTGTCTTCGATTCACGTGTCTGGTACACATACACGTAACAATAGGAACAAATGAAACAAAGTCGATTTCAGTAAACTGAGTTTGTCGTTTTCGTAAATTAGTTTTTTCCAAACATGCTCGCCCTTTCAGCCGTGAGGGCGTTATAATGTGCGGTCAAACTCACTATTCGTTGGTAAAAAAGTAGCCCAAGAGTTGGTGGTGGGTGGTGATGACTAGCTGCCTTCCCTCTTGTCTTACACTGCTAAATTAGAGATAGCTAGCGCAGATAGCTCTCGTCTAGGTTTGCGTGAAGTTCAAAAACAAACCAAACAAACCTTAGAAAGAAAGTGAATTCGTTGCTTCGTTCGATTAACTTAAAACTCACAGATTGAGTTTAAGAATATCAAGAAAAGGATTAAGCAATGGCTACTATTCCTCTTTTACAGATGAGAATTAAACAACGGTCTCTGTAAAAATGTTTGTCTTTTTGTCAACACCTTTACTCCAAGTTATATTAGAACATTAGGGCATTTCTCTTACAGTAAAATACTTTGAAATAATATTTTTGTTTGTTGAAAATTAAGCGCAAAACTACACGATGGGCTATATGTGCTCTGCCCATCACAGGTATCGAAACAAGGTTTCTAACGATGTGAGTCCACAAACATATCACTGCGCTACTAGAAGGCTCAAAAAAATAGATATATACGTATGATTTCTTATATTTAACACGAATACTTTATGACACAATATATAGAATACTACATCGAATTCAGCACTACAATGTTTGACCCATAAACATAGGAACCAGGCACACGAGTCCTCCCATTTTGACCCGGTAGTTAAGTGCCCCTTTGAATGAGGAATAGAGACTTGCGCATACTTGGAACGTTTCAGTTTTAGATTCAATGGATACGTTGTAGCATAGCAAATAAGGTGCCTCCGATCGTCAGTACACCCACCCCCCAGTTCGAACGTCTATGATTTTACATGATCTGAAACACTACTTTGAGCTAAAAAGAGCTAATCGATTTGTCGAGAAAGTCTGAAATGACATACGTGCAAAGTTATATCATCTATTGATTACTCTGATATCCACCAGCATATAAAAGAAAAGTTTTATTCCTTTGCAAGAATTCTGTAAATCACTAACGGTTTGTAGAAGATAAAAGATCTTTTTTTATTTATTTCAAATTTCAGAGATCCGATTTTTTATTTGTTTAGTTGTGTTCTTCAAATAACACATGAACAAATTATATGTTTCACAGAACAATATCAACTTATCGTAACTTAAAAATAGCTCCTATATTGTTGTTTTTGAATTAAGCAGAAAGCTACACAATGGGCTATTTGTGCTCTGCCCACCACGGGTATCGAAACCCGGTTTTTAGCGTTATAAATCCGCAGACCTACTGCTGAGCCACTGGGGTAAAAAATAGCTCCTAAACTGACAATGATATGAAGAACCAACTCACTAAACTATAGGAATCATAGAGCAGAATTTTTTTGAATTATTATGGCATTACTTTCGTCAATTTGTTCTACTTATCTAGTTCGTTCAGTCAATATACTTGCGTTTCTTAGTTCTTCAAGCCAACTGAAGTAATATTGCTATTTTGAGAAGGTATAAGTGAAAACAAAGAAGAATATATAAGAAACTGTCAACCATATTTTATCTGCTGGAACCATTACCCAGTACCAGGGGTTATTAGATCGGCTGGGATCCGGTAGACATAAGTTTGTTTGTTTTTGAATTTCGCGCAAAGCTACACGAGGGCTATCTGCGCTAGCCATCCCTAATTGAGAAGTGTAAGACTAGAGGGAAGGCAGCTAGTCATCACCACCCACCGCCAACTTTTGGGCTACTCTTTTACCAACGAATAGTGGGGTTAACCGTCGCATTATAACGCTCCAACGGCTGAAAGGGCGAGCATGTTTGGTGCGACAAGGATTCGAACCCGCGATCCTCAGGTTACGAGTCGAACGCCTTAACCCACCTGGCCATGCCAGGCCGCAGGCATAAGTATGGTTAGAACGCTGTTCATATTAGTAACCTCTTCGAACAACGACTCTTGTAGTGTGAGCTACATTAACTCGGTAAATCGTTTTATTCGTTTGCAAATCAGAATTAAAGTAAAAATGAATAAAATAATGATATTTATTTATTTGAATACCAATTTTTAACCTTAATCAACTTCATCAATTATTCTGAAAAACTGGTGAACCAGCAAACTAGTGTCAGGACAACCATACTTGTGTACATTTATTTTACGGATATGTCATTTTATATCGACACTCATTAGCTTATTTGCATATTTTTGATAACGTATTTAATCAGGTATAACGATTAGTTATATTTACTGAACAAGATAGTTTTGCTTCTCGTTGAATATAGAATTGCAATTATACTCGTAATCTGAAGGTCGCAGGTTCGAATCTCCGTCACACCAAACATTTTTTCGCCCTTTTAGCCGTGGGGACGTGATAAAGTGTCGGTAAACCTCAGTATTTGTTGGTAAAAGAGCAGCTCAGGCATTGGTGGTGGTTGGTGATGACTAGCTGCTTTGCGCGAAATTCAAAACAAAAAACAAACATACATTTTTAACACCTATACAGTCTTGTTGTTCACTGCTAGACTGTTAGAAAACGAATGACAAATAATTAATTGTACTCAACTTAGCGGAAGAAATATTTAGATATTAGTAAAATTCTTTAGCTTGTCAGAAAGTGCAAAAGATTGTAATAATGTAATAGGAATGATATTTCATCACGTGAAATACGCCTTAATATTGAAACTTTTGTTGTTTACTTAGTGAATAATTTCCTTAAATCAGTTATGTAATTATATATACTGAGTCAAAGATGATGTGACGAAATACCCTGGGCTGACCCAAGCCACTCAGCGGAAAGTTTACAAGCTTTCAAAGCTAAAAATCGTGTTTCGATACCTATGGTTGGGTACAGTACAAATAATCATTTAGTAGTTATGTACTTAACAACAACCGAAACATACCTTTCTGAGTATGTTGTTAAATTACAAATAATTTTTGCAAAGAAACTATTCTCAAACTAATACATTTAATTATTTTTAAATATTTCTAATAGAAATAACAGTAGTGTTTGTGGAATATTTAGATCAAAATAATCATTTTGATAAAGAAAGGCCCGGCATGGCCAAGCGTGTTAAGGCGTGCGTCTCGTAACTGAGGGTCGCGGGTTCGCATCCCCGTCGCGCCAAACATGCTCGCTCTTTCAGCCGTAGGGGTGTATAATGTGACGGTCAATCCCACTATTCGTTGGTAAAAGAGTAGCCCAAGAGTCGTCGGTGGGTGGTGATGACTAGCTGCCTTCCCTTTAGTCTTACACTACTAAATTAGGGACGGCTAGCACAGATAGCCCTCGAGTAGCTTTGTGCGAAATTCAAAAACAAACAAACAAGACATCTCCTGTGTTACATTTGGTAAAAACATGGCAAAGGCTGAAAAGTTGACAGAGTTTGAACGTGGCAGAATTGTCGAGCTGCAAAAGCAAGGTCTCTCTCAACGTGCCATTGCTGGTGAGATTGGACATAGAAAAACTGCTATTCCAAATTTCTTAAAAGACCCTGAGGGATATGGAACGAGAATTTCAAGTGATCGGCCCAAGAAAATTTCGCCGGCGTTAAGCAGAAGGATTCGACGGGTTGTCCGGCGAGACACCAGCCGATTGTCGAACCAGATTAAGGCCTCTACGAACACAGAATACAGCTCAAGAACAATAAGACGGCATCTACGAGAGAAAGGTTTTAAAAACCGTAAACGTCTTCAAAAGCCACGCCTCCTTCCACACCATGTAACAGCTCGGTTAAACTTTGCTGAGAAGCACCAAACATGGGACGCAGAAAAGTGGAAGATGGTTTTGTTCTCTGGTAATAAAAAATCACCCTGGATGGTCCAGATGGCTTCCAACGTTACTGGCACGATACGGATATCCCACCGGAAATATTTTATACACGACACAGTGGAGGGGGTTCCATCATGAACTGGGGTGCTTTCTTCTTTCATGGAACAATGAAGCTTCAGGATATACAGGGCGTTAAACAGCAGATGGCTACACTGGTATGTTGGAGAGAGCATCCTTTTTGTCCTTTTTGACTGAAGGCACTCGCTTGTATGGAAATGACTGGATCTTTCAGTAGGACAACGTTGCAATTCACAATGCCTGCAGGACAAAGGACATTTTCATGGCGAATAACGTGAATCTTTTGGACCGTCCAGCGTGTTCGCTCGAACTGAACCGCACTGAAAATGTTTGGGGTGGATGGCAAGGGAAGTCTGTAGAAATGGACGTCAATTCCAAACAGTGCATGATCTTCACCACTTGGAGCCAGCCTTCTGCCAATATTTATATTGACCATGCCAAAGCGAATGTTTGCAGTTATTCGCAAAGAAGGCCATGCAACTCACTAATGAGACCTCTTGTTGGGCATTTCCTACCCTGTTTAGGATTTCTTTTTGGTATGGTCTTAAACTTTTGACCAGCTGGTATTTAGGCTAATTTCATAGTGTTCACAGTTTCCCTTTCAAATGCTAAAAAGGTTTTTTTTTAATTTTCCCTTTTCTTATTTTCATCTTTTGAAGCTCTACTCAAATAAGTGGTTGAGTCTAACAACGCAAAATGCATTTTTTTCTGTGTTCATTACCCTTAAGATTTGGGCCAGCAGTGTATATATTTTACATAGCTGTCAATTCCTGAGGTGATTCGATAACAAATGGATACCCTAATTGAATCGTAAGATTTCTATACTTTTATCCAGTTTCCAGATATCGTATGAATTTCCAAAAAACCACATGGAGTTCACCCGATGATTACTGTTTCTTCTTCGAAGCGCATTACGTGCACACTTTGATTATCATTGCTTCAAATATTTCAATAGCACATAACCGAACCTGTTTAAAAAGACAATTTTTAAATCTGAAAATAAATTAAAACGTAACTGTAAATGGTGTATTAAATATTAAGATGTACAATACTCGTATGCTATTATTATATAATATGAAATACTGTTTAAACCTCTTACCGCTGTATATTACAAGGAACATGGCTTAAAAATAAATACACACATCTGAAAACGGTAAAAGCAATTCTGCAAAATTGTATTGATTGTGTACCACGTAATTGAATTTCGCGCATGAGCGAGAGGGAAGTGTGTCTTTTTCTTACGATTCTTAACTGTAAAATACAATGACAATTTTTATTGCTATATTTTATATTGTTCGACAAAGTTACGAACGAAGTATTAAGTATTTAAATTGTATTCAGTCGCGGAATGAATCGTCAAACAATTGCTCATTAGAATTAAGTTCAGATTTACGATGTAAGAAAAATGGTTGAACTCTCTAACGCAAAAAAGTCACTATGAAAATAAGTAGAAATTCTACAAAGTATCAAATATAGTAGATACTGCCAAAAGTCTGACAGAAAATTGTTTATATATTCAATAAACGTAGTACTAATGCACCAAACAACAAAATTTCCTATAGTCCCTGTAACACGCGTCTATGACAATATATCGATACTTATTTCATATTATACTTTTTTTCTACAACCATTTATGTACTATGTAGGTGGCTTACAAACTGCATTCATGGTTCAGTTGCTAGTATGCTTAACTCGCATTTTGTGGGACGTGGATTCGAGTCCCCGTCCTTCCGAACATACCCGCCTTTTGGAAGTTTGTGTGAAATTCAAACTAACACAAATTGTTATAACGCAGACGGTCTGTGATCCACTCGTAACATGGGGTCACGGGTTCGAATCCCTGTCACACTAAACATACTCGCCCCTTTCATCCTTGTGGGTGTTATAATGTGACGGTCAATCCCACTATTCGTTGGTAAAAAAAAAAAGTAACCCAAGTAGCTAAATTAGGGACGGCTAGCGCAGAGAGCCCTCGTATAGCTTTGCTCAAAAATTCAAAACAAACAAACGCACACAGCCCTGGTGCTTTGTGCCATAAAACCTACAACAACCAACAAGCTATAGTTGCTCGCAATGTTGATTTTACTTTGTTATGTAAAATGACCAGTTTTCAGCAGGAAAAGTTCGTGACTTTCTTTTCTAGCTCTTATTTTCAAGATTCACTCAATAATCCTTTGAAGTGCATGGACGTTTTGCCAATTGTTACTCGTTTCGTAGCATTTGATAATGTTTCTTTTTTGGTCTCATATTTCCAAATTTAACACAGTAAACCTTTCAGAAGTATAAAAGTTATTGTTTTTCCTCGCTACATGCAAGGCTTCTGAAATACTTACAAGCCTCATATATTTAAAATTACACATCTGGCTTGTTGGTAAATTTTTTATACTTGCATTAATCGTTAACTTTAACTGTAGGATTACCAGTAAAATATGCTTAACGTACTATATGTCAAGTTTTAAAATTTGGACTTTTGTTAAGATTTAACTTTGTGTTGTTTTTCAAGTTTCAAATCTTGCTTCATGTCAGGTTTAATAATGTTATTGTTCATCACAGTTAATTCCTGGTTTGTTCGCCAACTTTCAAATCTTTAATCAGCGTCATGATTCATAGCTGGAAGGAATTTTACAATGGTTTAATTGTCTTCGATTCACGTGTCTGGTACACATACACGTAACAATAGGAACAAATGAAACAAAGTCGATTTCAGTAAACTGAGTTTGTCGTTTTCGTAAATTAGTTTTTTCCAAACATGCTCGCCCTTTCAGCCGTGAGGGCGTTATAATGTGCGGTCAAACTCACTATTCGTTGGTAAAAAAGTAGCCCAAGAGTTGGTGGTGGGTGGTGATGACTAGCTGCCTTCCCTCTTGTCTTACACTGCTAAATTAGAGATAGCTAGCGCAGATAGCTCTCGTCTAGGTTTGCGTGAAGTTCAAAAACAAACCAAACAAACCTTAGAAAGAAAGTGAATTCGTTGCTTCGTTCGATTAACTTAAAACTCACAGATTGAGTTTAAGAATATCAAGAAAAGGATTAAGCAATGGCTACTATTCCTCTTTTACAGATGAGAATTAAACAACGGTCTCTGTAAAAATGTTTGTCTTTTTGTCAACACCTTTACTCCAAGTTATATTAGAACATTAGGGCATTTCTCTTACAGTAAAATACTTTGAAATAATATTTTGTTTGTTGAAAATTAAGCGCAAAACTACACGATGGGCTATATGTGCTCTGCCCATCACAGGTATCGAAACAAGGTTTCTAACGATGTGAGTCCACAAACATATCACTGCGCTACTAGAAGGCTCAAAAAAATAGATATATACGTATGATTTCTTATATTTAACACGAATACTTTATGACACAATATATAGAATACTACATCGAATTCAGCACTACAATGTTTGACCCATAAACATAGGAACCAGGCACACGAGTCCTCCCATTTTGACCCGGTAGTTAAGTGCCCCTTTGAATGAGGAATAGAGACTTGCGCATACTTGGAACGTTTCAGTTTTAGATTCAATGGATACGTTGTAGCATAGCAAATAAGGTGCCTCCGATCGTCAGTACACCCACCCCCCAGTTCGAACGTCTATGATTTTACATGATCTGAAACACTACTTTGAGCTAAAAAGAGCTAATCGATTTGTCGAGAAAGTCTGAAATGACATACGTGCAAAGTTATATCATCTATTGATTACTCTGATATCCACCAGCATATAAAAGAAAAGTTTTATTCCTTTGCAAGAATTCTGTAAATCACTAACGGTTTGTAGAAGATAAAAGATCTTTTTTTATTTATTTCAAATTTCAGAGATCCGATTTTTTATTTGTTTAGTTGTGTTCTTCAAATAACACATGAACAAATTATATGTTTCACAGAACAATATCAACTTATCGTAACTTAAAAATAGCTCCTATATTGTTGTTTTTGAATTAAGCAGAAAGCTACACAATGGGCTATTTGTGCTCTGCCCACCACGGGTATCGAAACCCGGTTTTTAGCGTTATAAATCCGCAGACCTACTGCTGAGCCACTGGGGGTAAAAATAGCTCCTAAACTGACAATGATATGAAGAACCAACTCACTAAACTATAGGAATCATAGAGCAGAATTTTTTTTGAATTATTATGGCATTACTTTCGTCAATTTGTTCTACTTATCTAGTTCGTTCAGTCAATATACTTGCGTTTCTTAGTTCTTCAAGCCAACTGAAGTAATATTGCTATTTTGAGAAGGTATAAGTGAAAACAAAGAAGAATATATAAGAAACTGTCAACCATATTTTATCTGCTGGAACCATTACCCAGTACCAGGGGTTATTAGATCGGCTGGGATCCGGTAGACATAAGTTTGTTTGTTTTTGAATTTCGCGCAAAGCTACACGAGGGCTATCTGCGCTAGCCATCCCTAATTGAGAAGTGTAAGACTAGAGGGAAGGCAGCTAGTCATCACCACCCACCGCCAACTTTTGGGCTACTCTTTTACCAACGAATAGTGGGGTTAACCGTCGCATTATAACGCTCCAACGGCTGAAAGGGCGAGCATGTTTGGTGCGACAAGGATTCGAACCCGCGATCCTCAGGTTACGAGTCGAACGCCTTAACCCACCTGGCCATGCCAGGCCGCAGGCATAAGTATGGTTAGAACGCTGTTCATATTAGTAACCTCTTCGAACAACGACTCTTGTAGTGTGAGCTACATTAACTCGGTAAATCGTTTTATTCGTTTGCAAATCAGAATTAAAGTAAAAATGAATAAAATAATGATATTTATTTATTTGAATACCAATTTTTAACCTTAATCAACTTCATCAATTATTCTGAAAAACTGGTGAACCAGCAAACTAGTGTCAGGACAACCATACTTGTGTACATTTATTTTACGGATATGTCATTTTATATCGACACTCATTAGCTTATTTGCATATTTTTGATAACGTATTTAATCAGGTATAACGATTAGTTATATTTACTGAACAAGATAGTTTTGCTTCTCGTTGAATATAGAATTGCAATTATACTCGTAATCTGAAGGTCGCAGGTTCGAATCTCCGTCACACCAAACATTTTTCGCCCTTTTAGCCGTGGGGACGTGATAAAGTGTCGGTAAACCTCAGTATTTGTTGGTAAAAGAGCAGCTCAGGCATTGGTGGTGGTTGGTGATGACTAGCTGCTTTGCGCGAAATTCAAAACAAAAAACAAACATACATTTTTAACACCTATACAGTCTTGTTGTTCACTGCTAGACTGTTAGAAAACGAATGACAAATAATTAATTGTACTCAACTTAGCGGAAGAAATATTTAGATATTAGTAAAATTCTTTAGCTTGTCAGAAAGTGCAAAAGATTGTAATAATGTAATAGGAATGATATTTCATCACGTGAAATACGCCTTAATATTGAAACTTTTGTTGTTTACTTAGTGAATAATTTCCTTAAATCAGTTATGTAATTATATATACTGAGTCAAAGATGATGTGACGAAATACCCTGGGCTGACCCAAGCCACTCAGCGGAAAGTTTACAAGCTTTCAAAGCTAAAAATCGTGTTTTGATACCTATGGTTGTGTACAGTACAAATAATCATTTAGTAGCTATGTACTTAACAACAACCGAAACATACCTTTCTGAGTATGTTGTTAAATTACAAATAATTTTTGCAAAGAAACTATTCTCAAACTAATACATTTAATTATTTTTAAATATTTCTAATAGAAATAACAGTAGTGTTTGTGGAATATTTAGATCAAAATAATCATTTTGATAAAGAAAGGCCCGGCATGGCCAAGCGTGTTAAGGCGTGCGTCTCGTAACTGAGGGTCGCGGGTTCGCATCCCCGTCGCGCCAAACATGCTCGCTCTTTCAGCCGTGGGGGCGTTATAATGTTACGATCAATCCCGCTATTCTTTGGTAAAAGAGTAGCCCAAGAGTTGGCGGTGGGTGGTGATGACTAGCTGCCTTCCCTCTAGTCTTACACTGTTAAATTAGAAACGGCTAGCACAGATAGCCCTCGAGTAGCTTTGTGCGAAATTCCAAAAACAAATAAACAGACAAATGAAAATATATTCAACATTTTTGTAAAATAAAACTGGGTTAAAAGTGGTTTGACTGTCCACAGAATATTCACATGGAATCTGTACTGCAGTTAAGGACTGGTTTAAAAGTATGCACTTGTAACTTTTGTATTACAACATTGACGGCTCGTTAGAACAGGTAATGTCTCCTCAACGGTTTTGAACAAATAAAATGTTTCTTTTTATATTAGTACTTAAAGTTTACTTGTCTTGGGCGTAATATTGATGACTAACTGCATTTTTTGTATCAAAACATTCAAAACTTTTCTAGTTATAATCTAGATTATTCATTGAGGTGGCATCTTCCGGAGAGAGGCACAGAACAGTTGTGCCTCTCGGCTACTTTTTATCTCTGCAAATTCTTTATACTTGAAACAGAAACAGCCGATAGGGCCCAAGCCTTTTTATCGTGCTTAACGAGGGTTTCTAGGCTGATTGCCACATTTAATATAGTCATTCAGAATGTAAACATGAAAAAAAACATTGAAAATCATTCTGAAAAACGTTTACACCAAGAAAAGGGCGCAGGCCTCACAAGATTGTGGTGCTCGAGAGGTATTACAAATTTGATGTTTTTATAATTATTCGGTGCTTCATAATATAAAGAAGTAAAAGTGATGTTCAATAAATTATGTGTAGTGACTTTGTTTAAAAAGTGCGACAATTTTTATTTTAATTTGGAAATTATATCGTGTTTTAAAATATTGTTTGGTTTTTTGTTTTTGAATTTCGCACAAAGCTACTCGAGGGGTATCTGTGCTAGCCGTCCCTAATTTAGCAGTGTAAGACTAGAGGGAAGGCAGCTAGTGATCACCACCCACCGCCAACTGTTGACCTACTCTTTTACCAACGAATAGTGGGATTGACCGTCACATTATAACGCCCCCACGGCTGAAAGGGCGAGCATGTTTGGCGCAACGGGGATGCAAACCCGCGACCCTCAGATTACAAGTCGCACGCCTTAACACGCTTGGCCCGTTTGAAAATAAATTAGAATAATAGTTAGGCCTTGTCTGGCATAGCGACAATTGGTGATTATCAAAGTGTTTACAGCTATGAATTATCGATGACTCGAACAAACGTGTATCATAAACCATGACAGTGGTTTTCAATAGGCATCACAAAAAATGCACAAAACACTAATAGAATGTTATAACATAACATAATATTTAGGGACAACAAGGAACCTGTTGATTCACTTGGCTATCCCATCCTCTAAGTCAACTAAAATTATTTGTAAATTGTATTGTTACATTTATTGCCTAAACAACATCTGAATGCAACCCATTTCATAGGTCACCCTCCCTATTTGAAAAATAAAAATGTCTTACCCGAAAATGGCTTCTACCTTGCTTAATTATACATCTATGATCTCTACTTCTAAAATGCTCTTTTTAAGTTAGACAAATATTGATGCATCAACATAATCAGTTCCTTTACAATCTTAAATATTTCAGTAAGTTTTCCTCGAACTGTTTTTTTAAGAGAAAACACTTTTAAGGATCGTAATCACTCTCATATGACAACCCCACTTTGGCATCATTATAGTAACCCCCTCTGAAACTCTTTCCAACAATTCATTGTCTTTCCTAAGGTAAAGAGCCTAAGATTGAACGCATTTAGGTTAAAATGAAATACGATGTTCAAAGAATACAAAAATGTTAAGGTTAAAATGGAATATGAGTGTTCAAAGAATACAAAAATGTTTAGGTTAAAATGGAATATGAGTGTTCAAAGAATACAAAAACGTTAAGGTTAAAATGAAATACGATGTTCAAAGAATACAAAAATGTTTAGGTTAAAATGGAATATGAGTGTTCAAAGAATACAAAAATGTTTAGGTTAAAATGGAATATGAGTGTTCAAAGAATACAAAAATGTTTAGGTTAAAATGGAATATGAGTGTTCAAAAAATACAAAAACGTTAAGGTTAAAATGAAATACGATGTTCAAAGAATACAAAAATGTTTAGGTTAAAATGGAATATGAGTGTTCAAAGAATACAAAAACGTT
The DNA here is from genome assembly GCF_004210375.1 of Tachypleus tridentatus. Classification (NCBI taxonomy): domain Eukaryota; kingdom Metazoa; phylum Arthropoda; class Merostomata; order Xiphosura; family Limulidae; genus Tachypleus; species Tachypleus tridentatus. The sequence continues at coordinate 21,282,936 of NC_134827.1, forward strand.
AAAGTTAAAATGAAATACGATGTTCAAAGAATACAAAAATGTTTAGGTTAAAATGGAATATGAGTGTTCAAAGAATACAAAAATGTTTAGGTTAAAATGGAATATGAGTGTTCAAAGAATACAAAAACGTTTAGGTTAAAATGGAATATGAGTGCTCAAAGAATACAAAAACGTTAAAGTTAACCTTTTAAATCTCACAGATTGAAATGTCACTACGTATTTTGATAATGAATAACATTGTTCAGGCATAAGTATGTCAAATTATTTTACACTAATTGATAATAGTTTATAAAACACAAAGAATAGTTTACAAATGAAGAATAAGATGAAGTGACGAATAGAAATTGTTCTACAAAAATAGACAAAAGCGACATAAATATTATACTTAAATCTTGGCCAGAATAAGCTAATTTACATGAATAGTTTATGGATTGACTGTAATATAGTGATTTAAGGTTTTCGTCATTACTTTATGGTTAAAATGTTTTAGTGAGTTCAAATATTTTTACAAAGTCATATATGTTTTATATTTACAAGTATTGTGTGATCATGTCCAAATTCGGTAGATATGTCGCTCGAAGGAATGACACTTGTACAAAATAAACATAGCCTAAAACTTTATACGCTTATGATTTTTGTATATTTGTTCTTGTTGTTTTTTTTACAAGGGGTAATCATATATGTTTGCCTCCCCTCTTCCGTGGCACAGCAACAAGACAAGCCTCTCGCTAGTACAGCTGTAGGTATATGGATTTACAAGGTTAAAATCAAGGGTTCGATTCCCCTCGTTGGACTCAGCAGTCACCCAATATGACTTTCCTATAAGAAAAAAAACAAAAAACACCAACAGTATGACAAAAGTTTATGCCATTATAAACTTCCCAACACTTCCATACATTAAATTATAATAGTTATGTTATTCATACTAAAAAATATTTTTACCCAAATTTTGTTTCATATTTAATTTCTAATTTAAATAACTATAACTTAACCCTAGAAGGAACACTTTTATAAATTATATACTGTTTTATATGACAGACAATAGGGACCAACCTCGTTATGAGATAATGATACCTGGTGTCTAAATTATTTAAGGCGTTTCTCAGTTCTAGTTAAGGTAGTTCTGTCATAAGCCTAACAAACTTATCTTTGTCTCCGAACTAAAATTAAAAATCATTGCGGTATACGATTATTTCAACAAAATAACTAAGTGATTCAGTACCACAACCATTGTTTATGACCCCTCCCCTTAGTGTCACAGTGATATGTCTGTAAACTTACAAAGCTAGAAACCTGCTTTCGATACCGTAATGGGCAGAACACAGATAAATCCTTGTGTAGCTTCGTGCTTAATTCTAAATAAACAAAACGTTATACACATAGATTTTGGTATCAAAACTTCAAACTTGGTTTAAACTCATTGTACGAACAGAAGTACATTTGAGTTTGTTTAAGAATTTATTTCCCCACGAAATATATGTCATTTTGTTAACAATACGCTATGTAGCCGAATCAAGATAGACAAACTTTGAAAACAATTAAATGTTACATTCTGTAGCATCTCAATTTGAAAATTCAATGAAGAATCAAAATAAGTTTTGTTTTGTTTTTGAATTTCACACAAAGCTACTCGAGGGCTATCTGTGCTAGCCGTCCCTAATTTAGCAGTGTAAGACTAGAGGGAAGGCAACTAGTCATCACCACCCACCGCCAACTCTTGGGCTACTCTTTTACCAACGAATAGTTGGATTGACCGTAACATTATACGCCCCACGGCTGGGAGGGCGAGCATGTTTGGCGTGACGGGGATGCGAACACGCGACCCTCAGAATACGAGTCGCACGCCCCTAACACGCTTGGCCATGCCGGGCCATCAAAATAAATAAACTGACTGTTATGTTTTTCCTTTCGAACTACATTACGATGTATTTAAAAAACACGTACAGAATATTCTATAAATAATAGTGTTTGCAGAATGTTGTTAAACACGAACGAGGCTATCATAAGTTCTGAGCTTACATTTGATGGAAATGTATTGGGTAACTAGAACTCTTTGTTAAAATAAAATTAGGAATTTTAAGAAATGATAAGGTTCCTGGACCAGAAAATATTCTCCGAGGGTTTTAAAGGAAGTCAAGGATTGAACATACGAGCCACTTGGCATATTTTTTTTAAATAGTGGACAAATACCAGGATATTATAAATTAGCTAATATCATTTCACACAAAGCTAATATCATTTATTTTCAAGGGAGGTAATTTAGGTCATCCCAATAGCTATAGGCCTATTAGTTTTACATCAGTTGCGAGAAAAGTTTTGGAAAGCCTGATAAAATACATTTTGCAAAGTCATTTAGCAAAGTTTAGAATTTTACCCGATAGCTAATACAGTTTCACTTAGGATAAACCTTGCCTTACAAATCTTTTAACATGCTTTGAAAGGAGTTGGCGGTGAGTGGTGATAACTAGCTCCCTTCCCTCTTGTCTTACAGTGCTAAATTAGGGACGGCTAGCGCAGTTAGCCCTCATGTAGCTTTGCAAGAAATTCAAAACAAACCAAAGCAGTTTGTCTCAACAAATTATCTAAGCCACGTATATTCGAGGAGAGATTCTACTGATGTTTAAAAACTTAAAAGCGAAAAAATATTGTCTTACCATAGGTGTTGTTAAAACATAGTTCTAAAGGAAGGATTTGTTGAAGTTTATTCGTAAAGCTTTATGGGATATTCTTAATTGAAGAAGTCATGAATCAATAATGTTTTATTGAACGCCTTTCACAATACGAAATTAACCATTTGTATTAAAGTAATAAATAAACATATAGTACTGCTGCTAATAAGCTCACTATTTAGAAACTACAACAATATATTAACAGTAATATTCGCAGACGGAAATATTTTTAATGCAATTCATAAAAACAATAAATGTATCAATAATCTGATGTATGTTTTTAAATTTCACGATAGCCATTCTTAATTCAGTAGTCAACTAGCCAAAATTACCTACTCTTAACTGAGATTAATAGTCACATTATAAAGTTTCCATGGCTAAAGATTCAGCATTTTCACTGAAAAGAGTTCGAACTCGTGATTCGCAGATTGCAAATCAAGCAACCTAGTCAGCAGACCAGTAAATGTTTAGAGGGGACTGCAGTTAATGTTTACTAGTTATATATATTTATAATATTATAATTATTATAATATCTTTGGTTAACTAACTTTTGAAATATTATCCACCTGAACATATTATTCTGATCATAATTTAACAGTGTTTGATTTGGTAAATAATACATAAAGTGCATTTGACTGAAAACAGATTCTATTATTTTTTTAACCTCAGGCTTGATCTAGCATCAGAAATGTAACATAAATAAGTAAGCAAGATGCTGCTTTTCGAATGCTTTAACCATAAAGACAATACCTTTGTTGCCTGCTAGGCACGTGTTATAATATGTTGTTTGCTTTTGTTTCTGAATTTCGCGCAAAGCCACATAAGACTATCTGTGCTAGCCGTCCCTAATTTAGTAGTGTAAGACTAGAGGGAAGACTAGTCATCACCACGCACCGCCAACTCTTGGGCTACTCTTTTACCTACGAATAGTGAGCTTGACCGTAATATTATAACGCCCCACGGCTGGAAGGGTGAGCATGTTTGGCGCGACGGGAATGCGAACCCACAACCCTCAGATTAGCCTTAACACTCTTGGCCATGCCGGGCCCGATAAGAATTATTTAATGCTACGTTTACTTTCCCTTTATTACAAATTCATATGTTTTTATATTTACATGTTTTGTACACTCATGTATAAGTATCACTTGAAAGAATGACGCTAGTGCAAAATAAAATAAGCACAACCTAATACTGTATAAGTCTGTGTGTTTCTACATTTGTTTTTGTTGTATAAAGAGATTTTCACACATGATTGTTTATCCCCCTCGCTTGGCTCAACAACAAGATAGAGGGCTTATAACACTATTAATTCTGTTGGGACACCCGCGGTGGGCATAGCTCAGATAGTTCGTCATGTAACTTTGCACTTAACAACAAACAAACACTAATACTTACGCTATTTATCTACTTTTATTTTGTCTAATTTTTCTCATGAATATCAGTGTAGGTAAACACGAGCTATATGTAGATGAACCATTAAAAATAAAGCTATCATTTGTTGTTGTTGTTGTTTTTGTGAAGGTCAAAGCTACACAATAAGCTATCTATGTTCTGCCATCGCAGGTATCGAAACTGAATAAAGGTCAACCTTATAGTTTTCATTTCACTGAAATTTAATAATCATACTTACGTTAACATTTTCTTTATTTTGTGATATTTAATATTTTTATATACCCTGTTTAGATATTTTATTTGTACGAAAAACAATTTATCATTATTTACTTCCCTTCCGTGACAACATAAGAACATTAGTTATTTCTCTTCCGTGACTTCATAAAAACATTACTTGTATCCTTTCCGTGACAACATAAAAACATTATTTACTTCCCTTCCGTGACAACATAAAAACATTATTTACTTCCCTTCCGTGACTTCATAAGAACATTATTTATTTCCCTTCCGTGACAACACAAGAACATTATTTACTTCCCTTTCGTGACTTCATAAGAACATTAGTTATTTTCCTTCCGTGACTTCATAATAACATTAGTTATTTCCTTTCCGTGACTTCATAAGAACATTAGTTATTTCCTTTCCGTGACTTCATAAGAACATTAGTTATTTCCTTTCCGTGACTTCATAAGAACATTATTTATTTCCCTTCCGTGACAACACAAGAACATTATTTACTTCCCTTTCGTGACTTCATAAGAACATTAGTTATTTTCCTTCCGTGACTTCATAAGAACATTAGTTATTTTCCTTCCGTGACTTCGTAAGAACATTAGTTATTTCCTTTCCGTGACTTCATAAGAACATTAGTTATTTCCTTTCCGTGACTTCATAAGAACATTAGTTATTTCCTTTCCGTGACTTCATAAGAACATTATTTATTTCCCTTCCGTGACAACACAAGAACATTATTTACTTCCCTTTCGTGACTTCATAAGAACATTAGTTATTTTCTTTCCGTGACAACATAAGAACATTAGTTATTTTCCTTTCCGTGACTTCATAAGAACATTAGTTAGTTCTTTTCCGTGACGTTTTACAATCATGAGTTGTGTCCCTTCCGTGACTTCTTAAGAACAAAGAGATATTTAGCTATGGAAAGCGTAAAAACAATCTATTGAAAACGTTATAGAGGTGTTTATTCGTAAGTCCAATCAAATTTTGATTCATACCCCTACAAGAGTTTAGCAAAATAGAACTATTTACTCCGAAATATACGTTAATTAATTTATCTCTTAATTTAATCGGAATATTTCAAAGGCTAATTAATTTTGACCTTTCATTATCGGTAATGAAACACGAGAGAAAACAATTAAATTTTTGAAAGTAGGCTCAGAACGAAACAATATCTTACAAAATATGGCTTCATTTGAAACTCACTTTTTACGTATCAAAAATAAAAAGAAATAATATATTTTTCCCTAACAATAAAATCCTCAACGATGCACACGACAATCCTTAGCTCTCTTGCCACAGGCATCTTTTTCTGCGCATGTCACAAGGTTTTAGCGAGTCACATTCCAAATGTAATTAATCTGCTTTGTTATCATCACGTACAAATAAGTCTGACGTAAGTATGCAGCTGATGAAGCAAATCTTAATAATATATATAGATTTTAACTTCTTAATGTTGTAAGGCAAAACGTATAAAAAAAATTGAGTTTCCCCTAGTATGAGAATCGCTGTTTTCTTTCTGAGTGTCTCCTTTCCTCTAATTTATTAATGCAAGGAATAGGAAACCCGATTCCACTGATAATCGTACATTTTGTCCAATTCCGACGAGTATTTATAATCCTTTGTGGCTGTTACTGATTCGACAGTTGACTTATGACGTAAACTACTCTTGTTACAGGTGCACAAGTGTATTAAATGTGCTCAGTTTCCGTGGGCTATGAGCATTGTTGTAGAGACAAAGACAGGGGTTGGATACAGAATTGTTGAATTATATTTAAGTCGTGTTGTCTGTTTAAAAAGTTTTAGGTTTACATCGGTATACTAAAGTCTTCAAAGTATAATTAAGAAATGTTATGTGACATTGGATACCGTGTGCAGTTATTACCAATTTCCATCTTTTACTATTTATTTTAATCTAAGAATTTAGTTTTAATAAACACTTTACAAGAAGACTTACCAATTAGAAATTACTCCTCGAAATTTAAAAAAATGACACCATTATAACTTTATTTCAAATGGCACATAACTGGAAATGGCATACAGTAATTCTACACATAATGTGCAGGTAGAGCTGCTGTCGGATGTAGACTGTTATTTGCGATATCAGAAACAAGAAGTAACAGGTAAGCAAATTTCAAACTGTGATTTTATGTTAGGTATTTCCGCTTGTTTTAATGTGAACGTTTAGTTATAAAAACCAGCATGTGTGTGTGTTGTGTTCTACCGTAAAACCACATTGCTTTTTGTAAGGTTGCATTATTTATTTTTATATATTATTTTCTACTTTTGACAAGATACCCTCAGTTAACACAGCGAAAATAGCATACTGTGTAGCTTTACGCTTAACAACTAATAAAATGTTGTGTGTTAAATTTATCCAATAATTTTATCTGGTAATAAATGTGTTTTAAGTAAAATTTAAAAACAACTTTATCACAATACGTGTTTACACTGGAACGAAACATTATTATTAGATAAATAATTAAACGGGACGGACGCTGCCTTGTGATTAGCACGCTCAACTTGTGAACCACATGTTTTTTTAGGTTGCAAATCTCCGCACTTTGGAGTCGTAGATGTGCTGTAAAAGTAACAATCTAAACCCTCTGTACTGTCAGACAGTAATATCTTAAAAGCTGCACCCCAGTGGCTCAACGATATGTCTGTAGACTTACAACGCTAAAAACCGGGTTTCGATACCCGTGGTTGGCAGAGCACAGATAGCCCATTGTGTAGCTTTGTGCTTAATTAAAAAAAAAACATCTTAAAAGCTGAGAACTCACGTTTAGACTAGCTACTTTCCATCTTACCTATAGGTTCAGTATTAGAGATGGTAATTTTCAGGTAGTCCCTGTACAGATTCACTCAAATATTTTTTGAAACAAATAAAAACAAATTAAAAATTACATCAAATTTTAAAACATCCAAAACTCAGATCATAGAAACTACCGCATTGATCATCACCAACCATAACTACATAATATTTTTATAACTAGGTAATATTTTTATAACCGAGCAATAAATAAGACAAATGAAATTTCCCACAAACATATGTTGAAGATTTAACCAATAAAAGTTAGAGACAAAAAGAAGCGTTTCAGATTTAACCAATAAAAATTACGAAAAAGGAGTAAACTTCATATATAAAACAATCAATAAACAAACTTAAAATAATTTTTGTTTTCTTTATTTGTTTTTATGAAGTATAAAACTATACAAAAGGCTATCAATGCTCTGCCCAACGCGGGTATCAAAACCCGGATTCTAGTGGCATAAGTTCGCTATCATACCACTGTGCCAGAGGGAGGTTAGTGACAATCATGAGTTTTTCAACAGAAAAGCAAGGCATTTTACTGACAACTGTGTCTACACTGAAATATTTCAATAAAATATATTTTATGATGTAATTATGTGGTGATAGCTCGTTTTAAAACTAATTTTTTTATCACGGATTGTGAACATTACTGAATGTTAAACATGACTACATTGTTGTAGAGAGTTCCAGAAAAGGTCTTAGATCCAACAACCTTTCACAGGAACTAGCAGTTATAGCTGCCCAAAGGACAGGTATTTCTGCTAATACTTTAAATATAGTGTATCGTTATTGTAAGGCTAGTCTTTAGTGGAAGTTTTTTAACAGATGACATAATGACAGAAAATAACATTATGTAATAGTGGAAAATTAAAATTTTTCAAAACAAAATGAGAACTACAAGCAACCATACACGCTTATGTTTAAATCAAATCACGTCTTGAATTTCGAAACAAGAACTGGGCCTGATCTTGTGAGTAATGGGTCAGAGAATGTTGAGATAAGATTTTGATATTCGCGTTTCGTCCTTAACAAAATCACTATCCGCATCTGGATCCGCGAGCGCGTTATAAGAGTAACGGTCAAATTCCATTATTTATTCTTACAAGAAGAAACCAAGAATTAGAAATAGATGGTGTTGACTGTCAGTCGTCCCAGCCTGTCGCTTCAAATGTCGAGGACGGTTAGCGCAGATAGCTCTCGTGATGCTTTGCGCGAAATCCAATGATACGAACAAAATTTCAGATGTCTAAAATGATATAGGGCTTGAATTTGTTTTTCATACAATATATACTTTTAGTATTAAACAGAAAAGTGCTATTCCTATTTTAAATATTAATTTGGTTGTCAAGGTAAAGTGTTCTCACAGGTTTATTAAAGTTTACATAAGTGAAACAAATATTCATTAGCATCTGTATCCTGAAACACACGTGTATGGAATTGTTTCGTGTGACGTTTTTAATTATACTAAAGGAATAAACTGCCAAAAATACACAACTAAAATTATCCCAAAAAAGAACATGTCAGCAAGATGGGTAGAAAATGAACGAAACAATGGATATCTTGAAAAGTTATAATAAAATTCAAATGATATCTAAAATTCTTGATATGAAATGTTACTCCGGAAACTTCTATTTTAAATAGCAACACAGACGGGATACGAAGGGTGGTGTTAGAAGAACAATTTATCCCCCACATTTTATCTATGGGATACAACATATGCATGATATTCACCATAATTGATCAGACGTTTTTGCCCCTACCCACATAGGGGTAACAATACAAGTTGTATTATTTGGACACAGAAAAGTTATACCAAAAGTGTAAAGCAATTTCTAGTACCTTTAGATATATATGTTGAAACCAATCTTCGCGAAAGGTATGTTCTTATTACGTGAGAAATAGTACCTTTAAGAAAAGGCTTTCAGTTGTGTATAAAAATATACAGTTGTGTTATTGTAAAGATTTAACTAACTTGTAACATTTTTATCTCTAAGTAAACTTATCACGTTCTATGATGTGGAATAATAATCTACCCTTTTTTCCCTGTATTTTGCAACAAATGGGTTCGATTTGTTTGTTCTGGAGAAATTCCTGAGGCTGGAAACAACATTACAATTCTTAGATAGTAGTTTTGTTTTTAAATGGAAATTGTAAGTATAAGATATATCACAATATGTATCACTGCTGCCTTATTAATGGTTTACAAATAGATGTTGAAATTGAAACATGTTAAAATGTTATCTAAGAAAGATGGAACTTTACCATAATATTCTTCAACTTTTTGAAATGTTTTATAACATATTTTCTAAAGATGTGCTGCCCGAAAGTCCACATTCAAAAATTTCATTTCTGAGATTAAAAACTTCCCAAAGCTAAATCGCTATGCTAGTAAAAAAAGAAAACAACAATTAAACAAAGTGTGAGTTGTAGTGAATTTATGTATAACTCATTTTATTGATCCATGACTAGAATTATACTTATGTGAAACATTATTTACTGATTCGTAACAGGTTTTATAACTATGTGAAACATAAGTTTCTGATCCTTAACTGGTTTTGTGATTAAGTGTAAACTAACTATTAATCCTTGAAAGACTCGATTACCTTTATACGTTCTTTCCAGATTTTCAAATTGACTTTCAATGAGTACACATCAGAAATGTAAACAACGTACGGTGTAACTAATGCAATTTACTTGCATAATACGCGTGTGTTGAAGATTGGATTTACAAAATGAGAAAATATGAGAAGGTACATGGATTTGGAATAGTTGTATAGTTTGGCCAATTTAATACAAGCTGAAATATCTTTGGTCTCAGTTTCTTTGTTGATAAACATAAAACTGCACAAATGGGCTATCCATGTTGTGCTCGCCGCAGGCATCGAAACCCAATTTTTTTAAAGTTATAAACCCTCAGCTCTATCACATTGTCGTTGTTGTTATTTTATTTAAAATATGAGACACATAATGTATGATAATGTTTTCGTACAAATATTAAATAAACAGAGACTAAATGAATTGGAAATTTTTTGGAAATGCTACCTAAAAATGAAACAGGTAAGAATGATACCCGAACGATAATTCTATTGTTTGCGTAACTGAAAATGATAGGGAATTGTTTGTCTTGAATTTCGCGCAACGCTACACGAGAGCTATCTGTTCTAACCATCCCCATTTTAGCGTTGAAAGACTAGAGGGAAGGCAGCTAGTCATCACCACCAACCACCAACTCTTGAGCTACCCTTTTACTAACTAATAGTAGAATTGACTGTAACTTTATAACGCCCCCACGGTCAAGCGTCCTAACCAATTACTAGTAAAACCAATTGGTATATTTTTCAAAATTAATTTTCCCCTTTAAACATATTTCAGCTCACAACAACTTTGGCAATTTCTAATCAGTGATGACGAGAAACCCACTTGTTGAGAAATTTATATGCAAAAACGGCTCGTTTGGGCTGAGAAAACATTTAACCTTCAATCAGAAATGCCTTTATAATCCAAGCATAGTTTTCACGTGCCTTACTTTACAATGATCACGTCGTTATGTTCCAAGAAATTTTGAAAGCAAGTAAACAACAAGTTCACACAAAACATTCTATAGTTTCTATTCGTTGTTTACTAAAGCTGAGTCTAAACAAAAAAGCTAATAAACTGTATATTTTATCTCATAAACACGCATACAGATTTGATGAAACATAAAACTGAAAAATTCTAATCTAAACGCAGCGTTAAGTAATCAGGGTGCTCTTTACTAGCAATCTGAGGGTCGCAGATTTCGATCCCCGTCCCACCAAACATATTCGTCCTTTCAGCCGTGGGGTCATTGTAATATTACGATCAATCCCACTATTCGTTGGTAAACGAGTAGCCTAAGAGTTGGCGGTGGGTGGCGATGACTAGTTGCCTTTCCTCTAGTGTTTCACTGCTAAATTAAAGACGGTTAACGCCCATAACTCTTGTGCAATTTTACACGAAATTCACACCAAACTAAATGTAATGATAGAAAGCGTTAAAAGCAATACTTATTGTGTGTTTTTATAGCCAAGCCACATGGGGCTATCTGCTAAGTCTACCGAGGGGAATCGAACTCCTTTATTTTTGCGTTGTAAATCTATAGACTTACCGCTGTACCATTGGGAGACTGAAAGTAATACACATAGAAACTAGCAAATCACTGCTGGCTCACCAAACTTCTCTGTAAATACTGAGACAAAGCAATATAGTATATTGAAATTCACAGGAGCCTCACCAGCCAGTGTAATACATTGTTCTCGAAAAAAATTAAACCTACCCAATCCGTTTTTTTTATTTTGAACTGAATTTTTTGGCCATTTTTATTCGCTAAAAAAGGCATATCCTGTACTTTTTTATCGTTGGTCTGCGAAAAGTGATTTGAAATGGTAAGGTGGCTGAAATTCGTCATCACATCACGAGCTTATCGACTAAGCACAAGAAGCGTAGAAGTCTTCCAATTACTCCAAGAAATGTTCAGGAACCGTTTAGAACCATCTTGGGAGATATTGTACGACAAGCCGATTACAATATGTTCCTGTAGCTGCTTTTAAAGTGTTCCTGTCTGCTAATCCCACTACTGACTATCGTGATACTTCGACCTTCCCTACCAGACTGCAGGTGAAATCGTTCGTATCTCAGTTGAGAACTAAGCATTAACAGGCGATAGCGCAAATATAAAAGGCTGGTAATTGCTCATTTATTGATGCTGATAATGTGGCTTTATTAATGTATACTGAATTTACTCTCAGCGGGTAAACCTTAGTACTAGCTAGTATGGAGTCTTGAGTGTGCTATATTTCACTTACAAATTTATCAACTTACAACCGAAAAGATACGTCCAAACACACGCTCTTTGGGAGATTATGGAATAAAATTAGTTATATTATTCAATAAACTGCAATCTAAAGACACTCCTTGGCTCCTGAGGGGCGTGTTAAAGCCTAAATTATTATCCTAAACCAGAACAAGGCATTCTATTCTATTTATTACACATCTATCACATGGAACGATAAATTTAAAACTGTAAATTATATTCTAGACTTTTTTCCCAAACTTTATCAAACGGAAATCTTTGACGCTCTTTACCCTTTGATTAAAGGAAGTTTGCTACCCCTAGATCAAGCACATTAAATCCAATAACACACGCTTTCCTAGTTTGGCATTTTGGGTTCAACAAAAATCTAGTTCAGAATACCTACGTTAGTCATACCCAATTTTCAAGCGATGAATTCGAAGAAAAACGAAGAGCCAACACCACTCACTGACCATAACATTATATGGATGACCAATATAGCTAGCTATCAGGGCAAGTATGTTCGGCGACTGGTTTTGATCCCGCGACTTTTTGATTGAAAAGTAAGCGTCCTGATTATTAAACCATGCCAGGCACCGATATTTTGAAAAGCTAATGGTTTCATTATATAAATTACCATTGTCTCTCTTTGGACATTTTTTATACAATGCCGAAATGCTTTGTACCTGTGACCTTGGCCACTGGTCACATTCTACTATTTACATCATGCAAAATTGTTCTAAGTACCTGCATTTGTATGTTGTTTTATGCAAAAGCTACTAAAGCTATCTGTCCTTCTCTCTAATTTTAAACTATTGACCATATGGAAGGCAGCCAGTCAGCAGTAACCTACCGTGTTGAGGACCACAGAACACAGACATAAATAATATGAAATGAAATTATTTTCACTTTCTAGGAGCATTTTTTTTTTACTCGACTTAATTAATTGTTTTTATTTCTGTAATCGTATAATCTCTCCTGGTTTTAGTTTCTTCTTTTTTATCTTTTTAGCTCATCAATCGAGAGGAGATGTCTAATTGAAATGTAATTAAGCCTAAAATTATTAATGGGTTTCTTTGAATTTTTAAACACTTTCTTCTAAACTATTTTTTGGCCTGGCATGGCCAAGCGCGTAAGGCGTGCGACTCGTAATCCGAGGGTCACGGGTTCGCGCCCGCGTCGCGCTAAACATGCTCGCCCTCCCAGCCGTGGGGGCGTATAATGTGACGGTCAATCCCACTATTCGTTGGTAAAAGAGTAGCCCAAGAGTTGGCGGTGGGTGGTGATGACTAGCTGCCTTCCCTCTAGTCTTACACTGCTAAATTAGGGACGGCTAGCACAGATAGCCCTCGAGTAGCTTTGTGCGAAATTAAAAAAAAAAAAAATTCTTGTCGAATAAATCGCTCTAGTGTTATAAATATTGAAAGTCAGTAATAAAACTAACATCCAATCTTTTAACACAACTCAAATAAATGAACATGCTGACTGACATAAAATACATGCACTTCGCTATCTAACATCGTCATCACACTTGGAAACTTTGAACACATCTTAATGCATCACCGTAATTAATCAGGTGTGGTAGTTAATTACACTCCGACTTATTAGTGAACATAGAGGATTATGATCAACAATTCCAAATTTGTCCATCTGCTGTAGCCAATTGGCAAAGAGTCTTTTGTAAAGTTCATTGAAACATTTATTGTATTAGCCTTTTCACTTTCAGTTTTTAACTTCTCCCCCTGGGGCTCTGACCTTCATTTTAGCAATCTTTGTTCCTTAAACTTCCAAACTTTTATCTTTTATTATAAAAGACAAACAATCACACATTAAAAAATTAAAACTTTTCAAGTGCATTCTTAAAATATCAATAAGAATGGTATAAAGTTAAATTGAAAGTGACTCATGATACCATCACACCAAAATATGCTCACCCTTTCAGCCGTGGGGGCGTTATAATGTGTCGGTAAATCCCACTATTCGTTGGTAAAAGAGTACTCCAAGAGTTGGCGGTGAGTGGTGTTGACTAGCTGCCTTTCCTCTTGTCTTACACCGCTTAATTAGGGACGGCTAGCGCAAATAGGCCTAGTGTAGCTTTGCGCGAATTTCAAAACAAAACAAATTGAAAACGTAAAGAGTTTGTTTAGAATTAAGCACAAAGCTACACAACATGCTATCTGTGTTGTGCCTACCACCGTTATCGAAATCCGATTTCTAGCGGTGCGAGTCCGCAGATATAACGCAATGCTACTGGGGGGGGAGGGTGCGAAAACGTAAACAAATAATTTTATAAAAACATATTCAATTATATTATTTTAATTGTAATCAATATATTAAAACGGTAGCCACAGTTATAATCGGTTGTAATAAACAAGTTTAGACAGTAGGAGTTCAAGACCTCACTAAAATAACGTAACCTCGACCCCTAACGTCCCAACAGAAACTGTTGAAGTATACCTGATTTATCTATTTCATGAAGTTATCTTAATCAAACGGTTCTGTGGTTAGTGGAATCTTTCACAAATTCATCGGTATTTCACACATACCAGAACATATTTTTCTATTTATGTTATGTAACCTAAAAATTAAAGATTAGACTTAGAAAGCAGACAAAGTACCTAACGCCAATAGACCTGGGGTTTGCAATAAAAATTACGTTACAAAGGTAAACCTAAGAGTACCGTTATTAATTGAGACATTTGGAAGAAAGAAAGGGAAAAAAAATGTTTTATCCCAAAAGGAAATAATAAAGCTGAAAAACTGCACGAAAACCTAATAAAATCATGCGATTTATGGTAATTAATCTCTAACTTTGTTATTTTTAAAATATGCTAATAACTTCGAAATGTCTACGTCAAGCTAAGTTTATATACATAAAATAAAAGCGAGATTCACACCAGCCTTAGAGAAAGTTATTGTACACATACTTAAGACAACAATATCATGCCACAGTTTGCTGCTAAGAGACACAGAACAGACAGTTACCAAAGGACAACAGGCTTTTATATAAGTTATATAACTAATCATTTTTTTTCAATTTAATGAGCTGAAACGTGTGTTTATTTACATTTATCCGGAAAGCAAATATAACAGCTTTTTATCGAACTTTCTTTCCTTTCGTTTATGCTTATAAGAATGCAAACATTCAAATTTATCTACTTCTGAAGGCAGTAAAAAAGAAAATTTGAACTTATCAGTGTACCTTTATCTGTAACAGTTAGCGTCCGTTGTCCTGTTTAGATACCATTAATGTTAAATACGTCTGAAATTAATCCACTCAATAAGGCGCAAATACGCATCGAATCAGGTTATACATAAATTTCGAGAGGATCCAGACACAAATATTTTAACAAACGAAATAAGCGAAGAGCATGAACTACCAGGACTGGAGTCAGTTAACATTGAACGCATTCAGTTGTTCTAGACTAGTAAGGTAATTCCAATATAATCCGCTTAGTTTTAAAAGATAAAGTGAAGGCGGGCCCGATCGCCAAAGAAGGAATAAACTTACGGTTTTTCACACCACAAGGCTGAACCCGCCAAACAACCACCAGGCAAATCAGCTGTTCAGTGTGTCAACTTCCAAAAGTTCGGCCACACCAGAGCCACATGCAAAGCAACGATGTGTTATATAACATGTAGTGGCGCTCATTCTGTCTTGGAACGCCCGAAATCCCACCAGGAGATGTCCTACTCCAATTGTCAGGGCCCACATGATGCTTCATACAAGGGGTGCCCAAAGTTCCCCCAAATAGTCGAACAAGCTCGACCAGCACAAACCACCTACACCAGGAATGAACAGCCTACTGGAATCTAAACAAAACAGGTTAGCTCATTTCTTTCACTAGAAAAGACACCAACCACCTTTGGTAGCGGAGAAACTCAAGTCATTGAACAACAACAACAACATTCACAACCGTCCAAGACAAAAACGAACCGCATGGACAAACACCAACTGCATCGACCAATGGTTCTTCAATTAGTTCATCGCATTTGTCAATGACGTAGTTGTCCCATTCTAGAGATTCGCAGCTAGGGTGTACAATCTTTTCCCACGCCTACCAAGCTGCAGACTTTTATTTTGAGCTGACCAGAAATCCCATAGTTCTGAGAGATTACACTGCCAACAAGTGTAACAGTGAAATAGACAAGTTCGGATAAGTACTGGTTTCGATTTTACACGTTAATATACAAGGAAACTTGCACCACAAGAAGTTTAAACTCTGCAAAGCTTGCAGAAAACATGGTACAGACATAATTACCCTCAACGAAACATATCTAAATAAATATTCTGATTTCAGGCTACAGAGCTACGCTGTCATCTCCAGCCCAAAATCAACAAATAGTAAGAAATCATAATACTATTTAAAAATGGCATTGCATTGACACATGATGAAACTATTAGAGAAAGTAATAACGAAATTCTAGTTTGTCACATTAATACAATGGTATTCATGTTATTCCCTATAACAATAGAGAAAATAACAACGAAATTCTAGTTTGTCACATTAATACAATGGTAGTCATGTTATTCCCTATAACATTAGAGAAAGTAACAACGAAATTCTAGTTTGTCACATTAATACAATGGTATTCATGTTATTCCCTATATATCCTAGAACTGCACTGCGCACGAGGTTATTTCTTGACATTCTGTGCAGAAACAGAACGGTTATATTCTTACATGATCTAAATTCAAAGCATACCAACTTCTTATGTAGGAAAACTAACAGAAACCGAGTTATTCTAAACAAATTTGTCGAACACAACAACCTCTTGGTTATAAATGATAGTACAACCACACACACCCATATCGATGAATCACAAGACATTCTTGACCAAGCAATATCCACCCAAAATGTTCTGTAACATATTTCTAACTTCTATGTATTGGACAACATAGGTGGGAATCGCAAGCAAATACATTTCACTGTTTCACCCCATAACCACACCACGCGCGCCTCTTCTCCTTGTCTGTGACCATCTACCTGACGGATTGGGACAAGTTTCGAACAAACCTCAACTCGTTTTCCGTCAAAAAAGATCTTACTACACCTAACGAGCAAACAACATACAATATCACCTGAGCTGTAACTTAATCAACTGAGAACACAATCTCGGTAAGAGTTCCGAGCAAGAAAATCTAATTTAACTTAAATTTGTGGAAATTAACTCCTAAGATCCACTCAGGAGTAAATTAACGAAGACGTTTAAGCCGCTGATTTATCCTCACAAATGACTGTCAGACTAGAACACTCACCAATGACGAAAATAATCAAATCAAATCATTGATCAAACAGCAGCATGAGATTAACTAGGACAATTTTTGCCTTTCATCGACGAAAACAAAACAGATAGAGCCACCTTCTGGAGAATATTCAAATCAATGGCCTCAACCAAATCCAGTAAAGCTGATTTATTTGTTCAATATCTTACGTCAGTTTTCTAAACCCTAAACCCCTATCATTTAATCCAAATAATTATAACATCGTTGATAACGTTATATCAAATAATGAAGATATATTTAAACCTAAAGTTCACGATCACAAAATATGGATAATGGCTCAGACCTCACCTATGATGATGTAATACGTCCGATCTCATGCTTCGAAGTTATATCACCCATCAAGAAACATGGCGATTAAAAACATAGTGCTAGCAAATCTCCCGAAGAAACACCTAATACATCTTACAGTCCTGTACAATTTATTACTCAAATTGAACTACTTCCCGACACGCTGTAAATCGGCAATTATCAAAGTCATCCCGAAATCAACTACAGGCCAATAAGTCTTCTCAACTTTACAGGGAAACTGATGGAAATAAATACTTGCGAATAGGCTTTTATTTTACCTAGAGACCAATAACATTATCAGTGACATAGAAAACGCGGCCCGACCCCAAAGATAGACCTGCGATCACTTAGTTAGACTCAAGGTTTCTTGCTAACAGACAGGACAGAGCATGATTCAACCAAACACTATTACGTCCATTTAAACTGGAGGCAGGGGTCCGCTATCAACCGGCCCGGCATGGCCTAGCGCGTAAGGCGTGCGACTCGTAATCCGAGGGTCGCGGGTTCGCGCCCGTGTCGCGCTAAACATGCTCACCCTCCCAGCCGTGGGGGTGTATAATGTGACGGTCAATCCCACTATTCGTTGGTAAAGAGTAGCCCAAGAGTTGGCGGTGGATGGTGATGACTAGCTGCCTTCCCTCTAGTCTTACACTGCTAAATTAGGGACGGCTAGCACAAATAGCCCTCGAGTAGCTTTGTGCGAAATTTCCAAGCAAACAAACAAACAAACCGCTATCAACCCAGTTTTGTTCATAACCTACGTCAAGCACATCCCGTTTCCAAAACCCACGTATACCCGTGTGTCATAATATGCTCATGACGTAGCTGGAGATCGTCAAGAGACCCATTGGTTGCAACAAGCAGAGTTTAAGCTCCGCTTAAAAGGTTTAACTGTTTGGTGTAACAAATGACCAGTAGCTCTAAACCCAAACGAAACACAAGCTATTACATTGTACCGATACTTTAAAAGGAAAAAGAAAAACTGACCCAAACCAAACTAACCCTGT
The DNA here is from genome assembly GCF_004210375.1 of Tachypleus tridentatus. Lineage (NCBI taxonomy): Eukaryota > Metazoa > Arthropoda > Merostomata > Xiphosura > Limulidae > Tachypleus > Tachypleus tridentatus. Next base: position 21,301,438 of record NC_134827.1, read on the forward strand.
TAGGCTCCAACATCAAATTCACTAAACCCATAAAATCTCTCGAAATCACTTTCAATCGGTCAATAAACTGGATAGATCACTTTGGCAAAATTTATAAGTCTGTTAACCAATGCATCAGAAGAATCAAAGACATTCACAAGGATGCTCGCCCGATTCCATCGTATCAACTTTTAAATCGTATATCAGACCACTTATTGAATATTGGTGCATTGTAACATAACCAATAACCTTACGCAAAAACTAGAAGCATTACAATATCAACTAATTCATACAGCATAACGAGTAACTTAAGATATTACCAAACCTCAAGGAGAGAATTTGAAATTTAGCCTAAAACGTTTATTAGATAGCCGCACAAGAGACACGCTAACAGAATAATTTTCAACTTTAGCACAACACCTGACACATGTCGCACCTATCAATCTTCTCACCTTATCTAACCCGTAGTATCTTCAATTTTCATTCCAGGTATGTAGTTCAGACACTTCCCGGCATCCGGGGAGTGAAAGTGGGTTTTTTCCGGGTCTTACAGTTTTCCACACATCAAATTCTGTCTGTCGTTGTTTGCTTGATATTTCAAATATATCATGAATTAAACAAATCCTAAAATCCTCTTCACTTCATTTCAACATTTCTCCTTCATTACATGTACATATAGTTATGTATCTGCGTATATGCACATAGGTGTGTGCGTGTGTAATATATTAGTATAATATTCCTTTTTTTTTTGGCCAAGCGTGTTAAGGAGTGTGACTCGTAATCCGAGGGTCGCGGGTTCGAATCCATGTCTCGCGCCAAACATGCTCGCCCTTTCAGCCGTGGTGGCGTTATAATGTGACGGTCAATCCCACTGTTTGTTGGTAAAAGAGTAGCCCAAGAGTCGGCGGTGGGTGGTGATGACTAGCTGCCTTCCCTCTAGTATTACACTGCTAAATTAGGCACGGCTAGCACAGATAGCCCTCGAGTAGCATTGTGCGAAATTCAAAAAATAAACAAACATTTTTTTTTTCATGAAACCCAGCTTAATATATAAATCATCAGAGTGGCAAAGAAAAAGAAATTTCTGAACAACCCCGGTGACATTTGCCCTAACCTTTGGTCAGAGCCATTTTTTTCCCGAAATACCTACGAAGGATTCTTTTTTGCTTTTGCTCACATGGAGTGTGTGGTGCGGTCAAGGCAACCTGTTTTTAACATGATTGTTTAATTATTTCATTGATTTGAATTTCACAAAAAGCTAAACGAGGGCTATCTACACTAGCCGTCTCTACTTTACAGTTAAATACTTAGGGAAGGCAGCTAGGCAGAACCATTTACAGCTACCTTTTGGGCTACTATTTTACCAACGAATAGTGGGATTGATCGTAACATTATAATGACCTCATATATGAAAGGGCGAGCATATTTGATCTGATGGGGAATCGAACCTGCGACCCTCAGATTTGCTTATTTTAATAACGATACAAATTTAAACTATAAAACTGGATTTCTTTGAAATATGCAAGTACGTGTGTGTGTGATTTCTTATAGCAAAGCTAAATTGGGCTATCTGCTGTGTCCACTGAGGGGAATCAAGCCTCTGATTTTAACGTTGTGAATCCGTAGACTTACCGCTGTCCCAGCGGGTAACGAAATATTTACTACAAATTAACAAAGAAACTACAAAAGCGACATTCACAATATCAACACAGAACGCGTGAAACTCTTATTAATTAGATTAAACTAAATTACATATATTTCACTTGTTTCAAGTAGTTTTTACCTTTTTCTAAACGAACAAAACAGTATAAAAGGCACATACGAAAAATAAGTAAAAAGTATTAACATATAATCTTTGATAAATTACATTACATACGAAGAAGAGAAACCATTATATTACAACCCTCCATATAATTATAAACTTCTAAATGGTGACATAATGCTGTATATAACAATTTAAAAATATATATTTTAAATTTACAATGATTTACCTTCCCTCATACACTGAAATGAATATTTATTTGAAGCCAAACGTTTCCATGTTACTGGTGTGACAAACTTAGTAACATACATATATTATAGTATCGACGTTTGTTAAAGTTATATTTAGAAATGTCCATAACTTGTACTGTTAAATCTGTACTTCGAAATTCACGCCTATTCACTAAAATTTTAGAAAATTCTTTAGTGTAAGAATTAGCAGTATATACCTGTACAATGGTGCATCGTTTGTATTGTTGCATAAGCTCGAGTTGTGAAAAACTCTCTTCACGCCTATAAATGTAACCAGCTAAACACGTGCTTCCAGTTCAGACATTCCCTATCCTTTGGCTTGGGGTTCAGATAAATTTAAACCGAAGTACCTGTCAAATGTTACACTACCCCAGAAGACAGTATATATTACTGGTCTGTGATAGCTTGGAGTGCTATAAACCTTGGAAACTGTAACTGTGTTCAATATAATGCTTATTAATCTGGAACATTAAATATCATAATGTTTATAGATTTCGAACATTACAAACCATTTAACTTTAGCGGTGTTACATCGGACGTTAATATTTTTACAAAAACATATAACTTCAGCGGTGAAAAAAACTCAGCGTGTGGCTGGTGAAGAAAAACAGTACATATCCAGCTAGCTGTCTGTTAAGTTAATTAAGCCTTCATCAACTCAAAATAAATTCGCTCATCGTGAACCCTTGATAAAATATCAAGGAAGATAGTTCCATACCTCACAGAAAACTCATTATTAGTTGTAATTTTGTAAAACTTTTCTATGTAGATTATTATTTGTAACAACCGTTATTCTAACCTGTATTATTGTTTAGATATTACAATATATTTGCATTAAAACGAAAATTATGTGTATTAATCTTATTGTCAATATCATACATTGGTTACACACATCTCAACATTTATATAACTTATAAACCTAAATTAGCATTTAACTCAGTTTCAGGTCATTCGAAATTATACATAATAGTGGTAATACAGAGTTTGTTATTTTCGTAAAATAGCGCATGAGATAAATACATTAACAGAACGCTTAAAATGCTCGTGAGTACTTTTCTGACCTGTATTCAGGGTATCATTAGTATTCAGTACATAAATATCTTATGTATTTAGAAAATATCCCATTGTGTATCTATGTACTTAATCCAAAACACCAATAACAGAAAACCCAAACGCTTAAGAAGGATAAGCTAAATCAATAATATGGAAGCTTCGAAAATTCTTTAGTCCTTTTCTTAACATTTTGTCCGTCATGGCTACGTGGGTTAAGGCGTTCGATTCATATTCTAAGGGTCGTGGTTTCGAACCCCATCGCACCCAACATACTTGTCATTTCAGTCGTGGGGCGTTATTATGTGACGGTCAATACCACTATTCGTTGGTAAAAGAGTAGCTCAAGAATTGTCTTCAAGTGTATCACTGATTCCAATTAATCGTTGTATTTACACGCTTTCTGACTAACTCTATCACATAAGTAAATATTATATATTTTGATAAAATTATATTTCTTTGAGTTTATGTAATACTGTATTTTCCTCGATACAAAACTTTGAATAATTAGTGATTTACTAGAAACTCTACATCTGTTTTTCCCATTCACTTTCAAAATTTTGAAAATGACTGGTCTAAGCCTTACCTGCGGTGAATGTTTATCGAATTCCCAACCATAATTGATTTTCAATCTGTATTTCGGCCTAATTTATAACATTTTTAAATGTTGGACCGTTTCTGTAATTTCTTTGTTTTCTGCTTTTATTGACAAACTATCAAACGTATAATAATTTACGCAACTTTAAACTACAACTTGAAGTCGCAAATTGTGCTTACCTTAAGCTGAGAGTGTTATAGCTCCTTTTCGTATATATATAAACATATCCCACAAAACGATATTTCGATGAGTAATTAAAGTGAGAACTGTTATCCATATTTCTTTCACTCAAACAGTTTGATACTCTTGTAAGCTTTCTCAAAAATTTAATTGCATACATTGTGCGTGCTCTTCTTGATGTATCTGCAAACAGATTTAGAAACGTACAACCTATAAATGGGTTCACTTCTCAAATTCGATCAAACATTCGAAAAGCAATCACAGGTATTTTTAAACGAGCGTTGTCTAATTTATTAAAGACGAAATAATTCTCATGCATTCGTGAATTAATAAATCCACATATTGCCTTAAAACAATAATCAGTTGAGCTTTAATGCGAATAGTTAATTTATAAGTGATTTTAATTGAACAAAATGAATAATTTCACATCAGACTGAGAGAAAAGTTTCGGAAGCACGTATGTTAACACTGATTAGTGGAGTTTTGTAGATTCATTAATCGTAGAGTTTCCTCAATTTCTTGTGTGGATTAATTATTTAATAACGATAATTATTTTGCTGTTAAAGGAATGCAGTAGCACAAACGTGTTTTTTTTAAACAGAAGTTAATACAACAGTGTATGTTCAATATTGTGTATGATTTATATTTCAGATACATTCAGCTTTTAAGTAATTCGTTCTTTTCATACAGTGATTTAACTCTAAAATTCTATAAATATATTTCCCTAATTTATTATAAATATAATAATAATTAAGTTCTTTTCATATATCTTTGTAGTGATTAATTATATAACCTGGAAGTTTTTTTTAATGAAGATATAAATTTGGTTTTTGGAATAAATTATGTGTACATCGTGGTTGATTAACTACTGATGAGGGACATTTACGTATAAGTTATTCATTTCGTGATTTGTCTATAAGTGACCATGGACCACAAATGCGTGCGCCATTTTGAATTAATATAGTGTGCGGGTTACATATGATGTAACCTCTCTTCTTTTTTGTGTGTTACTAGTAGCGCTTGGCCTAAGGGTTAAGGCGTTCAACTCTATCTGTGAGATCGAGATCTGTCGTTAAACTTCTCGCCATTTTAATCGTAGGGGCCTTATAACGTAACGGGCAATCCCACTATTCGTTGCTGAAGAGTATTCTGAGAATTTTCGATAGATGCTTAATGGGTGGTTACCCTTCTTGTATTGAAAATTATATACAGTAGTTGACAGTCTTTGTAGCTTTGTTATCGACAAACAAACAAATAAATTATAATAGCACATAAAACAGACAAACCCTAGTTTAACAGTAATAATATCTAAATTGGAGGATTTCATTCATATGAACCTTTCAATACCACGTCAAGGTATAAGTTTCGTGCTTATAAGATCTCGTAAATGGAAAACCTTCTCAATGCATCAGAAACTGGTGTACACTTATACAGCATGTTGATGTGTTGTATAATACCACGTCTTACTGTATTTTGTTTAATTTAATTTTTACTGAAAATATCAGTTTAACTGTCAGCTGTTGTTTTTTTGTAAGCAATGCCCAATACTTATCATAAATGTAAAACATGGTACGATTAATATTTGGAAAATATATATATATTTTTATATACATGTACCAGTAAAAGTTTAGTGAAATTTGTTTAGAAAATTATTTGGTACAATCAGTCAACAAAGAACGTTCTGCTCATCAGTTGTGTGTATATGTGTACGTCACTGATAGGTAATAGTGCTGAGAAAACTGTCAGGTTCAACCTGTCAACAAAATACGTCGTGTTTATCAGTTGTGTGTATCTGTGTACGTGACTGATAGGTTACAGTATTGAGAAAGCAGTCTGGTTCAACATGTCAACAAAGAACGTTCTGTTTATCAGTTGTGTGCGTCCGTGTACGTGACTGATAGGTAACGGATCTGGATATATATTGGTGTAAAACATTGTTGTAAGTGAGTGAAATGAAGGTTGTTCTGTTTAATGAATCTTCTCATACAGCAAGAAACATTTCAGTAAACAAACCACATGACTAAATTTGCATATATCATGAAGATCAGCTTAGGTCATTCCTCACTCAAATGCCCTTTACTTTAACATTGTGTTTGTTTAGAATAATAGCGATGGTATTGTCTGTAAATGTTTTCGTGATGGGCAATGTACTTTTAAGATAACTTTCTAAATGGATATTACTACTTTGAATTATTTTAAAATAACTATGAACTGCTATTAAACCGCACCTCTTATTTTAACTGTAGATACAATATTAACTCGGGGTTTCATCACTTTAATGATCTAAACATTAACTGGTTATTTCTATATTTACAATTTTAAAATTCACCAGTAGTACACTGTTGGCCAGTTATAGTACATTCCTCTCGAACGTGTGATTTATTTCTTTTTAAATAGTTGAAAATGACCATTAGCTTAGAAGTCCCGAGCTGGTGAAGAGAATATAAATCACTTTTCGATTAATTGTAAATGTAACAGTCATGTGACAGTTAATGTTTGGTAAACTAGGAACTAAGACGCACTGGAAATGAGAAGTAGTTTTTTATTCTTCTAAAGTCATAACCATTAGTTGTCTGGATTGCCTTTCGTCATTGTTAAATTATTTGATGTTTAGTAATATAAAGCTCCATTTTGTTTTCAGTAACATCAACTCTTTGTGTAATTGGCCCCAGTGGCTCAGCGGTATGTCTGTGAACTTACAACGCTAAAAACCGGGTTTCGATACTCGTGGTGGGCAGAGCACAGATAGCCCATTGGGTAGCTCACTTCAAAACAACAACAACTTTGTGTAATTAATAACTCAGTTCATCTAAATCTCCACCCAGAAAAAATGACTCAAAGGGCAGACTAAAATTTGAGTTATTTGTCACAGAGATTTTTTCATATTTTTTATAAAACATAACCGCATAAACATTACAAATTGATTGAACTTAGTTCACGTGTATTGTTCAAATCCTAGTAGCGCACAAGTAATACTCTATGCACAAAATGTAATTACAATCTGTTTTGCAGAACTAAGTACCAGTGGTACTTATAGACTATAGCAGTAATAAAATAATAAGAAAGCGTCATATTAACAGCAGAGTTAAATAAGAATTTTTGTTTTGTTTTGTCACATAATCATAAAATGTTGCATCTCATAGACTTTAATCTTTTCAATATTTTTTCGTGTTGACTATCCAACAACACGTGTCAATAATCAATGAGACAATAATGTTTGAAGTAAGACAAAGGATTGCAAAAACAATAATGTATCTAAGTTTTTACTTTATATTTGAATGTGAACAATAAACATTCATAAAAGAAACAGATTTTTAACAAAATATGAAAAATTTTTCAAAATCGTGGCACTTGAAATTCTTTTAGGAAGAATTTGAGTAAATTAATTTATGAGACTTTTGTTTCATTTTGTAAGTCCTCAGACTTAAAAAGCTAGGAACCAGGTTTCGATACCCGTGGTGCAGAGCACAGATAGCCCATTTGTGTAGCTTTTTGCTTACGTTCAAACTAACAAACACGTTTCCCTTCATTTTAGTTATAATTTTGTTCGCCAACAAAATCGAGCGTATATCCGATTTGATTTTATTACTTATCAAGGTCGTATTCCGAGGGTCGCGGGTTTAACTCTCCGTCAAACCAAACATGCTCACCCTTTCAGCCGCAGGGGTGTTATAAATTTTCTGACAATCCCATTCTTCTTTAGTAAAAGAGAAGCCCAAGAGTTGGCGGTGGGTGATGATGACTAGCTGCCTTCTTCTACTCTTAAACTGCTAAATTAGGGACGGCTAGCGCAGATAGCTCTCGTGTAGCTTTGCTTGAAACTCAAAAACAAACATATCAAGATCTCTACCAGACTACTCTCAAACTGAAATTTTTCTAGGCAGGATTAGAATTAATTAATCTATGGACCGTGGGAATTGTTACATCAATCGAAAGGATTTGACTTCCTGACTCCAGAACTGTTATTAGACTTCAAATCTTTCAAGAGAAGAGGAAAGTATGAACTGAATGTTTACACTTGACAAAAAAAAAAACTCAGAGTCGTTTTATGAACCATTATGCCGCGACGAAAAATTGGTCGATTTTTCTTTTCGTGTACATCTTTTTAAATCACAACGTATTCTCAAAATTATATTTAAAAAAAGTAATGTGACGTATAAGGTTAAAACATTGGTATCTTAGAGCTAAGTTTTCAATATCTTATACCAAGTTATGATTGTTTAAATTCCGCGCAAAGCCACAGAAGATCTATTTACGCTAGTCGTCCCCAATTTAGCAGTGTAACACTAGAAGGAAGACAACTAGTCATCACCACCCACCGCCAACTCTTGGGCTATTCTTTTACCGACGAATAGTGGAATTGTCAGTAACATTATAACACTCCTACGGCTGTAAGGGCGAGCATATTTGGTGTGACGGGAATTCGAACCCGTGACCCTGGGATTACGAGTTGATTGCCTTAACCACTTGACCATGCCGGGCTACAAGGTTATGATAAAATTTTATTTCGGCCCGGCATGGCCAAGCGTGTTAAGGCGTGTGACTCGTAATCCGAGGGTTGCGGGTTCGCATCCTCGTCACGCCAACATGCTCGTCCTTTAAGCCGTGGGGGCGTTATAATGTGACGGTCAATCCCACTATTCGTTGGTAAAAAGTAGCCCAAGAGTTGGCGGTGGGTGGTGATGACTAGCTGCCTGCCTCTACTCTTACACTGCTAAATTAGGGACGGCTAGCACAGATAGCTCTCGTGTAGCTTTGTGCGAAATTCAAACACAAACAAAAATTTTATTTCAATGAGAATACCACTTAAACTTAAATTTTAAGTTGTTAACTCAGAGTTTCAATCAAAGGAATTGTTTTTTTCTAAATATATTCATGTTCAAAAATTTTATTTGAACACTTTTATATACTAAGAAACATGATCTTGTCCATTTTTGTCCATTGATAAGAATTGTCGTTGGGCGCACTTCTCTTGAATGAAAACTGTTGTGATCATATTGAGTTCTGGCCATTTAATCATAAGACAACAAGCTTACTACCAGCCTCTTCTAAATCATGTCTTGTGCCGACTGTAATATAAAATGTGTATGATATGAGTCTTTAGCATGATACAGGCTGAGAAATATGTAATCAACCTGGTCTCCATCAGTCACGTCTTGAACCAACTGTAACATGAAATGTGTATGATTTGAGTTTTAAGCATGATACAGACTGAAAAATACATAATCAACTAAGCTCCCATTAGTCACATTTAGAAATTAATCACAGCTGTCTTTAATTATTTCTTGCAGTGCTCATACGTAACAATCCTAAACACGATACCAGACAATAACTGAACATCAGTTTCAGTAACTACCACAAAAGCTCGGACTTCATGAACGTTTCATTATTTCATTATGCCAAAGGTTATGGACTCAGTGCATAAGCTGTGGTGTCTTATATTATGATAGACTAAAATATTTTACTATCAGTTCTAGTTTCTCAATTCGTAAAGAGTGATAGACTCAACAAAATAATCCTGTAACTCGTGATGTTAAAGGGTTAGTAACTCAGCAACCAGTTCCAGCAAATCCTACATGGAGGTTTTAAAAGCTTCAGATTCAACATGCTAGATTTTATGTTTCCTGAAGTCAAAAATTATTGTCTGTTCTCGACATAACAGTTCCAGTTCCTCAAAGCGTGAATAGTTGATGACTGAACTTATTACTTCGAATTACATACAGTGTTGTGAATTAGGGATTTAGTATGCTCCAGACGCCCAGTAAACCTATATGTTCTACTAGCCTTTCCAAAGGAGAGTATATATGACATATTATTATAGGCCTTTTGTTTTCATACGTCTTGTAAAATTTAAACTCATTCAGTTAATTTCATTCTGTCAAGTTATTCCCTCACTGTTTCATGCTCAAGTTGTGTCGTTACTTTTATATTTTCAACTAATTTCTCATTTTCATATACTCTCAAATTACGAAACTGTAACACATTTATAATATACTACACTTTAGGGTACGTACTCTATGAGTACGTCATAGGAGCTAATTAATAAGTACAAAGAGCTGATAAAAGCATTTAAAGATAAAGGTCATAAAATAATTGTGTCAAAAATTAATTGCAGACTTGAAATTTTGAGTAGGTCACTAGGGCTAAAAGCTAGACTGAAATTAATGCGTAAGGATGAGCATGTCAGCTGGTCGAACTTGTGGGATCTGTTCAGATGAAATGGATGACTTTAAAACACTGGTTTGGAATGTAAAAGTTTGATATAATGGGAACAACTGAAACATAGTTAAATATAGGTGATTTTGCTGACAGAAATTTCTTGAAATATGTAGCTATAGGTTATTTAATAAAAACAGAGTAAAGAGAGGGGGAGGAATGGTTCTATATGTAAAGTGTGTTTGGCTTGTTTGGTTTTCGTGCAGAGCTACACCAGAGCAATCTGTGTTAGCTGTCCCTATTTTAATTGTGTAAGACTAAAGAGAAAGCAGCAAATCATCACCACCCACCGTCAACTCTTGGGCTACTCTTTTGCCAACGAATAGTGGTATCGGCATTTACATTATAACACTCTTCCATGGCTGAAAGGGTGAGCATGTTTGATGTGACGGTGATTCGAACTCGCATCCCTCAAACTACAAGTCGAATGCCCTAATTATTTGGCCATGCCGGAAGAAAACAATGAGGGACTTCACACTGAGATTAATATTTCACTTGTTAATGAAGTCATAGTTATCAGTTATTTTAATTTCAGACGTACTGATTGGGGAATGCTAGAGTCAAACTATGAGAGAGAAAGGTTTCTGGAAATTGTTCAAGATGGATTCCTTCATCAACTGGTCAAGAAACCTACTAGAATCAATGTTATTTTACATTAATTGTTAAGTTTTGGTATAGAAATGGATGAGAAGGAAGGAAATGGAACACATAGATGCAGGTGATCATTACTGTATTAGGTTTGATGTTTTGCTGCATATGGAAATCAGAAGTAATGATATTTTGATTCCAAACTTTAAAAAAAAAATTAAGAGATGCAACAAGAATTGTTTGTTGTAAACTGGACAGCTGAGTTGCTTGGAAACAGTGAATAAGTGTGGAAATTTAAAAAAAAAATTCAAAATGCAAAACAAATATATTCCTTACAGAAAGAGAAGGTTAGCTCTAAGTAAGAAAATTAGGTTGGGTCACAAAGGTTATAATGGATAAATTAAATAAAAACATCACAAATTTAAGAAACTAAAATTGACTGGTATTATAGAAGGATCATAGAAGATGATAAAAGGTGGCCAAACAGGAAATTACGATTTATGAAAAAATGAATAAAAACATAAAATTTAACAGTAAGGATTTTTAAAGTACATTAGGTGCAACAACATATTACCCTTAAAGGATGATAAAGGAAGGCTTATATCTGATTATTATGATATTCTAAGTTATTAAATTCTACTTTTTCTTCAGTTTTTACTAATGAAGAATTAATCAGTATTCATATTAATAGACGAAAACAAAGTTTGGTTTTGGTTTGATTTGTTTTGAATTTCGCGCAGTAGTTCGACTCTTCTCAGTGGATACAGCAGATAATCTGATTTAGCTTTTGCTATAAGGAAAACAAACACGCAAACACACCCATCGGGAGCATACTTTTTACCGGTCTCTTTGATCTTTTAAAAACTTCAAACTGTACTGAGTGGCAACTTTGTTGCTAAAAATAAAATATTAGTTTACGTTACATGTGTTTGAAATAAAAAAGATTTTTTGTTAAGCCTAAAGCTGTACAATTGTTTCAAAACCGGAATTGAAACCCTGTCTTTAGCATTATAAGCCTTAAACTTATCGCTGAGCCATTGAGGTGGGGGGGGGAACGTTGTTTATATAGTATATATTTGAGATTGAAATTAGTTTATGTAATATGTATGTAAATCAAAATTATTTTAGACAACATGTATACAAGTAGAAAAAGAAATTATTCATGTTAAACGAAAAAAACAAAAAACTATGTAATATATAAATACGACAAAAGCTGATTTGTTTGATATGGATCTGATAGAAACTAGTGTATGTAATATGCATGTACAGTAAAAGAGAAAACTTTTTGAAGACTTAATTTTTATAATTTATGTCAAACAAGAAAATATTTTGTTGTTTTCTGCTTAGATTCACCAAAGAAAATTTGACCATATTAAAACTCATTATTTATTTACATCAGTAAATGTCTTCACAGACGAAAACACCGATCAATACTCGTTCATCTACTGTAACTGTGTATTTTTATACACATGTCAAACTTAAGTCCTAAGAAATCAGACTACCGTATTCGTAATCCAAAGAAAACGTGGTGTTTTGATTAATTCCACTGTCAGACAAATCTTACAGCGTAACATCTGTAACTAGTAACTCTCCTCGTTAGTTTTCTCTAGTTACATCTTTCATCTTACTCATCTTTTTTTTTTATGTCTTGAGGGATACATTAAATACAGTTTCTCGACTTACAGTCTGATACATCTACTTGAATACAGTTTATTGGCTAATACGTTTACTTGAATGCAGTTTCTCGGCTAATACGTTTACTTGAACATAGTGTTTCTGCAGTGTGTTGTTATGGAGTCAGATAGGCCTGTCAAAACCAAGTGGTTAGGATACGCGACTCGTAATATAAGAGTCGCGAGTTCGAATCCGCCCTGAATATTTTCGCTCTTTCTGCCATAGAAGCGTTATAATTCAAAGGTCAATCCCACTCTTTGTTGGTGAAGAAAAGTCCTAGAGTTGGTGGTAGGTGGTATTGACGTTCTGCTTTCCCTGCAGTACATCACTTCAAAATTAGGAACATGTTTGTGCTATTTGAAAGTAAAGGCTGGTATGTTTGGCCTTTATTATCACGTGTTTGCTTTAATATTCAGTTTAATAACTTTATAATGGTTGTGAAACGTTAGTTATCTGTACTTAATAGAACTTACTGTTAATCTGTTTCTGAATTTTGTTAAAATCTCACATTAATTATTTTCAACTAACCGACTAGAAGAAAGCAAATAGTCAAAACCACCCACCACTTGTCTATTCTTATCTGATTAGAATAGCCGCTTATAGCGCAACCAGGGCCCAAAGTGCATACTCGCGTTTTTGAAGTATCCAAGTGAAACGTTTAATTCTGTCTTAATTTCATAATGTTGTGATGGCATAAAAGAATGAACTTAAATCAGAATATGGGAAGCAAGTTGATAATTACTCTAGTACATCTTATTTAATTAATAACACCTCTTTTAACCATGTATTCTGTGAGTTTTCAATGTGATTTAATTATTTTATAATTTTTTATTAAATCATTTAAATACTTGGATATTCCTCGTATAAAACCTGTTACGTAGAGCGCCTAACAACAACTACAACAAAGTTGAATTAACAGGAAAGTTTTTTGCGTCGTGAATCGGGCTATAATAATGTTAAACTACTATAATTTAGGTTTAGGTTTTTGAATTTCGCGTAAAGCTACTCGAGTGCTATCTGCGCTAGCCGTCCCTAATTTAGCAGTGTAAGGCAACTAGTCATCACCACCCACCGCCAACTATTGGGCTACTCTTTTACCAATGAATAGCGGGATTGACCGTCACGTTATAACGCTTCCACCGCTGAAAGGGCGAGCATGAGTCAAACGCCTTAACTCACTTGGCATTGCCAGGCCTGTGTTACTATAATTTATAAAGCTATTACGTGTTCACTATACACTAGCAGTTTTAGTCGAAATAGGCAACTACAAAGTACGTTTTCATTTTTTTAATATACTTATAATTTTGTTTGTTTTGAAAACTCCTACATATATTGCTAAAACCTTCCACAAGTCCTTAATCGTGAAATTTGAGTTTAATATTTTCGATAAAGACGACAATCAACTTCAGATAAATGTTTTTATTCTGTCTGACGGTCGGCTTGCGCCTTCTTTTGAGGATCTATGAACGTCACAGGTTACAAAATTGATCTTAAATCATATATAGTTCAGCAACGTGTGACGTACATAAACCGTTGGAAAGACGAAAGCCGAAACATTCAGCAGAATAAAAAAAAATTGAAGTTGTTTCTCGTCTTTCACGAAAATGATTTCCGTCTCTCAGTCAACGCTGAAAACATTAAAAGCATTTTAATAGAATATTCATAGAGTAAGTAGGAAACATAAGTGTGAAGCCTACTTGGGTTGGAAATGTGCGTAAAATTACTGAAAATACCCTTGTATTGTAATCAGATACAACCTCTGGCAAAGGAAGGACGCAAGGAAATCGAAAGAAAGGCTATATTTAACCTCCTTTCCTTGTAGATACATAATTACAAATAAGCTATTAACGCACGCATATTTAATAGTCTTTAAAAACAAAGAAAAACTGGTTAGCTCATAGTTACTTAAGAAATTGGGTACTTTTAGTGTATAATAATGTATAATTCGAGAAAAATAACATCAATCAACGTGATGACGATAGAAAAAAACAATTTTAGGGACTTTCGATGTTGTCAACAGTGTTGAATTTAAGGAAACGGTGTCGTGTAAAGAGTCGCTTTTCAGATTCTGTTACCAGCGAGAGAAAAGAATTTACGTGAATTCGAATAAAACAGTAAAAAATCGGTTACGTTATTACAGAAGTAATCAGTTCACTTCCAGTCTAAAGCGGAAACTGTACACTTCGAGTGCCACTTTATTAACTTTGACACTTGATAAAATAAACTTTCTTTATTCAAGATATTACTATTTGCTGTACAAAATATTTTGCTCTTTATCAGCGTATTGTGAGACATTGTTCTGTAATTTTATGAATGTGTAAGTTCTCTCTTTCCTGTCGTAGCATTTCCTTCGTGTGCTTTTGAAGTTTATTAATTATATATCTTTTCAATAAATTATTGTATGTCTGCAGACTTACAACCATAGAAACCGGGTTGCGATAACCCTGGTGGACAGAGCACAAATAGCCCATTGTTTAGCTTTGTGATTAGCTACAAACGAACAAATCCTCTGAACCATAGAGCTAAATTTTCTGTCCATAAAGATAACATAATAGGAAGCATTACATAACAGCATCTTTTCACTTTGGATAATTTAATACAAAAGCTAAAAATATGCTCAAAACATCGCATAAAGACATACAAAAAAACACTGATGTACAAGCTTTAATGTGAGAGTGTATCTTAATTACAGAGCTATCTAAAGATATGACCCACAGAGTTATGAGAATACACCGTCTACTGTATTCACTCACAAGTGAAATGAAAAGCAGAACTAACACATTAGGAACATGCGCTGTTGTTCCAAACCTTCGTTCACCATACCCACCATCTGCAGCTAGTTATGGGAAGCCACTTACTCTTACCACAACAAAAAAGGAAGAAAAGACAATTAATAAATTAATTAATCAAATAATTTACTATAATATAGCCACTGGAATCTACCAAGTAAAACTTATTTCTTCAAGTAGGCACCTTATGTTACCCTAATGGTCACATACTTGTACGAAGATGTACTTTGCCTTTCAAATTCTAAAATCACAGCAACATACTCATGGAAGCGTAATTTGCATAAACATTTGTCACTAGTTACTGGGAATCGTTAACAGTTTGTTTTATTTATGTAAACATTTAGTATTGTGATCATAGGAACGTATCCAAATCTCTGTCTGTGTCATCTCGGTAAAGGCAAATCGTCATCATACATTGTAAGTTATTTATCTGTTTAAGTAAGAATAGATCTTGGCTCGTCATGGCCGGGTAGTTAAGGCACTCGACTCGTAATCCGACGGTCACGGGTTCGAATCTCCGTCACACCAAAAATGCTGGCCCTTTCAGCCGTAGAGGCGTTATAATGTTACTGTCAATCCCACTATTCGTTGGTAAAAGAATAGCCTGAGAGTTGGCGATGGGTGGTGATGATTAGCTGCTTTATCTCTAGTCTTACACTGATAAATTAGGGACGACTAGCGCAGATAGCCCAAGGGTATCTTTGTGCAAAACTCAAAGCAAACGAAACCAAACGGAAGCTCATTTCTACTTCACACAAACAGATCTTAATTATCTTGCAAGGATTTCAGAAACTCTGGTTAATATGATAAAGAATTTTTTATTATTTTCTACCTCTGAAACTAATTCTATGATATTAGAGATGTTTTGAAAACAAGTAGTAAAGGAAAATATGTTTGAATATATTTGAAAAGGGCCCGGCATGGCAAGGTGGGTTAAAGAGTTCGACTCGTAATCTGAGGGTCGCGGGTTCGAATCCCGGCCGCACCAAACATGCTCGCCCTTTCAGCCGTAGAGGCGTTATAATGTTACTGTCAATCCCACTATTCGTTGGTAAAAGAGTAGCTCAAGCATTGGTGGTGGTCGGTGATGACTAGCTGCCTTCCCATAGTCTTACACTGCTAAATTAGGGATGACAAGTGTAGATAGCCCTCGTGTAGCTTTCCGCGAAATTAAAAAACAAACAAAACAAATATTTGAAAAGTGTTAGGAATTGGTTCGCAATTTTAATAAAAGGTAAAATACGTTGGGAAAAATTTACTATAGTAATGCGTGGCTTATCTGATGATATAAATGAAATAAAAACTAAGTACTAAAAATAAAAGCTTTCTCCCTCTATATCATGATTTGAGTTTCTAATAAGTATTTCTAGGCGGCAGAAAGCAAGTGTTAGTTTAATCAAATGAATCAATGAGTAAGAAAATACTCTTATTTCAGTTCATAAGTCATTGTTGGTATTGTAAGAACTATTATGCGTTAAGTCATAAAGTTAACATATACGTAAATGTTAGTCGGAAATATACTGCTCTCTGTATTTAACAATAAATTTTGTTTTAGCCTGTGTCTAACTAAAATATTCTAAACTTGTTATGAATCCATCTTTTTAACAAGAACAAAAACAGTACTGATATTATTTTCAAACGTTTTTAATGACTTCCTGTTAAACCTCTTATGTGAAGACTTCCAGAAACTTAACGCGCAGGTTACATACTCGTGAATATTGTATTCACAGATTAAAGACAATCTGGCGTTCAGACAAATTACTCTCAAAAATGACGGAATTCGTGAAGTAATTCAACCTTTGCTAGATTAATTTAAAAGTTAATTACCACATAACTTACACAGTATGGTGTACATCACACGTGTAGACTAAATAACTTTAACTTGAATTATACAATAACCATGGAAACATCCTTTATTCGCCATAATGATTAAGTAATCCTTGAAGAGTCAGAGAGATCTAATGATCATCTCTAATCACATCTAATCAGTTGTTTTGGTCGTTATTATTAATCACTGTTAAGTCGAAATCGACAGATATTGTAAATTAAAATTCTGCGTTAGCCGTTCCTAATTTAGTATTGTAAGACTAGAGGGAAGGCAGCTAGTCATTACCACTAACCACCAACTCTTGAGCTACTCTTTTACCAATGAATAGTGGGATTGGCCGTCACATTATAACGCCTCCACAGCTGAAAGGGCGAGCATGGTTGGTGCGACGGGATTCGAACCCACGAATTACGAGTCGAGAGCCTTAACCAACTGGCCATGCCTCTTCTTACAGATCTTGATGTATAACGAATATAGCAAATAGAATAAAGAGAGAATGCTACAAAAGTCCAATAACATATATAAAAACTAATACGACTTTAACTACATGTTAACATGATGTAAGTCCAGGAACATAAGTTGTAGAATCCAGAGAATTCTTACTTCCTATTCTTGTGCATACCTATTTTATATTTTCAGCCGATAGATTAGGGAGATAGACTTACCTGATGAAAAGCGCCCATCATCAATTCTCGGGATAATTTTGACTGAAGAGATAGTGGGATTTAATTGTCACTTTTATAACAAACCCACGACTCAAAAGTAAAGAGCAAATCTCTGCTGCTACGTGTAGCGAATTAGGAACTCGTATATAGAACGCGTGTGTGTGTGTTTCTTATAGCAAAGTCATATTGGGCTATTTACTGTGTCCACCAAGGAGAATCATACCCCAGATTTTAGCTTTGTAAATCCGTATATTTACCACTGTCTTAGCAGGGGACATTTACAATCCGAGCACAATAACAATTATTCCACGTCCTGCTTAAGTTATTGTAGAAGTAAATTTCATTTAACATCAGTATATGCACACAAATCCTATAACTGAAGAAATTAACTTTGCATTATAAAGAAAAGCACAGAGGATTAAACCCAATGTAGCTTTAGTGAATTTGTTAAATCCAAAATACAAACTAGGTTAAGTATGATTTAATGAAAGTCCCACTGATGAATACAAAGTCTGTTATGAGGCTCCAATACAGCTTTAGAAATAGATATAAAAAAAGATATTTACATAAATATGAATGACAATGATTTTATTACATCTTTAGGCATTATATTATAACGGTTATATGATCACGCATTGTATACTAACAAGAAACAAGTCGGAATATAATAACTAATGAAACAAGGCATACATAAACAAACAGGTAAAATGAAGAAAAAAAGAAAGTTTATTCATTTCGCACACTTTAGTTTTACACACATAAAACAACCTATAAGAGTTCGAGAATAACTAAATCAAATAACCGTAAGGCTACAGTTCTATTTGAATATATAAACTTACTAAATCTACTACAATATACACTTAAAAATTATTCCAATTTTGCATCTGGTCTCTAACTCCTATGATGAGCCAGTGGAGGCTTTCATTTGTTTGTTTCTTTTGAATTTCGCGCAAAGTTACTCGAGGGCTATCTGCGATAGCCATTCCTAATCTTGCAGTATAAGACTAGAGGGAAGGCAGCTAGTCATCACCACCCACCGCCAAGTCTTGGGCTACACTTTTACCAACGAATAGGGGGATTGACCGTCTCATTATAACACCCCCACAGCTGAAAGGGCGAGCATGGTTGATACAGAACCCATAATGAAGCACCTTCCAACAGGTACAGTTTTTCTTGTTATCAGGGATTTCTTCGATGGGTTTGCCTCTTTTATCATTTCATATCTTTCTTATAGAATATTATAGAATGTCAGTAGGTTCCGGAAGACCCTGGATTAAGCTCCGTTACGTTATGAATCGATACAAATTATGTTTAGCCAATTATTTTTCCGGCTTATATAGTCCCTTGAAGTTTAAAACCTAAGGTGCATATTATGTATGAAAACGCAAAATATTAAATATCATTAAAGTTTTGTATAGTAATCTAGTCTGTATTTTCACAGGGCTATATTGTGGTGCTATCTGGGATGGTTTTATTGCTGGCCACCGACGTCCGCTGGACAGATTATTTCCAAAACTTGTGAATCTATTTTGCGAGCTACCATCTAAATTTACACTCTAAAACTTTTGGACAAGGTAGGGCCCAAAGGTTTGTTGTTGTTTTTTTCTAATTGCATTTATTGTATTATTTTAATGTATTTTTAAATAACCACTTCGGAAGTCCAAATAATTTCGTTTGACAATGTTATAATATTTAATTTATGGTTTAATCATAACTTACTTATTTCAACATATTCTTGCATGTAACTTCAGGTTATTTAAAACTTTTATTGGGTTAATTAGGCTTCGTAGCACAGAAAATGTTGAGTAGTTAAGCTTTATTGTTGCTGCTACCAATAAATACTCGCTTCCACTTTGGGGCTAAAATATCCCTCATAATTAACATAGGTCCACATGTACCGATTATATTTCTCTATAATCCCTATCTACTTTTATAGCTACCCTAA
The DNA here is from genome assembly GCF_004210375.1 of Tachypleus tridentatus. Lineage (NCBI taxonomy): Eukaryota > Metazoa > Arthropoda > Merostomata > Xiphosura > Limulidae > Tachypleus > Tachypleus tridentatus. Next base: position 21,320,963 of record NC_134827.1, read on the forward strand.
CGATAAGTCCGCATCAGAAAATAAACTCCATTTGGCCACACTAGTTTGAAAGTGGGGTATACATACTTTGAGACATAGCACATCCTGGGTACCGACAGAGACAGAATCACACACCCTGATTTAGGTTTAGCGATCCTGAGTACATACTATAGACACTCTTAGTGCCTGGGCGACCTGCTGGATTCGTTTTACCACTTCTTATGTATCCCTTGTTAGGAGGCTACGTCATATTGATAAGGACACACATACATCCAGGCTATTACGAGTCCATCTGCGATGTTTAATTTTGTTAGCTCCAAAACTGTGTAAACAAGCTTGCAAATAAAAAATCTAATTCACAAATAAATTCGCGCACATCTCGAATTCTCATGTGGTAGTTTACTGAGTTTTAAATGTTTTTTTATGATATTTTGTTCAATTAACCAATCAAGAAACCTCATATCTCTGCGACGATGAATAACGAAAGTAAATATTTTATGAGTTATTAGTATCAATGATTGATTTAAATATATAATTTGAGACAACATTAACAAATGAATCAGTGTTTGTTGTTTTACATTTAATTAATCACGTGCCCCCGGGTAGTACAGCGGTAAGTCTACGGATTTACAACGCTAATATCAGGGGTTCGATTCCCTCGGTGGGCACAGCAGATAGCCCGATGTGGCTTTGCTGTAAGAAAAAACACAAACACACTTAATCACGTAAATATATTTTGAAATAAATCTAAATTCAATTACACGAAGCTAGCTGAGACTTTCTTATCACATTAAACTATTTTTCATAATTTTCTAACTTAATATACAATCAGACTGAAGACAGAAGAGCCAATAAATCAGAAGTAAAACTATTCAGAGAACATACATTTATGATAGGGTTTTTGGTTTTAGTTTAAATCTTTAATTTCTAAAAAGTGAACGAAAACAAAATATTTATTATAAGGTTCAGAACATTGTACGCGGATAATTCTTTTTTATGAGAAATAAAAAAGTTAATTTACTAGATTTTCTGAAATAAAAGTAAATATTAAATTTAAGAAAAAAATTACTGTTACAGAAAAAGCTTATCGAGTTTGCCGAGAAAATGGAACATGGTTATGGGGAAACTGGACAAATTATACCGAGTGTGTGGGCCTTCTCTCCACGGTAAGTGATGTCAAACGAGGATACAGTCTAAAGTTAACCTTTGTTTCGATTTTAATCAATATAAATACAACGTTACTGTCTGTACGTTCACATAACTACGTCGTTCCCTCTTGATGGATCTCCACCAAAACTAACATGCGGAGTTTCAGTTTTCTATTTTGCGTTTAACGACTTTTATGAGCATCTTTGCGTTTCTATCACAAACTTCGTTCCCTGAAGATGGATCTTGACCAAATTTGGTATGGAAGATCATTGGATCCATGCAGAGATCCAAAGAAAGTTGTGATTTTACATTTTGTGTTTTGCATTTTTGTGGTAGTTTTTGCGTTCTTTTACAGTTACATACACTGCTGGCCAAAATCTTAAGGCCAATAAACATAAAGAAAAAAATATGCATTTTGCGTTCTTAGATTCAATCATTTATCTTAGTAGAGCTTCGAAAAATGAAAATAAGAAAAGGAAAATAAAAAATAAAAGCTTTTTCAGCATTTAATAAGGAAAATGTAACACTATGAAATTAGCCTAAATACAAGCTGGTCAAAAGTTTAAGACCATACTTAAACGAAGCGTTAATCGGTAAACACGTAACGAAATTTAGTCATTTGTGTTCAAGCATTAACATTGTCAACATCTCCCACTGATATCTCCTGTGTTATATTGGGTAAAAACATGGCAAAGTCTAAAAAGCTAACAGAGTTTGAACGTGGCAGAAATGTCGAGCTGCAAAAGCAAGGTCTCTCTCAACGTGCCATCGCTGATGAAATTGGAAGTAGTAAAACCGCTGTTGCAAATTTCTAAAAAGACCCTGAGGAATATGGAACGAGAATTTCAAATGGTCGGCCCAAGAAAATTTCGCCGGCGTTGAGCAGAAGGATTCGACGGGTTGTCCGGCAAGACACCAGCCGATCGTCAAATCAGATTAAGGCTCTTACGGACGCAGAATACAGCTCAAAAACAGTAAGACGGCATCTACGACAAAAAAGCTTTAAAAACCGTAAACGTCTTCAAAGGCCACGCCTCTTTCCACACCACGAAACAGCTCGGTTAAAATTTGCTAAAAAGCACCAAGTATGGGCCGTAGAAAAGTGGACGAAGGATTCGTTCTCTGATGAAAAAAATTTAACCTTGATGGTTCAGATGGCTTCCAACGTTATGAGGTTCCAAGGTTCCATCATGATCTAGGGTGCTTTCTCCTTCCAATGAACAATGGAGCTTCAGGTTATACATAGGCATCAAACGGCAGCTGGCTGCATTGGTATGTTGCAGAGAACATCCTTATTAACTGAAGGCTCTCGCTTGTGTGGAAATGACTGGATCTTCAGAAGGACAACGCTGCAATCTACAATGCCCGCAGGACAAAGGACTTTTTCATGGCGAACAACATGGTTCTTTTGGACCATCCAACGTGTTCGCCCGTACGGAAGGAACCCCATTGAAAATGTTTGGGGTGGATGGCAAGGGAAGTGTATAGAATGAACGTCAATTCCAAATAGTGCATGATCTTCATGAAGCTATCTTCACCTCTTGGAATAACATTCCAGCCAGCCTTCTGCAAACGCATATATTGACCATGCGAAAGAGAATGTTTGCAGTTATTTGCAATGACGTCCGAGCAACTCACTACTGAGACCTCTTGTTGGGCATTTCCTACCTTATTTAGGACTTCTTTTTGGTATGGTATTAAACTTTTGACCAGCTAGTATTTAGACTAATTTCATAGTGTTCTCATTTTCCCTATTAAATGCTGAAAAAGTTTTTTATTTTTATTTTCCCTTTTCTTATTTTCATCTTTCGAAGCTCTACTCAAATAAGTGGTTGAGTGTACCAACGCAAAATGCATATTTTTTCTTTATTTTCATTGGCCTTAAGATTTTGGCCAGCAGTGTATAAGCGAAGCAATTCTTAATGTCCTCAGATAACTTTTCATTAATCACGAATTTCCATAACTTCCGTCCAGTGTACTCCAGCTAGTACAACAATGAAGACATTCCACTTGTCTCACAGAAAAATTTTGGGTAATGATTCGGTTAATTGTGTTTTGTTTTGTTTTCCAAATCATATAACTAAGCATGTGTTTTGTTGTTTGTCATTTTTTTGTAATTCATATAACTAACCATGTGTTTTGTTGTTTGTCATTTTTTTGTAATTCATATAACTAACCATGTGTTTTGTTGTTTGTCATTTTTTGTAATTCATATAACTAACCATGTGTTTTGTTATTTGTCAGTTTTTTTGTAATTCATATAACTAACCATGTGTTTTGTTATTTGTCAGTTTTTTTTTGTAATTCATATAATAACCATAATTTCATAAAATATTTTTTATTTAACTACAGTTTGTTCCTTAATGACAAAATATTTTTGTTTCACAAAACTATCAGTTACTCTCATTGTGTGTGTATATATATATATATATATATATATACGTTAAAAACTTCTTTTCTACCACGGATGAAATTAAAAAAGAGAATATGTGACGTAAAAACTTAATGATTTCCTTGATTATCCTTATATAACCCTCTGCTGTGAAATGCAGTTTCGCTTATTAATCAGTTTGAGACAGCAAAGAAAAGACATATCATTAGGCCTCTTATGATGGTGAAATGTGTTTATATCTATGGTGTTTGGCTTCACCAAGTAATAACCTGAACTAATTTTGGTATGTGAATAAATTTGTGACATTTCGTCGAATACGTTATTGAATATTATATAACGAAAATAAATATGTGCACACGCACACACACACATATGTACAATAATTAAATAGCTGATCCGTAGTGTTATAACATTATTCACAAACCTAAATTAATTTAATATGAAGTTATACGGTCTAAAACCCCGTAAAGATCAATGTATCTGTTATATTTGGAACAACTGTTCTAACAAGAAGCAATAACTTTAATAAGGTTTTCTACTTTCACAAGATAAAGGGTTTGTAATGTCATTACTGATACAGGAACGAAATACGAAAAACTTTTTCCAGATTATCTTTTGAGTTGATTATCGTACACAAGTAAAGCTAAGAAAGGATTATATACGATTAAAGCCGACACGATCATTTGTTACTAGTTTAGAGTCACGTGGCACTAAACAATTTATGGTTGCAGAGTAATCTAATGTATGTATGTTCGATCTGCTGGAATGTTCTCTTCTAACAATATATTTTAATAATAGTTTCATAGCGATCCCAAATCTATAATCGCTTACATTTTTTAGTTTTATACTGTAAACCGAATGGTTAAAAAATTTTAAAAATCCAAAATCAGATTTTATATAACCCAAAGTTCTGACATCAATAAACTGACTAAATGTATCCGCAAGTTAAAATTACTGATACGAATCGTTTTACGACAACTCACTTTGCGTTAATACCTTAAAATAAATTCAACCACCAATGTAACTAAAATCGTGGTTGTGAGTGAAAGTCAGTTTTTAAATGAACACAAACATTCAGTCATCATCTACAATATCACCGCACAATCATACGAATACGTATATATAAATATATATACATATGTACATTGAATTATATAATTACTCACCTACATATCAAAAGCAATCACGTAAGCTTAAAGACTAGAGACGATAATCGAATAACTGATTTATTTAGCTATTTCAAATACGTAAGTGAAGAACAAGCAGTAATTACAGTAGGCTGTAAACATTTACCTGATACATGAGCTTGTTGTATATTATCATGACGTAATCATTGTTTTTTTTAAACACTTTATTTTTTCTCTTTGTGGTTTTGTGAAAGCAAATAAATATATTCAACCGGCTTAAGAATAAAGTATAAACACATTATCTGATTAACTGAACATAGTATCTAGATAACTGTACACACAGTATCTAACTAATTCAATTACAATGTAGTTTAATATATAATGGTCGTGCCAAAAAATGTTAAAATAAAACAAAATGATCGAAACCTGATTAAAAAAAACATATTGAATAACTCGAATCAATATCCTGATAATATATCCACCTCATATGTGGAAAACGATGCTATTTTAACATTTTTCTTATTAATTTTAACTTTTTTTAAATATATGCCTAAATGTTTCAACATGGAGGAGTTGCGTTCTTTATAAAGGACCGGCATGGCCAAGCGTGTTAAGGCGTGCGAATCGTAATCTGAGGGTCGCGGGTTCGCACCCGTCGCGCCGAACATGCTCGCCCTCCCAGCCGTGGGGCGTTATAATGTGACGGTCAATCCCACTTTTCGTTGGTGTGCCCAAGAGTTGACGGTGGGTGGTGCTGCCTTCACTCTAGTCTTACACCAATTAGAGGGCTAGCACAGATAGCCCTCTAGCTATGAAATTCCAAAACAAACAAACAAAAGTTTTTTTTCTTTTAGCTTTGTTATCTTTGATATTTCTAAGTTTTAGGTATCAGCGTATATTAGCTACAATTTATTGACGAAAACTTTGACAACGTCTCAGGATAAGTAATTACAGCAAAGAATGCTAAATTAAAACGTAGACTTTCAGATAAGAGTAAATAAAAATTGTTTTAATTTTTACTTAATCTAAGCGCTTCGTCTAAGATGGACTCTTCAGTTTTACACTATTTAGTGTAAAACTTTGTATTATGAAACAAACTATGGTTAGCCTTTACGCGTGACGTTAAGGTCTAACGGCGCAAAATAATATATATAAAGGAAAAGTGATTTTTTTCTTTTGTTTTTCTTCAGCATATGTTTGTAAAGTAATTGCGATCTGCTACTGTATGACTGTTTTTTCTTCAACCAAACCAACCGACGTTTAATAAGCCTCTTAAGACTATTTGAAGTTTACCAAGAAAGCTTTTCAAATAAAAAAGAGAAATATATGTAATAAAAGGGGAGTAGTTAAACATTTTTTTGTCTAATGAAAATGTTTATCTTGTGTTATGATCCACCTGTAATAATGATTGAGATATTAAATATTTCGATAGAACTATCATTATTGTTTATTCTATTATATTTTAAAATAGAAACGTTTATATTATCATTCAGAGAATAGCGAATTATTAATAATGAGGGAATGAAACTTAGCAATCCAGATAAGATTATTAGATGGCTAAATAATACTGTCTGTTTGGTTGTTTCTTAAACGTAAGTTCTGAATGTTTTATGTTTGTTTATTTTGAATTTTCGCGCAAAGCTACCCAGGGATATCTGCGCTAGCCGTCCCTAATTTAGCAGAGTAAAACTAGAAGGAAGGCAGCAGTCATCACCACCCACCGCCAACTCTTCCTTTGAGTGCTTTTACCAACGAATAGTGGGATTGACCGTCTCATTATAACGCCCCCACGACTAAA